>NC_064833.1:75085000-75694000 GCF_024166365.1 Elephas maximus indicus | reverse complement strand
CTTAGTGAACTCAGTGGATATAAAAATCCATTATTGCTTTGGCACAGAAATGAACTCTTATAATTATTAACTGATTAATTAAAACATCAAAATATATGGATACCTTCTTAAAGAATTTATTCTGTCCTAAAATACAAGGCCCATCACCAGACCATAGTCTATCCTTCTCATCTAAATTAAGTATTCATGACCATGGACTTGCAGTACAAGAAAATGTAGACAGTCCCTTTGCTGTTGGAAATTGATTGCCACCACAGGAAAGTATTTTCTTCACCTCACCACTGATATAGCAGCACTGGTGGCACAATGGTTAAGTGCTTGGTTGCTAACCAAAAGGTTTGAACCCACCAGCAGCTCAGTTCCAAGGAAGAAAAAACCTGGCAATCTGCTCTTGTAAAGATTACAACCTAGGAAACCCTATGCGGAAGTTCTACTCTGTCATATAGGGTCCCTGTAAGTTGGAGTCAACTTGACAGCACAGAATAAACACTAATATAGATTCTATTCCCCCCTCTCCACTCCCCAAGAAACTCTAAGGTATTTTGTCACCCTTTGTCATGGATTGAATTGTGTCCCCCAAAAATATGTGACAGCTTGGTTAGGCCATGATTCCCAGTAATGTGTGGTAATCCTCCATTTTATGATTGTGAATTTAAGTTAAAGCGGATTAGAGTGGGACTGTAACACCCTTACTAAGGTCACATCCCTGATCCAATGTAAAGGGAGGTTCCCTGGGGTGTGGCCTGCACCACCTTTTGTCTTACAAGAGATAAAAGGAAAAAACGAGAGAGTGGGGGTCCTCATTCTACCAAGAAAGAAGCACCAGGAACAGGGCATGTCCTTTGAACCCAGGGTTCCTGCGTTAAGAAGCTCCTGGGCGGGGGGAGGGTGGTGTGGAGACTGAGGAGAAGGACCTTCCTCCAGAGACAGCAGAAAGAGCAAGACTTCTGGAGCTACACCCTGAATTTGGACTTCTAGCCTACTAGGCTGTGAGAAAATAAATTTCTCTTTGTTAAAGCCATCCACTTGTGATATTTCTGTTATAGCAGCACTAGATGACTAAGACAGCCTTATCAAAGATTAAAAGGATGGTCTCAATTACTTTTCCATGGAAAGCGGTCCAATCCTCCTCTCCTTCCCAAGCCCCTCCTCCCCCACATCTCCATGCCCCATACAATGAAACAGGATTGATAATCATATAAAGTAATACTAACTGGGGAAGGGTCGGCACAGTTTCTGAGTTTTGTGCCTTTGTTGTTGTTTGTAATAGCATGATTAAGATATAATTCTCGAAATTTTAGAACACTTCATCTCCCCCAAAAGAAACCTGTACCCTTTATCCATCACTGCCTCATTTCCTCTCACTCCTTCCACTCCCTGGGCCGCTAATGGACTTTCTGTCTCTATGGATTTGGCTACTCTGGACATTTCTTGTAAACTGAATCATACAACGTGTGTGTGTGTCGATTTCACTTAGTGTAATGGTTTCAAGAGTCCACCATATTGCAGCATGTATCAGCAGTTAATTCTTTTTTGTAGCTAAGTATTTCATTGCCTGGACATATAACATTTTTTCTATTCATCAATTGATGGACGTTTGAGTTTTCACTTTTTGGTTATTATGAATAATGATGAACATTCTTAACTTCTTTGTGTGGACAAACGTTTTCATTTCATTTACAATATCCTGGGTCATACTGTAACTCTAGGTTAACCTTTTGAGGAAATGCCAAATTGTTTTCCAAAGGGCTGTACCATTTTAAATTCCCACCAGCAAAAATTTTAAGCTTTTAAACAAACATCAACACCCTGGTCTGTGCTAACAATGAAAGCCAAAGGATGTCCTATATCTTCTTTGCCTTGCAGGAGGGAACAACGGTAAAAAAACCTAAAGCTGTTGAGCACAGGCACAGCTATTCCACTACAGCGACAGAAGAGTGCACTGGTCCAGCCTCGCGCCTCGGTGGGTTTCCCGGCAGCCCCAGCGCCCGCACCGCCTACGGGTACGCGCATGCGCAGGTGAGGGGGCGGGGGAATGCTCTCTCAATTGGCGTCTCCAGGCGGCGCGCGCCGGCGGTCAGGCTGGGTTGGTGTGACGCGGGTAGAGTTCACTGCGGGGTGTAGAGCTGTGAGGTCAGCCTTAGGGGAGGTTGCGGCTGTGGTTGGATGGGATCTGTCTTCCAGGGTGTGAGGCCTGACTCGCTTTCATGCTCTTTGGTTGTGAGGTGTTTTCAGCCTTCCTGCTCTTGTCCCCTCACAAGCGGAGAAGACAAGAATTGACTCCTGTTGCAAGTGAACCAACGCTGGAGTTCTGTAGGCTGTGGGAAGACTTAGAAAATTTTATCCCAGTTATCGTATTAAATACTTTTTCACAGCCTTCCGTGACCTTTTCCCCACTTTCCCATTCTTGAAAGTGCATCCACTATTCAGGACTCTGGCTTTACACAGGTGACCTCCGGAGCTTTGTCTCTAGATGCTTCTATGGTTCTGAACTCCAGGCTGTGATTTATGTCACTCTGCTGGATGTATCCATTTGGGTGTGCCAGGAGCCCGCCAAAGTCAACATATCTCAAATGAATTTTTCCTTGTCATTTCCCTACTCTTCTCCCTGGATTTCATATTTCCATTAGGGCAACATCATCTACCCACACCCGTATTAAAAACTCAGTTATCCTTTGACCACTTCTCCATATTATACAAGCTGGTCACCAGGTCCAGCGTGAAATCTTTAAAAGTTTGGAATCCATCTCCTTTGTTCCATTCGGTTCTTAATCCCTTAATTCAGGGCATCACTATTGCAGTAGCTAGAAACTGATTCTGATCCATATTTCACACTGGCAGCAGGCACTGATTTCCAGAATAAAAATCTGACAGTGTTACTCCCCTGTTTAAAAAAAAAAAAAAAAGCCCTTGATGGCTTCCCTTTAATCATCACAGATTTCAAGAGCTTTCATAATCTAGTCTCCCCAACCATTTCATTATTGATAGCCCCCCTTCATCCAGCCCCAGAAACCTATGTTGCAATGTAGCAGGGATGAGATGTCTTGAACACAACATACACTTTAAGATCATTGACTTTGTGGCCACAGAGAAATAAACTCTGAGGTTTCACTCCTATTAAATACTGAAAAGGACAGTCTCAAATTACTTTCCTTTGGAAAATGGTCTGGACTCCAGGTAGTAGGGGGTGTGCTCCAGTAGAGCAGGACTGATAATTGGGTGAAACAATATTAATTGGGGGGAGGGGTAACTCCTATCTCTGGGAAACTTTCTCCTCTTCTCCTTCTCCTCCAGTTAGTGAGATCTTACTCACCTATCAAATGTCACCTTTAAAGTAGAATTCTTAACTTCTCTGTGACCCCACTGTACTCAATCAAAATGTCTTAAAACTAGATGTGATTATAGAAAATATTAGCATGACCTCCAAATTTTGTGAAATATTTCATATATGTTGTTCTTTCTGTGCTCCCTAGTATATTCATGTTTCTGTTACAGCATTACATTATACTGTAATTGTTTATGTGTTTGATGTCCTTCACTGGATACTTTCTGAAGAATAGGGACCATATTTTACCCATTTTTGTATCCTGGACTATGCCTAGGACAGTCTGGTATCTGATAATTAGTGGATAGCCAGTAAGTATTTGATAACGAATAAATACATTAGTCATTATTTCTGACTTCTCTTAATTGGCAACTCCTTGAAGGCCAAATCCAATCATAATCATTTTATGCTTGGCATATATTGTTCGCAATTAACGTTTACTGTCTTTAAATGAATTTTAATGTTTTAATGTGGTCACTGACACAAGGTTTAAAGCTGGAAAGAGTTCTTAATCATCTAAACAACCCCTTCATTTCCTGCAGATGAAGATATTGAGCCAACAGAGGTCAGGTGATTTTCCCAAAGCAACCCGGAAACGTGCTGAGTCTAGAACTACGTTTTCTGATTTCCCAGGTTAGTACTCCTTCTACTACCCTATTACTTAGACTGAACTTATGAAACAGTTTTTACCACTTTCTGTTTTTAAAAACAATACCTAAAAATGGACCTCGCTGTCTGATATTGTTTATTTCAACAAGCATTTTTTCAAGTATCTACTCTGTAAAGTAATATTTGAAGTAAGCTCCTGTTCTTCAGTTTGTTGTCTTGTGGAGGATTCTGTAACATATGTTGATAAAAATGTTACTTGGCAAAAGAAGACAAAGCTTTATTTCCCCTTGGTTAGGAATTTTTTTAAATTAGTATTTTGACTAGTTTTATTTCACCCTCAATTTTAATAGTTTGTAATGTTTTACCAGAGGTCTTTACTTAAAAGTAAAATTTAATTTTTTTTAATTTCTAGGTTTTCTCATCCTTTCTGTGAGTTGCACTGCCTGTACTTATTTACTAGCAGCAGTGATTTAATCAGTTAGTAATAGAGAAGCATAATTAACTAGGAGATAATGTCAAATCTAAAAATGAAAGAGGCAGCTCTTATCTATCTTGACAGAAGTGGAGGCCTCCAAAAATTTATTGAAGATTGCAAGTATTACAATGGTATGTTCAGCAAAGTAACTTTATTTTAGAAACTTTAAAATAAATTCTTACATGTAACTATACTGACTTTTAGAATTGTTTATTTCTACAGATTCAAAACAAAGTTATGCTGTCTATCGGTTCAATATTTTAATAAATCCCTCTGATGTTGTTGAATTAGATGCTGAACTTGGAAATCACATTTTACACCAGCCCTTGAAAGCTGCTCAAGTTTTTCAGTCAGTAAGTTAAAGAAAGAAATAATTTTATGCCACATGGAATTTTTGGTAACTTTTTTGTTTGTTTCAAATCACAGGTGTGTTTTATTGCTATTAAGACTCTTTCATTAATTGGACAATTACAGACTGAAACTCAAGTAAGTTTTAGTTTAATGAAGAAAACTAAGGTATAATACTTTCAAAATGACTCATAAATATTTTTATATTCATAGATTACTTTGTTTATTAAAAATTATACTAAATTTTTTTCAAAGTTCAATGGAATATTTTACACATATCTTTACTTCCTATATCATTACTTATAACATTAAATGTTTTTATACTGAAACATTTCAAAAATATACAAAAGGAAAGATAATAATAGAAGGAAACTTCGTATACCTACCACTCAGAGTCAGTAGTTTACAAGATTTTGCCATACCTGCATCATCAATGCCAAAGGCCAGACATTCTGTCATTTTACCCCTGCATACTTCAGGATCTACTTCTAAAAAATATGGGCATTTTTCTTATATAACCACATTGCCATTATGACCCCTTAAAAATATCGATGATTCCTTTGTATCATCTAACATGTAGTCCATATTTAAATTTCCCCAAAGCAGTTGGTTTGTTCACATCAAGGTCCAAACAAGGTACAAACATTATAATTGGTTCTTATGTCTCATTAAATCTCTTAATCTATACCATTCTTTCCCGTTCTTATACCATTGACTTTTTGAAGAAATTACTTGTCCTGTAAAATGTCTTACAATCTGGATTTGTCTGCTTTCTTTTGTAGTGTTATTTAACTTATTCCTCTGTGCCCCGGATTTTCTATAAAATGGGGGTTGGCTCTAAAGACTTGCTTAGATTCAGGCTTAACTTCTTTTGATGAGAATCCATCATAGTTAGTGTCATGTATTTCCTTCTGCGCTACATCAAGAAGGCTATTATATCTCTTATGCCACGTTTAGTAATGCCACCATTGATAGGTGGGTTCAGGTGATGTCAGCTTGATCAATTCATTACAGAGTTTCCCATCACTGGATGGTTTTAGCAGCCACTAATAATCATTGCCTAGATCCATTATTTAATTAAAAAAAAAAAAACCCTTAGGAGTTAAAAATCTGTGATTTTCTAATTATAGCATTCTTTCTGAATTTATTAACTGAAATTATTCTACGAGAGAAATTTTTGTCAACTATTTGGCTACCCTGAAATATACCTTGTACAGGAAAGGCAGGATAAATGTTTGATTCTTTCTCTTTATCAGTATTCAGAGAGTAATGAGTTAAAATCCTAGCAGCTTCCAATGATGACCAATGACTAATTTAAAAAAAAATTAATATCACTAGGAATTCATGAACTTTTATGTATCTGAAATGTTTCAATGAATCACTGTTATTCTTTTTGATGTTTATATTATCCTATTTTGGGTCATTGGGAGTCTCAAGTTTGTTCCTGTGTCCTTTTGACACAATCCCACTAGCTTGGGTTTTTTCAGGCTTAAAACAAAAAATATTTATTATATCACAGTTTCTGTACATCAGAAATCTGGGAGTAACTAAGTTGGATTTTCCGTCTTTAGCTCTCTCATGAATTTGTAATCAAGCTGTTGGCTAGGGCTGAAGTCTTATCTGGAGCCTGAACTAGGAGAGGCTCCACCTCTAAGCTTACTCATGTTATAGTTGAAAGATTTCAGTCCCTTGCTGGCTATTGGCCGGAGGCCTCTCTCAGTTCCTCACCACATGAAGTTCTCCACAGACTGCCTCACAACATGACAGCTGGCTTCCCTCAGAGTTAATGATACAAGAGAGAAGGCACCAAAGATGAAAGCCATGGTCTTTTGTTTTCATTAATATGAATTTCATTAATTATGTAACTTTTTGGGAGTTCTGATTATAATAGTTTTATTATAGCAAAAAGGATAAAAACGAAGAGGCGCATAGTTTAGGCGAGGTCTGGGATGGTTACCAACTTGGAGCTACCATGTCCCAAAAAGGCACTCCCTACCCTCCTATGTGCATAGATGTCTAACTTGAACCAGAAAGCCCTCCACCATTAGTTTTTTATAGCTCCCTTGGTTTCTGGAACAAGAAGATGTCCCAGATCCTTGTGTTACATTTTCTGCCCCAGACCCAGAATCAGCCATTTCTCCCAAGGAGTTCTGATAACTTTTAGTGAGAGATGATACATGGAGATCACAATCTGGGCTCTAAGAGTGTTTATTGCTATTGAGGTGTCATTGTTTTATAAATCTTGTCAGTGGATATAGCCAGGAGATGTGTATTTTTAAGAAAAAATGAGTTCATAATGATATTTCTGATTAAAATGTAAAATTATAAGGTTTTTAATTATCTTTTTAAATTTTATACTTGTATCTCTCCTCTTATGCTTAAAACCTTGATCCCTAAATCATTTACTTGATTTCCTTTACTCTACACTTAGATACTTTTGTTAATTGTAATGCAAGTTCAATTGGATCTGCGGTTTTTATTAATACCATTTTTATTTTCTTATTAGATTAATATAGTGCTGAAATTAACACATTTACCTCCTCTGCCAAGTTATGGTCTTGATCTTTGCAAGTTTCCACTCGATTATACATCTCAAAGATTTTATGTGATGCAAGGAATTGTGATTGCAATGACAACTGTAACCAAGTACACACAGGGTGCAAGATTCCTTTGTTCAGATGAAGCATGCCCTCTTTCACAAGGTAAATATTAGAATATAAAATCAAACCATTGAGCAATGTATTATTTAATCCTAAATCATGGTTACCATTCATTATGAAATGTTCACAGAATAGAAAGAATGGAATAAAATTCGGTGTGCCCTAATGTTTATACGTTTACTTTGTATAATCTTGAAATATTTTTCTTTTTGGTTCCATTTAACAACAGGTACTCCCGTAACGCTTAGCTACTTGTTCTTCTCACACATTAGTTCATGACTCTGTTTTTGCTCGTGCTGACCTCTCTCCATGTAATGTCTTCTTCTCATTCTTTTGACTTAAGTTTAGTTCAGTCCTTCTACAGGGAATTTTTTCCATTCATCCTCACCTCTCATTGGGTTGGATGTCCTTCCTCTATTCTGTCTCTGCACTCTGTAAATGAATACCTCTGTCAAAGGGTTAAGTTCTGGGCTACTAACTGAAAAATTGGCAGTTTGAGTCCACCCAGAGGTATTTCAGAAGAAAGGCCTGGCAGTCTTCTTCCAAAAGGTCACAGCCATGAAAACCCTATGGAGGGCAATTTTACTCTGAGACACCTGGGGTCACCATGAGTCAGAACTGACTCAATGGAAACTGGCTCGGTTTTTTCTTGGTTTTGTCATTGTAATTGCCATGTATTAAAATTATCTGTGTAAGCATCCATGTCACAATCCCTGACAAGAAAGAGGCATGCAATAAATTAATTAAACCGCTCTGAACGCACATGCAAAACTGAATTAATTATACTTTGAATTAAACTAATTAAAAACGGATGACTGAACTTGGAAGCAAATTTAGCGTACTGCTGTTTTCTTTCAGGATTTCAATATATAAGAGTGCACGTGCCTGGTGCTACAGAATCTGCAACAGTCAGAAATGACTTCTTGTGTCATCTATGCGCTTCTTCACTTCAAGAAGACAGAAAATTTAGAGTACTTGGTGGTAAAAATGCATTTCCATTTTGTAATTACAGTTTTTAAAATAGTGTTTGATATCTCAATGTGGAAATGAAATTGACTGTATTCCAATAACTAATTATTTTTTGTCCTTTGCCTTAAGATAAACAGATTGTTGAAGTAATTACTGCAAAGGCACTTTGTGCTTTTCAGGGAGTTTCTAACAACCAGCCATTTAGGTTTCAATCTCTTACAATTTTCCTGAGAGGTAAGTAAGTTGTGTTTGAACTTAAAATAAATTGCTATAAAATATTGAATTGATTTATTTATACTAATATAGAATGATACTTCTGTAACCTGGTGTTTAAGAATCATAAGTGTTTTTATTCTTGAGTGTTTTTAAAAAGTCATATTTAGCTAATGTATTACTCATTCATCCATTCATTCATACAACATTCACTTAAAAAGATACCAGTACCAAAATAAATAAATAAAAAGTTACCAGTATCGACTATGTCCCGAGCACTGTGATATGTCCTGAGATCACAGGCATTTTAAGGTAATGATCTCCCATTATTCTATGTGTATGTGTCTTATGTAAATATTGTGTTAGAATATAAGCTTCATGAGGGTAGGGACTTGATTTTTTTACTGCACAAGTACAGACTCAAAAATATCTGTTGAATGAATGAACACTGACTAATGGTGGGCTGTGGCGAGGTGCACGGGTAAGGATCTGTGGGAGACAGGGTCTGACAGGCAGGAGGAAATCATTATCAGGATCATTCACTCAGGGAAGAGGTGAGTCTTCACTGAGAAACCAGAACAATGGAAATGAGGATAGGGGTCAGCCCCCTCCTTTTGACTAAAATTGAAGGAATTAAACTGTTTAAAAAGAGACATCTTACATATAAATCAGGTAGAGGAAACTCAAGTGTTAGGAAAGCAGAGTTTCAAGTAAGAACTCTTTCCCCATGGTTTGACAAGGTCGAGGTAGACATGTGAGCTCAGATGATAGTAAAAAAAACCAAAAAAGTAAATTTTATATATAGCAATTACTAAGTACACTTTTACATATATTAATCATTTAGTCATAGCAACCCTATAATGTAGGCTCTACTGTTAGCTTACGGTGAGGAAACTGAGGCACAGAGATATTAAGCAACTCACCCAAGGTCACACAGCTAGTAAGTACCAGAGTCTCAAAGTCTGTGCTTTTAACTACTTTACTATATACTGTAGACTCGACAGCACTGGGTTTACTGGTATACTCTATTTAAACTATAGATTGCAATATAAAAAAATAAGTAGCTAATCAACTTATATTTTAGTAGAAAAGCCTTTCTTCAAATAAACTCTTACATAGAACTCAAATAAATAGAAAAAAATCAAATTAATAAAAGCAGGCCTTTTTGAGTTGGCATGGGAAGAGATACCTAGACTTCCCAGCCTTCCTCTTGACTTTTCCTTCACTTCAGGATGCAGCCACTGAACTGTAAGATTCCACGGAGCAGGTGAAAAATTATTCATTTAGAGAGATGATAGTCTCTGTTTTTATTGTCTCTTGGAATTCGTTCTGCATCCTTTAGTTGGGTTTTTTCTTGTTTGGTTGGTTTTGCTTTATTGTTTTTTATTTTTACTTTTCAGATGTTAAGCCTGCTTCTTCCCTTTCAGAGTCACATGTTATACCAGTATGCTCTCTAGGGCCAAAAAGAAAGAAAGAAAGAAAAAATAGAAATCACTCTTTGATCTTCTTCACAGAGGAAAATGAATCCTTGCTCCTCTTTGTAAATCTGTCTTTTATAACTTCACAACCATCCAAATTCAAACTGTGGAATGGAAGATCAAGATTTTTAGTGTTTTTTTTTTTTTTTTCCCAATAAAATTTGAGCTTGTGCAAAAGGTCTGTCCAATCTGGCAATGTAAGAGAGGAACAGAGAAAAGTGCAAGACTTTGACTTTGGAGACCGGCAGACCTAGATGTGAGTTTCAGTTCTAGTCACCTACTAGTTATTAGCCTTTTACAAGTCACTTAACCACTCAGTGCTGGAGATAATAATACCTATTACACAGTTTACAGGTAGTGATAATGCATGTAAAAGCATCTTGCTTGCATTGTCGACAGTGAGTGGTGGCTTTTAGAATTATTTTCTTCCCAAATGGAATTACTAATTACACATTTGTTTTAATTAACATTCCTTGTGCTTTAATGCAAAGATATTTCATATTATATGCAATGACTTTTTTCCTTTTGATTATAAGAGAGTATCTAGTTGCTATATTACATATTTATGGAAGTTAATTCATCATTGCATGTAAGTATCAAAATTTATCGGCAATAATGTTGTGTCACATTGCCATTCTATATGGGTATTATAATAAACAAAATTAAATAGTTTACTACTAACTCAACTACTGAATTATTACTGGCTCTGGATCTTTGAACCATATGATCACGTACAAGTTTCATTTAATGAACAGATATTTTCTTCTGTGTTTAACAATTTTAGATGAATCGGTGAATAAAATGAGTATAGGAAATGAGTATAAAATTATTGGAATTCCGACCTGTGTCAAAACCTCACAAACTGCTGTCTGTGTAGAGGCAAACAGCATCACTTTTTGCAATCCAAGAGGTAAGGAAGATGCTAGTGTCATAAATCGTTCAGTCTGTTCATCAAATAATGACTGGCTGCCTATGCACTGGACACTCTTCTAAGCACTAGGGATACAGTTGTGAACAGAACAGTTAAGGTTCCTGCTGTCATGGGACTTAAATTCTATGATAGACAGTCGATAAACACATAAACTAATCAATAAGACAATTTTATAATATAATAAGTGCTATAAAGAAAATAAAACAAGATAATTTTGGAGAACTTTCCTGGCAGCCATGATTGCCTTCTTTGAGCTAATCCTTATTTTGGTTCTTTATAATTAGCAATGAGACATATTTCAGTATGCCAAGAGTTAGAGATTAGTCAAAGATTTTTTCTACATTACCCTTTATTCTCTAGCTAAGGCAATGCTAAGTAACTGTTGGAGTGTGAGAGGAAAAAACCAATAAAATAGCATCCTTTTCCCATCTGAATTCTCAACCAATCGAGAAATAAGACAAAAGAGTAAGGTACGTGAAGAGCAAACTGTCTCCTTTATTACCGGTAATTTTCTTTAACAACTCCTGCATAATTAGGCATTAAGTGAACAAAAGCAGAGAGCAGGCCTACTCTTTTAAATTGGCTCACAAATGCCTAAATGTAGGAAAGGCCAATTAAATCTTAAACGAAGATTTTTTGGAATCAATAGATAATCAGCTGCAGTAATAGGGGCCCAAATTGAATTTAAATGCAAGTGGATTCTAGATACCTTTGCTTATCTTGAAGAGAAAACCCCTTAAAAGAACAAAAATGCTGAAGAAAGAAATTACTGGTGGACAATAGACATTTTAGTGAGCTTTTTAATGTTTTCTGCTATGAAGACTTTCAGAATGTATTGATTTGGTAGCAGAACTTGGTGCACACATACATATGGTTATGTGCTCAACCACCAGCTAAAATGTTGGCTATTCAAACCCACTTAGAGGGACCTCGGAAGATAGGCCTGGAGATCTGCTTCCGAAAGGTCACAGCCTTGAAAACCCTGTGGAGCAGTTCTACTCTGCACACGTGGGTTTGCCATGAGTCAGCATTGACTCAAACAGCAATATGGGAGCCTCATGATCTGGCTTTGCTTTGTTGTTATTAACGTGAAACTGCCCCCAGCTCATGGCGATCCCATGCGCAATGGAATAAAATGCTTCCTGGTTCTGTGCCATCCCCAGGATTGGTTGGGTCTCTGTACAGAAGGCAAGAATTCTACCACTGAACCACCAATGCCCCCTGGCTTTGCTTACATGTCTTAAAAGGAGAATTAGGGATTTGCTTGCAACTACACAGAGCCTATCTGTATGGACACGCTGGGTGACTACTTCCTTTTATTACATTCCCTGGGATAGAAATGATAGGCCAGAGTGACCACTAATTATAATTCCATTATAAGGAAACAAATATGGCATTAAAAGAACTATCACTTGATAATATTTTAGATAAGTGGAATAGATATCTACAATGTTATTTTCTTCTTGTTTTAAAATCCTTCCTAATATGTGTTAATATTTACTTTCAGTTTCTTCAGGAATTAGCGACAACTTCAGGTGTCTTCTCTCCTTGACATCCAGCTCACGCTGGAAGTTTACAGCAATACTTGCCAACATCTTTGCATCACACATTGTTCCTCCTGGGACTTATAATTTGCTCAAACTCTGTTTGTTGATGAGCCTAGTACAGACAAGTGATCGTAACAAGGAAGTGGAAGATTGCCTAGATATTTTGATTATAACAAATGATACTCTACTTGTAGACAGGTAAAATATGTGACAGATTTGAAATTATAAATTGTATTTATAAAGATTTGTATAAATCTTTTTTATGAGCATTACTACAAGAGAAATATTTAGAATATATCTGAGCAGTATGAGTATTTAAATCAGTTTTTATTAATGAAGTTCAAAACTTTCAAAACATGAATCGAGAGATAGGATATTTGCTTTCAGCAAGTCTCATCATTCAAAATTTCAATAAATTTCCCTTCTCAGACCTTTACAAATAAATGTATCTTTCCTAGGCTTCCTTTTCCACCATTTCCTAGCTCAGTGTTCTGCTTTTGTACTTTGTTTTCATTTTTAAATAATCTCCCTGCTAAGTGTGAAGTCATTTTCTCATTAATCTGAAAGATTCCATTCAAATGTCGATTCACCTGTATCCAAATAAACCTCTGTCAAAAATTCCAAAATTACTATTTTGGGGGAACATCACCCTAACCTTGCAGTGAGCCTCTACACAGCATTTTGGGGCTCCCCACTAGCAAATACCCTTTGAAAAGGCTACATAAATGTGCACAAAGCTAGGAATTCAGTTGCCCACTCTAAATCATTACAACCCAGTTTGTCACAGTAGAATTGTGCTCTATAAGGTTTTCAACGGCTGATTTTTCAGAAGTAGGTTGCCAGGCCTTTCTTCCAAAGCACCTCTAGGTGGACTCGAACTTCCAAACTTTGGGTTAGTAGCTGAGCTTGTTAACTGTACCACCTAGGGATTCCCAGCTAGTAATAAGTTCCTCATATTAATATCTTGTATGAAATTCTAAAACCAAAATTATAGGATGGATTTTAAACAAAAAAAAATTCAAATGAACATTAACTTAATTGGACAGATGATGTTTTGCTGAAACTACATTGCCACTGACAATGTGATACAGTGCTGACTGGTACAGATTGCACCAATTTATTCTTCCACTGATGGAGCATGAGTGTATTTGTTTCCTCACAGCCTCAACACGGAGTATTATCAGACTTTTAAATCTTGCCATCTGATGTGTGGAATATGGAATTTTAGTTTAATTGGGAGTAAGCTTCAGCATCATTTAGAGCTTATTAAACATTTGCATTCTTTTTCGATGAGCAGGCTATTCTTGACTACTGTCCGTTTTTCTATTTACATTATTTTTTACTGATTTGTGATACCGCTTATAAATTAAGGCCTTTGTTGTTTTCCTACTTGTCATTAGCCTTTTGACTTTTCTTACGGTATTTGGGGCTGTCTAAAAGGTATTCTTTAAGGTAAAATTTATATATAGTGAAATAATCAGATATTAAGTATACAGTCCAATGAGTTTGACAAATGCATGTAACAACCTCCACAGTAAAATACAGAACATCTTCCTCACCCCAGAAAGTTCCCTCATTCTGACTCTTCCAGTCAGTTCCCATATCCACAAGTGAGTTCTGTCACCACAGACTAATTTTCTTGAACTTCACATAATGAAATCATACAGTGCTTATTCTTTTGGGTCTAGCCCTTTTCACTCAGCATAATGTTTTTGTGAGTCATTCAGTTCTGTGTATCAATAGCTCATTGTTTCTTTTACTCATCTTATGAATGTACTACTATTTATTCTCCTAGTGATGGATGTTTGGGTTTCCCATGTTTTGTCTGTTATGAATAATCCACTGTAAGCAAACTTGTACAAGTTTTTTTGTGAACATATGTTTTCATTATGTTTTGTAAATACCTAGGAGTGGAGCTGCTGGGTTATAAGGTAGATGTGTATTTAATTTTATAAGAAACTGTCAGTTTTCCAAAACGGCTGTACCATTTTACATTCCTATCAACAATGTATTAAAGTTCCAGTCGGTCCCATTCTCACCAACATTTGGGGTTGTCAGTCTTTTCCATTTCAGCCATTCTAACCAGTTGACATAGAGTCAATTCCAACTCATGGCAACCCCATGTGTGTCAGAATAGAACTGTGCTCCATGGGGTTTTCAAAGACCGATTTTTTTTTTTGGAAGTAGATTACCAGGTCTTTCTTCCAAGGCACCTCTGGGTGCACTCAAACCTCCAACCTTTCAGTTAGCTGAGCATGTTATCCATTTGCATGTAAAATGCTCTTTCATTGTGGTTTTAATTTGCATTTCCCTGATTACTACTGATTTGAACTGTTTTTCATGTGCTTATTGGCTACTCCTATATCTTCTGTTATGAAGTGCCTGTTCAAATCCTATGCTCACTGTTTAAATTGGATTGTTCTGGATGCACATCCTTTGTCACATATAGGTATTGTGGGTGTTTTTCTCCCAGGCTCTAGCTTGTTTTTTTATTTTCTTAAAAGTGCCTTTTCAACGGGACTAAACCAAAAGCAAAGAAGTTGCCTGAATAAACTGAATGCTTCGAAGGCCAGCGTAGCAGGGGCTGGGGTCTGGGGACCATGGTTTCAGGGGACATCTAAGTCAATTGGCATAATAAAATCTGTTAAGAAAACATCCTGCATCCCACTTTGAAGAGTGGCGTCTGGGGTCTTAAATGCTAGCAAGCGGCCATCTAAGATGCATCAATGAGTCTCAGCGCACCTGGATCAAAGGATAATGAAGAACACCAAGGACACAATGTAATTATGAGCCCAAGAGACAGAAAGGGCCACATGAACTAGAGACTTAACATCATCCTGAGACGAGAAGAACTAGATGGTGCCCAGCTACAACCGATGACTGCCCTGACAGGGAACACAATAGAGAACCCCTGAGGGAGCAGGAGAGCAGTGGGATGCAGACCCCAAATTCTCATAAGACCACACTTAATGGACCCTGGTGGTCATGGCCCCCAGAACTTCTGTTGGCCCAGGACAGGAACCATTCCTGAAGCCAACACTTCAGACATGGATTGGACTGGACAATGGGTTGGAGAGGGATGCTGGTGAGGAGTGAGCTTCTTGGATCAGGTGGACACTTGAGACTATGTTGGCATCTCCTGCCTGGAGGGGAGATGAGAGGGTGGAGGGGGTTAGAAGCTGGCAAAATGGACACAAAAAGAGAGAGTGGAGGGAGGGAGTGGGATGTATCATTAGGGGGAGAGTAAATGGGAGTGTGTAGCAAGGTGTATATAAGTTTTTGTGTGAGCGACTGACTTGATTTGTAAACTTTCACTTAAAGCACAGTAAAAATTACATTAAAAAACATGAAAAGGTTTACACACACACAAAAGTGCCTTTTGATGAGCTTCTGATGAAGCCGAATTTATTAGTTTCTTTATGTTTAGTGTTCACTGTTTAATAAATCTTTGCCTAACCAAAGGACATGAAGATATTATTTTGTTTTCTTCTAGAAGCATTATGGTTTTCATTTTATGTTAGGTCTTTTTTCCATCTCAAGTCATTTTTGTACGTGGTGTGAGAAAGGAGTAGGGTCATTTTTTCTCCTGTAAATTTATCCATTTTTTCTATACCATTTGTGGAAAAACCTTTTATTTTTCTTTTGAATTGCTTTGGTACCATTGTTGAAAATCAATCAGACTGGTATGTGTACTTTGATCTGTTGGTCTAATACTTACGCCAATATCACATTGCCTTGATAATTTTAGTTCTAGGTTAAGCTTTAAAATAGGTGGTTCAACTTTATTCCTCATTTGTAAGATTTAAAAAAAAATTATTTTAGGTCTTTTTCATTTTTTTTCCCTTTATTGAAATTTAGATGGGGGTTTACAGGTCAAACTAGCTTCTCATTAAACAGTTAGTACACATATTGTTTTGTGACACTGTTTAACAACCCCGTGGCAAGTCAACACTCTCCCCTCTCGACCTTGGGTTCTCTATTACCAGCTTTCCTGTCCCCTGCTGCATTCTAGTCCTTGCCCCTGGGCTGGTGTGCCTATTTAGTCTTGTTTTGTTTTATGGGCCTGTCTAATCTTTGGCTGAAGGGTGAACCTCAGGCGTTGCTTCATTACTGAGCTAAAAGGGTGTCTGGGGGCCATACTCTCAGGGTTTCCCCAGTCTCTGTCAGGCCAGTAAGCCTGGTCTTTTTTTCTTTGTGAGTTAGAAATTTGTTCTACATTTTTCTCCAGCTCTGTCCGGAATCCTCTATTATGATCCCTGTCAGAGCAGTCAGTGTTAGTAGCTGGGCACCATCTAGTTGTACTGAATCCAGACTGTTGGAGGCCGTGGTAGTTGTGGTCCATTAGTCCTCTGGACTAATCTTTCCTTTGAGTCTGTAGTTTTTTTCATTCTCCCTTGTTCCCAAAGGGGTGAGACCAGTGGAGTATCTTAGATGGCCGTTAACAGGCTTTTAAGACCCCGGACAAGTAGCCAGTGTTTTGATTTTTTCCCTTCTTTTTTTGACGTGTGCATCTGTTGCTATAAATTCACCTCTGACCACTGTCTTTGCTGTGTCCCAAAGATTTTGGTATGATGTGTTTTCATCCTCATTTGATTCTAGGAATTTTTCGACTCCATCTTTGATTTCTTCTATTACCCAGTGGTTTTTAAGCAAGGTGTTATTCAGTTTCCATGTAATTGATTTTTTTTTCCTTGCTCTTCCTGTTGTTAATTTCTACTTTGATAGCATTGTGATCAGAGAAGATACTTTATATTATCTCAGTGTTTTGGATTTTGTTAAGGTTGCTTTGTGGCCTCAGATGTGGTCTATTCTGGAGAACTTCCATGTGCATTGGAAAAGAATGTGTACGTTGCAGCTGCTGGGTAGAGTGTTCTGTATATGTCTATGAAGTCGAGTTGGCTGATTGTGACATTTAGATCTTCTGTATCATTATTGAGTTTCTTTCTAGATGTTCTGTCCTTTACCAAGAGGCAAAGATTTATTAAACAGGGGTGTGATATTCAGCACATGGTGCAGGTAGGCAGCAGGGAGGGGGGAGGTTGTGATGTGTGGAGCAAAGACGGATATGGGAAAGAAGAGAGAGAGGAGAGAGAAACAGGAGCCAAAAGCACAAAACAAAAGAGTGTTGAGCGATCTTGCCATTGGAGCAGAGAGATAAGAAACCAAGAAATGAAGAAAAACAAAAAGGAAAAGAGAAAAATAAATAAAAATTAAAAAAAACAGGAAATGCCCCCAGGGATCCCACCAATGACCAGGGAGGTAGCTCCCAGGCCTCAGGGCATAGGCCATATAGAAGGGGTGGAGACGGCACACAGCACCAGGTATTCAAGAGACAGGAAAAGAAGGTTAGTGGAGAGAGATGAAAAACTGAGAAACGGAGAAAAACAAAAAGGAAAAAAGAGAAAGAAGAAAAAAAAACAGAAAAGCCCCCAGGGATCCCACCAGTGCAGCTGTGCAGACTGGGGAAGTGGCTCTCTAGCCTTGCGGTACAGCTTGGCTAGAAGTGGCAGAGATGGCACACAGCGCCAGGTATTCAGGAGACAGGAAAGGAAGGAAAATAGAGATGAGAAATGAAGGAAGAAAAAAAAAAAAAAGGCCCCCAGGGAGCTCACTGGCACAGGTGTGCAGAGCAAGGAAGTGGCTTGCAAGCTGCTCAGTACAGCGTGGCTAGAAGGGGCTCCCAGGCTGCGAAAAGAAAAAGAAAACAAACAAAAAGGCCCTGTGGATCCCACCAGCATGATTGCGCCAACCAGGAAGCAGTTCCCCAGCCAAGCGGCACTTCACAGCCTGTCAAGAAGAAGTATAGATGGACACAGAGCCAAGTGTTTGAGAGAAAGGAGGGGGAGGAGGTGAAAGGTAGGGAAGAAACCAAAAGAAGCTGAAAAAAGCAATGCCAGCAACAAAGAAATGGCACTGAAGGAGCTGGCCGGTGTGGGTGGGGCAAATCCAAGTAGCAGAGCCAGTGCCTGCCAGGACTCAGTTGCTTGGCCCACTGGGAAATGGTGGAGGCCTAGCAGGGGGAAGAATAGTTGGGGCGAGGGGCACAGAAAGAGTGTATCTCTGCTTACTGAGTGTTCTGTCTTCTGCTGGGAACTCTGTGAAGCTGCTTTCCCATACTCCCTGTTCACCAATCTTCTATGTGAGTCCAAGATGGTGAATCTGCAGTGCGTTAGCTGAGAGGGGACTTCTGCTTGTATCTCTCCTAGCTCTCTGTTCTCTGTCAGTTTCTTATTCCATTTGGTGCTTGGCTGAGTTCTCTTCCCTTCATTTGACACTTAGGGTTCCAGGATTGACAATTGTCTGTTTTACTTAGTTTTTCAGGTCTTTGCCATGGAGGGACAGTGTGGTGCTTCTGTCTGTAGTGCCATGCTGGCTCCTCCTCTGCATTTTCTTATAGTTTAGAATCAATATGTTAGTCCTCCTGACCCCTCTCCACCCTCCCCTGCTCCAAGAAAAAAGCCAAATGGAGACTCAGATAGGGTGAGGTCTGGGAGGGTTCCAAACGTGAACCTTCTGTCATCCTCAGGATGTTACTCTCTCAACATCAAATTGTAACAATACTCAAAAGGTATTATCAACCTTTTAGTCCTAGTCCTTGCCCCTGTACTGGTGTGCCCCTTTAGTCTTGTTTTGTTTTATGGGCCTGTCTAATCTTTGGCTGAAGGGTGAACCTCAGGAGTGACTTTCATACCGGGTTAAGAGGGTGTCCATGGGGTCATACTCTCAGGGTTCCTCTTGTCTTTGTCATACCAGTAAGTCTGGTCTTTTGTGAGTTAGAATTTTGTTCTACATTTTTCTCCAGGTCTGGTCTGGGACCCTGTATTGTGATCCCTATCAGAGCAGTCAGTGCTGGTAGCTGGGCACCATCTAGTTTTGCTGGACTCAGTCTGGTGAAGGCTGTGGTCCTCGTGGTCCATTAGTCCTTTGGACTAATCTTTCCTTTATGTTTCTGATTTTCTTCATTCTCCCTTGCTCCAGACAGGGTGAAACCAGTGGAGTATCTTAGATAACCACTCACAAGCTTTTAAGACCCCAGATGCTATTCACCAAAGTAGGATGTAGAACATTTTTTTTATAAATTATGTTATGCCAGTTGAGCTAGATGTGCCCCGAGACCATGGTCACCAGCCCTCAGCCCAATAATTCGGACCCTCAGGTAATTTGGATGTGTCTATGAAGCTTCTATGACTTTGCCTTGGTCAAGCTGTGCTGACTTCCCCAGTATTGTGTACTGTCTTACCCTTTACCAGAGTTACCACTTACCTATTGTCTAGTTAGTGTTTTTCCCTTCCCACCCTTTCCTTCCCTTGTAACTGCCAGAGATTGTTTCTTTCTGTTTGTAAACCTTTTCATGAGTTTTTATAATAGTGGCCTCATACAGTATTTGTCATTTTGTGATTGACTTACTTCACTTAGCATAATACCCTCCAGATTCATGCACGTTGTGAGATGGTTTGCAGATTCATCATTGTTCTTTATGGTTGCATAGTATTCCATTGTGTGTATGTACCATAGTTTGTTTATCCATTCATCTGTTGATGGACACTAGGTTTGTTTCCATCTTTTTGCTACCGTGAATAATGCTGCAGTGAACATGGGTGTGCATATGTCTATTCATGTGATGGCTCTTACTTCTCTAGGATATATTCCTAGGAGTGGGATTGCTGGATCATATGGTATTTCTATTTCTAGCTTTTTAAGGAAGTGCCATATCATTTTCCAAAATGGTTGTACCATTTTACATTCCCAGCAGAAGTGCATGAAAGTTTATTTTCTGTTTTTTTGATTCATGCCAGAAATGTCAGGGTGAAATGGTATCTCATTACAGTTTTTTTTTTGTGTGTGCTTTAAGTGAAACTTTACTGTTCAACTTAGTTTCTCATACAAAAATTTATACACACATTTTTACGTGGCCCTAGTTGCTCTCCCTATAATGAGACAGCACCCTCCTCTTTTCCCCCTGGATTTTCTGTGTCCATTCAACCAGCACCTGTCCCTTTCTGCCTTCTCATCTCACCTCTGGACTGGAGCTGCCAACTTAGTCTCATGTATCTACTTGAACTAAGAAGCACACTCTATACAAGTATCATTTTATGTCTTATAGTCCAGTCTAATCTTTGTCTGAAGAGTTGGCTTCAGGAACAGTTTTTTAGTTTTGGGCTAATAGAGAGTCCAGTGGCCATGTCTTCAGGGGTCCTTCCAGTCTCAGTCAGACCTTAAGTCTGGTCTTTTTACTAGAATTTGAGTTCTGCACCCCAGTTCTGTCCTGCTCCATCAGGGACTCTCTGTTGTCTTCCCGGTCAGGGCAGTCATTGGTGGTAGCTGGGCACCATTTAGTTTTTCTGGTCTCAGGCTGATGGAGTCTCTGGCTTATGTGGCCCTTTCTGTCTCTTGGGCTAATTATTTTCCTTGTGTCTTTGGTGTTCTTCATTATCCTTTGCTCGAGGTGGGTTGGGACCAGTTGATGCATCTTAGATGGCCACTTGCTAGCTTTTAAGACCCCAGACGCCACTCACCAAAATGCAGAATATTTTCTTAACCTTTGTTATGCCAATTGACCTAGATGTTCCCTGAAACCATGGTCCCCAAACCCCTGCCCCTGTTACTCTGTCCCTCCAAGTGTTTGGTTGTATTCAGGAAACTTCTTAGCTTCATTTAGTCCAGTTGTGCTGACTTCCCTGTATTGTGTGTTGTCCTTCCCTTTACCTAAGATATTCTTGGCTACTTTCTAATTAGTGAATACCCCTCCCCTTCCCTTGTAACCATCAAAGAACGTTTTCTTCTGTGTTTAAACCTTTTCTTGAGCTCTTATAATAGTGGGGAAACCCTGGTGGCATAGTGGTTAAGTGCTACGGCTGCTAAGACTCGACGGCAGTGGGTTTGGTTTTTTGTTTTATAATAGTGGTCTCATACAATATTTGTCCTTTTGCGACTGACTAATTTCACTCAGCATAATGCCTTCCAGATGCATCAATGCTATGAGATATTTCACAGATTCATCATTGTTCTTTATTGTTGGACAGTATTCCATTGTGTATATACCATAATTTGTTTATCCATTTGTCCATTGATGGGCACCTAGGTTGTTTCTATCTTTTTGCTATTGTGAACAGTGCTGCAGTGAACATGGGTATGCATATATCTTTTCATGCTGGATCATATGGTACTTCTATTTCTAGCTTTTAAGGAAGCACCAAATCGATTTCCAAAGTGGTTGTACCATTTTACATTCCCACCAGCAGTGTGTAAGTGTTCCAGTCTCTCCACAACCTCTCCAACATTTATTATTTTGTGTGTTTTGGATTAATGCTAGCCTGGTTGGGGTGAGATGGTATCTCATTGTAGTTTTGATTTGCATTTCTCTAAGGGCTTTTTTTTAAGGAGCCCTGGTGGCACAGAGGTTAAGAGTTCAGCTGCTGGCTTAGTCATCTAGTGCTGCTATAACAGCAATACCACAAGTGGATGGCTTTAACGAAGGGAAATTTATTTCTTCACGGTAAAGTACGCTAAAAGTCCAAATTTAGGGCATCAGCTCCAAGGGAAGGCTTTCCCTCTCTGTTGGCCTTCTCATTAATCTTTCCCCAGACTAGGAGTTTCTCCATGCAGGGACTCTGGGTCCAAAGAACGCGCTCTGCTCCTGGTACTGCTTTCTTGGTGGTATGAGGTCCCCCGTCTCTCTGCTTGCTTCTCTTTTATATCTCAAGAGATTGCCTCGAGACACAATCCAGTCTTGTGGACAGACTCCTGCCTCACTAACACAACTGCCACCCATTGTCCCTCATCAACCTCATAGAGGCAGGATTTATAACATATAGGAAAATCACACAATTTCAGGAATCATGGTCCAGCCAAACCAATACACACATTTTTGGGGGGACATAATTCAATCTATGATAGCCGCTAACTAAAAGGCCCACAGTTTGAATCCACCAGCCACTCCGTGAAAACCCTATGGGGCAATTTTACTTCGTCCTATAGGGTCACTGAGTTAGAATCGACTCAACAGCAACAGGTTTGGTTTGGGTTTTAATGGCTAGTGACCTTGTGCATTTCCTCCTGTGTCTGTTAGCTGCCTGAATGTCTTCTTCGGTAAAGTGTCTGCTCATATCCTTTGCCCATTTTTTTTAATTGGATTGTCTTTTTGTCATAGAGGTGCTGGATTTTTCTATAGATTTTAGAGATTAGACCTTTGTCGGATTTTCATAGCCAAAATTTTTTTCCCAATCTGTAGGTCCTCTTTTCACTCTTTTGGTGAAGTCTTTTGATGAGCTTAAGTGTTTAATTTTTAGAAGATCCCAGTTATCTAGCTTATCTTCTGGTGTTTGTGTGTTGTTGGTTATGGTTTATGTGCTATTTATGCTGTGTATTAGGGTCTCTAGTGTTGATCCTATTTTTTCTTCTGTGATCTTTATACTTTTTGGTTTTACATTTATGTCTTTGATCCATTTTGAATTAGTTTTTGTGTATGGCGTGAGGTATAGGTCCTGTTTCATTTTTTTACAGATAGATATCCTGTTTTGCTAGCACAATTTGTTAAAAAGAGGTCTTTTCCCCATTTAATGGACTTTGAGACTTTGTCGAAGATCAGGTGACCGTAGGTGGATGGATTTACATCTGAGTTTTCAATTCTGCTCCACTGGTCAATATGTCTGTCATTGTACCAGTACCAGGCTGTTTTGACTACCACAGCTGTATAGTAAGTTCTGAGGTCAGATCTAAGAGTCCTCATACTTTATTCTTTTTCTTCAATAGTGCTTTACTTATCCAGGGCCTCTTCCCTTTCCATATAAAGTTAATGATTAGTTTTTCTGTCTCATTAAAGAATGCTGTTGGTATTTGGATTGGGATTGAATTGTATTTGTAGACTGCTTTGGGCAGAATTGACATTTTCACAACGCTGAGTCTAGCTATCGAAGAGCATGGTATGTTTTTCCATTTTTTGTAAGTCTTGTTTGGTTTCTTGCAGTAGTGTTTTGTAGTTCTCTTTGGATAGGACTTTTATGTCCCTGGTTAGATTTATTCCTAAGTATTTTTTTCTTTTTAGGGGCTATTATAAATGGTATTGCTTTTTGTAGTTCTCTTTATTGGTGTATAGGAATCCCTATGAGTTTTGTATGTTTATCTTGTATCCTGCTACTCCAGCAAGCAATTTTTGTGGCAAGAATTTTAAAGCTAAACTAGACTAATCATATTCCTTTCTAAAAATTTAAATTTGAGAAATGAAGAGAGTGAGGCAATCAGCAGCAGTTAGCAAAGAGGTTAGAAACCAAAAGGATTATGAAGCATTGCCATGATATATAGGAAGCAGGGGCAGCCATGATAAGCCATTTGCAAGCCTAAATGCAAAAACTATGAATGAGCAAAAGAAAGCAATCCATAAAAAGAAGAAGGTTCAGTTCAAATGCATCTCTCTGTAGCTTTCTCTGACTCCCTTCTCAGGAGAAATAATACTCCCTTATGGATATTCTCAAGGAACCCTGGTGGCACGGTGGTTAAGCACTAGGCTGCTAACCGAAAGGTCGGAAGTTGGAACCCACCAGCCACTCTACAGGAGAAAGATGTGGCAGTCTGCTTCCTTAAAGATTATAGCCTTGGAAACCCTACAAGGGCAGTTCTACCCTGTCTTATAGGATTTCTATGAGCTGGAATTGACTCACAGTAACAACTTTGGCTTTTTTTGGTTTATACATATTCTCAAGACATTATTTCAGTCTTTACCACATTGAGTTTTAGTTTCTTTGTTTGTTTATGTCTCTCTTCCTAGGCTGTGAGCTTTCCAAGTTAAGGACGAAGTCTTGACATGTGTTTTTATCTCTAGCGCCTAGTTGGCCTATCACAAGTGTTCAATAAACATTGAGTTTTGGAGCTGTTAATGTATTATGACCTCTGAAAGTCAAATATTAAATAATAGTAATGAATAAATTTATTTTTTCCCTAGGCTTTTGAAGTTTAGTATAAACCTTGTACCCCGTGGTATACATCATCCAGTCTCTTCTGAAATTTTCCCTACCCTAGCCAGGAATAAGTATGGAACTGGAGCAGTTAGCATTCAAGCTGGCAGTGCTTTGCTAGCTAAAGGTGGTATCTGCTTTACAGGAGACTTATCTTTACACAAAAAAGATAAACTTGAACAACTCCAATCAGGTAAAGAATTTTTTTCAAATTATTTTTCATTTATTTAACCTACAGTTTCATCGTTGTCAAGAAGTTTCTTAACAGTATTAGGAATTGAGAAGTTATAATAAATGACATTTCTCATTTCAGTTTTATGAAAAAAGCAGAGGAATTTAATGTGCAAATGCACAGTTTTAACCTTTGTTCTAAGTTGTGCTAACACATGACTTTGCTTGGGCCAAATTTATAACTCACAAAGATAGGGACAGATATGGACTGAGCAGAAAGCAGTCAGGGCATTGCACATTTGGCATACCCAGTAGGAATGTGCAGCGATGCTGAAGGTACTTGGCATAGTGCCTCTCCTAACGAGAGTGCAGAAATGGATTTTTGACCACAATGCCAAAGCAAGTCAATGTGGAAAGCCAAGTTTTTTCAACCAACGACGGAGGAACAACCACCTGGTATATGGGAAAAAATGAATTTTGGCTTATACCTTACAACCATACACAATAATTATTTTGAGATGGATCATACCTAAATGCAAAAACTAAAACCATGAAGCTGTTAGAAGAAAATTTAGGAAAATATCTTCATGATATTCTAAGGCAAAGATTTCTTAGAACCAAGAAGCACTGAACATAAAAGAACAGATAAATTCATCAAAACTAAAAAGTTATGCTCATCTTATTGCTGTTGTTAGGTGCTGTCAAGTCGGTTCGGACTCATAGCAACCCTATGCGCAGCAGAACGAAATACTGCCCGGTACGGAGCCATCCTTACAGTCCTTGTTATGCTTGAGCTCACTGTTGCAGCCACTGTGTCAATCTACCTCGTTGAGGGTCTTCCTCTTTTCTGCTGACGCTATACTCCGCCAAACACGATGTCCTTCTCCAGGGAATGATCCCTCCTGACAACAGGTCCAAAGTATGTAAGACGCAGTCTCGCCATCCTTGCTTCTAAGAAGCATTCTGGTTGTACTTCTTCCAAGACAGATTTGTTCGTTCTTTTGGCAGTCCATGGTATATTCAGTATTCTTCGCCAACACCATAATTCAAAGGCATCAATTCTTCAGTCTTCCTTATTCATTGTCCAGCTTTCTGATGCATATGATGCAATTGAAAATACCGTGGCTTGGGTCAGGTGCACCTTAGTCTTCAAGGTGACGTCTTTGCTCTTCAACACTTTAAAGAGGTCCTTTGCAGCAGATTTACCCAATGCAATGCATCTTTTGATTTCTTAACTGCTGCTTCCATGGCTGTTGATTGTGGATCCAAGTAAAATGAAATCCTTGACAACTTCAATCTTTTCTCCATTTATCGTGATGTTGCTTTTTGGTCCAGTTGTGAGGATTTTTGTTTTCTTTATGTTAAGGCACGATCCATACTGAAAACTGTGGTCTTTGATCTTCATTAGTAAGTGTTTCAAGTCCTCTTCACTTTCAGCAAGCAAGGTTGTGTCATCTGCATAATGCAGGTTGTTAATGAGTCTTCCTCCAATCCTGATGCCCTGTTCTTCTTCATATAGTCCAGCTTCTTGTATTATTTGCTCAGCATACAGATTGAATAGGTATGGTGAAAGAAGACAATCTTGATGCACACCTTTCCTGACTTTAAACCAATCAGTATCCCCTTGTTCTGTCCAAACAATTGCCTAATGATCTATGTAAAGGTTCCTCATGAGCACGATTAAGTGTTCTGGAATTCCCAGTCTTCACAACGTTATCCATAATGTTATGATCCACACAGTTGAATGCCTTTCCATAGTCAATAAAACACAGGTAAACATCCTTCTGGTATTCTCTGCTTTCAGCCAGGATCCATCTGACATCAGCAATGATATCCCTGGTTCCACGTCCTCTTATGAAACCAGACTGAATTTTTGGCAGTTCCCTGTTGATATACTGCTGCAGCCGTTTTTGAATGATCTTCAGCAAAATTTTGCTTGTGTGTGATATTAATGATATTGTTCTATAATTCCCACATTCGGTTGGATCACCATTCTTGGGAATAGGCATAAATATGGATCTCTTCCACTCAGTTGGCCAGGAAGCTGTCTTCCATATTTCTTGGCATAGGCGAGTGAGCATCTCCAGCTCTGCATCTGTTTGTTGAAACATCTCAATTGATATTCCATCAATTCCTGCAGCCTTGTTTTTCACCAATGCCTTCAGAGCAGCTTGGACTTCTTCCTTCAGTACCGTCGGTTCCTGATCATATGCCGCCTCTTGAAATGGTTGAACATCAACTAGTTCTTTTTTTTTTTTTTTTTTGGTATAATGACTCTGTGTATTCCTTCCATCTTCTTTTGATGCTTCCTGTGTCGTTTAATATTTCCCCATAGAATCCTTCACTATTGCAGTTCAAGGCTTGAATTTTTTCTTCAGTTCTTTCAGCTTGAGAAACGCCGAGTGTGTTCTTCCCTTTTGGTTTTCCATCTCCAGCTCTTTGCATATGTCATTGTAATACTTTGCTTTGTCTTCTCGAGATGCCCTTTGAAATCTTCTGTTCAGTTCTTTTACTTCATCAGTTCTTCCTTTTGCCTTAGCTGCTCGACGTTTGAGAGCAAGTTTCAGAGTCTCCTCTGACATCCATCTTGGTCTTTTCTTTCTTTCCTGTCTTTTCAGTGTCCTCTTGCTTTCTTCATGGATGATGTCCTTGATGTCATTCCACAACTTGTCTGGTCTTCGGTCACTAGTGTCCAATGCATCAAATCTATTCTTCAGATGGTCTCTAAATTCAGGTGGGATATATTCAAGGTCATATTTTGGCTCTCA
This sequence comes from Elephas maximus indicus, assembly GCF_024166365.1. Taxonomy (NCBI): domain Eukaryota; kingdom Metazoa; phylum Chordata; class Mammalia; order Proboscidea; family Elephantidae; genus Elephas; species Elephas maximus. The sequence goes on along the minus strand of NC_064833.1, from coordinate 75,666,555 downwards.
TGGACTTGCTCTGATTTTCTTCAGTTTCAGCCTGAATTTGCATATGAGCAATTGGTGGTCTGTTCCACAGTCGGCCCCTGGCCTTGTTCTGACTGATGATATTGAGCTTTTCCATCGTCTCTTTCCACAGATGTAGTCAATTTGATTTCTGTGTGTTCCATCTGGCGAGGTCCATGTGGTCCATGTGTATAGTCGCCGTTCATGTTGGTGAAAGAAGGTATTTGCAATGAAGAAGTCGTTGGTCTTGCAAAATTCTATCATTCGATCTCCAGCATTGTTTCTATCACCAAGGCCATATTTTCCAACTACCGATCCTTCTTCGTTTCCAACTTTTCCATTCCAATCACCAGTAATTATCAATGCATCTTGGTTGTATGTTTGATCAGTTTCAGACTGTAGCAGCTGATAAAAATCTTCTATTTCTTCATCTTTGGCCCTAGTGCTTGGTGAGTAAATTTGGATAATAGTTGTATTAACTGGTCTTCCTTGTGTGCATATGGATATTATCCTATCACTGACAGTGTTGTACTTCAGGATAGATCTTGAAACCTTCTTTTTGACAATGAATGCAACACCATTCCTCTTCAAGTTGCCATTCCCAGCATAGTAGACTATATGATTGTCCCATTCGAAATGGCCAATACCAGTCCATTTCAGCTCACTAATGTCTAGGATATCAATGTTTATGTGCTCCATTTCATTTTTGACAATTTCCAGTTTTCCTAGATTCATACTTCATACATTCCAGGTTCCAATTATTAATGGATGTTTTGCAGCTGTTTCTTCTCGAGTCGTGCCACATCAGCAAATGAAGGTCCTGGAAGCTTTACTCCATCCACGTCATTAAGGTCGGCTCCACTTTGAGGAGGCAGCTCTTCCCCAGTCATCTTTTGAGTGCCTTCCAACCTGGGGGCTCATCTTCCAGCACTATATCAGACAGTGTTCCACTGCTATTCATAAGGTTTTCACTGGCTAATGCTTTTCAGAAGTAGACTGCCAGGTTCTTCTTCCTAGTCTGTCTTAGTCTGGACACTCAGCTGAAACCTGACCTCCATGGGTGACCCTGCTGGTATCTGAATACTGGTGGCATAGCCTCCAGCATCACAACAACACACAAGCCCCCACAGTATGAAAAACTCACAGACACGGGGGATGCTCATCTTAGCTACATTTTGCTACCCAAATCTTAAATCCTCTGATACCAGAATTTAATGAATATTTGCAAGTTACAGACGTGGGCAATGGAAACAAAAAGTTATAGTGGTTAAAAAAAAAAGTTATGCTCATCAGAAGGCACCGTTTAAAAGGTGAATAGGCAAGCAGAGATTAAAGAAAGCAACTGCAATACATATATCTGACAAAGGACAGTTATAATTTCTACAAGGCAATAACTAAAAAAAAAAAAAAAGCCCACCCTCAAAATGGGCAAAAAACTTAACCAATCACTTCACAAAGGAAGATACAAAACGACAGCTAACACAAGAAATGTGCTCAACTTATTAGTCACCAGGAAAAAGAAAATTAAAACAATGAGATCCCAGTGCTCACAAGCTAGCCGGCTTCGAGGGAATGGAACAAGTGCGGTCTCACAGGGCCCTGCTCTCAGAAGAGCCCGGCGCATGGTTAAAAGCTCAGCTGTCACCATCTCTGAAGTTTTAATAATTTTACCTTTGAGCCTATGTTTTGTAAATGAAGTTCAATGAGACAATAGAGCTTGAGGGTAGGCAGAAGAGATGGGAGCATGCATGTTTCCATGGTGCCTTGCCGCGGCGTTTCACGTACTGCAGTCGCGTCACTGTGCAGCTTCCATAACACTCTTGTACCCTCTTCCAGTCTCCCAGAAGCCCCGCAGGAATTCCGTGCTCGTGTTCCGTGTCAACACAACTCGACTGAGTTAAGGGAGCTAATAGCACCCAGAGGCCTCGCTTTCAGTTCTAACCCCACTTGCTTCCCATGCAGAAAGAAGGCAGTGGTGTTCTAAGCAACACAAACGACCTACGAACCCTGTAACATTCTTTTTTCCTGGTTAAAAAACCAAACCCCTTGCCACCCCGTTGATTCCATCTCATAGCAACCCTATAGGACAGAGTAAAACTACCCCATAAGGTCTCCAAGGAGCAGCTTGATGGATTCCAACTACGGCTTTTCCAACCACTTATGCTAAAATGATAATATCTGAGGAAAAGGAAAGATAGATCAGCCCATAGTTCCTTTTCCTTCCAATCTTTCCTCACTCATCAGTAAGCCAAACGTAGATAAAAAGTGTTGAAATGTGTGCCTATCGAGAAATGAAATAAAAACAGTTCTGTACATCATTTCCACTGTTCAAGTAAGAATGAATACATATGCATGCACAAGCTACAAAATTTCAGTGATTCTGTGAGTTAAATGCTCATATATTTGCATTTAAGATTGGCATTGCACAATATAAAGATAATTGGTAGAATTCCTGCTAATATGTTAAATTTTCATTTTTTCTTTATTTAGAATGATGATTGCCCCTATTACTTTGTATAATAAAACATTTTTAAAGGAAAACACTTCATGCACACACATTATATATATGTATATACTATATATATACATGGAAACCCTGGTGGCTAGTGGTTAAGAGCTACAGCTGCTAACCAAAAGGTCAGCAGTTCGAATCCACCAGGCGTTCCTTGGAAAACCCACGGGGCAGTTTTACTCTGTCCTACTGGGTCGCTATGAGTTGAAATCGACTCAATGGCAATGGGTTTGGTTTTTGGTTTTATATATATACATTTATATCTTTAACAGCAGTTTTTCTCCTGCTTTTTGAACAAGAGGCCCATGTTTCATTTTGCACTGAGCCCTGCAAATTACGTAGCTGGCCCTGACTACAGTGATGACAAAAATTAAAAAGATTGACAAAAACAAATGTTGGCAAGCATGTGGAGCAACTGGAATTACTGTATATCTGGTGGAAGTATAAAATGCTACAATCATTTTGCAAACTGTTCTGGCAGTTTCTATAAAGTTAAATGTACATTTACCCTATGACTTGAGAAATACAGACATGTACACAAATGACTGTTGTCATGAATAGAAAGAGCTAATTTGAGAAATATTTGGGAGGCAAAACCTAGGAATAGAATTGACTCCTTAAGTCAAATGAATATAAGGGGTACCGGAAGGCTAGAAAGGAGACTAGGAAGTCTTCACGTTTTTTGTTTGGGTTTTGAGCAGATGGCTGGTGATGCCATCAAATGTGAATAATGAACAAAGGAAGAGCCTTTTAAGGGGGAAAATAATGAATTTGGTTTTGAGTATGTTGAATTTGAGATATATTCTCCAGTGAGAATATTCTCTCCATTCATATTCTCTCCCAGTCTTTTCCTCTTTCACACTCACATGGATGTCCCTCTATCATTTTTTTCCACGTAAAAGTACACTACTTACTTTTAGCCTTTATTGTAAGCCTGCACTATGTGACCAATCTCCCAGTCCTCTGCCTACTCCACCCAGATGCCTGACCACAATTCTGGCTACATGCTTTGAACTGCTGGTTCTTATCAAGCCATGGGGCACATAAACATTCACATATTTGTCTTGCCTTGTTCTTTTTAGGGCAGATGATCTAATTTAGCCATATCTTATAAAACAATCAAATTAACTTTGTCTTCACTATTCGAAGTTTGGACAGCAATATTCTATTTAATATTTGTTTTTGATTTGTATATATATATAGACCAAAATGAACTTAAGTGACAAATGGGTAATGTCTTTTGACTTAGTTCTGGAGAGCAGAACCATTACAGTTTACATCCCAGGAAAGAAGTTTGGGGATGATATCGATCAACAAATGACTTTCCCAGTTCAGTGCAGTTTTTGGTCTTTTATTGATACGGATTCATCACCGAAGAGAAACGTGCAGAAAACCAACACTCTAATTGGTCAAATGGTAAGGTATTTATTGATAAAATATTTCCTAGAGAATGGATATTGGTGATGGTTGCACAACGTGATTAACGTAATTGATATCACTAAATGGCATACATTGAAAACATTAAATTGGCAAATGTCTTGCTATATGTATATTTACAACAACAAAAAAATTTCCCAGGGAATTTAGTCACAGATTTTAACATGCCTTCTTAGTATTTTTGTTATTAACCCATTTGTATACTTTATTCACTACTAGAACTAAATAATAATGTGATTGTTTAAAAATTTTCATGTTTTTCAGTCATGCAAATCAGATGTCTGCTCACTAGAAATTACTGAGTAGGTAGTTGAGGAGTCTTTCATGAATAATGTGTAAGAAAATAAAGATTATTTTTTTTAAAAATTGATCTCAACAAAGTCCCATGCCATTAAAGAATCACTTATGTATTTATGATTATGTTATTTCCAAATTGCTTGTGAAAATCCCAGAGTTTGCCTTGCCTTTGACTTCTTGGTTTGATGTAGGATTGCAGCTTGATTCCAGCTAATCTTGTGGAGGCTTTTGGGTTATTGATTAACTGCAATGAATCATCTCCTTGCAACCCACTTCTCCCTACTGTGCAACATACTCTAAAGAAAGCCATTGACCCTGAAGGGCTGCTTTATGTAGCTTCTAAACAGTTCACAACCGAAGATTTTGGAAAGGTAATTAGATAAAGTGATTACCCAGAATACTTGTGCTAATGTTTCTCAGTTTAAGACTAGATGGAACATCACTTTGAGCATTCAGGTTTTTCTTAAATTTAGGATTCTTTTTTCCAACTTGCTTCTAGCTTTTAATCATTTTAAGGGTATTATATAAAAAAAAATTTTTTTTTTTTTATATAGAAACTATTTAGGATCATAATAAACAACTAAGGAAATGGATGTTTAAACGTTGAGTTTATTCTTTGTACCACTGTCCAAATCACCATAGCTTAAAGAATCTCAATGAAAAGAAAACCAAAATAGATAACTTTTATAGAAAACTATGAGAGGCTGCATAAGATACACAGTTATTTGCATTATACCGACTATTCAAAGGGATTTCCTTTATGTGGATGTGAAAATCCTGGTGGTGTAGTGGTTAAGAGCTACGGCTTCTAACCAAAAGGTTGGCAGTTCAAATCTACCAGGTGCTCCTTGGAAACTCTATGGGGGCAGTTCTACTCTGTCCCATAGGGTCACTATGAGTTGGAATCAACTCAATGTCAACGGGTTTGGCAGAGTTCTGACTTTATGGAATATCTAGCATGACTCATGAACCCATTTTAATGTCCTGACATTATGAAAACATGTGTGGCATATTCAGAGAACCTGAGAGTAAATGATAGAAATTTAGTAATGACTCTCATAGCTATTAAAGGTGCACCAGTATTTACAACTGAAACTCTTTAAATATTTACTACGCAGAAGTCTGCCCTTAGCTGAGTGAAAGTATGTGGGTAGGGTAGATGTACAAAAGGCAGGGGATATTGGGAACTGGGAATCCATGGGTCACTAAAAAATTTTTATACCTGCCCTCCTTGTAAACAAATTGTGTGGGACTTGAAAAATGAATTATGATCATTGTTTATTCACACAGATTAGAACAGAAAAAAAGACTATTTATGATACAGTAATTTTTTTTTTTTTTAGTATACAAGAAAAAAAGTAGTTAGTTTGTAGGAATTAGGGTACTAAATATAGACACACTAACTACCCAGAGAAATTTCTGCCCAGTTTTTTCCCGGAAAAAAAAAAAATCTATGCATTTACTAATTAGTCAGCAGGTGCTTACTGAATACTTTATACGTACAAGCCTATTCCTGTTCTTTTACATTCCCACAGAGATAAAAAACTTTCTTCTTTAAATAGTTGATAATTGGAGACAAAGACAAGATATATGAAACAAGGCAAAATTTAAGTGCTAAGCTGGGTGGTGCTAACTCTAAGTATTTAGGAACTCAGAAAGGAAGATACCAATGTAGAATCAAGAGCTGGGAAGACTTCATGGAGGAGGTGGGACTTCAGTTAAACCTTAAGAAAATGTAGTGTCTGCTGTTTAAACTTTCACCAAAACCACAATAAAATATTTTAAAAAGGAAGGAAGGAAAAGAAGGAGGGTAAGTAGTTGTAGGGCCCGTGGAAGAAAGTTATAAGGAAATAAACTGTTAAAGAATTAAATCTAATGAAAAGGGAAATGAGCTTCTGAGGGAGGTAAGGCTTCCTCCCACTGGAAGTAACGACGTGATAGTCAAATGTATTGCACAGAAAATTTCTGCACTGGGAGAGAGAAAAAGGTTACTCTGTGTGAGCTTTAATATTCTTTACAAGTAGAAGATTTTATGATTCTTAAGTGGTCTATGACTTCAGGATGGCTCTAGATATTTACTCAATTTTTATATAAATATGCAAAATCTTTAAAATGTGAATATACTTTGAAATTTTTTAATAAAGATTCCATAATAAAGTTTGAATCTCTTAAATTTTCATACTTTTTATTTAGCTACTGGCTTTTGCAAAGAATTTGCATGTAGAATTCAGCTTGGAGGCAGAGAGAATGATTCATGGCTATTATCTAGCGAATCGCAGAATCAGAACAGATTCTATATGTGGATCAACACTGTCAGCATCTGCACTAAAATATTTGTAGGTATTTAACTTAAGATTTTAAAGCCAGTATTGACTTTTAATTGACACGTTTATCTGTTTTGTTTCTTTGTTTGATTGCTGGTCGGTTGGTTTACTTTGTTCAAAAGAATTTTAGGTGGCTTAACAATTCCTTTTGTCATATTGTTAAATCATTTGAACCTCCAATAATTTGTTTTCACTAAATTCATTATCACTGGATCCCTGTATGACATTTGTCTGGGAAAAGTACTCTGATTTCAAATGCAAATGATTGTTTTTTAAAATGTAGCTGTTTATATTCCAGGAGTTTTGTAGACTCCAGAAAAGATTCTTCTTTGAATATATTGTTCCTTGTACTTTTAGATATTTTAACAGACTATTATTGTTTTCTGGAAAAGCTAAAAAAAAAAACTAATTTTTATTGTCAAAGTATGGACACAATAACAGGAAAGCCTAAAATAAAATGATGAGTAAAGTGTCTTGCTAACCCTACCCATCCCTATTCCACTCCCTAGAGATAATCACTGTTAATAGTTGTGTGTGTCCTTTCAGAAATTACCGATTCAAATACAAGCATATACGTATATATATTTAAATGTCACATAAATGACATATTTAAATATGTAATATTTGAAATGAATACTTCATTTAAATATATAAACATATACATATATATTTTATCATAAGGATATATTGTTTTTGCCGAAATGGAAACATGCATGGTATACATACCATATTCTCCGCACATAAAGAACTACCTCATTCTGTTTTAATAGGTGCATCAGCTTTACAGTGTGTGGCTGTACCATAATTTAAATAGTCCCCTACTGACAGACTATTATTTCATTTGGTATAGTATTAAAATATAACTGCAAAGAAATTATGAAGTAGGACCAGGAATAAAATAATCCACCAAATAAGTAAATATCTTGTTATAACCGCAAGATAAAATAAGATAGAAATAAATTATGAAGTAGAGCCAGGAGTTAAATAGTCCACTAAGTGAATAAATACCTCATAAAAATTGCAATATAAAACAGATAAAGAACTGGCAGGAAGTATCAAGTAAGGGTATATAAGCGATAGATATATTTAGGAAAGTTATTTCCTCAATGATATATTTATCTTCATAAAGGTGAAAAAAATGCTAAAGATCAGTCAAGGTAGAAACCAGCTCTTTGATAATAAATGTTTTTAAATGGGAAATGGAATTGTATAATGTGTTCCATTTTCTGCAGTAATCTTTAAAATACTCAAATCATATTATACTAGCTTAAAAGCTTTTAAAGTCTTATTGTTTTTCTCTGCAGCAAAAAGATATTCTGTATTTAAACTCCCATAGCCTCAGTTTACATATGACTATATTGATCAAAAAAAAAAAAAAAAAGGCAGAGTTAATTTTAATGTGATAACTCTACTTTTTCAAATTACAGAAATAAACACTGTGAGTGGCAGTAGGGTTTATGAAACCAGCAAAGCAAATGAACCACGACTCAGCAGAGTCCTAAGCCCTGACTTTTTCTCCCACTTCTACAGGCAGGTACCTAATAACACCACCTCTGCCTTTCTCGAGAAGTGAAGCTGAATAATACTTCCTTTTCCCTGAAAGTGTCTATGTGTATTCTGTCCTGGTCAACATTTTTAGAAGGGGCTTGGATGAAGACTTCAAGAACATGATAATCAAATTTATAAATAAACTGGAAAGATCTTCACAGGCTCAAATGATGATCTTAGCCTACAAAAAAAAAGTTAATAGGATAAATGTAAAGTTCTCAATTAGATCCAATCTCTTAGCACAAGTATGAATGTGCAGCAAAGAAGGCTACGACTTAATATCAAACGGTATGAAGGACTTTAAGTTTCCTTTTTTTTTTACATTTAAGAGTAAACAGTATATAACATGGTTGTTAATAATTCTGAGGCTTGGGATTGTAGTAATAGAATATAGTATCAAGAGCAAGGAAATGCTAGTTCTGCCTCTACTCTGTTAGTCAAATCTCACCGGTAGTAAATGAACTGAAAAAGAGTATTAGCCAGCTCAGGTTATGAGAAGAGCAGCTAGGATGGTGAGGGGCCTGAAAATTATGTCTTGTAACATATTAAACGAACCAGGAATATTTAACTTGGAGAAAAGAAAACACGGGGCAGCTGTAAGAGCTGTCTTTGAATGGTTGAAGAGCTGTCACATTTAAGAGGGATTAGGCTTCTTCCGTTGTCCCAGAAGACAGAACCAAGGACCAAAGTGTAGAAACTGCAGTGAAGCCAATTTCAGCTTGTATTTATATAAAGTTTGTAGGTGGGTCACAAAACTTTCAAATGGCTTTACTTTTTTGAACTCATAATAACCATATAAACTATTATTATCCTTGTTTTATAGCTGAGCTTAAAAAAAGATTTAGAAATTCAAAGATTTATACAGTCACACAGCTAGTAAATGCTAGACACTGAACACGGGTTTTCTCATTCTCAAATCCAGCAATCATTCAAGTATGTGTATCACATCTGCCTTACTGAAAGCTCAAGGCAGATCTTTCAGGTAATCAAAACTTGTTTTAAAAAACAGAAAAATTAAAAAAAGAATGAATCATGTGGGACTCTATCAAGAGTAATGACCTACGAGCGACTGGAGTACCAGAACAGGGAGGGGTAACAGAAAACACAGAGAGAATTGTTGAACATTTGTTGGCAGAAAACTTCCCTGATATTGTGAAAGATGAGAAGATATCTACCCAAGATGCTCATCGAACTCCACATAAGGTAGATCTGAAAAGAAAGTCACCAACACATATTATAATCAAACTTGCCAAAACCAAAGATAAAGAGAGAATTATAAGAGCAGCGAGGCATAAACGAAAAGTCGCCTACAAAGGAGAGCCAATAAGAATAAGCTTGGACTACTCAGCAGAAACCATGCAGGCAAGAAGGCAATGGGATGACATATTTACAAAATTGAAGGAAAAAAAACTGCCTGCCAAGAATCATATATCCATCAAAACTGTCTCTTAAATATGAAGGTGAAATTATGACATTTCCAAATAAACACAAATTTAGGGAATTTGTAAAAACCAAACCTAAACTACGAGAAACACTAAAGGGAGTTCTTCGGTTAGAAAATCAATAACATGAGGTATCAACCCAAGACTAGAACACTGGGCAGAGGAACCAGAAGTCAACCCAGACAGGGAAATCCAAAAAAAAAAAAGCAAGATTATTAAAAAAAAAAAAAAAAGGCTCAAAACAGGGTAACAGGGATGTTATTATATAAAAGAAGACAATATTAAAATAATAAAGAGGGACTGAGAAATGTAATCATACACCTTCCATATGGAGAGGAAGATACGGCAATACAAAGAAATAAAAGTTAGTTTTAAATTTAGAAAAATAGGGGTAAATAATAAGGTAATCCCAAAGGAGACAAACTATCCTACTCATCAAAATAAAATACAAGGGAAAAATAGAGACTCAGCAGAAACAAAATCAACAACAATAAATATGAGGAAAGGACAATATATAAAGAAAATCTACTCAGCACATAAAATTAAGTGGGAAAAAGAAACTGTCAACAACACACACAAAAAGACATCAAAATGATAGCACTAAATTCATACCTATCCATAATTACCCTGAATGTAAATGGACTAAATGCACCAATAAAGAGACAGGGAGTGGCAGAATGGATTAAAAAACAAGATCTGCCTATATGCTGCCTACAAGAGACACACCTTAGACTTAGAGACACAAAGACTCAAAGGATGGAAAAAAATATATCAAGCAAACAACAATCAAAAAAGAGCAGGAGTGGCAATATTAACTTCTGACAAAATAGACTTTAAAGTTAAATCCATCAGAAAGGATAGGGAAGGACACTATATAATGATTAAAGGGACAATACACTAAGAAGATATAACCATATTAAATATTTATGCACCCAATGACAGGGCTGCAAGATACATAAAACAGACTCTATCAGCATTGAAAAGGGAGATAGACAGCTCCACAATAATAGTAGGAGACTTCAACACACCACTTTTGGTGAAGGACACGACACCCAGAAAGAAGCTCAATAAAGACACGGAAGACCTAAATGCCACAATCAACCAACTTGACCTCATAGACATATATAGAACACTCCACCCAACAGCAACCAAGTATACTTTCTTTTCTAGTGCACATGGAACATTCTCTAGAATAGACCATATATTAGGTCATAAAGCAAGCCTCAGCAGAATCCAAAACACTGAAATATTACAAAGCATCTTCTCTGACCATAAGGCCAGAAAAGTTGAAATCAATAACAGGAAAAGCAGGGAAAAGAAATCAAACACTTGGAAACCCTGCTCAAAAAAGACTGGATTATAGAAGACGTTAAGGATGGAATAAAGAAATTCAGAGAATCCAATGAGAATGAAAACACTTCGTATCAGAACCTTTGGGACACAGCAAAAGCGGTGCTCAAAGGCCAATTTACATCAATAAAAGCACACAACCAAAAAGAAGAAAGGGCCAAAATCAAAGAATTATCCCTTCAACTTGAACAAAGAAAGAGAGCAACAAAAAAACCCCACAGGGACCAGTGGAAAACAAATAATAAAAATTAGAGCTGAACTAAATGAAACAGAAAACAGAAAAACAATTGAAAGAATTAACAAGACCAAAAGCTGGTTTTTTGAAAAAAATCAACAAAATTGATAAACCACTGGCCCAAATGACAAAAGAAAAACAGGAGAGGAAGCAAATAACCTGAATAAGAAATGAGATGGCGATATTACAACAGACCCAACTGAAATTAAAACAATCATAGCAGATTACTATGAAAAATTGTACTCTAACAAATTTGAAAACCTAGAAGAAATGGCTGAATTCCTAGAAACACACCACCTACCTAAACTAACACAAACAGAGGTAGAACAACTAAATAGACCCATAACAAAAGAAGATGTTGAAAAGGTAATCAGAAAAACTCCCAACACAAAAAAAGCTGTGGTCTTAATGGCTTCACTGCAGAGTTCTACCAAAGTTTCAGAGCAGAGTTAACACCACTACTACTAAAGGTATTTCAAAGCATAGAAAAGGACAGAATACTACCAAACTCATTCTATGAAGCGACCATATCCCTGATATCAAAACCAGGTAAAGACACCGTAAGAAAAAGAAAATTATAGACCTATATCCCTCATGAACGTAGATGCAAAAATCCTCAACGAAACTCTAGCCAATAGAATTCAACAACATATTAAAAAAATAATTCACCATGACCAAGTGGGATTCATACCAGGTATGCAGGGATGGTTCAACATTAGAAAAACAATTAATGTAATCTACCACATAAATAAAACAAAAGACAAGAATCACATGATTTTATCGGTTGATGCAGAAAAGGCATTTGACAAAGTTCAACACTCATTCATGATAAAAACTCTCAGCAAAATAGGAACAGAAGGAAAATTCCTCAACATAATAAAAGGCATTTACACAAAGCCAACAGCCAGCATCACCCTAAATGGAGAGAGCCTGAAAGCATTCCCACTGAGATTGGGAACCAGACAAGGATGCCCTTTATCACCACTCTTATTCAACCTCGTGTTGGAGGTCCTAGCCAGAGCAATTAGGCTAGATAAAGAAATAAAGGGCATCCAGATTGGTAAGGAATAAGTAAAAGTATCTCTATTTGCAGATGACATGATCTTATACACAGAAAACCCTAAGGAATCCTCAAGAAAACTACTGAAACTAATAGAAGAGTTCAGCAGAGTATCGGGATACGAGTAAAACACACAAAAATCAGTTGGATTCCTCTACACCAACAAAAAGAACATCGAAGAGGAAATCACCAAATCAATACCATTTACAGTAGCCCCCAAGAAGATAAAGTAAAAGACTTATACAAAGAAAACTACAGTACACTTCTGCAAGAAACCAAAAGAGACTTACATAAGTGGAAAAATATACCTTGCTTGGGGATAGGAAGAGTTAACATTATAAAAATGTCTATTCTACCACAAGTGATCTATACATTTAAGGCAATTCGGATCCAAATCCCAAAGACATCCTTTAATGAGATGGAGAAACAAATCACCAACTTCATATGGAAGGGAAAGTGGCCCTGGATAAACAAAGCATTACTGAAAAAGAAGAACAAAGTGGGAGGCTTTACTTTACCTGATTTTAGAACCTATTATACTGCCACAGTAGTCACAGCAGCCTGGTACTGGTACAATAACAGACACATGGACCAATGGAACAGAATTGAGAATCCAGACATAAATCCATCCACATATGAGCAGTAGATATTTGACAAAGGTCCCGAAACAGTTAAATGGGGAAAAGACAGTCTTTTTTAACAAATGGTGCTGGCATAACTGGATATCCACCTGCAAAAAAATGAAACAAGGCCCATACCTCACTCCATGCACAAAAACTAACTCAAAATGATCAAAGACCTAAATATAAAACATAAAACAATAAAGATCATGGAAGAAAAAATTAGGGACATTAGGAGCCCTAATACATGGCATAAACAGTAAACAAAACATTATTAAGAATGCAGAAGAAAAACTAGATAACTGAGAGCTCCTAAAAATCAAACACCTATGCTCATCCAAAGACTTCACCAAAAGAGTATAAAGACTACCTACAGACTGGGAAAAAGTTTTTAGCTATGACATTTGGGATCAGCGCCTGATCTCTAAAATCTACATGATACTGCAAAAACTCAACTGCAAAAAACAAATAACCCAATTAAAAAATGGGCAAAAGATATGAATAGACACTTCACTAAAGAAGACATTCAGGTAGCTAACAGATACGTGAGGAAATGTCCACGATCATTAGCCATTAAAGAAATGCAGATCAAAACTACAGTGAGATTTCATCTCACTCCAACAAGGCTGGCATTAATCCAAAAAACACAAAATAATAAATGTTGGAGAGGCTGTGGAGAGATGGGAACACTTATACACTGCTGGTGGGAATGTCAAATGGTACAACCACTTTAGAAATCGATTTGGCACTTCCTTAAAAAGCTAGAAATAGAACTACCATATGATCCAGCAATCCCATTTGTTGGAATACATCCTAGAGAAATAAGAGCCTTTACACAAACAGATATATGCACACCCGTGTTTATTGCAGCACTGTGTACAATAGCAAAAACATGGAAGCAACCAAGGTGCCCATCAACGGATGAATGGATAAATTCTGGTATATCCACACAACAGAATACTATGCATCGATAAAGAACAGTGAGGAATCTGTGAAATATTTCATAACATGGAGGAACCTGGAAGGCATTATGCTGAGTGAAATTAGTCAGTTGCAAAAGGACAAATATTGTATAAGACCACTATTACAAGAACTTGAAAAACAGTTTAAACTAAGAAGAAAACATTCTTTTGTGGTTACAAGAGGGGAGAAGGTGGGAGAGGGGCATTCACTAATTAGATAGTAGATAAGAACTACTTTAGGTAAAGGGAAAGACAGCACATAATACAGGGGAGGTCAGCACAATTGGACTAAACCAAAAGCAAAGAAGTTTCCTGAATAAACTGAATGCTTCGAAGGCCAGCATAGCACGGGCAGGGGCCTAGGGACCATGGTTTCAGGGGACATCCAAGTCAATTGGCAAAATAAAATCTATTAAGGAAACATTCTGCATCCCACTTTGAAGAGTGGCGTCTGGGGTCTTAAATGCTAGCAAGCAGCCATCTAAGATGCATCAATTGGTCTCAACCCACCTGGATCAAAGGAGAATGAAGGACACCAAGGACACAAGATGATTACGAGCCCAAGACACAGAAAGGGCCATGTGAACCAGAGACTACATCATCCTGAGACCAGAGAACTAGATGGTGCCTAGCTACAACCGATGACTGCCCTGACAGGGAACACAACAGAGAGCCCCTGAGGGAGCAGGAGAGCAGTGGGATGCAGACCCCAAATTCTCATAAGACCACACTTAATGGTCTGACTGAGACTAGAAGGACCCCGGTGGTCATGGCCCCCAGACCTTCTGTTGACCCAGGACAGGAACCATTCCCGAAGCCAACTCTTCAGACATGGATTGGACTGGACAATGGGTTGGAGAGGGATGCTGGTGAGGAGTGAGCTTCTTGGATCAGGTGGACACTTGAGACTATGTTGGCATCTCCTGCCTGGAGGGGAGATGAGAGGGTGGAGGGGGTTAGAAGCTGGCGAAATGGACACGAAAAGAGAGTGGAGGGAGTGGGCTTTTAGGGGGAGAGTAATTGGGAGTGTGTAGCAAGGTGTATATGGGTTTTTGTGTGAAAGACTGACTTGATTTGTAAATTTTCACCCAAAGCACAATAAAAATTATAAAAAACAAAAAAAAGAATGGCTTGCCTTATGAAGCAGTGAATCCTAGGAAAGTTTCAATAGGGACTGAAGGAGTAGCATGGGATGCTACAGCAGAAATTCAGTTATCTGATGGGATTTTGAAATCTTAAGATTTTTTCTAACGCTGAAATTCCAAGATCGTATGAGGACTTCAGGGGGATGAAGAACTGGGAGAAAACATTCAGGATGTCTCTAAGAGATAAATATTTTTAGGTTAGGTTAATTTCCCGAACTGTATTTTTATCGGAACAGAACTTGGGAGTGTGGGGGTGGAGGGTAGAATGACAATGGTAAGCCAGAGTGGAACTCCTCTTTGTCAGGATACATGCTTTCTGGAAAAATCTATTCAAGTTAGTACAAAAAAAATGCTTTAAAAAGAGACAAAAAATTTTTTAAGTAAGAATATGTTGATTTTTTAAGGTGTGGCTAATGTTCATGTATGTCTTGGTTTGGAGCCCAAATATATATCATTTTTATATCTACACACTTGATTGGCTTTTTTTTTTTTTTAGAGTTTCCCTATCTGAAGCACATGCTCGACTGAACTTAAGGAATAAAGTGCTTAAAGAAGATGTGCTAATTGCAACCTTATTATTTGAAACATCGCTCACATTAAAATATGGTAATTTATTACATGCCTAATGATCACTACAAATATTTTTATTTAAACTTCAGTACTCTTGTCTATTAAAGTGCTACATATATTTTTTAAATTATTTTAAAGAATAATAAGCCTTTGTCAGGTGAGGCCTGCCTGTTTGGTTTTGAACATTTACTATTTATAGGTAATGTTATCGTTATTGGATATTAAGTTTCTTATTATGCATGGTTGTTTCTATAACTGAACTCTTGCATTGCTTGAAGAATTCTGAAAAGATTCTAAATGCAATATATGAAGACATTTTAATTAAAAAACCTTTTGCCATTGGGTCAGTTCTGACTCATAGCGACCCTATAGGACAGAGTAGAACTGCCCCATAGGGTTTCCAAGAACGCCTGGTGAATTCAAACTGGTGACCTTTTGGTTAGCAGCCATAGCTCTTTACCACTATGCCATCGGGGTCTCCATTTGCTTTTTTTAAAAATACATTTGATTGCCAAGCAGTCCCCCACAAGGGTTAGGCACATAGCCAAAGAAAATGTGGTCCTTTTGCATAACCACCTTCCCTGAATCACTAGCCTTAGTACTATGACTACAGCATTTAATTATTTTAAATGAGTGGAGCTTGTAACGGTTTTGCTAATAGAGACAGAAAAAGGCTCTTATGGGTAAGGAGAGTTATTCTCACAAAGTTCTTTGCTGAATTAGATGAGACACTGCTTTTGATGGGAGGCATCTTCCTTCAAATCAAACTTTGGTTCCAACGTCGGGACTTAAAGAATGTAACAACACTGATTCTGTACACGTGTTTAGTGTTTAATTTGCTTTTAAATTAAATTTACATTATAGTAATCTTTCCCAAAGATTCACTGAATTGACTAAATCAAGCTTTCTTGACTTTGGATCTGTGGGTGCTTAGAAATTCCTAAGAGTTTGTGAATCCCTAAATTGTACACAAATCTGAGTATGTGTGTGCTTTACACATTTTCCCCTAGGGAGATGGATTGTAAATTTATGATGTTTTAGAGTCTATGACGAATGTCAGAAAACAGTATGCGTACTAATTGTTTAATGAGAAGCTAGTTTGTTCTGTAAACCTTCATCTAAAAAAATAGGGTGAAAAGGCTAGATATATCGAGAGAAGATACTTTTAAAGCATTATGTGCAGTACAGAGAAACCTACTACCACAGAAAGGCGAAGATCAAAGGAGTGAATCCTTAAAAAGGTAGTGGGCAGGGCATGGAACCCGAGCTTATCTGGGAACGGTCATTTACTCATTTTATAGAAGGGAAGAAAATGGATACAGTGCAAGGTGGTTTGTAAATTTGGCTATATGAAGGTGAGGGGGGCTCCATCGTATATACCACTCAAAGTCATCAGCTGAAGATGAAAGATTGGAGAAGACTGGAATATAATAGTCATTACAAGGGAGAGAAGAGCAAGTTTACTGGAAGAACTCAGCAGGCTTGCCAGGCAGTGAGTGCCTATCCAAGGTTGATTGGGATTCATTTTCTGCCTAGCAGCCTGAGTGCAGGCACAAATAGCCAGCTTCATGCAGGGGTGAGGTTTTATTAGGTGAGTGTGGTGGAATGTTGTAGAGGGGAATGGAGTGGAAAGATTTCCAAGGGAAGGACCCTTAACTTGGTTAGAGAGCAAAGTCAATTAGAGGGAGTTGACCAGAGGTCTCTGAAATGAAGACCTGGCACACTTGGCACACTACAGGAAGTAGTGCAGGGGAGTGGGACACTTGAACTGATGGTTTTGAAGATAAGTTTGTGGTGATGTCAGTCTCACGTGCTATGGGAATGTTTGGCGAAATGGAGAAAGGTTTGGGACGCTGGGAGGTCAGGAGTTAAACAGGTCATTTATGCGGAAATCACTGAGTGGAGGAGTTAGGGAGGAAGACTGAGCCAAATGCTGAGAGCTGCTTGTTGACAGCACTATGGAAGGGAAGGTTTGTTAAGCCAGGTTGCATAACCATCACAGTAGGAGGGATTTTTACCAAGGTAACAGGAGAAAGGTCAGGAAGCAGCAAAAGGGCAGTAAATTGGGCAAGGATCTATCCTCTAACACTAGGGTATGTGGAGTTCTGAGAAAAAGGAGTTTCCCTTTAGAGAGCCATGAGGAAAGGCAGTGTCCTCAGAGGACAAAAAACTCTCAGGTAAGCGCCAGTGATGAAAGGAGCAGTCACAGAAGAGTCTGAGGCTATTAAGTATTTACTGATGACAGACAGTTCTAGGGAAGTAGGAACCGTCTACTCTGCCATCAGTCATACAGCTGGCCTGCCATATTTCAGTACTCATTCAGTTCATCAGTGAAATATAGAACATAAAAACTTGACTCCTACAGCTATCAATGGTTTTTAATTACTGAGAAATGTACTATGGTGATGTCTTCATCCTGGATCACTCATTAGCCTTTATCAGGTAAAAAGATGTTTCCCTATCTTCCAATACCTCTTTCCCTACTTCTACCATCTCTTCACATCAGTTCTCAGCTTCAAAACTGTAATGAATGCTTCAATAGATCACAAATTTTAAAGTCTGCCAACTTTAAAGTTTAAAGATCACATCTTTCTTCCATTGGTCCTGGTACATTGGTATGTGCACATTTACTGAGCCATTAGTTTTAAATTAAAGTCAGCTTTAAATAATAACTATTGAAAAACTGTACTGAATAGGTTGGGACTTAATTTTCCAACTTTCATTACAGATTTTGGTTGAAAATGTGGTTTTATATTTTGCATTTTAAGAAGTATTTCTCATGACCCAGTTACACTATATTTCCTTCTTCATTTAGGGGCCACTGTATTTTGTGTTGCTCCAAATGCAGTATTCCCATTTGAACTGTATAATGAAGAATACTTAGAGCAGAGGGATGTCTATCTGACTCAGTGCCAACAGCAGCTCCAACAGTTTATTGCCACGTATGGACCTGGACCAGCTATTTTCTCCAGCGATGAATAAGCAATCTGAGGAAAATGGTTTTCTTCAGTCCTATTTACATAATGGAAAAAAGTTTGAGTGTATGAATATGATTTTGAAGTAATGCTTAAAGTAAAACTGTACATTACAATGCCTTAAAAAAAATAAGATTATGATGTCCTCAAAAGTAATGGCAAATAGGGGAATAACTAATCCAAACCCCTAAAACCAATAGTAGAATTTTTAAAACTGAAGAGAAACTTAAAACTTAGAATAACATGATAAAAACTGCCAAGGAAAATAAAAAACTTCAGGTTAGCCAAGCATTACCAGTGGTGAGCACATAAAAGAACAAAGCATGTTGCAAAACAATGTGAAAATACTTTTATGATGTAGTTCACTCAATTTGTCGCAAGATGGCAATAACACTTTAAACTAGAATGTTTACTTACAAATTATGACTTTTTAGACTTTAGAGTGTCACGTGCATTTTATAAACATATTCTAAGTTTTAAAAGTTCTGAATATGTAAGTCAGGAAAAGTCTTGCAAGTTTCCTATATTTAAGCCAGGTTAAATGAAAAATATCATTCGCATTGAATCAAGAAGCCAGTAATTTATGAATTGGCTCTTTAAATCTAACTGACTACAAGAATGGAACAAAGTTGGGGGAAGAAAAATTGCAAGCCCAGTCTTCATTTTTGAAGAAGGTTATTTATCTGCTGAAGGTAGGGGCATCAGTAGAAAACATACTTATCTTATAAATTGTTTTTGGTTTTCACTTCTTTAAATCTTTAATATTCTTATTCAAAAGCAAAGTATAATTACAAAACTGCAATTTTATTAACAAGATATTACCGTGCTTCAATTGTTTTGAAACTGACACTTTGCAGAGCTTAATCCTAAGCCGGGTAGTTCTCCCACTCACTCTCTATAAGATCGACAAGTAATTTACTATTTTATTTCCTAGTCATTCATTCAACATGTATTTACTGAATACCTAATAGTGTCAGGGACTATACAGCTACTGAGTTTTCAGAAGGCAAAGCTCATTTTTAAAAACAATTTTTTTTTTTACATATTACAATTCTGTTCTTAGTGCATAGGTTACAAAAGGAAAAACCTTTACTAATGGGCAATTCCACTGCTATTCAAAATTAATAGGGTTAGAATATTTCAATGAGCTGTCTTTCAGGTATGACAGCAGGTTTTTACGGGGAGGCCAGATAAAGATTTTTTAGTTACGTAGTATGGAGTGGTTAGGACCTCTCCAGAGAATCACCACCTACAAAGGAGCTTGTTACTGACAAAAACATTATATCCTCAAAGTACATTATAAACAAGTCTGACTAATGACTATGAGAATGGAGCTGTTTAAAGACCTGAGATATATTTTTTAAAAAAACTTTATTGCCAAGCAAATAAGATATGAAGCATCCAAACACGTATTTTCTACATATTATTGTGAAATAAGGTTATCAATGTCAAATATTTTCTTCACTTGCTTCTACTCATGTCTTCATGACCAAGTCTTCATTTTTCCTTCCCAAAATGTTATATGTCACACCTCAAAAAAAGAAAAACCACAAAAATCAGAAACCAAAAGTAGAAAGCATCCTACACTTAAAAAATGAAATACCTTTGGAAAAGGAAATCAGACCCCTCACACGCAAAGGCATTTTTAAGAGAAAACGGCCTCAGCCTTCTAGAGTTTATCAGTACCTATGAACTACTGATGGGTGTGATTGCTTACTTGGTTGCTTGTTTAACTTGAGGCAATGAAGAATTCTTAAATACCATGGTTAAGGACCTGAACATTCATCCACAGCTACCTATATGCTGAGGAGACAGAACATTTCACCAACTTGAATAAAAAATTACGTACTTCAATAATTCACATAATCAATATAAATTACTGACACCTCAGTTTCAAGATTATTTTCTTCAAAGAAACCCTCAGATGGGTAAACGGCAAAAAGTAATTTAAATCATCATTGTGCCAGTTATTAAGCCTATCTATGTACAAAATACACATTTCAGGTATTGTTCTCCAGGTACAATACCCCCCCAAAACATGCAATAACTTACATGTAACTTTTGCTTCTACTTGAAACATGCAGTTATGGTCCTAGCAGTTTTTTCATGGCCATTCTCTTTGACAAATCTTCAGAAAACATTTATCACGGTGACCTTTATACATCTTCAAAACTCAGGCTTTGCTGCATCTGGAAATTAAATATTTCCTTGTGATTCTCATTTGTAGTTCACATCTGTTTGGCACCTTATATGTAAGGAGTGGTCTACTCATTATTAAGAACCATAAACAATCACACTTCATCAACCTTCCTGACTCCCAAACCCCTCTACCAGCATTGAGATTATAAAGGAGTAATTTTCTATCTGTTGTTCAACACATCTCTTAACAGAATAAAGGAATATACTTGCTGCTTAATTTTGGTAGCCAAAATTGACAAGCCCAAAAGTCTATAATGATTTGAGTAAGTCCCTTTGGTCATTTCTGGCTTATTGTGAAAAGTAAATCTCCAAAATGCTAAAAAAGTTTCTATATTCTGGTTTTAGATCTAGATAGTATGCTCAACCTTAAATGCTTTACTGAGCTTATATCAAAGTTACAGCAAGTTAGGTCCTTGACACTGCACAGAATTACAAGTACCTATTATCCGAGAGTTTCTGGTGACTGAGTGTATGATGTTTCCAAAGTTACACATTTCTAAGTTTGCATACTGTGCTTTAACAGTAAAAGTAAAGTTTCTGGGGACTGAGTGTATGATGTTTCCAAAGTTACACATTTCTAAGTTTGCATACTGTGCTTTAACAGTAAAAGTAAATTCATAAGAGAAAAAAAAAAATTTTTTTTTGTAACTATACAGTTGTCCCACATTTTACTGACTAATCCATTGCCATCTACTCGATTCACAGCACCCTAAAGAATTCCATAAATGGACCTTTCCAAGCTGGAAATGGTAGTCATTACCTTAGCCAAGAAAACTGGTATAAACATTTATAGTATCCTTCACTGTGGCAGCATGGATTTTTAAGACATGATGTTCCTAATGAATACCCGGCCATTGATTTTCTGCCTCAGAGTTTGACAAGAATGAAATATGAGCTAGGTTAAAGGTTATATAAAAAGTGTGCAGACCTCCACCTAAAAGCATTACATGGCAAACCTAGGAGGGTTTCAGTTCCGGGATATGTTATGTTGGCATCATTACTGGACACAGTCCTACAGAATTAAGTCCCAAGATGCCTAAGCACGCTTAGGTACAGTAAAGGGCACGGTCAGGGCCACAGATCATGTCCTACGTACTCCAGAAAGATAAATCATTGAACCAGGCAGCCACTGGGAATGATTTATGAAGATGTATCAAAAGCTGGACCTGGCACAACAATTTATCTTTCTCAAGTCTTGAAATGCTAAAATATTTCACATAATCAATATGATAAATAAAAACTACTGGTTTAAAATATGCGTCAAGGAAACTGCGAAAGTTACATAATTGTATTTTTAAAAAGCTCAAAACAAGAAAATGAACATTTAGAGGCACAAAGGTACAATTTAACCATTTTCCATCCCACTCCCCCTAAAACCCAAGGGACTGGTGATGAACACAAAACTCAGCTGGTGAGTACCTCTGGATGGGAGGCAGGGGTTGGGTTGTGGTATTGAGGCCAGTTTTTAAATGGCTTGGTAGGTTTGCTTATATTTATTCTTACACTTCAGAGCTTATATTCATTACCGATATTTTATCATTTGAAATTTTCAAATATATCTCAACACTTAGCGATGAAAATAGAACTGAAGCCACTTAGGCCTCAAATCAGTAATATTCAGATATAAACCACTTTAAGCCATCACATTCCCGCTGTTAACAACTGGCTCAGATGAAGCAATGTATCCCTAATTTTGTGGGGGTGGGGGTGAATCACATGAAAAAAAAAAGTCTCATCAACAAGTCTCATCAAAGAGGCAATCGTTCATTTTTTGAGTAGGTAATAAGCTCCTCTAGTCTCCCGGCTGTTGAATTTCTTCTGTATCACTTCCAGAAATTCACCTCTATGTACACACAAGTTTCCACATGGAGAGCAGGCATTTAAGACTTTAGGGTCTTCTCGCATACTGCATCTTCAATACCTAGCGTTTAGAGCCAATTTACAGTGAAACATCCAGGAACAAGGGCCGAAAAGCAGTAGCCGCCCAAGAGCCTTTTCTCCGTAGTCCGTGTTCGTCAGCTGTGTTCTATTAACATTCAAAACAATCACAGTCAAGTAAGGTGGCCTTAATATTCAGGAGGTAATCACGCCCCTTTATAACATGCCCTTTTATTAAAGAAAAATGCCCACTTGAGGGAGCCAGCAAACTTCAAGGCCGCACATACAGGTTTACTGGGCACACAGGGCACGAAGCCACTGGTCGTTCCTTCCAGCCGCGTCGGGCTCACCTGAGTCACAGAAGGCCCCCGATTAGTTTGCGGCGAGGACCATCGAAACCGGCGTTTATTATGGAGAAAGATTACCTAAGACTTGCAGGTGGAAACTCAAAACGCGACTGCACTGATGGTGCGCAGGTCGCTTTGGCACCCAAAGGGAGGGAAAGCCCGTTAACGAGTCAACAGGGACGAGTTCCCTGGGCCACCGCCCCGCGCCCTCCGAAACGACCGGGTCGGTCTCGCACCCACGGCGCGGGAAGACTCGAGGCAGGCCATGGCCCGGGCACGGAGTCGGGCTCGGAAGAGAAGGAACTAAAACCGCAGGGAGTCCCACCTTGAAGAGCCCGGCTACCGGGCCCGCGGGGTCTGCCGCCGACGCCCCGCCGCAGAGCAGAGACCGCCTCCAAGACCCTTCTACCTCGGCGGCCGAACGGAAAAGGAAACGCCCCGGTCCCTAAAGGCACTGAGGCGTTTCCGGTCTAGCCCCGCCCCTTCCGGGGTCAGCCCCGCCTCTTCGAGCCTGGCGCGCTGTAGGTTGGGAGGGTGTTGGGGCGCGGCCTCGTCGTCACCCTCATCGTGGGGCCCCTTTGCTGGCCTTGGCCCAGGTGAATTTTATATGGGGGAGCTTTGGAACTTCTGTGGAAGCTTTTAAGACTCAGGAGTGTCTCATCAAGAGCTATTTGCATTGAATATGCGAATATTCAAATATGACCATCTTGTAATAGGGTTACAATGAGTCGAAATCGACTCAATGGATTTGGTTTGATGTCTTGTAATAATACAAATGATCGAAAATTCTCGAAAAAGAAGGGTCTCCTATTCCTACTACATTGCTTGATCTTCTACTCCCTCATAATTTTTGGTATTTAAAAAACTGGTGGTAATAAAAAAATGGACAACCCAAATTCAGAGTAATCGTTCTAGAATCTACCCCTGCACACACACAGAAGAACCAGTTGCCAGAAAAAAGAGAAGCTGTTATATTTTTTCTGTAGTATATAAATAAGCTACCTTGTTATTCTTTATAATAATAGAGTTTTTAAATGCTATTTATATATAAATGTTTCTTAGCATTTACAAAGCAGTTACCTACCTCATTTATGAGCATGTTCTGTTATGATTTTCGGTCTTTGTATTTTATTACTCTTTTTTCTCTTGATCATTAACTACTGATTGCAAAGCAGTAAGCTTGGTGCTGGAGGAAACAGGTCTATGATCTTGCTGCCACAAAGAATACACATAAGAGCATGTAATTAACTGAATCAGTAAAGAACAAGTCATCTTTCTTTTAAAAATTAGGAATCTTAAGAAACTGATAAAAAACTCAGTACAAAATGTAAGTTTGCTTCAATTATCACTCAGCCAATACTTTTATATAGAGAGAAATCCTTTTGTAAAGTGAGCATAATATCAATTTGTTTTGCTCGGTTTAAATTTTCATACTATTTCTGTTTGCTGAGTGATTTACAGGGGTTTAAAAATCTTTTTGGGGGGCCCCACATAAAACCTGTTCCTTCTGTCAGGTAGTGGTTTATGCCTTAGCCTACAATCCCAAATTCTGTTTGCTGTCTGGATCTTACTGCACAACCCATATTTGCAACTTGTGTATCCACCTCCCCCTGACCTTTGCCTGTGACTGTGTAGGCAGCCTTGGGAACCACATTTACAGAAAGGTGCAGAGGAGGGTTAGATTGAATGCTGAATCTAAGATGCTGTAGCCACAATTAGGCAAGTTTTGGATGCCACTGAGCTCAGGGCCATATGAAAAGGAATTGGAGACCAACATGGACACTTTCACTAGCACAGTGTTCTCCAGAATAACTCTCCAGTTTGTTACAGCTTTCTGTTGCCTCTCTCTGCAGGTGCTCACATGACATTCATCAACCTCTGCTAAAAAGAGATATTTGAGCTGGAAGGGTAGACTACGGAAAGGGACCACCTCCTTAAAACTTAATATGTTCTTTCTTCAGATTAGATGCAATGAAATTCCATAGCTAAAATTTAGGTGTTCCTAAAACTGCACAGCCATCTATTTACAGATGATCACTTTAAGTTCGTAAGTTCAATTGGCTTTCAAAAATGAGAAGTACTTTGTTTCATATAATAAGAGATCCAGAGATAGGTGATTCTAACTTAAAAAAAGAAAAAAGTTGCCACCTAGTCAGTTCTGACTCATGGTAACCCCATGTGTTGCACAGTAGAATTGTGTTCCATGGGTTTTTCAAGGCTGTAATCTTTCAGAAGCAGATTGCCAGGCCTTTCTTCCAAGGCCCTCTGGGTTCAAAGTGCCAGCCTTCAGCTTGTAGTCAAGTGTTTAGCCTTTTGCAGCACACAGGGACTCCAAGGTTACTCTAAACCAATCGAAACGCAATTGCCTTGGAGTTGATTGACTTACAGTGACCCGTTGTGTTACACAGGAAAACTGAGCTCCATGGGGTGTACTCTTTACAAAAGCAGATTGTCAGGCCTTCAAGCTTTTGCTTAGTAGTTGAGTATAAACTGTTTATGTCACCCAGGGACCTAAGGTGGCTCTAAAACCAACAACAACAAAATCAGTTGCCATCAAATGGATTCCAACTCATGGAGACCCCATGTGTGCTGAATAGAACTATGCACCATAAGGTTTCCAGTGACTGTGACCTTTCGGGAGTAGATCCCCAGGCCTTTCTTCCTAGTGTGTCTTAGTCTGGTCTGACAGACAAGGTAGTGGCAGTGCATGAGGTGCACTGGCCAGGAATCCATCTCAGGTTTCTCCATGGGAGGCACGAATTCTACAACTGAACCACCAGTGCCTCACAAATAAATGGATAGCAGATCCATGTGTGTTGATCAGGAAACTTTTATTTTCAAGATATATTAAATTTAAAAGGCTAGGTGCAGAAGATGTTTAGTAAGATCTTATTTTTGGTTAAATAAGAAGAGCATACATGTGTATGATTGTCTAGGCAAAGAGTGTTTTTGAGAGGCTACCAAAGAAACTCTACAATGCATTCATCTAGGGAGTAAAAACTAGGATTAAAGGGGAGAGTGATCTTTTTATTTTATACCATCCTATACTGTTTGGAGTTTTACTATTTGTATGCATTGATTTTATAATTAAATTAAAAACTAATTATTAAAATAGTGCATTTTCTCTTCAGGCTACAAAAATAGACCATTTCTCCATAGGGCGAGGAGAGTGAATGAGCAGAATTCTATGTAGTTGAAACATTTCAGCAGTATAGAGATACTTGCTTTAAAAAAAAAAAAAAAATTTTAAGGATTTTCGAAATAAACTTTTATAGAAGTTTAAAAAAAAAGTTCTTAGATTTTTCCCCCTTAGCCCATCACTCTCTTCTTCATCTCCTGACTAGCGTTACGAAGAGTGTTCAGCTTTCTCCAGTAAGGACCCCATCCCCGGGGATCACTGCTTATTGCTGAACCGAGTTAATGCCGCTGTTTGCTAATGCAATTAAACCTCATCAAGGGAAATGGTTCATGGTTTAAATATGATACAGCAGTTTACAAAAACTAACTATAAAAAAGTAGTCGTTCTTAGATAGTATAACCAGGGTTACCCTAGAAAGCTTACGTTTATATTTTAAAGATAAATGTGGCTTAAGGACGTATAAATGTAATTTTCCTTATAAGCTGTCAGAACCTATAGTCTACACTTGTAAATCTCATTAGTAAATTAATACATTTGGCCATAAGTCTTTTTTCCTATTAGTGAATGATTTGGAGAGCCCCCAGGTCCCCTAGATATTTGCAGCAGAAAATCCAGTTGGAACTGGAGGTTGGCTGTAACAGCCATATCCTTGTGTTTTCCCTTGCTCAAAGGTAAGCATATCAAAATAGAATTAATGCAAGAGCAATGTAAATGATCCTAGCCATAAATGCATAACATTTGTATATAAGATCTTTTTACCTGAGGCGAGATTATTTTTAAACATAATATGGACATTGAAATAATCATGGCATTTGTACCTCTCATCAAGGTTGAAGTCCCAAAACTGTTAAAAAAAAAAAAAATTGTCAGGAAGTAGGGCATTGATCTGAATGAAAATTGACTCTGAAACACTTGAAGTACATGAACTTTACCAGGATAATTTTGGTGAAAATTACCTAAATTACTCATGATTTCTGCCTGGATCTAAAACAATGAGTTAGCTACAGTGGTTTTAGTTGTGAATGTGAGACACTAGGGTTTTCCTTTACTGTTTAAAAATTTAACTTTTATGTTAAGAATCAATTTTGCAAATCACTACTTAAGTCCTATCACAAATTCTGAATGGAATGGAATGTTTTAAAATTATTCAAGCTAGCCAATGGGATCTGAGAGGAAGTCCACTAAGAGACTGCAGGGAAAGTTTTCTTCTTTGCTGAAAAGAGATACATGGGAAGAAACAACTCTTCTTTCCCCAGACGTTGTCATTTGTGCAATAACGCCCAGCATCAAGGCAGCCATCTTAAGTCAGGGGAAATCACCAGAGGGTGGTAAACTGGAGAGAGAAGGAACCCAGGAACTTAAAGACATCAAATAGTCACCAAATTAGCTAGCCAGGGAACCACTCCAGTTTAGGCCTCTTGTTATGGGAAATAATATTTAACATTAAAAAAAAAAAAAAAAACTACTTAAGAACGATTACATAAGAGAGTTGCAAATGTGGAAGTAATTGAAAAATTAAAACTAAGCTTAAATTATGGTGCTATTCGTATCTCAATGGTAAGGTAATTGTTTTGAAATTAACATTCCATTAAATGTTTTAATGAGTTACAATAAACCTCTTCTTAGAATTAATAATTCTTTTCTCAAATTTTACCAGCTTTACTTTTAAGGGACAATAAGTATATTGTTCTCAAAAGTCTCAAGGGGGAAAACAGTGATTGGCAAGGAATATATTAACTGGAAGGAACAGTTAACTAGAGGGCATAATACTGCAATTACAGCTGTTAGAAAACTAATTTGAATACCCACGGTGTGGGCATATTTGCACACTTGTTCTTGTGTGCGTGCGCATGTGTGTGTGTGAATGTTTTTCACAGAATCTTTATGCTGTGTGCTCAAAGACAAGGGTCACCTTTCAGAGAATGTCATACTTCTGTGTTCGTGAACCCTCTCCCAGGAACCTGGGGATGTGGGTCCATTGGTGAGCTTAGCATGCTGACGCACGCTTCCCACCACCTGGTAACCAGACAGGACACAAATACAAATGACAAAGTCTCATTAAAAGAAAAGGAAATGAACAACTGTTCTCTATTTTGCAACAGCCATCACAGATAAATCTGAGAGTTCGAATCTTGTCGTTTCCCAAATAAACAGCTTTTTCTCATGTGCGTAGGACTTTACTCTCGCCGGGTGCTGTGTCTGACATGTCCTTGCTCTCTCTGTTTTTGCTGGCTCCTGTTCAGCCTTAAATACTCAGCCTGGCCACCAAATTCTGCTAGTTCTGTCTTTATGAGTCCTTCATATTAGAATGTAACTTTGCGCAAAACTACTGACCCTCTTTCTCCATAGTAGAACTGCTGAGACAACCTAATGAGATAATTAGTAAAGCCCAGGACTAGTAAAATTTGGCTATCATGTACATAGATCAAGAGGCAGTTGTTCAGACAGGACAAGGGGATACTGAGTGGTTTAAAGTCAGGAAAAGTGTGTGTCTGGGTTGTATCCTTTCACCATACCTATTCAATCTGTACGCTGAGCAAATAATTTGAGAAGCTGGACCATATGAAGAACTTGGCATCAAGGTTGGAGGAAGACTCCTTAACAACCTTCCTTATGCAGATGACACAACCTTACTTGCTGAAAGTGAAGAAGACTGAAGCACTTACAGATGAAGATCAAAGACCATAGCCATCTGTATGGATTACACCTCAACAAAAATCCTCACAACTGGATCAATGAGCAACATCATGATAAATGGAGAAAAGATTGAAATTGTCAAGGATTTCATTTTACTTGGATCCACAATCAACACCCATGGAAGCAGCAGTCAAGAAATCAAAAGAAGCATTGCAGTGAGCAAATCTGCTGCAAAGGACTTCTTTAAAATGTTGAGAAGCAAAGATGTCACCTTGAAGACTAAGGTGTGCCTGACCCAAGCCATGGTATTTTCAATCACATCATATGCATGTGAAAGCTGGACAATGAATAAGGAGGACCAAAGAAGAATTGACGCCTTTGAATTGTGGTGTTGGCGAAAAATATTGAATATGCCATGGCCTGCCAAAAAAATGAACAAATCTGTCTCAGAAGAAGTACAACCAGAATGCTCCTTAGAAGCAAGGATGGCAAGACTGCGTCTTACATACTTTGGACATGTTGTCAGGAGGGATTGGTCCCTGGAGAAGGACATCATGCTTGGTAAAGTACAGGGTCAGTGGAAAAGAGGAAGACCCTCAACGAGGTGGATTGACACAGTGGCTGCAACAATAGGCTCAAGCATAACAACGATTGTAAGGTTGGTGCAGGCCCGGGCAGTGTTTCTTTCTGTGGTACGTAGGGTTGCTAGGAGTTGGAACCAACTCGACGGCATCTAACAACAACAAATCATTGTGAAGACGATGGTGGTTTCAGATCTACAGTATCCTGCCTCCTGTTCTTCCCCTTTTTAGTTTATCTGGCACACTGATTAATCTGCCTAAAACTCCTTTATATCACTCATAGCTAAAACAACAACAGCCTTCAGTCAAACCAAACCCAGATTGATATACATAACTTCCTTTCATCTGGTGACCTCATGACCCAGTTATGGCCAATAAGAAATGAGTAAAAGTCAGGGACTCATAACCTCAGGGAGCCATCTTACCAGTCCTGGACTTCCTATGTATAGATTTCTTTTACATGGGAAACTGAAGTCCTAAATTGTTTAAGCCACTGTAGTCAGATCAATTTTATTAGTATCTGAATGCAATTCTTAAGTGACTTAGTAAGCAATAAACAATGCCTGCCATAGCATTAAAAAAATATGTGTATGTGTGTCAACTAATGATTGAAGAACAAAGGCACAGAAGCATGGAGTAGTGTGTACACACATATACAACTTGAAGCGTAAACTAGGAAGTGGCGAAGAGTAAGGGCAGCGACGTGGGTAGAGACCTTGTTAGTCAAGTAAAGGAGTTGGACTTTACCTTTAGGTCATGGGGAACCACTAAAGGGATTTCAACAAAGTATGTTACACCTCAGGTTTGTATTTTTGACAGGTTACTTGGGGGCAGCCAATGCTGAAAGCGGGAGAACTGTAATTGTGAGGTGAGACGTGATGAACACTTGCAATCATTATTTTCACATGTGTGAAATTAAGAATATCTGTGGGGTAAATTCTTTACTGTAGAATTGCTGAGTAAAAGTGTGTGCACTTAGGATGTTGAGAGATATTGCCATATTGTATTTAAAAGAGCTTATACTCACTATGGAAACCCTGGTGGTGTAGTGGTTAAGTGCTATGGCTGCTAATCAAAGGATCTGCAGTTCAAATCCGCCAGGTGCTCCTTGGAAACTCTATGGGGCAGTTCTACCCTGTCCTATAGGGTTACTATGAGTCGGAATTGACTCGACGGCACTGAGTTTGGTTTTTTTTTTTGGTATACTCAGTATGAGTTGGAATCTATTCGATGGCAACAGGTTTGGTTTTGGTTTACACTCTTAAGAACTGCCTCATTTCCCACCTTCACCAATAACAAGGGTTTGTAGTTTGTATCATTCTGATAGGTGGAATATGTTATTTCACTGCTTTTTAATTTCATACTAATTATGAGTGAACTTGAGTATCTTTTCATAAATATATTAGCTATTTGATTTCTTTCTATGAACTGCTTATTCATACCATTTGCATAATTTTCTACTGGGCTGCTGGGTGTTGTGGATTGAATTACATCTCCTCCAAAGATACATTCAAGTCCTAATGCCTGGTACTTGTGAAGGTGACCTTATCTGGAAACAGGGTCTTTACAGATATAATCAAGTTAAAATGAGGTTATACTGGATTAAGGTGGGCCCTCATCCAATGACTGGTGACCTTACAAGAAGAACAAAACTTGGACACACAGACGAGAAGGCCATGTGAAAATGGGAGCAGAAACTGGATTGATGTGTCCAATAAGCCAAAGAACACCAATGACTGCCGGCAACCACCGAAAGCTGGGAGCAGGGCATGGAAAAAGTTCTCCCTCAAAGCCCTAAGAAGGAACCAACCCTGCTGTTACCTTGATTGCAGACCTCTAGCCTCCAGTACTGTGAAAGAGTAAATTTCTGTTCTTTTAAGGCACCCAGTTTATAGTAATTTATCTGGCATTCCTAGGAAATTTAATGCAATGATCTTTTTAAGTCCTAAGAGCTTATTTTTTTAATTAATTTTTATTTAAGTGAAGGTTTACAAATCAAGTCAATCTCTCATACAAAAATTTATACACACCTTGCTATACACTTCTAATTGCTCTCCCTCTAGTAAGACAGCACTCTCCTTCCCTCTACTCTCTGTCCTTGTGTCCATTTGGGCAGCTTCTGGCCCCCTCTGCCCTGTCATCTCCCCTCCACACAGGAGATGCCAACAGTCTCATGTGTCTACTTGATTCAAGAAGCCCGTTCTTCACCAGTATCATCTTCCATACCATATTCCAGTCCAATCCCTGTCTGAAGAGTTGGCCCCGGGAATGGTTCCTGCCTTGGGCTAACAGAAGGTCTGGGCACCATGACCTCTGGGGTCCTTCTAGTCCCAGGCTGACCATTAAGTCTGGTCTCTTTAGGAGAATTTGAGGTCTGCATCCCACTGCTCTCCTGCTCCCTCAGGTGTGCTCTGTTGTGTTCCCTGTCAGGGCAGTCATTGGTTGTAGTTAGGCACCATCTAGTTTTTCTGGTCTCGGGCTGATGTAGTCTCTGGTTTATGTGGTCCTTTCTGCCTCTTAGGCTCATAGTTAGCTTGTGTCTTTGGTGTTCTTCATTCTCCTTGCTCCAGGTGGGTTGAGACCAATTGATGCATCTTAGATGGCTGCTTGCTAGCAGTTAAGACTCCAGACGCCACTCTTCAAAGTGGGATGCAGAATGTTTTCTTAATAGATTTTATCATGCCAATTGACCTAGATGCCCCCTGAAGCCATGGTCCCCAAAACCCCACCCCTGATTCACTGGCCTTCAGTTTATTCGGGAAACTGCTTTGCTTTTGGTTTAGTCCAGTTGTGTTGACCTCTCCTGTATTGTATGTTGTCTTTCCCGTCACCCAAAATAAAACTTATCTACTATCTAATTCACGAAAACCCTTCTCCCTTCCTCCCCGCTCTGGTAACTGTCAAAGAATATATTCTTCTCTGTTTAAACTTTTTCTCCAGTTCTTATAATAGTGGTCTCATACAATATTTGTCCTTTCGCATCTGACTAATTTCACTCAGCATAATGCCTTCTAGATTTCTCCTTGTTATGAAATGTTTCACGGATTCATCATTACTCTTCATTGATGCGTAGTATTTCATTGTGTGAATATACCATAATTTATCCATTCATCCATTGATAGGCACCTTGGTTGCTTCCAACTTTTTGCTATTGTAAACAGTGCTGCAATGAACATGGATGAGCATATATCTGTTTGTGTAAAGCCTCTTATTTCTCTAGGATATAGTCCAAGGAGTGGGATTGCCGGATTGTATGGTAGTTCTATTTCTAGTCTTTTAAAGAAGTGCCAAATCGATTTCCAAAGTGGTTGAACCATTTTACATTCCCACCAGCAGTGTAAAAGTGTTCCAGTCTCTCCACAACCTCTCCAACATTTATTATTTTGTGTTTTTTGGATTAATGCCAGCCTTGTTGGAGTGAAATGGAATCTCATTGTAGTTTTGATTTGCATTTCTCCAATGGCTAATGATCGTGAGCATTTCCTTATGCATTTGTTAGCAGCCTGGATGTCATCTTTAGTGAAGTGCCTGTTCATATCCTTTGAGCATCTAAGAGCTGATTTTATTGAAAGGAAATTACTCCTGTCTGTCACATGTGCTGACTTTTCTTTTGACCTTGTTTATGTCTTTTGCTTTGAGAATTTATTTTTACATAGCCAAAATTATCCATCTTTTCCTTTATGACTTCTGCATTTTCTGTGTCAGGCTTCATCTTGCCAGTTTTAACTCTGTATCAACTACAGCGAACGAACCAGAGAAGACAGGCCTGACGTGCACTCAGCTGCCTACATGCACTTCTCTACTACTATTTCATGTCAGCTATGAAGTGAAGGTGTTACCACTGAGAGAACGGAGGCCCTCTGGACTCAATGGGTCCTTGTCTTTCTCTTAAGAATACATAGAGGAGACAATTTTGGGTTTACTCTAACAGGTTTATTTCACTTGTGACAAGTAAAAGGAGTCAGTGGGGGCTAATGCCTCTCCAAAACTGATTCAAAAAGGGAAGCAAATATTTTAGGTGACAGGAAAGACAGCACACAATACAGGAGAGATCAGCACAACTGGACTAAACCAAAAGCAAAGAAGTTTCCTGAATAAACCAAACTCTTCAAAGGCCAATGTAGCAGGGGCTACACTGTCTCTCATACAAAAATTTATATACACCTTGCTATATACTCTTAGTTGCTGTCCCCCTAATGAGACAGCACACGCCTTCTCTCCACCCTCTTATTTCCGTGTCCATTCAGCCAGCTTCTGTTCCCCTCTGCCTTCTCATCTCCCCTCCAGACAGGAGCTGCCCACATAGTCTCATGTGTCTACATGAGCCAAGAAGCTCACTCTTCACCGGTATCATTTTTTGTCTTATAGTCAGTCCAGTCCCTGTCTGAAGAGTTGGCTTTGGGAATGGTTCTTGCCTTGGGCTAACAGAAGGTCTGGGGACCATGATCCCTGGGGTTCTTCTAGTCTCAGTCAGACCATTAAGTTTGGTCTTTTTATGAGAATTTGAGGTCTGCATCCCACTGCTCTCCTGCTCCCTCAGGGGTTCTCTTTTGTGTTCCCTGTCAAGGCAGTCATCAGTTGTAGTTGGGCACCATCTAGTTCTTCTGGTCTCAGGCTGATGTAGTCTCTGATTTATGTGGCCCTTTCTGTCTCTTGGGCTTATAATTACCTTGTGTCTTTCACTTAAAGCACAATAAAAATTTTAAAAAATAAAGAAAAAAGGGGAAGCAAAGCTAGGGCTTACATGGGTTCTGTGGAGACAATAGAGTAATGAATATTTAGTGAGTTTCTTTCAAGGGGCGAGTACGTCTCAGAATGGCAGTGCATACTAATTAGGTTGCGCACACATCTGGGATCCAAGATGGAACCCACTGATATTCAAGATGGAGTCCTTTCGGCAGCCCTTGGCATCACTTATTATGGGATGTAGCACAAGCATTACATCTTTGGCATTACATCACCATCTTCAGAGGGCTAAGGAAGGTTAAACAGGTCACACATTCTGCTGTGCATGGGGAGCCTGTAAAGGGGGAAGGGACTAGAAAAACACTAAGAAGGAGACAGTAATTCACGGATTGTTTCAACCTTATGTTGACAGGGTGTGGTTCCTGTTTGCCCAACTTCTAGATGGTAATCTTTTAACAGCTCTTTTGTTCCGCCAGCACAGTCAACCCTATCTGTCTCAAAGGGAAGGGGGCAGAAAGCAAAGGGAAGCTTTCTGAGGGAAAACTATATGCCAAGTGCTCATCACAGTGAGAGACCTGCAAAAAAGATTGGTAGCAAACTTCAATGCTGGGAGTGTGCAGGGAGCTCACAGTGCAGGTGGCCAAGCAGAGTAACTATTTCCATTGTTTGTTGCATTTCTATTAATCTAGTTTCCCTTCCCCCTTACCTTCTCATCTTTGTTTTAAAGTAATTGTTGATCGTTTGGTCTCATACAGATGAATTTTTAAAGGAGCACAGTACTCATGAGTGACATTTTTTATTTTGTGACCCAATCCATTATTTCCATAAAAGGTAACTTCAGGGGATAGTTTCAGTTCTGAGTTTAAAGAGTTATCTCAGGGCAATATTCTTGGAGAGTCCACTAGTTTCAATCAGTCCAGTAAATCTGGATTTTTAAGAATTTGAGGTTCTGTTCCACATTTTTCTCCCATTCTGTCAGGATCCATCTATTGTGGCCCTGATAAGAACGGCTGGTAGAGGTGGTTGGACACCCTCTAGTTCTGGTCTCAGGGTAGATGAGGCCGTGTAAACTGTATTAGTCCCTGTAGGCTACTTTCTTCTTTGAGCCTTTGGTTTCCTTCTTTCTCTTTTGCTCTGCACGAGCAGATGAGACAGATAGGGTTAACTGTGCTGGTGGAACAAAAAAGCTGTTAAAAGATTACCATCTAGAAGTTAGGTAAACAGGAACCATACCCTGTCAACATGTGATAAGGATGAAACAAACAGGAACCATACCCTGTCAACATGTGATAAGGATGAAACAATCTGTGAATTACTATCTCCTTAGTGTTTTTCTAGTCCCCTCCTCCTTTACAGGCACCCACATGCACAGAAGAACAAAGCGTGACCACTGTTTAACCTTCCTTAGCCCTTCGAAGATGGTGATGTAGTGCCAAAGATCAGTGCGCTTGCGTTATATCCCATAATAAGTGATGCCAAGGGCTGCCGAGAAGCCTCCATCTTGAATATCAGTGGGTTCCATCTTGGATTCCAGATGTGAGGGCAACCTAATTAACATGCACTGCCATTCTGAGAAGTACTGATTCCTTAAAAGAAACCCACTATTCATTACTCTACTCTCTCCACCGGACCCATTTAAGGCCTATCCTTGCTGCTCTTATAGAGACAGTCTTTTGGAGAGGCTGAGTCCCCCATTGACTCCTTTTGTTTGACTCAAGCAAAATAACGCTTGCTAAAGATAAAGTTTGTCTTTCACGTGTATTCTTACTCAGGAAAAGACAAGGACTCTTTCTGTCAGCTTGGCGATTGCTAACATAGAGACCAATACTTATGTAGCTTTCTTTGTTTCCTGTATCTGACCTCATTTTTTTCTGGAACTCCCACTCTTGAAGTTGAAAAACACCTGGCAAACATCTTTTCTGATATTGGTCTCTGTTAATTTAATATTTAGTCAAATAAAAGTCAAAACTCTATCAGGGCTGTTTTTCCCCTCAGTGGGTTTCCTAACTGCCTTCCCTTTCTATCCCCAAATAACTTTAGGGAGGAGTTACGTATGTATGGAGGCGGAGGGTGGGATCTGCATCCCTATGTTGTCTGTCCTCTGGGTTACTGCCTGGCCCCTATGTGTCAGCCACTGCTGGAGGCTGTCCTGCTTACAACCTGTTTTGGGGGCCCCATATGCTGCCATCCCCGATTCCTGGCCCAGATACTCTCAGCAGTTTCTACACCAAGCTTCGGTGGGTGGGGTTCCCCTCAGGCCCCTCCCTTCACAGTAGATACCGCACTGAGCAGCATCCAGGGCTTCTCCAGATGCCTCCCACCCAGGCTAGCCTAGAGAAGCATTGTGCGGTCCTACCCCTGCCTCTGGTTCTCATGCCTACGCTTCCAGCCCTGCCAGAGCCAGATGCCAGAGCCGACTAGTTTCCACCTCTGCCTTTCTCCCTTAGCCCCTGGGCTGGACTCTTCCTTCCCACTCTCTGTTACCACTCACAGTAAAACTCTATTTTGTTGTTATTGTGTGCCCTCAAGTTGATAGCGACCCTAAAGGACAGAGTAGAACTGCTCCATAGGGTTTCCTTGGCTGTACTCTTTACAGGAAACACTGGTGGCGTAGTGGCTAAGTGCTACGTCTGCTAACCAAGAGGTTGGCAGCTCGAATCTGCTAGGTGCTCCTTGGAAACTCTATGAGGCAGTTCTATTCTGTCCTATAGGGTCGCTATGAGTCAGAATGGACTCGATGGCAGTGGGTTTACTCTTTACAGGAACAGATCACCAGGTCTTTTCTCCTGAGGAGCCCCTGGTGGGTTCGAACCACCGCTCTTTAAGCGAGCTTAACCATTATGGGGCTTAACCGTTGTCACCTAGCCACTCACTGCCATTGAGTCAGATCCTGACTCACAGTGACCCTGTAGGACAGAGTAAAACAGCCCCATAGGGTTTCCAAGGCTGCAAATCTTCAGGGGAGCATACCACCACATCTGTCTCCGCAGAGCGGGTGGTGGGTCCAAACCAGCAACCCAGCGTTTAACCACCACTCCACCAAAACCAACCAAACCAAACCCAGTGCTGTCAAGTCGATTCCAACTCATAGCGACCCTATAGGACAGAGTAGAGCTGCCCCACAGAGTTTCCAAGGAGTGCCTGGTGGATTCAAACCGCTAGCCCTTTAGTTAGCAGCCTAGCGCTTAAGCACTAGGCCACCAGGGTTTCCACTACTCCACCAGGCCTCGTTAAAACTGTTTAACCCACTGCCATCAGTAGATTGCCACTCATAGCAACCCCAGAGGTTTTCCAAGGCTGTAAATCTCTACAGAAGCAGATTGCCACATCTGTCGTGGTTTTGAACCACCAACCTTTTGGTTAGTGGTCGATCACTTTACCCATTGTGCCATCAGGGCTCCTTTAAAGCTGTTTAGAGGGCTCTGGTGGTTTGTTCTTGATACACACCTGGCAGCTTTTGGAATTTAGAATTCTGTTTTCTTTCTTAATACAAAGTCTGGGTTTTAAGTCTATTACCTTGCCAGAGATTCTGAAAGTCAGTTTTGTGACCTTACAAGTGTGCAATGGCTTCTTCATTCTAGGACTCTGCCCTTCATCTGCAGCCCTTAGCTCAATGAGGGGAGGCTCTGGGCCTGGGAACTGGTGTAATAATTAAAAACATATGCCAGTGACCTCTCCTTGGTAAACTGCTGCATGCCCTAAGGCTATTTACTCTCACCTAGGTGTCCCCCAGCTCACCCCTACTAAGAAGTGGGATCTGATCTTTTAGAATCTACTCTTTCCACCCCTTCCTGTCTCTCCACTCCCCCTCCCCTTCAAGTATGACTAAACCTGGATTTTGAGTAATGTTCTTACCTCCCACCACTGAGGGATGCTATTCATTCCTTCAAGAAGCTCTGCTTCTTTTCTACAAGGTAAGGGAGGACGCGAAGTATGTATCACTAAGTGAGCTTGCATAGGTTGGAGAGTTATTAAGGCAGGAAGTTTGTGCTGGTGTCCTAAATTGTCTTGGGCCAAGTCACCCCCCCACCACCATCACCCTAAACATGGTCCAACCTTTGGCACTGGCTATCTGGCTGAAGAGAAAAATTAGACCCCCTGGGCCTAGTTGCTCATGACTAGGTATGGCTGACCCTTGGATCTCTCAGTTCAGGTTTGGCCCAGCATTACCAGCTCCAGATTCATGTTCTGGTCTGGTCCTGAAGTCAGGTCTCCTTTTTAAGGCAGTCTCTTCTGGTTGGTCCCAGAATACCACACCTATAACCTGACTGGACACTGCATCCAGCCTTCTCTTTCTGAAAGAAGGATCTGAAAATAGTTTCCCATCTTGTAACCTGCATCTGTTACAAGGGTTTTGTCAACAAGAAATGCAGATAATGTTGCACATACAGCAGAAACAACCTTGGATGGCCCCACATGCGTGGGCGAGGGTGGATATGTCCCAGCTACAATGCAGATGCTCCAAACACTGTGTAGCTTGCTTTATTTTCATAACTGATCTTATGATCTTCAGGCTACCAGTCTCCTGTTGATTGCAAAAAACTAGACAACAGTAACAGCAAAACCAAAGAATCTTCCAGTTTAAAATCTCTTTAGGATAAATATTAATTACTTCAAAGTTCAAACTCCCAATTAAGACTTTCTCCCCTCTCAGGATGTCTTCTTTCTTCCACTTCCTCTTCCCAGCATGGCTACTGGATGCAGCAGGAAGCTTACTAAGTGTCCAGTCCACATGTTGTCATCTGCTGGCAGCCTCTGAGGTGAAGCTCATTGTATCTTACTTGGAATTTGGCACTGGCCTCTGTCCTTTTTGAACTTGTGGCTGAAGTGTCCATGGATGGTGTAAACCAGTCATCTCTCCTGAGGAACTGAGACCAATATCACCACCTTGGCCCTTACCAATGCTGCTGGCTTACTCAAAATAAACCAATTATAGATAAACATTATTAAGTAAGCACTGATCTGTGTTCTCTTGTCCACTTGGTAGATTAGGCATAAGTAATTGCTAACAAATATTTCTTTAATTAAAAAGAAAGTCCCACATGACTTATCTACCTACATAAAAATTTAAGATGTGTTATTAAGTGACCTCAGAATTTATTTGAAAACAAAGATGTTTAAAATCAATCGTTATTTAGACCTCACATTGTTTTTAAAATGGCCCCTAATTTCCAATGGCCATAAACCAGAGACTAGTGACTTAAGTTTATCCCCAGCAGTCGCTGTGTACATACTTCTTGGTCCTGAGAGGGAAGGAATGAATGAGTTTCTTCAGTAACATTCATGTGTGCAGGAAATGACTATTGACATAATCTTTAAGCCTAATAATTAAGATTATTCTGCAGTTTATAATTTAAAAGCTTCTGACAGCTAAATGCTGTGGTATAATGACAGAGTTTGAGTGAGTGAGGTAGATTTCATTGAGTTGGTTTCTCTTAAGAGTTGAAACTAAGGCTTGTGTAAACATAGGAAGGGAAGCCCTTCCCAGGTTTATGCAGTTATAGGCAAGAATATTTAATCTCCTTCATTCCCAACTGGGCTGCGGTACCATCTGTGCTGTGCTCCTATTTATAGGAGGCAAATCTAGAGGACTTAAACAGTACATTTATTTTTTCAGTGTTAATAGTTGCACGTAAGACCACCAGCTACCATTATGTATTTTAAGCCAAAGGATAGATTAATTAATTTGAGATACAAAATGTTATATTACACTAGTGCTCCTTTTTAAAATTTGGCATATTAACTATTGGATATTTCTAATGTTACAACAAGAAGTAAAAAAAAAACAAAAAGCATGTACCACGGGGAAGACCTCCTGGTCATAAGTCATCTGGGAAACTAGATAACATGCCCTTCAGCAGTAACCAAAAAAAAAAAAGAATTTGTCACCAGATTTAGATGGAGTCTGCAGTGCTGCAAGAGAAGTTCACAGCTTTTCAAATAAAATATACGATTGATATAATTTGCAATAACCCATGCATATTTAGGAAGGCGTATTTAGATCAATCCTTCTTCTCAAAGAGAGATATTTGATATGTAAATTCTTATCGGAAGCAACCTGTTTGATCTGTAATTTCTTCTCCTCGCCATCTAATAAGAGCCACAATTTAATTTCACATAGATCCAATAAGCAACTTGTCTTATGATGCCAAACACAACTCACGTGTTGATTTCTAAGCTAATTATGTTGGCCACTACAGCAACGTTTTGTTCGTACTGGCTTACTTCCTCAGAATGGCACTATGATACACCTGGGCTTAAAGAAAAAGGTTAGATAATATGCTAGAAAAGATAGAGAGAATTAAGTTGCCATGTCGATTCTGACTCACTGCAACCCTGTGTGTGTCAGAGTAGAATTGTACTCTATAGGGCTCTTGATGGCTGATTTTTTGGAAAGAGATGGCCAGATCTTTCTTCCAAGGTGCCTCTGCGTGAGCTCAAACCCCCAACCTCCTGGTTAGCAGCCAAGTGCGTTAACCATCTGCACCACTCAGGAAGTCCTGTATAGAATTACCACTACCCCGCCCCCCCAAGTCTTATTAAAGCCTGAATACTTTCTCTTTAATTGATAATAACTGGTTAGTTGCTTTCAT
This sequence comes from Elephas maximus indicus, assembly GCF_024166365.1. NCBI lineage: Eukaryota > Metazoa > Chordata > Mammalia > Proboscidea > Elephantidae > Elephas > Elephas maximus. Next base: position 75,626,021 of record NC_064833.1, on the reverse strand, counting down.
AAATATAAAATGATGCCCTTTGAGAGAAAGACAAATTATTGTAAATTTAACCTAAAAACAATTTCAAGTAAAAAAAATTACTGTGCATTTCAGTAAGGCCAATCAGCACTTTTATTTCCCTTTTACACAAGTTCTTTTGAGTTTAAATAAACAGTCTCCATGAATAGATGAGAAAGCCACTGTGTTAGGTAGTCTGCGACTATGAAAGCTGAGGCAGCGGGGTCAAAAGAGCCTCATAAAAATGCAAATCCACATTTTTTTCTTTATTACCAAGTAATGTGTGGAACAGATATCCCCCACCTTTCCTCCATCCCAAATACCCACCTGCACTATATGCATTTTTACTTTTTACTTCATTCCTTTTTATTTGTTGTAAATGAGTGTATATAAACATCTTTAATACAGCTTTACCGATAGATAACTGACGTACAATAACCGCCTACCTAAACTTTGTTGCAGAGTAGAACTGCTCCATAGGGTTTTCAAGTCTGTGACCTTTCAGAAGCAGATCACCAGGCCTTTCTTCCGAGGCACCTCTGGGTGGGTTTGAACTGCCAACTTTTTGGTTAGTAGTTGAGTACTTAACTGTTTGTGCCACCCAGGGACTCTTCGGCCTATACTTTCATAATCACAAAAAGAAATAACTATTTTTTAAGTCTACTAGAACTGGTTTATACCTCTAAAAAGATTTCCTCATCCCCCCAAATTATCATTATAAAGGAGTTTTCTTTTTTAATTGTACTTGAGATGAAAGTGTACAGAGCAAACAAGTTTCTCATTAAACAATACACAAATTGTTTTGTGACATTGGTTGCCAACCCCACAACATGTTAACACTCTCCCCTTCTCAACCATGAGTTCCTCATTCCCAGCTTTCCTGTCCCTTCCTGCCTTCTTGGCCTTGCCTCTGGGCTGGTATGCCCATTTAAATTAAGGAGTTTTAAATGTGTGTCAAATCACTGAGACAGCTGAATTGACAGACACTTACTTGAGGATTTCCTGTGCAGATTATGGGATAATAAAAAAAAATAAAATACTGTGATACAAATACTGCCCCCTCCCCTCAATCCTGATACATATACTTGTTACGGGCCAGATGGTGAAGAAGCTAGCAAATAGGTATATATCTTCCAGAAAGATTTTCAAATGTACCTTCCATGTTTATTAAATATCCACAGAGACAGATACAAATTTAACAAAATAATTAATTTTCAAATTAGTGCTTTATTGAATTTTGGTAATACTCCTTATCCTGACCATGTACTGTTTATTAAAACAGACTGCTCCTTGAATATGCCATTTCCCCTCTGAGGTTTTCCAACCTACTAAAAGCTGTTAACATATTCAGGAATTTGGTAAAATTCTATGAAAATCTATGACAGAAATACACTTCTTTGCCATTAAAACATTTGTACTTGGACAAGAAAGAATAAAAAGTATTCTCATTGAAGGTAAAGCTGGACTATTTAACAGGATGATTTTTAAAAATACAGTAATTCAAACAGTAATTCAACAAAAGTCAGTTTCTTCCCCCAAATAAAACCCTTTTAAAACTGCAGTCAAACTAATAGATTAGCATTATGAGCAAGATAGAACAATTTTTGACATTTTGCTATCAAATTTAATGTTTAAAGCTCAGTTTTAGGTAACTTTTAAGGCATTTTGATTAAAACCAATTAAGTGTGTCAGTTACACTGCCATAAATTTACTTCATTCTTAAAATATTTTTAGCACTTCTTATGCCAATAACTTATTAACAGTGAGTGGCTGAACACAAATCTCATTTTTTATTCCTTTCAATGTTATATATTATGAGTAAATATTATCACAAATATTTAAATATACATTTTTACTACATATTAACATGTAGAAGGCTGTTATTATATGCCTTTTTTTAAAAGGCATGCTTTGGTCACATTATAAGGAATATATTCACATTAAAATAATAAAAATGACAAATTTTTGAGTCACAACATAAAATATTTCATTTCACTGCCAAAAGCTGAAAGAAAACTAAGGTGAGGAGAAAATAAAATGGTGGTTCAATTGCTATATTAATTCAACCAAGTATAAATACGCCTTTTCTATTTGCTAAACTTGGATCAAATTCAGCAACTTTAAAACCTTGCAGTACTGAGAAATAACTGAACTTCAGAGCTGGAAAGGGGGATAATAAAGGCTGATGGAAATTAATAAAAAATTGTCATGACTGAAAGGCAGGAAAGAGAGATAAAGGAGAACAAATCAGCAAAGATATGATAAAACAGACTGGTGCTGATTTTTCTCCAGATGTCTCTACTTAACCCGTTATTTTGGGGTTCAGTGTTCCCTCTGTTGCCCCATCTCCTGTGGAAAATGGAAACCACTGGTGCAGGCAGGCAGAACTCTGCTCCCTGGGTACCGATGGCCACGGCTGAGGGCCTTCCCTGGTTGTGGGCTCATATCAGGGCAGATTCAGGGGGTCTATTCAGGCCTGATTTAATCTCAGGTTGGTCACTCTGTATCCTCAGGTCCCCTCAAGGTGCACACCAGTACTAGAGCTCCTAAGCCAGACAGGATTTCCCCCATCTCATAATGGCCAAGTGGAGATTGTGTACAGGGACTTACAACCGGAGAAGGAAGAACCTGGCAAAAGCCCTGATCATAAGGAGGGTCCCTGGGGATTCACTTGAGGTCCTTGACAGGCCTCAACATGCCACTCTCCTGGGTGGCTGGAGCTGGACCTGTCCACCTAACAAGGACCTGAGAGAGGGAGGAGGTGACTTCCCTGCCACCCAGCGACACCCAGTCTGCTCATCTCGATCTGCAGGGGATTCCCAGTGCTTTTCACAATTTGGAAATATAAGATATTATATAATCCTGTAGGAAGGTCGCCAAACCCTGCCCTTTGGAGAAAACCATTTTTAATACTCCAAACACATTTCCTAAGAGGGAAAAAACTAATTAGAGAAGTTACTGCATCTTTATCATACCTCAATAGTCTTTTCACACATATTCAGCTAAAACTGAATAAATGATATCATGCCTTCCAAATGAAATATCTTCTTGGAGCAACTATAAACACAGACTCTTTCACAAATACGGAAACTGGTGTATTACAAACACACCTTTTTATTTATTTTTTTTGACTAAGGAAGACTGTACTGATAGATATCAGCTTTTCAGCTTGTAACAGATACACTACAGAAAATCTATGAATTCTTTGGATACATATATAATTCTAAGCTTTTGTGTATCTCTTTTTTTCCCAATAGTTTATTTTGCTATATATAGTGGTGACTACTTCTCATATTGGATAAGCTATGCGTTTTATGTAAGACTGAATATTTCATTCCACAATTATTTAGACTGGACAGACAAATCTGAACATCCAACTATGCATTCACATATAAACTTTGAGAAATGATGTTATGTCTGATATAATAAATATAGAATTACTTCATTACTATGTAAAAACAATCACCACCATTCCTACCAGCCCCCACCAGGAGAGTCTAAGGCTGTGAGTCAGTTGAAGTATCGCCATGACTTGCTTTTTCTCCAGAGACAGAATGCTTCAGAAACTGACCAGTAGCACCAATGTATAATCTTGATCGCATGGGCCATTTCTGAAAAAGAAAATTGAAATGAGAATGCAGAAGTTAGTATCTCGGACATATATTCCAAACACCCCAATGCAAATGCAGTGAACAATATTACATAGTTAGTAACAATTATGAAGTCTAAAGTACATTAAAAATGTTTATTAATGCTAACAATAAAAGTAAAAATGTATCCAGACTTTGATTATAACAGTATTCATGTAGGAAATCATGGAAAAGGAATATTATTGAAGCGTAAAAATGTACCCACCCATGATGTTTTTATTTCAAACTAACCATAAAACAAAATTAACCCTAAAACTAGATTCCTGAATGTAAAGATATTTTTAAAAGTTATTTCTTCTTCTCTGGGTGGACTTGAACCCCTACCTTTTAGATTACCAGAGTATGCATTAACTGTTCACATTACCCAGAGTCTCCATACATAGTTAGTATTACGTGTCTACACTTATCAAAGAACCACAACGTAAAGTAGATAATTCAACCATCTAGGTGTTTTATTAGAGCCCTGCTGGTGCACTGGTTAAGAGAGACGGCCGCTAACCAAAAGGTCAGCAGTTCAAATCTACCAAACGCTCCTTGGAAATGCTATGGGGGCACTTCTGCTGTGTCCTATAGGGTTGTTATGAGATGTTTTATTAGCTAAGAGCAAATATCTGGATAGCTGCAAAGATCAGAGTGTTGGGTGTTATACAGACAGGATACTCAGAGTAAATATCAAAATGTATTGGCATAATGCAGCTCTAACCTTTTGCTCATCATCACATTTGTATTTCTGATCATGACTTTTCTAAGTTCACCTTTATGATGGACAACCTCTCAAATAATTTATTGCCAGACAGGCATAATGATGAGAAAACATACCACATAAGTAGTACTTTCAACCCTGCCCTGTTTTCATGAGCATAAAAAACTCATGCTCAAATCTCCAGTGTAATTTGAGGAACTCAATGTGGATTAAATACATCTAAAAACAAATAAAAGCAAAATATTACTGAATGCTCCCTGGGTGATTTGGATATGTGCCACTCTAAATCACACAACCGTGTGTGGAAACAAACGAAGGCTTCTCTTCCTTATATCCTTGGTAAAACGTAAGTAATGAAGCAAACCTAACCTAAAAATGTGTATGTGGATTTTTGTTTCTTTTTTCATGGATTGAATCAAAAAATAAAAGTGTCTTTTTAAAGAACTTTGTGTCTTTGGATTTTCAAAAAAGCTTGTAATGATTTTATTCTGCTAAATTTAATATAGACACATTGTTTAAAGAGTTAGAAATTAAGATATAAATAAAGTATGGGCTAGGTTGCATGCCAGCACGATGCTGGAAAAAAACAGTTGACTGATTTACATTTCACTTTTCAATGATTTGTTTTAGCATTGTGTAGATTAACACAATCCTGAGCTCTACTCTCCCTAATAAGGTATACTTAAAACCATGTACATTCAGTAAGCTACAAAATCTAGTAAAGTCATACAATTAACCAGAACTGAACCTGAAACTGAAGACTTTAAAAATGCACTCTGTTTTAGGAGTTAAATGACCCAAAAGTAACAAAACCCTATGATTAATTTAAAAATTACCTGTATTATCAATAATCACTCTCAAGGGATGAAGCAATTAATAAAGTCACCTGTGCTTTTCCCCCACTATAAGAATCTGAAATATACTTCTGTTTTCTCGGAAAATCACTGCCTTTGGGCCACTGGTGCTGATAGGAGTCAGTTGTATCCCAAAGGGATAAAAACCCCTGTTTAGTCTATGCCCCAAGATCCTAGTCTCTTAAACCTTCCAGTTTCATCTGAGATACTCTTAACATAAATCCCCCACAATGCTAACATAGTAACAATGATGACAATGAGAACTGATGGTTCAAAAGGGTGGCCTTGAGATATTTGTTAAAAGACCTTTGATCATCAGAGTAAGACTGTAGTAACAGTATGCTGTAAGGCAGAAAAATAAAGCCATTTTAAAACACTTTTTACTAAGGGTTACAATAGTTTATAATGGACCTTCAGTTGGTCAAAAACATCAAAACTCAAAATATTTTTATTCCGTTTGCATTAATGAAATGTAAACATTTCATTAAACATTTTGAGAGTGTCTATAATATAATAATGAGTTACAGACCATTTCAATTATGTGTATATAATATCTCTTTCCTCTGAACCACCACAGCACATGGTTACTGCTCTTTGAAGGCACATAGAACATTCTGCTTTATAGTTACTATTATTTGTACTTTTGTCTCAGCCTTTACTATATTTTCATTTAGGGCAGGGACTAAGTCTTCCTCGTGATTACAGTCCCTCTCTTACCGCAGTGCTTTGCATAGCACACAGTAGGCACTCAGTAAATGTTTGATTTTTTAAAACATCTTAGTTACTTGTCCAAACACCATCAATCTCGTTTTTAAGAGGTAACCTTTGGCCTTGTATCATTATCTCTAGAGTTGTCTTCTAAAACCAAAGTAACTGATTCAGAGGACAAGAGATTTTTTTTCTCAAAATAGTTAACAAAAAAAAAAAATAGTTAGAACCACAAAAATGTGAATCAAGGACATGATGTGGTACATGAATCCAGTACAAAAAAACTCCTCGTGGTTACATGAAAATGATTCTCTAACATCACTCATTCAAAAAGCACTGCAAGAAACCAAGGTAAATAAAAACTTGATTTCTCATTCTGCTTAAAAATCTCCCATAAAGTGACATTTAAAAGATGTCTTTTGTATTAAAATCTACCTAACGTTAAAATAAACTTTTTTAGAGTATGTGAAAAATGTCAAGTCCAAAGAAATATAACATTAATGGTATATTTGAATAGCAATCTAATGTACACTATAGTACAAGAGCCCTTAATTAATGACGGACTTTTCAACTGAGATGATGTAATAAAGTTTGTGAAAGGCATAAGATCTACCATCATTGTAAAATAAAGGATAGTTCAAATTTTTATATGTAATATTTAAAATGGTTTGAGTCTATTATCATCTTAGTTATACTTACAAAGTACATTATGTTAAAGCTCACTGCAGAAGTGTGACCAGTTAATATTAAAGGGTGTAGTTTACTGTATTTGAATAATAATTATTCAATAACTTATTGACTCTAATATTATACTTAAGGCTTAGTTTTATGTGTGTGCATATACATGTGGCAAAATCGTTCAGAAGAGTGAGACCAAAAATTTGAAAATTTAGGTTTAGAGAATTATAGGGAAAATGATGCCTTTTGAACAGAAAGCTAGATCAATGTAGAGTTTAAAAGAAATTTCCTAGGAGAAAAAAATGACAGTCTAAATACTGCAATAGAGGTAATGAATTTTAATAATTTGCAGCATATTAAATGAAAACCCTGGCCATTCTACCAATAAGTAATGTAAACAAATTATACAAAATGGATTCTCCTGTATGATTTTGCACATCACAAAGTCTGAAAACAATATTTGATCAATTCACCCAACATACTTCCCATTCTATTATCAAAATTACATGAAGGAACCCATTATAGTTTTTATTGGTAGTTGTTCAGTCTATGATATTTAGTCTTTATTTAAACATACTGAAATTTTACTTCATGGGAATGCAGAACGATCTCATTTTGTTCTTACCAGTTGTACTAAAAAATTGTCAACAGTGGTTTCCTATGATTACTTACAGGCAGATCGTTTTATCACCCCATTTATTTCGTGAACCTGAAAAACCTTTCAAACATATGGTAAGAACCATGTTAGAAATGTTAGTCAAAAACATTTTTAGAAATTTCAAAAGTTATGACTATAACTGATATTAAAAAATTATTAGGACTTGCAACCAAGCACCTACCAGGCTAGTCCTGAAAAACTTGTCATTCTGGAAGACATATCCTGCAGGCTGCTGATAAAGGGGCGTGAGAGACCCCTACCCAAGCTACCCCGGGTTTAAACTCCTCAGCCACTACCTGCGCACGGCTAAGGAGCTGCCTGTTGCAGTGTGGACCACTCACCGAGGGGCCGAGGTCAGATCGGTGGCAGACAGGATGGGTCTCGGTGCCCTGTTCCCTGCCCCGCAGTGCTCCCTGAGCGCCTACCTTGACCGGGTGCAGGTAGCCGTCGCCGCTAAGGGCGCCCAGCCCGGGGTCCACGGGCGTCTCGGCATCGTCCTGCAGGCTCCGGGTGAGGTGCGCGATGTAGGTGGTGGCCAGCAGCAGCACGTCCAGCTTGGACAGCTTGGTGTCGGGCGGCACCGACGGCAGCGTGCGCTGCAGCTCCAGGAAGGCGTGCCTCAGGGTCTGCACTCGGCTGCGCTCCCGCGCCGCGTTCGCCGCCGCCGGCCGCCCGCCCCCCGGACGCGCGCCGACGCCAGACCCAGTCCCGCCCGGGCTCGAGTCGCCTGCGGCGGCAGCGGCGGCCGGCGGTGTAGGTTCGGCGCGGGCGTTGAAGGGGCCGTCCCCATCCATGGCGGCTTCCCGCGCCGCGCGCGCTGCAAAGGACAGAGGGCGCGGTGAGGCGGGACGCCGGCCGGGCAGACACGGCGACGGCTGAGACCCTTTCACTCTCCCTGCGCGCGGAATCCCCGCCGCCATCCGTGGCTCAGGGAGCGTCTTTCCGAGGCAACTTGGGTGAGTTTTGCCTCCCGGAGTTTGGGGAGAGTTCAGGGGCCCGGGAGTTCCGGGCTCCTTAGAAGGGTCGGGAGAGGCGAGGTAGTGGCTTTCCACTTTTCACGGACAAATTTGCTAAAGCGCTCTTTCTACTGGGAAAACTGTCGGAAACACAGCTCCGGGTCGGCGCTTGCTCGGCTTCGGAAATATCCGAAAGATGGTGCGGTTCGTCCCGCGGAGCGCGGCGGGGCGGCCGGGAGCGGCCCGGGGTGACTTGGGACAGCCCTGACCTCGCCACAGCCCACGGTGCCCGCCGTCCTCGCGCCCCTCGCTCCAGAGAGCGGCGCCTGCTTTGCGCGCGAGGCCTGGGTCCCAGGGTCGGCAGGAGGTTGGGGGAATCTCTCCGGAAAGAGTGGGGCTCCACCTCGGACTAGGGCACCCACTACTCCTCCGGGCGGGGGCCGCGCGGCGCCGCGGGGGCCGGGCCGGGGCGGTGGCTCTGCCGGGCGCTTACCTCTCCTGGAGCGGCCGTGCGGGGCTCGGTTCCGTTGCGCGAGCGGGCCAGGGGCGTCGGGCCGGGTTTGCGTGGCCAGGGCCGCACCGCTCACTCCATCCTCGTCTAGCCGAAGTCGGAGGCCGCTCTAGCCGGCTGGCTGCGCCTTTTATGCTGGCGCTTCGCGGCTGGGCTTGTTTGCGGCGGCCTCCACGTCGCGCCACGACCGCTGGAGGGGCTGAGGTCCGCGCCCACCTGAGGGGCCACGCAGGGGCTGCGGCCTCACGGAGCCGCCCCTCAGCGGAGAGGGAGTCATTAATCAAACAGCCTGGCGGGGCGGGGCGTCTGAAAGGCCCCTCCTGAGCCCCCCCACCCGTGAGGTGGAGTCGGTTTGGGTCTTAGCGACCCGGGTTGCCCAGGCCGTAATCTTTATGGAAGCCGACTGCCACATCTTTCTCCCCCAGAGCAGCTGGGGGGTTCCAACCAACCACCTTTCGGTCGGCAGCCGAGCGCTTAACCACTGCGCCACCCACCCCATATCCCTCGTATCCCCCATTCTTGGGGAGGCGGAATGCCCAGGGCGCCCTCCGTGTTGGGGCGCCGGTTGCGGAGCCGGGAATGGGGTCTGGACTCGAGGCCGCGAGCCATCTCGCCGCCACCCTCTTCTTCGGGACTCCGACTGGGGCCCAGTCTCATCTCAGGCCCCTCCTAGCGCTGGCCGAGCTGAGGCGGGAACGCTGCAGTTTTGTTAAGCATGACTTTTCTGTGAGGAAACGTCGATGTGGCAAATCGTTGAGCTAACCTTTGAAGTCTACCACCGGGCAGATGTTTCAAGTTGTCCTGATTACTTACAACAGTAGCCCCTCTACCTCAGTACTCGGGGGCCACATTAGACAACCGCGCAGGGATAAAGTGCACTTGTCTATGCTACTTTCGGGAGCTCCTGAAACAGGAGTGAACCGCCCTGGGGTCGGGGGCGCTGCTTCCCGGTGCGCTGGCCTTGCAGACCTCGAGCCTCCCGCCCCTACGCTGTCTCCGCAGGGCCACCGCTTTTTTGGCTTCATTGTTCAGACCTGAGTCTTTCCTGTTGGCGGGAAACTTGTCTGAGGCGTTTTGCTTGTGAGCCCACGGGAAGAGCGGCGTTCACGTACCGGGTGGAGGAAGCCAATCCATGGCGCCTTTGCAAAACGGGCAGAGCGCCCCGAGGCAGGTCCAGAGCCTGCCGGCCGGCTCCAACCAAATACAGCTTAGTCCACTTATTTCCCCATCGCATTCATAGGGGACGCACAATATTTTCTAGCGACTTGACTATAACTAGTACGTACTCGAAACAATGCCTACAATTCGAAATGCAGGGCGTTTATTATCTTCTTTGGGGTCAAAACGGAATATTAAAATTAAAATGCCATTAATGAAACTGCTTGTGTATATGCGACATAGTCTCATGCTTTCCAATAGATTTTTCAATGAGAAACGCCAAGCAGTAGATAGTAATCATGGCACTTGTTACTTTGGATGTACCGGTCCACATATTAGTGAATCAGAACAGTCTTCAGGTTTTCATTCTCAATTCCCATCCAATAGCTAATTACAAGAAAGGAGCACACCATAATTTCATTGGCTCAAAAAGTGTTGCTTTCCTTTTGTGAAAGAGAAAACATCTTTATTTGCCAAATAGGTTGTATGTAATGAGGAATAATGCAGATAAATCCTTGAATTCACACGTGGAAAGCAATGTTTCAGATAATATAAAAAAGCAAAATCAAACGAAGTTTTTCTTATATGAGATTCTATAAAACTACAAACCCACAAAAGATGTTGTTGTGTAGTACTACTCTGAAGTTAAAAATGAAACATTTCAGATCACTTTAGGCTGAATTTACTCATTTTCCATAAATGAATTTTCTATTGATTTTTGGAGAAGGTGAGGTTCATGTACATCACTTTTTGTCAGCAAGCTTTGAGATTCCTTCAAAGAGAGATTCCTGTGTTAACAGAGAAAAAACAGTTAAATTTCAAATGTGAACGTTACCCCCAAAAGGTAGCTAACATATAGAATCTGGAATACAGTAACTTTAGTAAAGTCTAGTGATTCGTCACCAAACTCCATGAATCTTTTCAGGCTTTAAACGAAACCACATCTTAAAGATTTTCTCCCTAGAGCAGGAAGGGAATGCAGAGAATCCTGAAGAAGCAAATAAGAACACTGGGGAGAAGGTGGCTCAGGACTATGCCATTGAGTCGATTCCCACTCATAGTGACCTTATAGGACAGAGGAGAGCTGCCCCATAGGGTTTCCAAGGCTGTAATCATTTAGGGAAGCAGACTGCCACATCTTCCTCCCGAGTGGCTGGTGGGTTGGAACCGCCAACCGTTTGGTTGGCAGCTGAGCGCTTTAACCGCTGTACAACCTGGACTCCATATGAAGCGCCTAAAACAACCTGTTGCCATGGAGTCGATCCCAACTCATATGAGAGTATAACTGCCCCATAGGGTCTCCAAGGAGTGCCTGGTGGATTTGAAATGCCATCCTTCTGGCTGGCAGCTGAGCTCTTAACCACTGCACCACCAAGGCTCCATGAGATACCTATGGCTTCTTAAATTTTATGCACCTGGCACCTCACTTGCCTCACTCTAGCCCAACCTGCTAGCATCTCTTGTTACTGCAGGAGGGGAGGAGGGGCACCGATGCTTTTCACTGTTAACAGCCAATAGTAAGTTATGAAAGGTAACAAGACCAACCACTTCCTGGCAGTCCCTTGTCCTATCTGCTGCATCTCCTAAGGCTCTGATGGCATGGTGCTGCTATTTGCTATTCACAATATAAAAATCTTAACATTTCTAACATTACATAAACAATCAGTAACAGCTATCGTTTATTTAGCATTTTATATGTAAAAGTATTTAGAAAACACTGAAGTGGTCTTATTATTATGACCTGCTTGCTACAGCTGCTAACCAAAAGGTTGGCAGTTCAAATCTACCAGGCGCTCCTTGGAAACCCTATGGGGCAGTTCTGCTGTCTCCTGTAGTGTTTCTATGAGTTGGAATTGACTCCATGTCAATGGGTTTTTCGTTTGGGGTATATAAGAGTTAGGAGCCCTGGTGGTACAGTGATTAAGAGCTTGGCTGCAAACCAAAAGATCAGCAGTTCAAATCCACCAGCCCCTCCTTGGAAACTCTATGGGGCAGTCCTACTCTGTCCTATAGGTTGCTATGAGTTGGAATCGACTTGATGGCAACAGATTTAATGCTGTACAGGTATTTTCTCATTTAGTCTATGAGGGTTTTATATTTTACAGTTTGGAAAATAAAACTCAGAGGGATTAAGTAACTTCCTCAAGGTCACATTGCTAATAAGTGGCAGAGACAGGATTCAAGCCAGGCAGATTGACTGTAAAGCATGTGCTCTTTATTCTATTTGTAGAGAGTTTTATAATTTGCAACACATTTTTGTATTATCTCAATTAAGAGCATACTTTACATAGCTTGATTCCCTGTTAACAATCCAAATAGTGTTCTCATAGAATATCATTCTTAGGAATTCTTAATTGTTCCAGAAAGTACATGGCTTTAGAACACTATAGATTTTATTTCACCGTGTGTGAAGTAGATCTTAAAATTATACTGGTGTGTTTTTTCTAAAGATGTCAAATTGTTTGTAATCTTAACTCATTAAGATTGTCTTTATATGTAAAATAATCATACTTATCAGTGAACAAAATATATTGCTTTGTGATATATGTGTGTGTATCAAACAATAGGTGTTTGATGTTTTTTTTACTCTTCAACTATTTTTCTTTTTTATTCAGGTATAATTTACACACAAAAAACCCACCCTTTATGGTTCTGCAGCTTTGACAAACATGTAGTCATGTAACCACTACCACTACAATAAAGATGCAGAAAATTTCTGTCACTCCCCCAAATTTCCTCATGCTGACCCTGAGTGGTCAACCCTCTCACACCCCAGTTCCTGGCAACTACTGATGTGTTTTGTCTCTATAGATTTTCCTTTACCAGAATATCATGTAATATAGAATTATACAGTGTGTACCCTTTTGAGTCTGGCTTATTTCACATAGCAAAATGCTTTTGAGATCCTTCCTTGTTATTACAAGTATTTCTAGTTCATTTCTTTTTATTGCTGAGGAGTATTCCATTGTATGAATGGGCCACAGTTTATCCATTCCACAGTGAAGAGACATTTGGGCTGTTTCCGGTTTTTGGTAATTATAAATAGGCCACTATAAACATTCAGGTACGGGGTTTTGAATGAGTATAGGTTTTATTTAATTTAGGAATACTAGGAGTGGGATTGATGGACATGGTAAGTATATGTTTAACTTTTTAAGACATTGTCAAAGTATTTTCCAGAGTGACTGTACTATGAGAGTTCTAGCTGCTCCATATGCCTGCTAGTATTATCAAGCACTGTGATTTTTTTTAAAAATTTTATCTATCCTAATAAAGATAAAAAATTTTTTTTAAATTGAACTGATATTTTTAAGTCAGATGATTTCACAATCTAGATAGCCCACTTGCCAGCTATTCTGATTTCTGAAGTGTAGCATATTCACCTGGCCACACTGGTCTGCAACCCAGTAGTTGCCTTTAATTGGGCATTTCCTCTCCAGTTCACTTTAGTCCCCACTTGGCCTGTTTCCGTCACTTGCTCAACCTACCTATTCCCAAGGGTGTTTGAATCTGAGACCGCTGGCAGCGTAGCTGAGAACAGGGCTTTTGGAGTCAATGACATGGTACAAGTCCCAGCTCTGCTTCCTGGTAACTGTTTGGCCTTGGACCCCTCTGACGGCACCTCTGCAAGCCTCTTTGCCCTCTATAGAATGGGGACCCCTCTGACGGCACCTCTGCAAGCCTCTTTGCCCTCTATAGAATGGGGACCCCTCTGACGGCACCTCTGCAAGCCTCTTTGCCCTCTATAGAATGGGGACCCCTCTGACGGCACCTCTGCAAGCCTCTTTGCCCTCTATAGAATGCGGACCCTTCTGACGGCACCTCTGCAAGCCTCTTTGCCGTCTATAGAATGGGGACCCCTCTGACAGCAACTCTGCAAGCCCTTGTATAAAATGGGGACCACTCTGCCCCCTGCAAGCTTCTTTTCACCTCTATAAATGGGGGCCCCTCTGACTGCTACTCTGCAAGCTTTTTTTCCCTCTACATGGGGAGTTGCTCTCTGACTGCTCCTCTGCAAGCTTCTTTTCCCCTCTATAAATGGGGACCCCTCTGACTGCTCCTCTGCAAGCTTCTTTTCCCCTCTATAAAATGGGGACCCCTCTGACTGCACCTCTGCAAGCTTCTTTTCCCCTCTATTACATGGGGAGTTGCTCTCTGACTGCTCCTCTGCAAGCTTCTTTTCCCCTCTATAAAACGGGGAGCTCTCTGACTGCTCCTCTGTAAGCCTCTTTGTCCCTTCTGTAATATTCTTACTTCAAAGGGTTTGACTATTTTACATTTTGTTTGGGTAGTGAAAATTTAGCTTTCAAAATATAGACATATTCTTAAATTGGAAACAGCTAATACGGCTCTTTTGAGTTAGGTCTTATATAACTTTTTTAACTATATTTTTGTTGTTAAGAATATACACTGCAGAACATCTACATGTATAATTCAGTGACAGTGATTACATTCTTTGAGTTGTACAACCATTCTCACCTTCCTTTTTTGAGTTGTTTCTCTCCGCATTTACATGAACTCACTGCCCACTAAGTTTCCTATCTAATCTTTCCAGTTGCTCTTGTCAATCTGATCCCATATAGATAAATCTTAAAAAAGCACAATGCTCAAGGCAAACATACTTTACTAGTTAAGCTAAACTATTGTTTGGTTTTAAGAAGACTTCAAGGGATATTTTGGTTTAAGGTTTAAAGATAATTTCAGGGCAATAGTGTCAGGGATTCATCCAGCTTCTAGGGCTCCAGAAAGCCTGGATTCCGTAGAATTTGAAATTCTATTCTGAATTTTCTCACTTTTAAGGATTCTTCTATGGAATCTTTAACCAAAACGTTCAGTAATGGTAGTCGTGCACCATCCAGATCTTCTGGTCTCATGGAAAAGGAGCAATTGTTCGTGGAGGCAATTAGCCACATATTCCTTATCCTCCTCCTATTCCTGGCTCTCCTTCCTCTGTTGCTCCAGGTGAAGAGACCAGCTGTTGTGCCTTGGATGGCTGCTTGCAAGCTTTTACACTATACAATGAACTAGGAGGTAGAACAGAAGCACTAAACACTTTGGGCCAATGAACTGGGATGTCCCATGAAACCATGACCCTAAACCTCCAAACCAAGGAACCAAATTCCATGAGGCATTTGGTTGTACATAAGCAGCCTCAGCAGCTACTCTTTTTTTTTTTTTTTATCATTGTAAATATATCTATCACACACCTTCTTACCCACTCAACTTTTTACAGGTGTGTAACTTACCTATAGCAATTACATTAATTGGATGTGCGACCTTAAAAAAATCTGTTGCCATCGAATCAATTCAGACTCATAGCAACCCTAAAGGACAGAGTAGAAATGCCCCGTAGGGTTTCCAAGGAGCGGCTGGTTGATTCAAACTGCCGACCTTTCGGTTAGCAGCCGAGCTCTTAACCACTGCGCCACCAGAGTTCCAAAAAATATGGAACGCTTCACAAATTTGTGTGTCATCCTTGTGCAGGGGGTATGCTAATCTTCTCTGTATCGTTCCAATTTTAGTGTATGTGCTGCCCTTAACGAGTGTGATTTTTCCATCGCCATAAACCACAACTCAGTAGGTCTGACGTAACGCTTGTTCACAGAGTAAGCCATTGACAGAGTTGAGACTAGAAGTCACAAAAACTCGTAGTATCTTTTAACTTTAAAAATGCTTTATATTGCTTTCTACTACTGCTTTTTTTTTTGTGGGGGAGGTCTTAATTTCAAAAGGGTTGAAAACTGCAAATAAAAATCTCAACAGTCTATCTATATTACTGATACATACAATTTTATTTTGCATGTAAAATTAAATATACCAGGATTAGGTTTAATGAAGGAAAATTAAAGGGATTTCAGGATTTATGAGTGAGGTTATATAAGGTCATCCTGAAGTTGTGGGACTAACAATATTATCTGAGTTTTTGGAATTCTTCTTGAAGTACATAGGATATTTGCTATTTTTACAACTGTTAAACATAACCTTGACAGCAGCAAAGGTAAGTTATTTTTACTGTTAAAATGCCTTCTTTAATTCAAAGAAACTTAATGATTCCATGTTCTAACAACAAAAACAAAAACATCTGCCATCATGTCAGTTCCAACTCATGACGACCCCATGCGCGTCACAGTAGGACTGGGCTCCATAGTTTTCAATGACTGGTGTTTCTTAAGGAGCTTGCCAGGACTTTCTTCTGAGGTACCTCTGAGTGGAGTTCAAACCTCCAGCCTTTTAGTTAGCAGCCACGCACACTAACCATATGCGCCACCCAGGGACTCCATTTTAACAAAAGGTGTTTTAGAAATAGCTAAATAGTGTACAGTGAACATTCCCTGTGAATTATGGGTTTCAGAGATTCACGTCCCATAAGGGTATCTGAAACTAGGGCATTCTAACCCAGCTAGAACGTTATTATTTTTCTATTAACAAAAGAGATGGATCAACTTGATTAGCATTGCTTGGGCTTGAAAGATAATTAAATAATCAAGTAAGAATTTGCTTTTTTCATTGTACAGTGGTGTACAGTATTCTCAATGGATCTTGTATGTAATATATGAATGTATTTAATGCCTATTTTTAAATTACTAAGGCTCATGCACCTCCTAGCATGTTTAAAAGAGAGGAAACATCTGTCAGAAGTATTTACTGTGACAAACACAGAAAAAAGCAATAACGTGTACCTTTTTTTGTTTGTTTAATACCACATATGATTTTTAATTAAACAGTGAAGGCATTTGTTCAGAATCAGTGCTTAAATAAAAAATACTTTCGACCTAATCTTTAATTAAAGTGTACATTGATAGTATCAAGTTCAGTTTGAGGGTCAAAAACAACGTCAATGAGTCTGACTTTTTCCTCCCTGAAGGGAAAGCAGGCTTGTGTAAATATACATGAGCACAGACTGCACGCATTTATAAAGGAGGTGGAAAATATCCCCCTGTCTTTGGACAGATGTTGCTTCACAGTTCCCAGTGTGTAGAGCCCGAAAGCAGTGTAGGGCACATACTTCTAGCATTTGGGAAGATGTACTCTGAGCTACTTTCCACCTCTGAGCAGGCACACCGTGTAGACTGCAGGGGACATCCCTGCTAGCTGCAGTTCATGCCTGTGACGTAATTAAGGAAGGAGCTGCTTTAATCCAGTTTCTGGAAACTTAAAATCTATTGTGTTTCAGCTGGGTATTTTGCTTTTAGCACTTGGTGTACCTTCCAACTTTATTCTCGTTATCTCTCAGCTTTATGTTAAATTAGTAAAATATTAGCAATGGTACACCTTAAAAATCTTTATCAAGATTATAATGTATTTGGCCACTTTTAATTAAAGAGAGGTAAAACTCATGTTCCCCTCTAATAGATTTAACTCTTGAGATACCAAAACAATATTTTAACATACCTGTAGTGAAAATGTTACCTGAAGAAATGAAAACATTTAAAAGACAATATTTATGTAATTTTTTTTTCAGAGGATAAAACTGAAAACTCAGGATTAAGCATAACTGAGTTCACTGACAGAACATTCTGTATGTTTTTACATGAACTCCCCTATCTTGTTGGCTTCGTTTAGGGTGATCTGTCTTGTAGTACATAGAATTTTTTTTTTTTTTTTTTTTTTGCTTTTAAGGGAATATATGCTTTATTAACAAGAATAGCATAGTATCATATACATGTAAGTAGATGCGTTTAGCTCTGAATTTAGTGTTCCTAGTTAGGAAAATTAGGGCAGAGTGATTGATTTGCTGTTTCAGCAGCTCAGTCTTAGTGACTGGAGCTTTGCTCGGGGCTATAGAATATACGGTATGTAGCACAGCTCAAAACTGATCAAAATCAATTGTGTGGCAATGTATAGAATTCTGTGTACATTTTTATTGTTTTCTTTTCCACCTTGATGATATATTAGCAAGACCTTTCAAAGAGACAAAACTCAAGAACTCCGTTGTGGAGCTGACACCAGTTGTGTTCATCTTTAAGAAGTTTTCGGGATGCTGTGGACAAGCTGGCTACGGGTTTGACAATGGACATAAGCAAAAAAGCAAGTTTTCACACAAGCCCCGCTTTATTGTGCCTGGTGGGGAGACAGGACCCAAACCAGGACTCCCTATGCATCCTTTCTCCTTTCCCCTAGTAAAGCATTTTCCAGATTCACAGAACCCTCTTTCCCCTAAGCCTCCATCCCAGCAAGCCTGAGCCATTCTGCAGGGAAAGGGGTTAAAAAGAGCAGCAGTGTTGTTCACGGGGCTTCTTCAGATGGGCGCCGTCCTTGACTGGGCCCTGCAAAGAGGGTCAACCCATCTGACCTCCAGCAGGCAGTTCTGGGAAAAGGAAGCTATTCCAAGTATATCCAGTGGCTCTGATTACTTTCTCAATGAAATATGTTATTGCCCTTCATCATATTGTAATGATTAGTATGGTATGACTGGAAAGATCGATAGAGCAATCATTGTATTGACTATCAATGAGAAAATAAATTGAATGAAAAATTTATAGAATGTATTAGGATCTGGTTTATAATTCCCACAGTATTATCACACTATACAGTACTCTCTTATCACATTTGATCCCAACTAGCTTGTTGCAAAGGAGCCTGGTGGTACAGTGGTTGGAGCACTCAGCCACCAACCAAACAGTTGGTAGTTTGAACCCACCAGCCACTCCTGGGGTGAAAGATGTGGCAGTCTGCTTCCGTAAAAGATTACATACAGCCTTGGAAACCCTATGGGGCAGTTCTACTCTGTCCTGTAGAGTCTCTGTGAGGCAGGAATTGACTTGATGGCAACAGCTTAGTTAGCTTATTACAAGATCTTTGAGATCAGGGCTGTCTTATTTGACTTTTTATTTTCCATGTTGCCTGGCATATAGCCGGTGCGTAATGTTTTTATAAAGAGCCTTTGGATGGGGCAAATGGTGAAGTGCTTGGCTGCTAACTGAAAAGCTGGAGGTTTGAACCCACTCAGAGTTGTCTTGGAAGAAAGACCTGGAGATGAGCTTCTGAAAAGTCACAGCCTTGAATACGCTATAGAGTACAGTTCTACTTTGCAACACACGGTGTCGCCATGAGTTGGGATTGACTTGACAACAATTGGTTTATTTTGGGTTTTAATGTTTTATAGGTAAATCAAGTTATTTTCTGGTATGGTTTGTCTTTTAATCTTGAGTAATATCATCCTTCAAAATCAAAAGGCAATTTTCTTCTCATTAGGTGGTTTAGAACTGATTCATATGGAACTATATTATTTATCTACTCAAAGTTTAGGATGTTGTTATTAATTGCCGTCCAATTGGTTCTGACTCATGGCAACCCCTTGTGTGTAGAGTAGAACTGCTCCACAGGGTTTTTAAAAGTGTGACCTTTCAGAACCAGATGGCCACGCTTGTCTTCTGAGGCACCTCTGGGTGGATTCGAACTGCCAACCTTTTGGCTAGCTTAGGGTAGTGATTCTTGAAACTTTTTGGATGATAAATCCCTTTGAGAATCTAATGAAAATATGGATCTCTTTCAGGGATACCAAGTTAAGAATCCTTACCTTGGAGAAGAGGTGAGAATGTCTCTCTTTGTGGTCCACCAGGCTTCCCCTCCTATCTGTCCCCAGATGTACTTGCTGCAGTAGTCCACCCATCAGCTGGGGCATCAGCTGGGGCATCAGCTGGGCCTCTTAGGCAAAGACCACCGGACTTTCAGAACTTTTATTCATTGTCTGCTGCTAAGCTCCTTTGCTATGCTCCCTGATTACCCAGACATCTTTACCTGCTGCTCGTGGGATTTTCCATAGTCACCTCCCCTACCTCAGTGGGCTTATCTCGTCTGACCCTTCCCACTGCAACTCTATGACTGCTCAAACCAACCCACAATGCAGCTCCGTCCTTTTTTTTTTTTCCTGGCTTGGTCAAGAAGAAATGATAACAGAGGACTTGGAGGCAGATCAGATACTGGGCCTCTTCCCCTTGTTGATAGTGAGGGTGTCTCCTCTCTCCAAAAAGAGATAAAATGCATGAATAATTGAAAGAACTTACCCCATCTCTTCAGTAACTTTGGTCTTTGTATCTTCTTGGGATGTTTCTGGAGAAGCATTTCCATTTGGAAAGGATCTTTGTATTTCAGAGAAAAAGACTAATTTTGGCTTACCCACCTGTGGGTAGTAAACAGGAACTATGTGATGCATTGTTTCAAAGTTACCTGTAGCATACAAAGAATTAAGAGCATTCTGCTTTGAAACTAATAACTAAATTGTGAAAATGGCATATCATAGTACTAGAATATCTAAAATATATTTTATGAAATGAATTAAATAACAGCTAAGTAAATCTTCAGTAAAACCAATGCTGAAATTATAATCTAAGGTAAATATCAAACTTTTATACCTAAAAACCTATATAGGAAAGTTTGTGGCCACATCTCACAAACAAAATGGGTATGCCAACACTGATGTAAATAACTGCCCTGGCACTTTGCTGTTCTGAGTTCATTTATTTTTTCAAAGTGTTTAATTTAGGAGGCAGATTAATCATCTATAGTTTATGAAGTATGCTCTTACTTTTATTTTGGCACTTAACTTTCCATATCATTTACCTGTTTACAGATCCTCCTCCCTTTCCAGCAGTGATCCTTTTGAGCAGGCTTTATTCACCTCTAATCCCCAGAGCCTAGCACAGACTTGGGCACATCCACGGTGCAATAAATGTTTATCAAATGACTGTTGCCATAAAAGCACTAAAAAAGTTAAATGCTAAGAGATACGCATTTATCGTGAATTTTATTTAAATGTTTGATTATGTTTCCAAATTTTAGTTATATAGTTACATGGCTACATTTAAGACAAGATTTTTTTTGTAAGATCCTTGATGTCAGAAGTCACAATCCCCATGCTTTTACCGTAATCCCCACTATGGAGCTCCAAACCAACAAGGCTATCAAAAACATGTAAAAAGTTTGCAAGTGTAAAACATTACTATCTTGCTAAGAATTCCTGTATTTGGTTGTACAGAGGTGTCTTTAAAATGTTCATTTTAGTGTTTTGAAAGACCTGAAAGGTATATTGTAGATTTTAAAAACAGATAATATATCGCTAGATTTTAATTCATGCTTTCCTTTTCAGTTAAAGCAGTAATAAGAGCCTTGGCATAAAGATCATATAGTATGTTATTGGCCACCTATGGATAGAGTTTTTGAGCATTACATATATGTATCAGGAATGGCACTAGTTGTAAGCCTGAGAGGCCCTGATCTGTAACTTTTGTTGGATGGAAATGGCAAATGTAGTCAGGTAGTACCCACAGCTGTCCAAAGGAGAATAAATAGTGTCTTAGTTATCAAGTGCTGCTGTAACAGAAATACCACAAGTGGGTGACTTTAACAAACAGAAACTTATTTTCTCAGTTTAGGAGGCTAGAAGTCTGAATTCAGGGCTTTCTCTGTCTGTCAGCTCTGAGGGAAGGTGTTTTCCATTTCTGGTTCCTCGTTCCTTGGAGATCTCCTTGTGGGCTGGCATCTATCTTCCCTGTCTCTGCTTGCTTCATCTGTCTGCTTCTTTTATGTTTTGTTAGAGATTGACTCAAAGAGACATCCTACACTAATCCTGCCTCATTAACATAACAAAGACCATCCTTTCCCAAATGGGCTTATAATAACAGACATGTTTGTTGTTGTTAGGTGCTGTCCAGTTGGTTCCGACTCATAGCGACCCTATGTACAACAGAACGAAACATAGTTCTGTGCCATTTTCACAGTCGTTGCTGTTTGAGCCCATTATTGCAGCCACTGTGTCAATCCACCTTGTTAGGGGTCTTCTTCTTTTTCGCTGACCCTCTACTCTACCAAGCATGATGTCCTTCTCCAGGGACTGGTCCCTCCTGATAACATGTCCAAAGTACATGAGATGAAGTCTTGCCATCCTTGCTTCCAAGGAGCACTCTGGCTGTCCTTCTTCCACAACAGACTTGCTTATTCAACAGGCATAAAGGTTAGGATTTACAACACATACATATATATATTTTAAATTTATTTATTGTGCTTTAGGTGAAAGTTTACAAATCTAGTCAGTCTCTCAAACAAAAAGCCACACTCACCCTGCCGTACACTCCTAGCTGCTCTCCCCTTAATGAGACAGCGCATTCCTCTTCTCTACCCTGTATTCCCTGTGTCCTTCCAACTAGCTCCTGTTCCCCTCTTCCTTCTTATCTCGCCACCAGACAGGAGTCGCCCACATAGCCTCATGTGTCTACTTGAGCCATGAAGTTCACTCCTCACCCACATCATTGTCTATCTTACAGTCCAGGCCAATCCCTGACTGTAGAGTTGGTTTTGGGAATGGTTCCAATTTTGGGCTATCAAAGGGTCTGGGGACCATAACCATCAGGGTCCCTCCGGTCTCAGTCAGACCATTAAGTCTGGTCTTTTTACTAGAATTTAAGATCTGCATCCCACTGTTCTCCTGCTCCATCAGGGATTCTCTGTTGTGTTCCCTGCCAGGGCAGTGATCAGTGGTAGCCGGGCACCATGTAGTTCTTTTGGTCTCAGGCCGATGGAGTCTCTGGTTTATGTGTCCCTCTCTGTCTCTTGGGCTCATATTTACCTTGTGTCTTTGGTGTTCTTCTTTCTTCTTTGCTCCGGGTGGGTTGAGACCAATTTATGCATCTTAGATGGCCACTTGCTAGCATTTAAGACACCAGACACCTCTCACCAAAGTGAAATGCAGAATATTTTCTTAATACATTTTGTTATGCCAGTTGACCTAGATGTCCCCTGAAACCATGGTCCCCAGACCCCTGTCCCTGCTACTCTGGACTTCAAATTGTTTGGCACAACACATATTTTTGAGGGATACAATTCAGTCCATAACAACCAGGTATTTCTGAGAAAAGCTCAGATAATTTTCTGCTGCAGCTAGTCAATCTTCAATTTAAATTTTATTTTAATTAACTCATCTTAGGTTACAGATGGCATAGAACCAGGCAGTGCTTCATTCTGTCATACACAGGGTCGCTATGAGTCGGAACCAACTCGACAGCACCTAACAACAACAACCTTAGAGTTCATCTTTCATTATACAGCGAAACCTGTGAGAGTGAGAGCCAGAACTTGACTGGACTGCCTTGTTTTTCCAGGTCTCGCAAGTTTTCTTCCTTTGACAGGGTGCAGTCTTACCACTTTTCTATCGCTCGTTTTAGTGGAAAATGTTTGAGTTTTCCTTCTCTGACAGGTTTCTGCCTTACACAGCTTCCAGCTTTCTCAGGTTTTACTTTAATAATTTATGTCATCTTTTACATTTGAGTTGTTGTTGCTAGGTGCCATCAAGCCAGCTCCAACTCATAACAATCTTATGTATAACAGAACAAAATGTTACCTGGTCCCGTGCCATCTTCACAATCATTGCTGTTTGAGCCCATTGTTGCAGCCACTGTGTCGTCCGTGTTGTTGAGGGTCTTCCTCTGTTTCGCTGACCCTCTACTTTCCCAAGCGTGATGTCCTTCTCCAGGGACTGATCCCTGCTGATAACATGTCCGAAGTACATGATTATCCTCCCTTCTAAGGAACATTCTGGCTGTACTTCTTCAAAGACAGATTTGTTCATTCTTTTGGCAGTCCATGGTATATTCAGTATTCTTCGACAATACCACAGTTTGAATGAGTCAATTCTTCTTCAGTCTTCCTTTCTCATTGTCCAGCTTTCATATGCATATGAGGCAAGTGAAAATACCATGGCTTAGGTTAGGTGCACCTTAGTCATCCAAGTGACATCTTTGCTTTTTAACACTTTAAAAAGGTCTTTTGTGGCAGATTTGCCCAATGCAATATGTTTGATTTCTTGACTGCTGCTTCCATGGGCATTGATTTTTGATCTAAGAAGAATGAAATCCTTGACCACTTCAATCTTTTCTCCATTATCATGATGTTGTTCACGGGTCCTGTCCTAAAGAGTTTAATTTTCTTTATGTTGAGGTGTAATCTGTACTGAAGGCTCTAGTCTTTTACCTTCATCAGTAAGCGCTTCAAGTCCTTTTCACTTTGGGCAAGCAAATTTGTGTGACAGGCATATCTCAGGTTGTTAACGAGTCTTCCTCCAATACTGATGCCTCTTTCTTCTTCATATAGCCCATGATTATTTGCTCAGCATGCAGATTGAGTAAGTGAGGTGAAAGACTACAACTCTGTTGCATTCCTTTTAAAATTTCAATGTTCTTTCATAATGTATTATCCTATATTTTTCTCCCTAGGTCTTTTTTATTTACAAAAAATATTTATTTACATATCATAGTTTTACACATCTGTAGAGTTTCCTACATTCTTACCAAACTGAAGTGGATTTCTGAGTAAAGCAGACTTTATTGTCCTTATTTTAAAAAAAAAACCGGTTACTGTCACGTGGATTCTGACTCATGTCAGTGTAGAACCGTGCTCTGCAGGGTTTTCAATGGCTGATTTTTCAGAAATAGGCCTTTCTTCCAAGGCACTTCTGGGTGGACTCACAACGACCACCTTTCTGCTTGCAGCCAAGTCCTTCAAAAGTTTGTACCATGTCCTTATATTCCAGCATAATTCAGTTAGTTTAAAGTGGTGACTAGAGGTCAAAGCTGTAGCTTTGTGACCTTATACAAGTTACTTCATCTTTTCAAACTCAGCTTTCTCATAAAAAATGGATATAATAATTATGCCCCTTCCTAAACAGGCTGAAAGGATTAAATGCAATAATGTGTATAAATATCTGAAATATTCGTCACAGGAAATGCTAGCTTTCATTTCTTCCTTCACCCCCTCCTCTTTGCCTCCTAGACCCAAGTGCTCTCTGTTTTAAGTGACTGACTAGTGTAATAGCAACTACAATAAGGTGTGGCATGACACTTCTGTATGTGATATTCTTCATGGCTTTAAAGATCGTTTGAATCTTGAATTGGGGGTCAAACTATATTATAAAGAGATTAATAAATATTTAATTAAGAAAATGAAATGACAGTGTACTTTTAAAAATTGTAAACTGTAAGGCACAAGTTATAATTATTATTTTGTTGAACTGCATTTATGAAGTTAAAAATTAATTAATTAATTAATTACTGTCCCTGAATTAGGAAGAATATTTGAAAGCTCTTTGAGATGAAGGAAGCTATGTTACTTTTAGACTAGGCCCAAGTTTCCATGCGAATTGGTGTCAAATTCTCCAAGTACTCCAATATTAATAAGGTGCTTTGTCATCTTTAAGGAGCCTTGGTGGCATAGTGGTTAAGTGCTTGGCTGCTAACTGTAAAGTCAGCGGTTTGAACCCACCAGCCGCTCCGTGGAAGAAAGATGTGGCAGTCTGGTTCTGTAAAAATTTACGGCCTTGGAAACCCTATGAGGCAGCTCTATTCTGTCCTACGGGGTCTCCACGAGTCGGAATTGACTCAATAGCAGTGGGCTTTGGGTTTGGTTGGCATCTTTGGTGTAATACTGAAAATATTTAAAATACTGGAATCCTTTCCCTAGGTTGGGTTCTGCCATCCAAAGCCAGGGATAAACAGAGGAGGAGAAACTCTTCCTATCTATTTTATAAGTTTCAGACCTGAATTGATGTTGCCAACACAGCATCATGCATGGATACATTGCCAGGTAGGGAAGTCTCATTCTACTAAATGATTTTACATAGCTCACGTTCCATGGACACGAGGTGGCAAAATCATCAGAGTTCCAGGCCTTTCCATCTCTGCTCCTCCTCACCTCAGCCTCCTTGTCTTGGAGTGACCCAGCTTCTGGGCTCTGCTGTGCCTATAAAAAGCTGCACTACACTGTTCTAGTTTCCCTTTCCCTATTCCCTTTACCTAACCCCATTCAGACACTATCATGGAAGGGAGGAAGGGGCTCATTCCCGTGTTGTAGACAACAGAATCTCTGAAAGGTCAATTCCAGGATGCTCGTCAGTGTGATAATTATTACACATCACTCTTAGCTACATTGAGTTGCATTAATAGGCCAGGGAGGTTGGTGAGGCCTTTGTGATATAACCGCAGATATATTGTAATCAGAGTGTTCTGATGTCTGGGTGTGTATAAGGGGACAGGCCACAGAATGCTTGGATGTGGGTGTGGTACATTTTCACTTTTATCCTGATGAAAGATGTGACTTTAGTACTGTTTCTAAACACTAGTATGTGACTTAGGTTTCACAGTTTGCACTACTAATATTGTATACTTTAGCCAGATATACAATTAACATTTCCCCCCTTTCTCACAGCTCTATGCTTAAGATACATGTCTGACAGAGTCATACCCAACATGAATGAAACAAGGCTTTCGTTGATCATGATGGCCATTTTCATATATAAATGTCAGGTAAAATATCAGAGAAGTTATATTTATAGACGATTATGTAAATAAGTAAAAAAGCAAAACAAAAACTTAAGAAAACTAAATAAAAACTCCTTATTTCTCGGCATTTTTGTTGTTGTTGTTGGGGAGAATGTTCCCTCGTCCTAGCAGAAATGGTCAGCTAATGAGTGCCAGCGTGCTTACTTATGTATGAGTTGCTTGCATCCTCACTTTTAGTGTTCCTTTTCTTGCTGATTTTTTTGGCATCTTTGGATGCTTTCCAGTTCATTAGGAATTGTCTTTCCATTTTTTTAATTTCTCTTCCATCAAGAAATTCTAGAGAAAAACACATATTAAAAAATATAAATAAATGTATAGATAAAAATATTCATTTTTGTTTTAGGGCACCATACAGTGAAATAAATTTCTTTTCTAAATGTCTTATTTACACAACTAATGGATTTCTGTTGAGGTTTTATTGATTTTTTTAGACATCTCTTTTTTTCTGATTTCAAAAAGGATAGTGTTTATAATAAGCAACTGAAACATGGTTTTTTAAAAAAACATAAAAAGTGAAAGCCTCTGTAATTACTATCCACACCCCTCCTTCCTGTCCCTGCCAAAGATAATCACCGAAAACAATTCAGTATATGGGCCTCTTATAGGGTCATATGAAAGTTATATTGTTATTTAAAAAACAAAAACTTATCCTACTCAGCAGAAATGAAATCATATAATCTATTAATTTGAATAATACTGTGATTATTTTTCTTAGGAAAAAAGAAAATATAGTTTATGTTAAGACGAATAAGAAGTTTTATATGTGTAACATGGTATTTTTAAAGCACATACAGCATTATTAATACACATTATATCCTAGGACATAAGACACAACAGAAGCAACACAGATAGCAAGCCTGCTGGTTCTGTGAAGTAAGATTTCAGCTGTGTCCACATTTTGCTCCTTTAAAAAAGTTTTAAAAATTGAGCTTTTTAAATTAGACAAATAATTTTTCTATGTTACAAGACATTTGGAAAATACAAAAAGAAAAATTAAAATTGCCTGTGTTCCACCAACCAGAAGTAATCACTGAAAACCAGTGATAACACTTTGGTATACTTCTGTTTTCTATGTGTGTGTATATGTACGGTTTTCTCCATTATCTGAAAGCAGAGCAGTCCTATGAAACTTGTTGTAAGCGAAAATGACATAAAGTGAAGAAGCAATTACTGTTAATCTATATGGGAAAAAATTTTGAGCATTCCCAGACCCAAAAAATAACGTACCAAATCATACCAAATAATACGTTAAACCCTTAGGAGCTCTCTTAGGCTTTTCTGCTACCTTGGGACACATCTTGCACAAAGTAAATCGAGATAAAGCACAGATGCTCACAGACACAGTCCAAAGCTATAGTGGCTTGATGCTGAAATGCTGAGTGTAGTTCCTCGGGGAAGGAGCTTGGTGCTGCCACTATCACTGCTTGGGATGCCCTGTACCTCTTTAACGGCTTGGTGCAAAACAAACGCTGAACGCTATTCCTGCTTTTCACCTTTTTTTCGTAAAAGTGAAAATCCTCTTTGGATTTCTTTCAGTTAGTGAAAACAGGTATTAATGTAGGTCGTTCATAAAAGCAAAGTGCTGTAAAGTAAACTTTCAAAAAGCGGAGGATACCTGTGTATATGTGTGTATTATAAAATTGGAACTCTCTATTTATACAGTTTTACAGTCTACTTTTTAATACTGTAATGTGAATATTTCACCTTGTCTTACCTTGAACATAATTTCTAATGGTTGACAGTGTTCCATTACATATAGATATACCCTAAAGTATTTAACTATTCCCTTCTTATACTGCATTTTTGTTCTTTTTAATCACATGATACAGATGGCCGTCATTTAATAAAAAGACTAGCAAAGTTTGCAGTATAGCAATTTTTTAATAAATATTTTGTCTCATCAGCCATGTACTGTCTTCCCCTGGATCCCAGAATATAAAAAAAAGATGTAGTAAAATTTATTAGATCATAGTCTTGCGGGGAAAATGACAATATTCTGATAAAATACTGGTTGTAATACTGAAAGTATTAACATCACCACTTAAATAAGAGCCATAATATTGTGTTATACCCAAGGTACAAAATAAAATGAGGAAGCCCAAAATATAAACTAGAATTATAAACTCTATAATTGTCTCCATATCTTGTCTTTTTTTAGCTGAATAATAGCACTCTCCAAAGTGCAATTTAAGATATTGGGTAAATGTTTTATTATCATCAGACATCTTAGTACTTACAAGTTTACATTAAAGGTAATTCTTTTATGCCCAATTTTCCCAGCCACTTGTATTTATTGGTGTCTTTCTAAATACCTTTGTATTAATAATTGTATAATTTGTTAGTATGACTTAGGATGGGATTTCGGAATTGGTACATATATTTTTAAACACCTTTTATAAAGAAATTAAAATCCAAGTCTTTTACCAAGGTCCTGTCTTCCTCATGTAAATCTCTCAGAGAGAACTGAGAAATAACCTAGAGACCTGTGCCTCAGTTAACATGATTCCATCTAATTTTTAGCAACTGACCTTATTTGAGGTTATTAAAGCATTGAACCTGGCCTGATGTAGAAGTAGTTCAGGAGGGAAAGCCTGGGAATGGACACAAGATCAGAGACTCATGAAATGTATCTTGTTGCTCTCAACACAAAACTTGGTTCCACTCATGCTCAGTAAACCAAATATGTAGATTGTCATTCTAGCTGGTGAAGGCTGGGTGATGTATAAAACATAAAATGACTGCCAAACATCCACATAGTCCTTCTTACTGGAACACATCAAGCCAGGCTCTCAATTAACTTTGTTTTTTTTTTGGTTTTACGTTTAAGGAAAAGTAGGAAATGAGAATAAGACAAGCTAAAATCAAATAGAAATGGTTATAGGTGTATAAAAAACAAACAAACAACCCGCTTCTGTTCTGACTCATGACAACCCATTGTTACAAAGCAGAACTGCACCATAGGGTTTTTTTGGCTGTAATTTTTTTTTTAAATAATTTTTATTGTGCTTTAAGTGGAAGTTTACAAATCAAGTCAGGTCTCTCACACAAAAACCCATATACACCTTGCTAAAAAAAAAACACACTCCTAATTACTCTCCCCCTAATGAGAGAGCCTGCTCTCTCCCTCCACTCTCTCTTTTCGTGTCCATTTCGCGAGCTTCTAACCCCCTCCACCCTCTCATCTCCCCTCCAGGCAGGAGATGCCAACATAGTCTCAAGTGTCCACCTGATCCAAGAAGCTCACTCCTCACCAGCATCCCTCTCCAACCCATTGTCCAGTCCAATCCATGTCTGAAGTGTTGGCTTCGGGAATGGTTCCTGTCCTGGGCCAACAGAAGGTCTGGGGGCCATGACCACCGGGGTCCTTCTAGTCTTAGTCAGACCATTAAGTGTGGTCTTATGAGAATTTGGGGTCTGCATCCCACTGCTCTCCTGCTCCCTCAGGGGCTCTCTGTTGTGTTCTCTGTCAGGGCAGTCATTGGTTGTAGCTGGGCACCATCTAGTTCTTCTGGTCTCAGGATGATGTAGTTGGTGGTTCACGAGGCCCTTTCTGTGTCTTGGGCTCGTAATCGTCTTGTGTCCTTGGTGTTCTTCATTCTCCTTTGATCCAGGTGGGTTGAGACCAATTGATGCATCTTAGATGGCTGCTTGCTAGCGTTTAAGACCCCAGATGCCACTCTTCAAAGTGGGATGCAGAATATTTTCTTAATAGATTTTATTATGCCAATTGACTTGGATGTCCCCTGAAACCATGGCCCCCAGACCCCTGCCCGTGCTATGCTGGCCTTCGAAGCATTCAGTTTATTCAGGAAACTTCTTTGCTTTTGGTTTAGTCCAATTGTGCTGACCTCCCCTGTATTGTGTGCTGTCTTTCCCTTCATCTAAAGTAGTTCTTATCTACTATCTAGTTAGTTAATTGCCCTTCCCATCTTCCCTCCCTCGCCCCTCTTGTAACCACAAAAGAATGTTTTCTTCTCAGTTTAAACTATTTCTCAAGTTCTTATAATAGTGGTCTTATACAATATTTGTCCTTTTGCAACTGACTAATTTCACTCAGCATAATGCCTTCCAGGTTCTTCCATGTTAGGAAATATTTCACAGATTCCTCACTGTTCTTTATTGATGCGTTGTATTCCATTGTGTGAATATACCATAATTTATTTATTCATTCATCTGTTGATGGGCACCTTGGTTGCCTCCATCTTTTTGCTATTGTAAACAGTGCTGCAATAAACATGGGTGTGCATATATCTGTTTGTGTAAAGGCTCTTATTTCTCTAGGATGTATTCCAAGGAATGGGATTGCTGGATCATATGGTAGTTCTATTTCTAGCTTTTTAAGGAAGTGCCAAATCAATTTCCAAAGTGGTTGTACCATTTGACGTTTCCACCAGCAGTGTAGAAGTGTTCCAATCTCTCCACAGCCTCTCCGACATTTATTATTTTGTGTTTTTTGGATTAATGCCAGCCTTGTTGGAATGAGATGAAATCTCACTGTAGTTTTGATCTGCATTTCTCTAATGGCTAATGATCGTGGACATTTCCTCACGTATCTGTTAGCTACCTGAATGTCTTCTTTAGTGAAGTGTCTATTCATATCTTTTGCCCATTTTTTAATTGGGTTATTTGTCTTTTTGCAGTTGAGTTTTTGCAGTATTATGTAGATTTTAGAGATCAGGCCCTGATCAGAAATGTCATAGCTAAAAACTTTTTCCCAGTCTGTAGGTAGTCTTTGTACTCTTTTGGTGAAGTCTTTGGATGAGCATAGGTGTTTGATTTTTAGGAGCTCCCAGTTATCTAGTTTTTCTTCTGCATTCTTAATAATGTTTTGTATACTGTTTATGCCATGTGTTAGGGCTCCTAACGTTGTCCCTATTTTTTCTTCCATGACCTTTATCGTTTTAGATTTTCTATTTAGGTCTTTGATCCATTTTGAGTTAGTTTTTGTGCATGGAGTGAGGTATGGGCCTTGTTTCATTTTTTTGCAGGTGGATACCCAGTTATGCCAGCACCATTTGTTAAAAAGACTGTCTTTTCCCCATTTAACAGTTTTGGGACCTTTGTGAAATATCTATGTGGATGCATTTATGTCTGGATTCTCAGTTCTGTTCCATTGGTCCGTGTATCTGTTGTTGTACCAGTACCAGGCTGTTTTGACTACTGTGGCAGTATTAATAGGTTCTAAAATCAGGTAAAGTAAGGCCTCCCACTTTGTTCTTCTTTTTCAATAATGCCTTATTTATCCGGGGCCTCTTTCCCTTCCATATGAAATTGGTGATTTGTTTCTCCATCTTGTTAAAGAATGTCCTTGGGATTTGGATCAGAATTGCATTAAATGTATAGATTGCTTTTGGTAGAACAGACATTTTTATAATATTAAGTCTTCCTATCCACGAGCAAGGTATGTTCTTCCACTTATGTAAGTCTCTTGGTTTCTTGCAGAAGTGTACTGTAGTTTTCTTTGTATAAGTCTTTTACATCTCTGGTAAGATTTATTCCTAAGTATTTTATCTTCTTGGGGGCTATTGTAAATGACATTGATTTGGCGATTTCCTCTTCAATGTTCTCTTTGTTGGTGTAGAGGAATCCAGCTGATTTTTGTATGTTTCTCTTGTATCCCGATACTTGGCTGTAATTTTTAAGGAGGCAGATCACCAGGCTTTTCTTCCAGCTTATACAGAAAAAAGACTGGAAGTGTTAACAGCAGATTTATGATGACATTATAGGTTTTATTTATTTTCTTTTTTATATTTTCCACATTGTCTATAAAAAAAAAATACATGACCGCGCTCCCTATGTACTCACTGTTCTCTACTGTTGTCCAGGGGTGAGCAGGGACTGGCCTTCCAATATATATTTTGAAAAAATGCCTTGGATTATTCTGATATGCCCTCCCCCTCCCCCAGAGAATTTCTGCACTGGCATTATGATTTAAGTGATTTTTCAATACATTAGTTTTTATACCCGAATACAGGATGCCATAGAATTGGTATATAAGAAACCATCTCACTGGTCTCTCTGATGCTGGATAACCTGGTACCTATTGAAGTGCTTTTGCCCATTTTCCTGAGCATACTGCATGTTCAGGAATGTTATTATTTTTAAGGGTTTCATTAAGGGACTCCTCATTCTGCTTCCCTTTCATATGAGAGGGAATTCTGGATGTTCTTAGGTGTCAAGCAATGTGTCTTAGTTATCCAGTGCTGTTAGAAATACCACAAGTGGATGGCTTTAACAAACAAATTTATTTTCTCATAGTTTAGGGGGCTAGATGTCCAAATTCAGGGCACTGGCTCTAGCGCAAGAATTTTTCTCTGTGTTGGCTCTGGAGGAAGGTCATTGTCTCTTTTGAGTCTCTGATCCTGGGTGATCTTCATGTGGCTTGTCATCTCTCTTCCCCCATCTTTCCTGGTGCAAAAAAAAAAAAAAAAATCCTGGTAGCTTGTGTTTAATCTGTTTTTATATCTCAAAAGAGATTGATTCAAGATACACCCTACACTAATCCTACCTCATTAACATAACAAAGACAGTGCACTACCAAATGGGATTATAACTACAGGCATAGAGGTTAGGATTTACAACACATATTTTGGGGGAACATAATTCATTCCGTAACATTCTACCCTTTGGCCCTCCAAAATTTATGTCCTTACCACATGCAAAACACAGTCACCCCATCACATCATCCCAAAAGTCTTACATCAACCTCTAGTCCAAAATATCATCTTCTGAATCATCTAAATCAAATATAAGTGAGACTGTAGGTGTATTCCAACCTGGGGCAAAATTCCTCTTCATCTGTGAACCTGTGAAATCTAGACTGCAAGTTATCTGTTTCCAAAGTATAATGATAGAACAGGCACAAGGTGGGCATTTTCATTATAAAGGGGAGGAATTGGAGGGAAAGAAGGGATAACAAGCGCCAAGCCGGTCTAAAACCCAGCAGAACAACTTACATTAGCTCTCAAGCATTGAAAATAATCCTCTGTTCTCTGAGACCATCTGGGCAATAGCCCCATTTCCAGATTCTGGGTATTGGCCACACCCTATGGATTCTGGGAGGGAAGCCCTTCCCTTAGCCCTGGGCTTCAGATCCACCTTGTAGGCCTACTGGGATGGCAACTCTGCTCCCTTGGCTTTGGGCGGCCCCATTCTCCTAGTCCATCTGAGTGGCAGTCTCACCCCCTTGGCCCTTGCAGGCCCCATTTTTCTGCCCCTTGAGCATGGCAGCCCACCCCATCAGCTTTGGGTGGTGGCCCCATCTCCCTGGCACACCTTAATGGCAGACCCTCATTCCAGTACTCAGCTGGTGAAGGAAGATCTGACTCTTTGAAACCTAGGAGGCTAGGGGTCCACGCTTTGAGATCCAGAAGACCATGGCCCCACCCTATGAAACTAGAAGGCCTGCTTCTCATGCTCCTTCCAACAGTTCTGCTGATCTCTGAGCTGCTCCAGGAAATGTGGTTTCTTTTCTTGAAGGGCCACAGATGCAGCTCCGTTGGTCTTCTTCCCGCTGGTAGAATTCCAAAAGGCAGACAGTGTCCTCCCCTTTTGTTTTATCCCTGTCCCCTTCAGTCTAAGCTTATAGGTTTTCTGCCTGGTTAGATCCATCAGTCACAGGCTTAATCTCTTTAACAAAAGATTATGTAGCCACATCCTTGGTGGAAATTTTTCTAAATCATTAAGTTGTGTTTTCATTTTGCACAGTTCATCTTTAAGTCCATCTCTTTCCTCTCATATTTTACTATAAGCAGCAAGGAGAAACCACACGGCTCCTTTAAGATCTTGCTTATAAATCTCCTCAGGTAAATATCTAAGTTCATCACTTACAAGTTCTACCTTCCACCAAATATTTGAACAGAACTCAGACAAGTTCTTTGCCACTACATAAAAAGCATCACCCTTTGTCTTATTCATCTGATGCTGCTATATTAGAAATACCACAAGTGGATGGCTTTAACAGAGAGAAATTTGTTTTCTCACAGTCTAGGAGGCTAGAAGTCTAAATTCAGGGTGCCAGCTCCAGGGGAAGGTTTTCTCTCTCTGTTGGCTCTGGGGAAAGGTCCGCGTCATCAGTCTTCCCTGCTGGAGGAGTTTCTCAGTGCAAAGACCCTGGGTCCAAGGGACGCACTATTCTCCTGGCTCTTGTTTCTTGGTGGTATGAGGTCCCCCTGGCTCTCTGCTGGCTTCTCTCTTTTATATCTCAAAAGAGACTGACTTAAGACACAACCTAATCTTGTAGATTGAGTCCTGCCTCATTAATATAACTGCCACTAATCTGCCTCATTAACATCATAGAGGGAGGATTTACAACACATAGGAAAATCACATCAGATGACAAAATAGTGGACAATCACACAATACTGGGAATCATGGCCTAGCCAAGTTGATACATATTTTTGGGGGACACAATTCAATCCATGACACCCTTCTTCCATTGTCCAACCACAGGTTCATCATTTTCTTTTAAAGTCTCACCAGAAGCACATTTAATTTCCACATTTCCAGCAACATTCTGTTGCTGGCATCATATGTATTCTCTAAGACAATACTTTATCGCTTTCCTCACTTCCTTCTGAGCCCTCACCAGAATTGCCTTTGATGTCCATAATTCTACCAACATTCCCTTCGAGCAAATCTAGGCTTTTACTATTAGGTACCTTAAAAGGTACCGGAAAACTCTTCCAGCCTCTACCTATTGCCCAATTCCAAAACTGCTTCCATAGGTATCTGTTAGGTCAGCACCCCACCCTTCCAGTACAAAACTCTGTCGTAGTTATCTAGTGCTGGTGTAATAGAAACACTACAGGTGGATCGCTTTAACAAACATTTATTTCCTCACAGTTTAGGAGGCTAGATGTCCAAATTCAGGGCGCTGGCTCCTGGGGAAGAATTTTTCTCTGTGTTGGCTCTGGAGGAAGGTCCTTTTCTCTTCTGAGTTTCTGTTCCTGGATGATCTTTATGGGGCTTGGCATCTCTCTTCCCCTTATCTCTGCTTGCTAAATTTCATTTAATCTCTTTTATATCTCAAAAGAGATTGAACTCAGGATACACCCTACACTAATCCTGCCTCAATAACATAACAAAGACAACCCATTCCCAAATGGCATTAATAACTATAGGCATAGAAATTAGGATTTACAACACATTTTTGGGGGGGGGGGACATAATTCAATCCATAACATCATGAAAAACTCGATCAATTTTAGCTACATGACCAAGAGCTAAGGAGTCTCTTGGAATCTTCAAAGGATTTGTACCAATGAAAGTTTGGAAAAATGTCAGCAAGTTCTACACATTTATAACTAGTGATTTTTAGTGGTAACAGCCACAATTTTCTTTTGAAAGACTATTTGGTGCTTTAACTATTTCTGAAAAGTGGCCTTTTTTATGCTTTATTTCTCAATTTTAACTTTTATTCAAAATATCAAATTTAAAGTTGACCATTTTTATAGAGGCAGATATCATATTAATAATTTCTGGAGGCTAGCTGATAAATTAATCAAAAAGTCAATCAGGCTGCTTTCTCTAAGAGAATGATAGTAATATAATGTAAATGTGTACCCAGTGATTTGGACACCAAGATCAGTCTGTCCCTGTATTTTGGCTTGAGACAAACAGGATTTCCATTTAGATCCATTTTCCACAGCTTCATCAACTTGCTCAGTAAAAATTCCAAATCCTATAATTACAGAAGAAAAAACAAGATATAAGTACTTCATAATTATCAGTATTTCTAGCATGCCAGTTAACTGTATTTAAGTGTTATTACTGCTTTTCATTGAGTTGTACCTCAGCATCAGGTACTTAGAAGGTACGCAATAATTTTTTTTTACATAAAATGGTTTAAACTGCAGATTTTCCAGTTGCCATGGAGTCGACTCTGACTCACCTGATCTCGTGTGTCAGAGTAGAACTGCGTTCCATACAGTTTTCAATGGCTGGTTTTTCAGAAGTCACCAGGCCTTTCTTCCGAGGTGCCTCTGGGTGGACTTGAACCTCCAACCTTTTGGTTAGCAGGTGAGTTAACCATTTGCACCACTCAGGGACTATACTGATAATTGTTGTATGCCGTCCAATTGATTCCAACTCATAGCGATCTTATATGATAGCTTAGAGCCACCCCATAGGGTTTCCTAGGCTCTACTCTTTACGGAAACAGATTGCCAAGTCTTTCTTCTTCAGAGTGGATGGTGGGTTCGAACCGCCAGCCTTTTGATTAGCAGCCCAGCGCTTAACCATCACAACACCAGGGGTCCTAATATAGATAATAGTAATAAATTAAAAAGAAAACCCAAACCCATTGCTGTTGGGTTGATTCTGACTCATAGCGACCCTATAGGACAGAGTAGAACTGCCCCATAGGGTTTCCAAGGCTGTAATCTTTATGGAAGCAGACTGCCCCATCTTTTTCCCGTGGGCTTTTACCACCTTCCTTTTAATTAGCAGATAAGTACTTGACCACTGTGCCACCAGGGTTTCTGTACTGATAATAAAAAAAAATTTTTTTTTTTTTTTGGGGGGGACTAAAGATGAGGTAAAAAGTGAGGTCCTGAGCTGGCAGCAACAAAATTGTCTTCTGTCACACTTCCTTAAATGGACCCAACCTGTAACTCAGGAGACACTTCTGCCCCCCAACCGCCCTCTACCCCCCACGCCCCACTCTGTAGAGGATGCCCTGTTCTCAGTGGAGCTTCTGGAAATTCACAGATGAAGGATATTAAGGAGGAGTAAGTGGCCCACTGGCCTTGCAAATAGTATATACTGTTGCTTTTTATTTTACACAGAATGCATATTCATTTTTAAAATCTATAAGAAATATATCAAAGGGAAAATAGAAGAAAGGAGAAGAAAAATCACTAATGCTTATCACTCAAAGGTTACTATTAATATGTTGTTACATATCCTTTTACTCTTCTTTTTTGAGCATCATCATACTGTGAGTACAATTTCTTTTTGTTCTATCATAAAGGTGCATGATTTCATGGAATAGTTAGTCATTCCAGAATCTAAAATCCCAGAGAACGTGAGGAAAACAGATAAATGGCACTGAAGAACCAGCTCTCTGTCTGCCCTCTTACCTCCCCTTTTCCCAGTTTGGGCTTCTCTTTCCCATCTGATGTCACCATTTCTCTTCCCTATTCCTTGTCTTTCTGTTGTTCTTTTCTTTGCTTTCTCTCCTTCCTCTTTCCACCTTCCTTCCCTAATTCGTGTTTTAACTACTGTTAAATGGGAAGTGAAATATACTTCACGTCTTTTTTTATATTTGTAAAAAAAAAAAGTTAAAAAAAAAATAAAACCAAGTAGATTTAATCTGTAAGGAAGTACTAAAAAAAGCCACAAGAAAAAATGTTTTTCTCCTCTGTAGCCTTCAGCTGATTCTCTGGCACAGTGGCATGGCCGTTAACCAAAGGTTGGCAGTTCAAATCTACCCGCTGCTCCTTGGAAACCCTGTGTGGCAGTTCTACTTTGTCCTGTAGGGTTGCTATGAGTCGGAGTCTACTCGATATACAGTACTCGGGTACGCTATAGGCAAAACAAAAAATAAAGAGTGAAAACTCCCTTCACTAAGGCAAAAGCATTCTTTTAAAGCACATGTTTTGCTGCTGATAAACTAAGTCTTGTGGCGAGCTCTGTGGTTTTCAGAGCACTGTTCTCCATGTGATCTTGTATATTTCTGCTGCTCTGGAAAATGGAGGCAAGGATTGTAAACTTAATGAAGATTCCAGAGGATGGCACCAGGCAAACATCTATCATTCTTCCATTCGTTTTCCACAAGTCAAATTTTAGATCAAAATTATCACGGAAACTGTCAAACTGGTGTATGTTTTGCTGTGTATATTCTCAAGAACAACAAGAACATCAAAATAAAATTTAGAAAGAAAAGATTATCATGGGATAAAGGGGGAAATTAGGAAATACGTATTATAGATAAATTCGTACGTGTTCTTAATTGCAAAACTGAAAGCCAATTGACTGTACCTAATCTGGTATTTTTATTCCCCAGATTGTTTCCTCACCTTCAAAGCTTGATATCCTTTCAGCCTTATATATCTATTTAACCTATCTGTGCCCCCATCTTATTCTTTGCTCTAGACACGTTTATTACTTAGATATTTCATTTTTTGAAAAATTTTCTGATAGGATTGCATTAGAAAACCATCTTTTACTATGAAGCTTTGACAGTGGCTCCCTTCTGCACATTAAAAATCTCCGCAAAACTGTCATGAACACCGAGGTCACAAAATCGGAACCCCAGCCGTGCATGTGCATCCACCTGATGGAACTCTACCTCTGGGGGGATAGTTTCAAGGACAGCTGGGTGTCTAGGACCCCCTGCAGGGCACCTGATAGGTCCCTTTGCCTTCCTGAGACCAAACTCTTGCTCCGTAAAGTGGTCAAAGTATTTTCATTTTTGCCTACCCCGTTGTTCAGCAAAATGCTTATTGAATCACAAGTATGTTCGGGGCTCTGGGAGATCTGAGGAAACAATTTAAGTGAAAATGTAAGGAATTATTTTAAAAACTACAGGCAACCCAAAGTTCCTGGTACTGCCCGCTGCTTACTGTGGGCCCCTGGGCCAGTCACTTAAGCTTTCTGAGTCTCCCTGTCCTCATTTACAAAGTGAGGATAATTAGGGTTGGATGCCTTGGTGTAGAAAATGCCTGGAACAAAGCAGATAAGTAACAAATGTATTCTCTGCCTCTTTGCCTACCCTGCCACCACTTAGCTAACTCCCCTTCTCTTAATTTTGGTTAATAAAGAACAAATATTTTTGTAAATAGGAAGAATAAGCTTCTGACCCACTGAAAAACAAGTAGTTGACTTCTTACAAGAAAACTCTCTTCAAAATTACAAACTTCAGCCCTCATCCCTGGGCCTTGGATCATGCCTTCTTCTTAGCATTTGTGCAACGGTGGTTAACACAGGCATGCTTATTTATGTGAGAATTCCACTGTATTTTTTCTTACTCTAAAAACATTTAAGGAAGGGATCGTGTATTACATTCTTGAACCGTACTGGATGCAATGCTTGTCAATAATAACAATAAGAGAACTCTAAAGTTACATAGATAAAGAGTCCTGTAGAGTTCTGTTAATTGTTCCTCACTTGATAAATGACCCTCAGCATACTCCCTCCAGTGTATGTTTATTTAAGACTAAAGTAATCCTGTGCTGAAATACGATTACCCTTTGGATACGCTCTGGTTGTTCATTGCTTTCCTGTCTTTAATAAAATGCTTTCACTTCCCTGCCCTTCAATAAGTTACACTAAAGGGACCAGACACTTTTCTGGAGAGTCTCTGTTTGATAAATGATCATGTCACGCTATCACTTGGAGGAGTGCTGCAGAATACTGAGGAGCCGATGCGCCTTCCCACGCAGGGCTGGTGCCCAGGTGCCTTCGCAGGCGTCTGCTGCACTGGCAGTGCCTTCTCCGCAATTAATGATGGCCGCTGATGGACCTGTATTTGACCCGCATGCTCCAATCTTTATTGGAAACGTCTGGCCCAACTGTCCTAACTACATCTAAAGACAGCCATTTGTCATCCCCCTGACTGCCTGTCATCATCTGCCTGGGAAAATCTATAATTTTTGGCTTGTTCCTGACTAAACTGTGGAGTGAATAAATTTATCTCTGGGACACTCTGCTTGTCACGGTCAATACTGAGCAGAGGCTGAATAAATTAGAAACTCGGGAAACATGACAGGCCATAGTGCTTTGTTCATTTGTGTCTTAGAGGCAAGCCCATCAAGTGTTTGATTCCACCGTTCATTCTGAAAATGCTATATACCTCATGATAAATGGTCATCAAAAAACCAATGAAGCAAATCACTAATAAATCTGACTATGAGATGAACTTTTCAGATCACTTTATTGATTTCCCAAACTTTGCAGACATCGAAACTATAGGTAGTGACTTAAAAATTGTTTTTTGTTCTTTCAAGTTTTAATACATTTTTTGCATCTCTATTTATTTGACTTAATAGTGTCAGCAAGTTATTAAGGTTGCCTCAGTGAAGTTCATGGCTCAAATTAGTACGCTTATTGAGTTACCTGCAAAAATGCAGAAGTTTTCTTGTAAATGGTTATTAGATTATTCAGCATTTTAATATATTTGTTGATATGTACTTGTTTAAAGAACTTACAGGAAAAAAAAATACAAAGAAATATTAACCAAAGGTAAATGTCATTTAAAGTAGAGCCCTATGAGTTAAAGAAAGGAATTTCTAAACCATGGAGTATTTGATGGCCTAAAACCTCTCTTTCTCCTTCCCATTGGTTGACCTCAACATAAATTTTATTGAGAAGTGGGTCATCTTCTTCAAAGATTTCTCAGTTATCAGCCTCAGGTCTCACACTTCCTCTTCCATTCTTCTTTCCCATCTTTTTGAACAAAGGAAGAGTCCCATCTCTTTTCCCAGGTTAATCGGTTCTCTTGACCTTCCCCTCTCCATCAGGCCTTTTCCCCTTAGGATCTTCTGTCTGTTACATTTCCAATCTCTTACTGTCCTCTAGCTTTCATCCTCTCTCTTACCTACCATTGCCAAACTCCTTGAAACAGTAGTCCATACCAGTGTTCCTCAAACTTGAATGTGCCTGGGAATCACCTAGGGACCTGTTTAAACGCAGATTCTGATTTGTTAGATCCAGGAAAGAAGCTGAGATTCTGCATTTCTGATGCCAACGCTACTGGTCTAAGGACCACATTTGGAGTTAAAACGCTCTAGGCCACAACCTCACTTCCTTAACCATTGCGCAGTCCTGCAGCCTGGCGCTACTGAAGACAGTGCTCACCGTATTACTGACCCCACATTGCCTAACGTGGACTTTCTCAGCCTCATCTTCTTTGAAGCATCTGATCCTTGTGACCACTTCCTTCATGACTTTGTGATTCTACACTCTTCCACGTTCCATGGATCCTTCGTGAGTCTCTGACCCCACAAGGAACAAACCTCTGACCACAAACATCGCAATTTATGAACAGGCTGTTTTCTAAAAGTTGCTTTTGAGAACTTAGGACACACCTCATAAAAACAATGTTATACCTGGAAGACTGTTGCTTGGGTCAGCCCATAAAAACCTATTAATGAGAAAAAGTCTAAAGACTAGCTGTCAGTGTCAGTACTATAAAAACCTTCCCATAGTGCATCGCCATGTTTCTAGAGTGCTTGAGCCCCCTTTGAGTCACAGGAGCAGCCATCCTCTGTGCCAGACGCTCAGGACTCAATTTATTTGCTTCCTTTTCTATAATCTGCAATCTACTATAATCTACTCCTTTGTTGCCCCTTCCTTGGACCACAGCAGAATGTTAAATTGTGTCACAGCTAGAAAAATTTTTCCTCCTGTAACCCACCACCTTCTCCATTTCTATTTAGACCCTCTGCAGAAAAGGAGAGGCCATGTTGATGATACTAGTAAAGCTTCTATTACACCAAGGAAGGGAGAGTCATCTGTATGCCCAAGGAACAACCAGATTTTGTGTTAGGACACCTTGAGCACTTCATCATATATTCTCTTCTTGCTCTATGCTCCTCTCTCTATGCAATCTTATCCAGGATGGAAGTTACAGTGATCACTTACCTATATGCTGAAGACTTCCATATTTACCTCTCCTCTGAGCTTTGGCCTCATACATCCAATTGTCTACTTGGTATTTCCTCTGGAACATTTCAAAGGCACCTCAGACTATACATGACCAACACGCATGATCTTCTCTCGCTTCCTCAAACCCTACTCCTGAGCTCTCTATTTCCCATTGTGCCTGGGAATCATTCCTAATATTTCTCTCTCCCTCACTCCCTGTATCTGAGTCACCATTATGCCCTGTCCACTTGACTTCCTGAACATCTCTCCAGTCTATCTATTCTTTTCATTTTCACCCTTGTAGTATTCAAGTTGTCACTCTCTCTCACTTCCAAACTAGGCTGGTGTCTTTCAGTCTGTTCTCTACACTGTAGCCACACTGATCTTTTAAAAATGCTGATCTCTAATTACTTCACCTCTGGCTTAAACACCATCAGTGGCTCCCATTGTTTTTGGACAAAATTCTTTACTGTGACCTATGAGGCCTGGCATCAGTTTGCACCATGCTCCACCTTCACTCCCTCCCATTCCAATCCTTCATATTTGTCATGTTCTCTCCTGCCCCAGGGCCTTTGCACATGCTATTCTCTTTGCCTGGTTAAGTTCTTTTCGTCTCTCAGAACTCAGCTCAGCAGTTTCTTCCTCTGGAAAGCCTTCACTGACCTCTTTAACTAGGGAAAGTCCTCCTGTTACAGAATTCTCAGAGCAACATACTTCTCCTTTGTAGTACTTGCCACAGGTGCAATTTTACATTTGTTTTTGGGTGATTATGTGTTTAATGTCTCTCTTCCCCTTAATGCTGAAAACTCCATGAAGCCAGGGATCATATCAGTTTTGTGTTCACTATTGTCTCCCCCAATGTCTAGCAAATGCTGCCACATAGTAGGTGTGCTAAATGGATAAGAAGAAATGAATGAATGCATGAATGAAGGAACAAATGAACAGGAGAGAGCCAGAGGGTCCAAGGTTAGGAAAGATGGGAATTATAAAGGGGAAATAAGATGGAACTATTTTGAAGATTTTGCTGATTAAACAAACAAAACAAAAAGCCAAACCCTTTGCTATCGAGTTGATTCTGACTCAAAGCAACTCTATAGGACAGAGTAGAACTGCCCCACAGGGCTTCCAAGGAGTGGCTGGTGGATTCGAACTGCTGATTTTTGGGTTA
The DNA here is from genome assembly GCF_024166365.1 of Elephas maximus indicus. Lineage (NCBI taxonomy): Eukaryota > Metazoa > Chordata > Mammalia > Proboscidea > Elephantidae > Elephas > Elephas maximus. The sequence goes on along the minus strand of NC_064833.1, from coordinate 75,583,064 downwards.
GCAGCCTGAAATCTTAACGACTGCGCCATCAGAGCTCCTTTCACTGATTAATGGGAGCAAAAATATGGAAAGACGGAGGAAAGACATGATTTGCCTTCTCTTTTCATCTTTCTGTATGGTCTTACATTGAACTCCTTTGGACTGGGGAATAGCAGAAATGGGGGCAGGGCTGAGGAGTGTTGGGGGAAGGAGTCCTTGGCAGCTGTGGACCTGTAGAGGTGAAGAGAGAAAGGGAATGAAATCCCAAGCTGTAGGAAGGACCAAACGTGTTCCAGCAGCCACTTGGCTACTCGGCTTCTTACAGGCCCATATCCTGTGCCTCTACCTCAATGCAGCCACTCTCCGGTGGCTCTAGGACCCTCAGTGAGCGAGAAGGTGGACATCATTTGCGGATGCCTGTTTTTCCCAGTGACTCCATTCTCTTCTTCCTTTTCTATTCCTTCTGCAGAGCTCAAGGATTTGTCACCTGGTTGTACTTTTCCTTGCTATATGTATTTCTTTAAATTGTCGTGAAATATCTTTCTCTTCTTCATTGCTCAAACCAGAATCTTGATTGGGAGATTGAAAGTTACTTAACCATCCTTAAAAAAAAAAAAAAAAAGCTACCATATTTTTACGCAAATAACACGTGTCTTCTATATTTGTTTGCCATCCATGCCCTCCCCTCACAGGTATTTTTATAAGCAACACTTGGTCAGTTTTTTTTACATGTTGCTGTAAAAGAAAATACCATAGCGAGCTTATGAAAATACCAGGCAGGGGGAGGGCACGGTTGGCAAACAGATTTGCCTAAAAATACGGTAGTTGCTACTGAGTCAACTATGTCTCATGGTGACCGAGACACCCTGCTGACCTCGTGTGTGTCAGAGGAGAGCTGTGCTCCACAGGGTTTCCAATGGCTGATTTTTTGGAACTAGATCACCAGGCCTTTCTTCTGACACACCTTTGGGTGGACTTGAACTGCCACCCTTTCAGTTAGCAGCCTAGTATGTTAACCATTTGTACCACCCAGGGACTCCTTTAACCACCCTAGGACCCATTATATTTTCATTTTTTTCTTAAATCAGGTTCTTAAAAATGAATCTTCTGTGGAAAAAATATGTGAATTCAGTTCTATGGGCTAGGACTACAGGAAGACAAATTGTTGTAAATATATGCAAATCACTAACATATTTTAGTTTATAACACTTCACAAAAATCCATGTATAGCATTGATTGACAGGACTTTCAAGTGCTCGAAAATCCATTGCAATATTTATAATATTTAATACAATGAATGTGAAAAGGCCATTTTTAATACACATCTGAATAATGATTTTAAATTTTGAATTAATTTTAGAGACAGTGATAAATTATCAGGAAAAGTGATCATTTTTAAAACTGTACTTTCCTTGTATGGTTGCTAGCAAGAAAACATCACTATGTAAGAACTACACTCAATTATTTCATGTGTTTTCTGTGGGCGTGTTTGAAGAACCTACCAGTGTCCATGTAAAAGCAGCTGCTCTAAGTGCTAAAACCCCCCAAGTAAATATAGGGGTCTCATTCAAATTCTCTAATGATGGCCACTCCTTTTTCTCCATGGCCCAAAGCTGTCTGTTGTTGACTCTTAGGATGGATGTCAGCAACCTTATGTATGGCATGTTGAGATTTCTCCCTCGTGGCACAGGGCTTGATGTCAGTAGCTTCTGGGCAACTTTAATGAGCATAAAGAATAGGGAAAAACTAAAGCCAAAAAATAGAGACACTGACCCCAAGAAAATACGGAGGAACAAGAGGGTTAGTATTCTGATGCTGGACTTGAACATGTCCTTTAACTAAGTGGTCAGTGGACCACAAAAGCCCATTTCAAGTGTACCCTGGGCAATGTTTGTGTTCACAGCTCCCCTGAAGCTGTGTCTAGGCATTTTTATGCGCTGGTGTCGTCTGGCTGGAAGTAAAAGAGCTTGAGATTTCATCCTACTCCCTGGATATCATCTCTCTGTGGAGGTGTTACAGATTGAATAGTGTCCCCCCAAAATGTGTGTCAACGTGGCTAGGCCATGATTCCCAGTATTGTGTGACTGTCCTCCATTTTGTCATCTGCTGTGATTTTCCTGTGTGTTATAAATCCTACCTCTGTGATGTTAATGAGGCAGGATTAGAGGCAGTTATATTAATGAGGCATGACTCAATGTATAAGATTAGGTTGTATCTTGGGTCAATCTCTTTTGACGTGTAAAAGAGAGAAAGGAGCAGAGAGACGGGGGACCTCATACCACCAAGAAAGCAGAGCGTATCCTTTGGATCTGGGGGTTCCCGCACTGGGAAGCTCCTATACCAGGGGGAGATGGATGGCAAGGACCCAGGACCGACAGAGAAAGCCTTCCCCTAGAGTGGCACCCTGAATTTGGACTTCTAGCCTCTTGAACTGTGAGAGAATAAACTTCTCTTTGTTAAAGACATCAACTTGTGGTATTTCTGTTATGGCAGCACTAGATGGCTAAGACAGGAGGGAAAAGCAACTTCTGGCATATCCCAGCTCCTTGAACTTGTGCAGTGGTTTACATCTCCTGCTTAGGTGGTCAAATGTCTTTTATTTTCTTATTTATTCGTTCTATAAAGATTTCCACCACTCACTGGTCAGTTTATCGTACTGTGGTGGCTTGCATGTTGCTATGATGCTGAAGCTATGCCACGGATATTTCAAATACAACTAGCATCACCCATAGTGTACAGGTTTCAGCGGAGCCTCTAGACTAAGGCTAGGAAGAAAGGCCTGGTGATCTACATCCAGAAATTAGCCAGTGAAAACACTACAGATCACGACAGAATATTGTCTGATATACTGCTGGGTGATGAGCCCTCTAGGTTGGAAGGCACTAAAAATATACAGCAGCTGCAACAGTGAACTCAAGCGCACCAACGATCATGAAGATAGTGCAGGCAGGATTGGACACGTTTGGATCTGTTGTACATGGAATCATTAGTTGGAATTGACTCAATGGCAGCTAACAACAACAACAAACATTTAGTGGGTGCCTTTTATTATGTGCCAGGCACTGGGCTGGGCTCCGGGAATGCTGAAGTCAATAAATCAAAATACTTTGCTCTCAGGGGCTCTGTCTCATGCGGTATGTTAACATACAAGATAACAGTTATGTTAACCAGATGTTCCTTACCGCCTTCTTACGTCTGATTTTTCTTTTTATCAAAGTAATGCAATCAATAGTTAAAAATTCATAATTTCATGTTATGTGAATTTGACCTTAATTATTTAAAAAAAAAACTCAATAACAGCATTCATAACCAAATTTAAAGAGTACCTAGGGCTTATGGGAAACCCTGGTGGTGTAGTGGTTAAGTGCTACAGCTGCTAACCAAAGGGCTGGCGGTTCGAAACTGCCAGGCGCTCCTTGGAAACTCTATAGGGCAGTTCTACTCTGTCCTATAGAGTCGCTATGAGTCAGAATCGACTCGATGGCACTGGGGTTAGGGCTTATAACAGAACCACTTTGAACTTCATCAGCTATTTCTATACAACTTTACGTCCACATTTCTAAATAACAACTGTTCTTTCTTGATTTTTCAATCTTAGATATTTTATCTACTGAATTCCTGCTATGGAAGATGATGATTTAATTCTTTTAAATACTACCCCCACTTCCAATACAGTTCCATTCCCTATCCTGTCAATATGTTTACACTAAAATGTTGGTTAAATTAATATTTAGTTATTACATTATTAAGATTGATGTTGTTAGGTGCTATTGAGTCAATTCCAACTCATAGCGAATCCATGCAACAGAGTAGAACTGGTTACTTAAATGTTATTCACAGCTAAGCCAGATAGCGTACTGTGATTGCTTCTTACTTTCTCTAGAGTTAAAAACTGCTAGATTATTTATTTGGTTAGTTTTCTGTGTACTTAACTTGACGGCAGCTAACAACAACATCACCAATTTAGCCTACTACAACCTGGCTAGTTTGCCCTCTAGCCTGCTGTACAGCATGTCCTAAGACTTCCCTTCACCTTCATTCTGGGAATTACTTTTGCCTTTCCCTATTTCCAATATCCCTTGTCTTGCCTTTTACTGGTTTATGCTCCTGCTTGGGTGGAACACATCTTCCAAGAGCTGCCTGAGAAAGAGCATGAGTGATGTAAATTTTCAGAGAACTGGTCTTTTTAAAAATGTTTTACACTTCATAATTGATTGAAAAATTGATCATATAATTCTAGATTGAGAATAATTTTCCCTCAAATTTTTTTTCAAATAATTTTTATTGTGCTTTAAGTGCAAGTTTACAAATCAAGTCAGTCTGTCACATATAAGCTTATATACACCTTACTCCATACTCCCACTTACTCTCCCCCTAATGAGTCAGCCCACTCCTTCCTTCCAGTCTCTCCTTTCGTGATGATTTTGCCAGTTTTTTTTTGAACCCTCTCTACCCTCCTATCTCCCCTCCAGACAGGAGATGTCAATACAGTCTCAAGTGTCCACCTGATACAAGTAGCTCACTCTTCGTCAGCATCTCTCTCCAACCCATTGTCCAGTCCCTTCCATGTCTGATGAGTTGTCTTCGGGAATGGTTCCTGTCCCGGGCCAACAGAAGGTTTGGGGACCATGACCGCCGGGATTCCTCTAGTCTCAGTCAGACCATTAAGTCTGGTCTTTTTATGAGAATTTGGGGTCTGCATCCCACTGTTCGCCTACTCCCTCAGGGGTTCTCTGTTGTGCTCCCTGTCAGGGCAGTCATCGGTTGTGGCCGGGCACCAACTAGTTCTTCTCGTCTCAGGATGATGTAAGTCTCTGGTTCATGTGGCCCTTTCTGTTTCTTGGGCTCATAGTTATCATGTGACCTTGGTGTTCTTCATTCTCCTTTGATCCAGGTGGGTTGAGACCAGTTGATGCATCTTAGATGGCTGCTTGTTAGCATTTAAGACCCCAGACGCCACATTTCAAAGTGGGATGCAGAATGTTTTCATAATAGAATTGTTTTGCCAATTGACTTAGAAGTCCCCTTAAGCCATAGTCCCCAAACCCCCGCCCTTGCTCCGCTGACCTTTGAAGCGTTCAGTTTATCCCAGAAACTTCTTTGCTTTTGGTCCAGTCCAGTTGAGCTGACCTTCCGTGTATTTGGTATTGTCCTTGCCTTCACCTAAAGTAGTTCTTATCTACTAACTAATCTGTAAATAGCCCTCTTCCACCCTCCCTCCCCCGCCTCGTAACCACAAAAGCATGTGTTCTTCGCAGTTTATGCTATTTCTCAAGATCTTATAATAGTGGTCTTATACAATATTTGTCCTTTTGCCTCTGACTCATTTCACTCAGCATAATGCCTTCCAGGTTCCTCCATGTTATGAAATGTTTGACAGATTCGTCACTGTTCTTTATCGATGCGTAGTATTCCATTGTGTGAATCTACCATAATTTATTTAACCATTCATCCGTTAATGGATACCTTGGTTGCTTCCAGCTTTTTGCTATTGTAAACAGAGCTGCAATAAACATGGGTGTGCATATATCTGTTCGTGTAAAGGCTCTTATTTCTCTAGGGTATATTCCGAGGAGTGGGATTTCTGGGTTGTAGGGTAGTTCTAGTTCTAGCTTTTTAAGAAAACACCAGATAGATTTTCAAAGTGGTTGTACCATTTTACATTCCCACCAGCAGTGTATAAGAGTTCCAATCTCTCCACAGCCTCTCCAACATTTATTATTTTGTGTTTTTTGGGTTAATGCCAGCCTTGTTGGAGTGAGATGGAATCTCATCGTAGTTTTAATTTGCATTTCCCTAATGGCTAATGATCGAGAGCATTTTCTCATGTATCTGTTAGCTGCCTGAATATCTTTTTTAGTGAAGTGTGTATTCATATCCTTGGCCCACGTTTTGATTGGGTTGTTTGTCTTTTTGTGGTTGAGTTTTAACAGAATCATATAGATTTTAGAGATCAGGCGCTGGTTGGAGATGTCATAGCTGAAAATTCTTTCCCAATCTGTAGGTGGTATTTTTACTCTTTTGGTGAAGTCTTTAGATGAGCATAGGTGTTTGATTTTTAGGAGCCCTCAGTTACCTGGTTTCTCTTCATCATTTTTGGTAATGTTTTGTATTCTGTTCATGCCTTGTATTAGGGCTGCTAAGGTTGTCCCTATTTTTTCTTCCATGATCTTTATCGTTTTAGTCTTTATGTTTAGGTCTTTGATCCACTTGGAGTTAGTTTTTGTGCATGGTGTGAGGTATGAGTCCTGTTTCATTTTTTTGCAAATGGATATCCCGTTATGCCAGCACCATTTGTTAAAAAGACTATCTTTTCCCCAATTAACTGACACTGGTCCTTTGTCAAATATCAGCTGCTCATATGTGGATGGATTTATATCTGGGTTCTCAATTCTGTTCCATTGGTCTGTATGCCTGTTGTTGTACCAGTACCAGGCTGTTATGACTACTGTGGCTGTATAATATGTTCTAAAATCAGGTAGAGTGAGGCCTCCCATTTTTTTCTTCTTTTTCAGTAATGCTTTACTTATCCGGAGCTTCTTTCCCTTCCATGTGAAGTTGGTGATTTGTTTCTCCATCACATTAAAAAATGTCATTGGAATTTGGATCAGAAGTGCATTGTATGTATAGATGGCTTTTGGTAGAATAGACATTTTTACTATGTTAAGTCTTCCTATCCACAAGCAAGGTATGTTTTTCCACTTATGTAGGTCCTTTTTAGTTTCTTGCACTAGGACTTTGTAGTTTTCTTTGTATAGGTCTTTTACATCTTTGGTAAGATTTATTCCTAAGTATTCTTCTTGGGGGCTACTGTGAATGGTATTGATTTGGTTATTTCCTCTTCGATGTTCTTTTTGTTGATGTAGAGGAATCCAAGTGATTTTTGTATGTTTATCTTATAACCTGAGACTCTGCCAAACTCTTCTATTAGTTTCAGTAGTTTTCTGGAGGATTCCTTAGGGTTTTCTGTGTATAAGATCATGTCATCTGCAAATAGAGATAATTTTACTTCCTCCTTGCCAATCCTGACGCCCTTTATTTCTTTGTCTAGCCTAATTGCTCTGGCTAGGACCTCTAGCACAATGTTGAATAAGAGCGGTGATAAAGGGCATCCTTGTCTGGTTCCCGTTCTCAAGGGAAATGCTTTCAGGCTCTCTCCATTTAGAGTGATGTTGGTTGTTGTCTTTGTATAGATGCCCTGTATTATGCTGAGGAATTTTCCTTCAATTCCTATTTTGGTAAGAGTTTTGATCATAAATGGGTGTTGGACTTTGTCAAATGCCTTATCTGCATCAATTGATAAGATCATGTGGTTTTTGTCTTTTGTTTTATTTATATGGTGGATTACATTAATGGTTTTTCTAATATTAAACCAGCCTTGCATACCTGGTCTAAATCCCACTTGGTCGTGGTGGATTATTTTTTTGATATGTTGTTGAATTCTACTGGCTAGAATTTTGTTGAGGATTTTTACATCTATGTTCATGAGGGATATAGGTCTGTAATTTTCTTTTTTTGTGGTGTCTTTACCTGGTTTTGGTATCAGGGATATGGTGGCTTCATAGAATGAGTTAGGTAGCATTCCGTCATTTTCTATGCTTTGAAATACCTTTAGTAGTAGTGGTGTTAACTCTTCTCTGAAAGTTGGTAGGACTGTGTAGTAAAGCCGTCCGGGCCAAGGCTTTTTTTTTTGTTGCAAGTTTTTTGATTACCTTTTCAATCTCTTTTTTTGTTATGGGTCTATTTAGTTGTTCTACTTCTGATTACGTTAGTTTAGGTAGGTAGTATTTTTCTAGGAATTCGTCCATTTCTTCTAGGTTTGCAAATTTGTTATAGTACAATTTTTTGAAATAATCTGATGTGTTTCTTTTTATTTCAGTTGAGTCTGTTATGATGTGGCCCATCTCATTTCTTATTTGGGTTATTTGTTCCCTTTCCTGTATTTCTTTAGTCAGTCTGGCCAATGGTTTATCAATTTTGTTAATTTTTCAAAGAACCAGCTTTTGGCTTTGTTAATTCTTTGAATTGTTTTCCTGTTCTCTAATTCATTTAGTTCAGCTCTAATTTTTATTATTTGTTTTCTTCTGGCGCCTGATAGATTCTTTTGTTGCTCACTTCCTATTTGTTCAAGTTGTAGGGACAGTTCTCTGATTTTGGCTTTTTCTTCTTTATGTATTTGTGCATTTATCGATATAAATTGGCCTCTGAGCACTGCTTTTGCTGTGTCCCAGAGGTTTTGATACGAAGTGTTTTCATTCTCATTGCATTCTTTGAATTTCTTTATTCCCTCCTTAATGTCTTCTGTAACCCAGTCTTTTTTCAGCAGGGTATTGTTCAGTTCCCAAGTATTTGGTTTCTTTTCCTAATTTTTCTGTTATTGATTTCCACTTTTGTGGCTTTGTGGTCTGAGAAGATGCTTCGTAATATTTCTATGTTTTGGATCCTGCAAAGGTTTGTTTTATGACCTAATATGTGGTCTATTCTAGAGAATGTTCCATGTGCACTAGAAAAAAAAGTATAATTTGCAGCTGTTGGGTGGAGTGTTCTGTATAAGTCTATGAGGTCAAGTTGGTTGATTATAGCAATTAGGTCTTCTGTGTCTCTATTGAGCTTCTTACTGGAAGTCCTGTCCTTCTCTGAAAGTGGTGTGTTGAAGTCTCCTACTATAATTGTGGAGGTGTCTAGCTCACTTTTCAGTTCTGTTAAAGTTTGTTTTATGCATCTTGCAGCCCTGTCATTGGGTGCATAAATATTTAATATGGTTATATCTTCCTGGTCTATTGTCCCTTTTATCATTATGTAGTGTCCTTCTTTATCCTTTGTGGTGGATTTAACTTTAAAGTCTATTTTGTCAGAAATTAACATTGCTACTCCTGCTCTTTTTTGCTTGTTGTTTGCTTGATATATTTTTTTCCATCCTTTCAGTTTTAGTTTATTTGTATCTCTAAGTCTAAAGTGTGTCTCTTGTAGGCAGGATATAGACGGATCGTGTTTCTTTATCCCATCTGAGACTCTCTGTCTTTTTATTGGTGCATTTAGTCCATTTACATTCAGCTTAATTATAGATAAGTATGTGTTTAGTGCTGTCATTTTGATGCCTTTTTATGTGTGTTGTTGACAATTTCATTTTTCCACTTACTTTTTTGTGCTGAGACATTTTTCTTTGTAAATTGTGTGTTCCTCATTTTCATAGTAGTTGACTTTATGTTTGCTGAATCGTTATGTTTTTCTTGGTTTTTATTTTGAGTTATGGAGTTGTTATACCTCTTTGTGGTTACCTTAATATTTACCCCTATTTTTCTAAGTAAAAACCTAACTTGTATCGTTCTATATCGCCTTGTATCACTCTCCATCTGGCAGTTCAATGCCTCCTGTATTTAGTCCCTCTTTTTGATTATTGTGATCTTTTACATATTGACTTCAATGATTCCCTGTTTTGAGCGTTTTTTTCTTTTTAAAATTAATCTGTTTTTGTGATTTCCCTATTTGAGTTGATATCAGGATGTTCTGTTTTGTGACCTTGTGTTGTGCTGGTACCTGATATTATTGGTTTTCTGACCAATTTCCTGTAGTATTCTTGTAGCTTTGGTTTGGTTTTTGCAAATTCTCTAAGGTTGTGTTTATCTGTAAATGTTTAATTTTGCCTTCATATTTGAGAGAGAGTTTTGCTGGATATATGATCCTTGGCTGGCAGTTTTTCTCCTTCAGTGCTCTATATATGTCATCCCATTGCCTTCTTGACTGCATGGTTTCTGCTGAGTAGTCTGAACTTATTGATTCTCCTTTGTAGGAGACCTTTCTTTGATCCCTGGCTACTTTTAAAATTTTCTCTTTATCTTTGGTTTTGGCAAGTTTGATGATAATATGTCTTGTTGATTTTCTTTTTGGATCAATCTTATATGGGGTTCGATGAGCATCTTCGATAGATATCCTTTCGTCTTTCATGATGTCAGGGAAGTTTTCTGCCAGCAGATCTTCAACTATTCTCTCTGTGTTTCTGTTATCCCTCCCTGTTCTGGGACTCCAATCACACGCAAGTTATTCTTCTTGATAGAGTCCCACATGATTCTTAGGGTTTCTTCATTTTTTTAAATTCTTTTATCTGATTTTTTTTCAGCTATATTGGTGTCAATTCCCTTGTTGTCCAGATCCCCCACCTTGTCTTCCAATTGCTCGAGTCTGCTCCTCTGACTTCCTATTGAGTTGTCTAATTCTGTAATTTTTCTGTTAATCTTTTGGATTTATGAATGCTGTCTCTATGGATTCTTGCAGCTTATTAGTTTTTCCACCATATTTTTGAATAATCTTTTTGATTTCTTCAACTGCTTTGTCAGTGTGTTCCTTGGCTTTTTCTGTAGATTGCCTTATTTCATTTCTGAGGTCATCCCTGATGTCTTGAAGCATTCTGTAAATTTGTTTTTTTATATTCTGCATCTGGCAATTCCAGGATTGTATCTTCATTTGGGAAAGATTTTGATTCTTTAGTTTGGGGAGTTGTAGAAGCAATCATGGTCTGCTTCTTTATGTGGTTTGATATTGACTGCTGTCTCCGAGCCATCTCTAAGATATTGTAGTGATTTTTTCTATATTTGCTCACTGAGTCTTATCTTGTTTTGTTTTCTTTCAATATATGTAGATGGGCTACTAGATTGTGCTGTCTTGATTGTTGTAGCCCTTGAGTCACTTATGTCCTATTACCAGCTGGTTTGGGCTGTTGCCAGATATATAAGCCTAAGAGTCCATTCACTATTCTTGAGTAGAATCTGATTTTGGGTCACCAAGTGTGTGGTGCAGACTGTCACCTATCCACCTAGAGAAGTAGTGGTGATAGTTGTGTGCACCAGATTCTAGTAGCAGCAGTGGTTCACACTCCGGGGGTGGGGCGCAGGATGCTTACAAGCTTCCCCCAAGTGCCAGTGAGGTAAGTGTGTCTCTATTCCTAAAGCACTTTGTTGGGTGGGCTCCACAGCTGTATCTTAGGCCCCCAATGCAAGTACCTCTACAGATTGGTAGGTGTCACCCTCCTTAGACCCCTAAGGCAGGAGGCTAGGTGGTCTGGGAGGAGCTTCAGCCCTCAGTTCCCTGTTGTGGGTTAGTGAGGGCTCTGTTGAATACGCAGAGATATCAGACCTGGGAAACTTGTCTTTCCTACTGGATATATGATCCTTGGCTGGCAGTTTTTCTGCTTCAGTGCTCTATATATGTCATCCCATTGCCTTCTGTAATTGCTAAAACAATTACAGTCAGATCCCTATCAGAATTGCTTTTGCATTATAATAGCCACCTTGTTCCCTGTAGGGATGAAAGCCCAAGACTGGGGATCACATATGTTTGGCTGGAGCTGGTTCTGTATTTTTAGTCCAATTAGGGAAGGATTTTTGGTCCCTGGGTTTTTTGTAGCTGCTTCTCTCAGGCCAGGAGAATGGGTTAGGAAAAGACCAAAAAAAAAAAAGAAAAGAAAAACCGCAGCGCACTTCACTCTCGGGCTCAGGAAATTCCAATGTTAATGAAGCCACCTGGGAAGGGGAGGGGAGGGTTCAGATAAATAGGAGAGAGTAGCACCCCGGAATATAGACAAAGTTACTTATCTTGTTTGGTGATGATTGTTTTATCTGAGATTCCTGAGGGTTGTGCAGCCTGTGTGCGTTGGCTGGGTCAAGATTGCCCCTGAGGGTCAGGCTCACGTCCCGTGCTTGTACTGTCTCAGAAGCCGTGGTCAGTTCCTCCGCTCCCAGTCCAAAGCCCAGTGGCAAATTTCCCCGGCTGGGACGCCGCACTCCAGGCTCCAAAACCAATCGCTGCTTCCCGGTGACTTCTCCTGTCAGCTGCATTGCTGCGCGGCCTGTGTGCACTGGCTGGGCTTCCCCTGAGGTCACTTCTGGGGGCTAGGGCTGCGTCCCGTGTTTGCACTGTCTCAGGATGCCGTGCTCAGCTCCCCTGCGCCCAGTCCAAAGCCCGGTGCCAAGGTTTTCTAACTGGGACGCTGGCTCCAGGCTCTGAAAACAGTTGCTGGTTCCCCGTGGTTGTTCGTTCTCAGTCTCTGTCACTCAGGTCAACTCTTTAGATCTGTGTTTGATGGCCAGGGTTCATAGATTGTCATGTATGTGATCGATTCACTTATTTTTCCGAGTCTTTGTTGCAAGAGGGATCCGAGGTAGCTTCTACCTAGTCAGCCATCTTGGCCCCCTTCCCTCAAATTTTTTTGTTTTTTTAATAACTTTTATTAAGCTTCAAGTGAACGTTTACAAATCCAATCAGTCTGTCACATATAAGTTTACATACATCTCACTCCCTACTCCCACTTGCTCTCCCCCTCTTGAGTCAGCCCTTTCAGTCTCTCCTTTCTTGACAATTTTGCCGGCTTCCCTCTCTCTCTATCCTCCCATCCCCCCTCCAGACAAGAGTTGCCAACACAATCTCAAGTGTCCACCTGATATAATTAGCTCACTCTTCATCAGCGTCTTTCTCCCACCCGCTGACCAGTCCCTTTCATGTCTGATGAGTTGTCTTCGGGGATGGTTCCTGTCCTGTGCCAACAGAAGGTCTGGGGAGCATGGCCACCGGAATTCCTCTAGTCTCAGTCAGACCATTAAGTTTGGTCTTTTTATGAGAATTTGGGGTCTGTATCCCACTGATCTCCTGCTCCCTCAGGGGTCCTCTGCTGTGCTCCCTGTCAGGGCAGTCATCGATTGTGGCCAGGCACCAACTAGTTCTTCTGGTCTCAGGATGATGTAAGTCTCTGGTTCATGTGGCCCTTTCTGTCTCTTGGGCTCTTAGTTGTTGTGTGGCCTTGGTGTTCTTCATTTTCCTTTGCTCCAGGGGGGTTGAGACCAATTGATGCATCTTAGATGGCCGCTTGTTAGCATTTAAGACCCCAGACGCCACATTTCAAAGTGGGATGCAGAATGATTTCATAATAGAATTATTTTGCCAATTGACTTAGAAGTCTCCGCAAACCATGTTCCCCAGACCCCCGCGCTTGCTCCGCTGACCTTTGAAGCATTCATTTTATCCCGGAAACTTCTTTGCTTTTGGTCCAGTCCAATTGAGCTGACCTTCCATGTATTGAGTGTTGTCTTTCCCTTCACCTAAAGCAGTTCTTATCTACTAATTAATCAATAAAAAACCCTCTCCCTCCCTCCCTCCCTCCCCGCCTCGTAACCACAAAAGTATGTGTTCTTCTCAGGTTTACTATTTCTCAAGATCTTATAATAGTGGTCTTATACAATATTTGTCCTTTTGCCTCTGACTAATTTCGCTCAGCATAATGCCTTCCAGGTTCCTCCATGTTATGAAATGTTTCAGAGATTCGTCACTGTTCTTTATCAATGCGTAGTATTCCATTGTGTGAATATACCACAATTTATTTACCCATTCATCCATTGATGGACACCTTGGTTGCTTCCAACTTTTTGCTATTGTAAACAGCTGCAATAAACATGGGTGTGCATATATCTGTTTGTATGAAGGCTCTTGTATCTCTAGGGTATATTCCCAGGAGTGGGATTTCTGGGTTGTATGGTAGTTCTATTTCTAACTGTTTAAGATAACGCCAGATGGATTTCCAAAGTGGTTGTACCATTTTACATTCCCACCAGCAGTGTATGAGAGTTCCAATCTCTCCGCAGCCTCTCCAACATTTATTATTTTGTGTTTTTTGGATTAATGCCAGTCTTGCTGGTGTGAGATGGAATCTTCATCGTAGATTTAATTTGCATTTCTCTAATGGCTAATGATGGAGAGCATTTTCTCATGTATCTGTTGGCTGCCTGAATATCTTCTTTAGTGAAATGTGTGTTCATATCCTTTGCCCACTTCTTGATTGGGTTGTTTGTCTTTTTGTGGTTGAGTTTTGACAGAATCATGTAGATTTTAGAGATCAGGCGCTGGTCGGAGATGTCATAGCTAAAATTCTTTCCCAATCTGTAGGTGGTCTTTTTACTCTTTTGGAGAAGTCTTTAGATGAGCATAGGTGTTTGATTTTTAGGAGCTCCCAGTTATCGGGTTTCTCTTCATCATTTTTGGTAATGTTTTGTATTCTGTTTATACCTTGTATTAGGGCTCCTAGGGTTGTCCCTATTTTTTCTTCCATGATCTTTATCGTTTTAGTCTTTATGTTTAGGTCTTTGATCCACTTGGAGTTAGTTTTTGTGCATGGTGTGAGGTATGGGTCCTGTTTCATTCGTTTGCAAATGGATATCCAGTTATGCCAGCACCATTTGTTAAAAAGGCTATCTTTTCCCCAATTAATTGACACTGGTCTTTTGTCAAATATCAGCTGCTCATACGTGGATGGATCTATGTCTGGGGTCTCAATTCTGTTCCATTGGTCTATGTGCCTGTTGTTGTACCAGTACCAGGCTGTTTTGACTACTGTGGCTGTATAATAGGTTCTGAAGTCAGGTAAAGTGAGGCCTCCCACTTTCTTCTTCTTTTTCAGTAGTGCTTTGCTTATCCGGGGCTTCTTTCCCTTCCATATGAAATTGGTGATTTGTTTCTCTATCCCCTTAAAATATGACATTGGAATTTGGATCGGAAGTGCATTAAATGTATAGATGGCTTTTGGTAGAATAGACATGTTTACTATGTTAAGTCTTCCTATCCATGACAAGGTATGTTTTTCCACTTAAGTATGTCCTTTTGAATTTCTTATAGTAGAGCTTTGTAGTTTTCTTTGTATAGGTCTTTTACATCCTTGGTAAGATTTATTCCTAAGTATCTTATCTTCTTGGGGGCTACTGTGAATGGTATTGATTTGGTTATTTCCTCTTCGATGTTCTTTTTGTTGATGTAGAGGAATCCAAGTGATTTTTGTATGTTTATCTTATAACCTGAGACTCTGCCAAACTCTTCTATTAGTTTCAGTAGTTTTCTGGAGGATTCCTTAGGGTTTTCTGTGTATAAGATCATGTCATCTGCAAATAGAGATAATTTTACTTCCTCCTTGCCAATCCTGACGCCCTTTATTTCTTTGTCTAGCCTAATTGCTCTGGCTAGGACCTCTAGCACAATGTTGAATAAGAGCGGTGATAAAGGGCATCCTTGTCTGGTTCCCGTTCTCAAGGGAAATGCTTTCAGGCTCTCTCCATTTAGAGTGATGTTGGCTGTTGTCTTTGCATAGATGCCCTGTATTATGCTGAGGAATTTTCCTTCAATTCCTATTTTGGTAAGAGTTTTGATCATAAATGGGTGTTGGACTTTGTCAAATGCCTTATCTGCATCAATTGATAAGATCATGTGGTTTTTGTCTTTTGTTTTATTTATGTGATGGATTACATTAATGGTTTTTCTGATATTAAACCAGCCTTGCATACCTGGTATAAATCCCACTTGATCAGGGTGAATTATTTTTTTGATGTGTTGTTGGATTCTATTGGCTAGAATTTTGTTGAGGATTTTTGCATCTATGTTCATGAGGGATATAGGTGTATAATTTTCTTTTTTTGTAGTATCTTTACCTGGTTTTGGTATCAGGGAGATGGTGGCTTCATAGAATGAGTTGGGTAGTATTCCGTCATTTTCTATGCTTTGGAATACCTTCAGAAGTAGTGGTGTTAACTCTTCTCTGAAAGTTTGGTAGAACTCTGCAGTGAAGCCGTCCGGGCCAGGACTTTTTTTTGTTGGGAGTTTTTTGATTACCGTTTCAATCTCTTTTTTTGTTATGGGTCTATTTAGTTGTTCTACTTCTGAATGTGGTAGTGTTTTTCCAGGAGTTCATCCATTTCTTCTAGGTTTTCAAATTTGTTAGAGTACAATTTTTCATAATAATCTGAAATGATTCTTTTAATTTCATTTGGTTCTGTTGTGATGTGGTCCTTCTCGTTTTTTATTCGGGTTATTTGTTTCCTTTCCTGTATTTCTTTAGTCAGTCTAGCCAATGGTTTATCAATTTTGTTAATTTTTTCAAAGAACCAGCTTTTGGCTTTGTTAATTCTTTCAATTGTTTTTCTGTTCTCTACTCATTTAGTTCAGCTCTAATTTTTATTATTTGTTTTCTTCTGTTGCTCCCTTTCTATTTGTTCAAGTTGTAGGGCCAGTTCTCTGCTTTTGGCTCTTTCTTCTTTTTGTATGTGTGCATTTATCGATATAAATTGGCCTCTGAGCACTGCTTTTGCTGTGTCCCAGAGGTTTTGATAGGATGTATTTTCATTCTTGTTGCTTTCTATGAATTTCCTTATTCCCTCCTTGATGTCTTCTATAACTCAGTCTTTTTTCAGGAGGGTATTGTTCATTTTCCAAGTATTTGATTTCTTTTCCCTAGTTTTTCTGTTATTGACCTCTAGTTTTATTGCCTTGTGGTCTGAGAAGATGCTTTGTAATATTTCGATGTTTTGGACTCTGCAAAGGTTTGTTTTATGACCTAATATGTGGTCTATTCTAGAGAATGTTCCATGTGCGCTAGAAAAAAAAGTATATTTTGCAGCAGTTGGGTGGAGAGTTCTGTATAAGTCAATGAGGTCAAGTTGGTTGATTGTTGTAATTAGATCTTCCGTGTCTCTATTGAGCTTCTTACTGGATGTCCTGTCCTCCGAAAGTGGTGTGTTGAAGTCTCCTACTATAATTGTGAAGGTATCCATCTCACTTTCCAATTCTGTTAAAATTTGATTTATGTATCTTGCAGCCCTGTCATTGGGTGCATAAATATTTAATATGGTTATGTCTTCCTGATCAATTGTCCCTTTTGTCATTATATAGTGTCCTTCTTTATCCTTTGTGGTGGATTTAAGTCTAAAGTCTATTTTGTCAGAAATTAATATTGCTACTCCTCTTCTTTTTTGCTTATTGTTTGCTTGATATACTTTTTTCCATCCTTTGAGTTTTAGTTTGTTTGTGTCTCTAAGTCTAAGGTGTGTCTCTTGTAGGCAGCATATAGATGGATCGTGTTTCTTTATCCAGTCCGTGACTCTCTGTCTCTTTATTGGTGCATTTAGTCCATTTACATTCAGGGTAATTATAGATAAATAAGTTTTTAGTGCTGTCATTTTGATGCCTTTTTATGTGTGTTGTTGACAATTTCATTTTTCCACATACTTTTTTGTGCTGAGGCGTTTTTCTTAGTAAATTGTGAGATCCTCATTTTCATAGTGTTTGACCTTATGTTAGTTGAGTCGTTACGTTTTTCTTGGCTTTTATCTTGAGTTATAGAGTTGTTATACCTTTTTGTGGTTACCTTATTATTTACCCCTATTTTTCTAAGTAAAAACCTAACTTGTATTGTTCTATATCGCCTTGTATCACTCTCCATATGGCAGTTCAATGCCTCCTGTATTTAGTCCCTCTTTTTGATTATTGTGATCTTTTACCTATTGACTTCCATGATTCCCTGTTATGTGTATTTTTTTTTTTTATTAATCTTAATTTGTTTTTGTGATTTCTCTATTTGAGTTGATATCAGGACGTTCTGTTTTGTGACCTTGTGTTGTGCTGGTATCTGATATTATTGGTTCTCTGACCAAACAATATCCTTTAGTATTTCTTGTAGCTTTGGTTTGGTTTTTGCAAATTCTCTAAACTTGTGTTTATCTGTAAATATCTTAATTTTGCCTTCATATTTCAGAGAGAGTTTTGCTGGATATATGATCCTTGGCTGGCAGTTTTTCTCCTTCAGTGTTCTGTATATGTCGTCCCATTCCTTTCTTGCCTGCATGGTTTCTGCTGAGTAGTCTGAACTTATTCTTATTGATTCTCCCTTGAAGGAAACCTTTCTTTTCTCCCTGGCTGCTTTTAAGATTTTCTGTTTATCTTTGGTTTTGGCGAGTTTGATGATAATATGTCTTGGTGTTTTCCTTTTTGGATCAATCTTAAATGGGGTTCGATGAGCATCTTGGATAGATATCCTTTCGTCTTTCATGATGTCAGGGAAGTTTTGTGTCAGGAGTTCTTCAACTATTTTCTCTGTGTTTTCTGTCCCCCCTCCCTGTTCTGGGACTCCAGTCACCCGCAGGTTATCCTTCTTGATAGAGTCCCACATAATTCTTAGGGTTTCTTCATTTTTTTAAATTCTTTTATCTGATTTTTTTTCAGCAATGTTGGTGTTGATTCCCTGGTCCTCCAGATGTCCCAGTCTGCATTCTAATTGCTCGAGTCTGCTCCTCTGACTTCCTAGTGCGTTGTCTAATTCTGTTATTTTATTGTTAATCTTTTGGATTTCTACATGTTGTCTCTCTATGGATTCTTGCAACTTATTAATTTTTCCACTATGTTCTTGAATAATCTTTTTGAGTTCTTCAACAGTTTTATCGGTGTGTTCCTTGGCTTTTTCTGCAGTTATCCTAATTTCATTTGTGATATCATTAAGCATTCTGTAAATTAGTTTTTCATATTCTGTATCTGATAATTCCAAGATTGTATCTTCATTTGGGAAAGATTTTGATTCTTTTGTTTGGGGGGTTTGAGAAGCTGTCATGGTCTGCTTCTTTATGTGGTTTGATATGGATTGTTGTCTCCGAGCCATCACTGGGAAACTAGTTTTTCCAGAAAATCCGCTAAAAAAAAAAATGCAGTCAGACCCCTATCAGAGTTCTCCCTCTGGCTCAGGCTATTCGGATGTTAATGAAGCCGCCTGGGGAGGGTGGGGGAGGGAACAGAGAGATAGGAGAGTAGCACCTCAGAATATAGCCAGAGTTGCTTGTCTTGCTTGGAATGACTATTATATCTGAGATTCCCGCGGGCACGTCGCCTATGTGTGCTGGCTGTGTGGAGATTGCCCCCGGGGGGTCTGGCCCGCTGGAGTCACGGTCAGATCCTCCGCTTCCAGTCCCACGCCGAGCATCAAGGCTCCCCTACTGGGACGGTGCACTCTCGACTCCAAAATCAGTCGCTGCCTCCCCGGGGACTTCTCGTCCCTCCAGCCGCGTGGCCGTGCCGCCCCCGCGAACCAGGTGGGCCCCCTCCCGGGGTTAGTTCAGATGGGTGGAGCAGCTCCCCGTGCTTGTGCCGTGACCGAGTGTCCCGGCTGGGACGCTGTTCTCCCCGCTCCAATACCAGTCGCTGCCTCCCGGGGACATCTCCTACTGGCTGCGTCCCACGCCGCCCGCGAGACCCGGCTGGGCCCCTTCCCGGGGTTAGTTCAGGGCGGTGGAGCAGCTCTCCGTGTTTATGCCGTACCTGCGTCCAGTCCAAATCCCGGCGAGACAGTTCCCCGGCTGGGACGCTGCTCTTCCTGCTCCAAGACCAGTCACTGCCTCCCAGGGACTTCTCCTACCGGCTGCGTCCCACGCCGCTGGCGGAACCGGCTGGTCTCCCTCCCAGGGTTAGTTCAGGGGGGTGGAGCAGCTCTCTGTGCTTGTGCCGTACCTGACTGGTACGCTGGCTCCAGGCTCTGGAAACAATCGCTGCTTCCCCGTATTAGTTCTTTCTCTGTCTCTAAATCTGTGTTTGTTGTTCAGGGTTCGTAGATTGTTACGTATGTGATCGATTCACTTGTTTTTCCGTGTCTTTGTTGTAAGAGGGATCCGAGGTAGCGTCTGCCTAGTCCGCCATCTTGGCTCCGCCCCTTCCCTCAAATTTTTGAAGGCATTATTCTACTGTCTTCCAGATTGAAGAGTCTGATGACTCTGATTACATTTTGATTCCCTATCCTTTGTATTATGATCTCTTTTTCTCTGTAGGAGCCCTTAGGATATTCTCTTTGTACTTGGTGTTCTAAAATTTTTAAGGATAGACCTTCGTGTGGGTCATTTTTCATCCAGTGTGCTTGGTACTTGGGAGACCATTTCAATCTGGAAACTTGTCCTTCAGTTCTGAAAATTTTTCTCATATTATTTTAAAATCATCTTTTTTGAGGTATAATTGACACATAAGGAAATACAGCCATTTAAATGACCAAACATATACATTCATGTCACAACCACCATAATCAAGATATGGAATATTTCCATAATTCCAAAAGATTCACCCACGCTCCTTTCCAGTCAGTCTCTCCGCATCCCCTGGACCAGGCAACCATTGATCTGCTATCTATTAACATATGCATTCAGTTTTACTTTCTAAGAGTTTCATACAAATGGAATCATATAGTATGTACATTTTTGTGTCTGAGTTATTTCACTCAGCATAATGTTTTTGAAGTTGTCCAAGTTTTTGTGTGCATCAGTAGTTTGTTCCTTTTTATTGCTGAGTAGTATTCCACTATATGGATTATCACAGTTTACTTAGCCATTCTCCAGTTGCGGGAAACTTGATTGGTTCCCAAATTACAGATAAAGCCACCATATACATTTGTGTGCAGGTTTTTGTATGAACATACATTTTCATTTCACTTGGGTAGATACGTAGGGCTGAAATGGCTGTGTCATATGGTGAGTGCATGTTAAGTTCACAAGAAACTGTCAAACTGTTTTCCAAAGAGGTTGTATTATTTCACATTTCCCTCAGCAATGGATGGAAGTTCCAGTTCCTCCACATCCTCATCAACAATAGTTATTGTCAGTCTCTTTAATTCTAACCATTCTAGTGGGTGCGTAATGGTATCACGTTTGGTTTTATTTGCATTTCCCTGATGAATAATGAGCATCTTTTCCTGTGCTTATTGACCATTCATATGTTCTCTGTAAAGTCTCTGTTGAAATCGTTTGCCCATTTTTAAATGGGG
Organism: Elephas maximus indicus; assembly: GCF_024166365.1. Taxonomy (NCBI): domain Eukaryota; kingdom Metazoa; phylum Chordata; class Mammalia; order Proboscidea; family Elephantidae; genus Elephas; species Elephas maximus. The sequence goes on along the minus strand of NC_064833.1, from coordinate 75,562,492 downwards.
TTGTTTGTCTTATTATAGATTTGTAAAAGTTCTTTATATATTCTGAATACAAATTGCTTTTCAGATACATGTATTGCTAGTATTTTTTCTCTGTCTCTGGCTTACCTTTTTATTTTCTTTTGTTGCACTTTAGATGAAGGTTTACAGAACTAGTTTCTCATTAAACAGTACACATGTTGGTTTATGACATTGGTTAATGACCCCACAACATGTCAACACTCTCCCTTCTCAACTTTGGGTCCCCTATTACCAGCTTTCCTGTTTCCTCCTGCCTTCTAGTCCCTGTCCCAGGGCTGGTGTGCCCCCTTAGTCTTGTTTTATGGGCCTGTCCAATTTTTGACTGAAGGGTGAACCTCAGGAGTGACCTCATTACTGAGCTGAAAGGGTGTCTGGGGGCCATACTCTCAGGGTCCAGTCTCTATCAGGCCGGCAAGTCTGGTATTTCTTTTTGAGTTGGAATTTGGTTCTACATTTTTTCTCCAGCTCTGTCCAGGACCCTCTATTGTGATCCCTATCAGAGCAGTCAGTGGTGGTAGCTGGGCACCATCTAGTTGTACCAGACTCAGTCTGGTGGAGGCTGTAGTAGATGTGGTCCATTAGTCCTTTACTAATCTTTCCCTTTTATCTTTAGTTTTCTTCATTCTTCCTTGCTCCCAAAGGGGTGAGTCCAGTGGAGTATCCTAGATAGCTGCTCACAGGCTTTTAAGACCCCAGATGCTACTCACCACAGTAGAATGTAGAACATTTTCTTTATAAACTATGTTATGTCTGGCTTTTCATTAATGATATCTTTCAAAGAGCAAAAGTTTTAAATTTTGATGAAGTACAGTTTATCAAATTTTTATAGATCATGCTTTTTGTGTTCTTTTAAAGAAAACTTTTCCAATCTGTTCTTTTTCCTAAAAGTTTTATATTTTAGCATTTAAATTTACACATAACACATTTTGAGTAATTTTTTGTGTATGAGGTGAAGGATCAAGGTTTGCTTTTTTAATTTAGATATCCAGTTGTTCTACCACCATGTTTTGAAAGGCTGTCCTTTCCTCATTGAATTATCTTAGAACTTTTGTCAAAAATCAATTGACCATATATGTATGTAAAGTTACAATAATCAAGAAATGAACAACACTGTTTTGATTATTGTAACTTTAAAGTTGTAAAATCAGGTAGGGTAATTTCTCCAACTTTATTCTTCTTTATCAATATTTTTTGGGTATTCTAGGCCATTTGTATTCCCATATAAATTTTAGAATCACCTTGTCAGTTAAAAAATTCTGCTGGGATTTTGATTGGGATTGTGTTGAATTTATAGCTCAATTTGGAGGGAATAAACACCTAACAATATAGAGTCCTTTGATCCATGAACATGGTATAGCTCTCCATTTCTTTAGGTCTTTTTTAATTTCTTTCAACAATTTTGTAGTTTTTCACTGTACAGCTCTTGCACATATTTTCTTAAAATTATCTATTAAGTATTTCATGTTTCTTGATGAAATTGTAAACAGTATTTTTAAAAATCTCATTTTCCAGCTGTTCATTTGCTAGTGTGAGAATACAATTGATCCTTGTCCTCGGGACTCTACCACAATGAACCAGCCTGTTTTTGTTTCTTGGACACTCCAAGCTCCCTTCAGCCTCTGAACTTTTGTATCTGCTGTTCCTCTTGCCTGGCATGTTCTTTACCTAGCTCTTTTCACAGCTTGCTTCTTTCTTGTCCTTCAGATCTCAGTGTAAATGCCATCTTTTCACAGCCCTTTTTTGATAACCTGATCTAAAATATTCACTGACCCTTCTACATTATGTCATTCTATTTATTTCCTTCACAACACTTTTCATAATGTTCCTTATTTATTTTCTGACCTTTTCCTCTCCTTTCCCACTGTAATATAAGTTCCTTGAGGGCAGAAGTCCTGTCTGTCTTATTTATTGTGGCATCCCCAATGCCTACAACTTGTATCTTCAAGGGCCTAGAACAGTTCCTGGCACACAGAATATAATAAATGTACTTATTATATTTTTTAATAGACTAACTTGATGGGGAGGTGTCAAGAAATGCTTCTCAAAGGAGGTGACACCAAGTTCAGTCTTAAAAAATGAAGAAGATTTGGTTATTTAGGCATCAATTCCTAGACTGAATAATCAGCAGTAATCAGGGTTATTTATCCTAGTTGTCTATATACCTGGTTAGGTATTTATAATGGTTATGCAGCACTACAGTGACCTAAGAAGTTATCACTGTAGACAAAATAGCTTGATCTTAAAATCACAGAGAAAAAACTTCCTTTGGGATCATTAGGAGGCTAGCAGTTTTGTCCTGCTATCAAACTCCCTTTTTCTGTTCAAAGTATAATGAAAAAAGATATTCAAAGTAATAGCAGTAAACTGAAATAAATCTTGGTAGTTATAATAATTAACAACTAACCAAATTTTTCAAGATATATTCATATATTCACCACTCATTACTGAATATCTGTTTTCCAAATATATTGCTTAGAAGCTAGGCTCACAAAAACACTTAGGAAAAATACTTATCTTACACTTGGATAATTGATCGAAACTGATTCCAATTTGGGAGACGGGAAATCTTCACCATTCTCTCCCCAGGGAATGTACACTTATGTGCTTGGCTACTCCATTCCCAGGTCCTAGGCGTTCTCTACTCAGAGCAAAGACCTATACTCCAGGCTTTGTCATTTTGAAGAGGATCACATATACAGTATTTCTGATACAAGACCCTCTATTCTATCACAAAATCATATCGTGGTTACAAATACTACAAAATTTCAGGACAATTAAATATTCTGATATTGAATACATAATGTACAGTGATAAAAATCTAGAACACTCTAAAAATTTAAATATGTTTGAATTGAGAATTTATCTCTTGAACTCCTTACATGCTTCATGTTGTAAGTTGAAACAACTAATCGACTTGAGCTTTCTTATGGTTTTTATTTTAAACATATGCCTTGTTTGTTTAATTGCATTTTGAATATTTTGAGGAATTCATCATACTAGAATATGTATACCAAAAAAACCAAAACCAAACCCGTTGCTGTTGAGTCAACTCTGACTGATAGCAACTCTATAAGACAGAGTGTAACTGCCTCATAGGGTTTCCAAAGAGTGGCTGGTAGATTTGAACTGTCGACCTTTAGGGTTAGCAGCCAAACTCTTAACCATTGTGCCACTAGGGCTCCGGAATATGTATATATTTATTTAATTATATTAATAAATATAATTTATATTTACTTATTTGTATAATTATCTATTGCTTACAGCAGTCATAGGTCTGAATTTGGAAAGAAGGCCAGGGATAGCATTTTTTTAGGATCAGTGGAAGATTGTCTGGAAGTACTTCTGAAAACAAGAGCTCTGTTTATGGGGAAAGGGAGCCCATTTTTCCTCCCCTATCCCCCACCTAAAGAAATTATAGCACAGTCCATCCCATTGCTAAACCAGAAACTACAAGACCATGGCAAGATTCAGCTCACAGATGACTGTCTCCAGGAAGCCTTCCTTATCTCCAGCTGAGTTAGGGCTATCACCAATCCTAAAAACCAAACCCGTTGCTGTCGAGTTATAGCACTTAAGAAAACAGAATCACATTGTAGCCTCATTACTTGTTGACTGTGGGTTCCTTGAGGCCAAGGACTATCTTTCCCTCCTCTGTTCTATATCACATAGTATAATACCTGACAAATATATAGGTATCCAGTGCATATTTGAATGCATAAATAATTGAATGAATATGGCGTGATATAATATAGGTAGTGAAAATTAGGATAAGTTCAAGATCCAGAGTACTTCTCAAATAGTAGCAGCCAGGAGAGAGTTCAGTGCTAGTCACAGTTATTAGAAACTCATTCATTGGGAGATAAGAGTTAAGGGGCAAGAAATTTAATCTCTAGAGAAAATGTTTGATGCAAAAATCATACAGAAAGGAAAAAAGCATGTGTTTCCTCTCAGAGGAACTTTTTTCTGTTGATGAGGAATGGATGCATTGGGGTATGGAGGAGAAAGCCAGGCAAGAGGGCGAAATACTCAAATAAATATACTCAGAAGTGGAGATTCGTAAGGTAGTTACAGAACAAATCCAGAGTAGTTTTTAAGGTGATACATTTTATAGATACTTTAAAACATAAGTTTATATCCATGAAAATTTTATGTAAATATTATAAAATTAATTTTTTTACAGTACCTTCACATGCAAAAGTTGGTTGTCAACTGCTATGAGCTGATTAAGATTCTCCAGCATTTCTAAGTCTCTTATGTCATCAATATTATTATTGCTGATATTCAATATAGAGAGGGATTTCTGTAAGAAAAATAACTAAATTAGCATATTAAAGTGTCTTTTTAAATATTTTTTTTTTAATAGAACTAAACTCATTGCAGTCAAGTTGATTTAGACCCATGGTGACCCTATGTGCATTGTTATCGTTGTTGTTAGGTGCCGTTGAGTTGGTCCAACTCATAGCGACCCTGTGTACAGCAGAGTGAAACACTGCCTGATCCTGTACCATCCTCACAAATTGTTGTTATGTTTGAGTCCATTGTTGCAGTGACTGTGTCAATCCATCTCACTGAGGGTCTCCCTTTTTTTCGCTGACCTTCTACCTTACCACACATGGTGTCCTTCTCCAGGGACTGGTCCTTCCTCATAACATGTCCAAAGTGCATGAGACAAAATCTCGCCATCCTCGCTTCCAAGGAGCACTCTGTACTTCTTCCAGGACAGACCTGTTCATTCTTCTAGCAGTCCATGGGATATTTAGTAGTCTTCAACAACACCATTATTCAAAGGCATCAGTTCTTCAATCTTCCTTATTCATTGTCTGCTTTCCCATGCACAGGAGGCAACTGAAAATGTCTTGGCTTGGATCATGTACACCTTAGTCTTCAAAGTGATATCTTTGCTTTTCAACCCTTTAAAGAGGTATTTTGCAGCATATTTGCCCAATGTAATATGTCGTTTAGTTTCTTGACTGCTGCTACCATTGGCATTGATTGCTAATCCAAGTAAAATGAAATCCTTGACAACTTCAATATTTTCTCTGTGTGTCATGATGTTGCTTACTGGTCCAGGTATTAGGATTTTTGTTTTCTTTATGTTGAGGTGTAATTCATACTGAAGGCTGTGGTCTTTGATCTTCATCAGTAAGTACTTCAAGTTCTCTTCATTTTCAGCAAGCAAGGTTGTATCATCCGCATATTGCAGGTTGTTAATGAGTCTTCCTCCAATCCTGATGCCAAGTTCTTCTTCATATAGTCGAGGTTCTCAGAGTGTTTGCTCAGCATACACATTTAATAAGTATGGTGAATGAATACAACCCTGATGTACACCTTTTCTGGTATTAAACCAGATGGTATCCCCTTGTTCTGTTTGAATGACTGCCTCTTTGTTTATGTACAAGCTCCGCATGTGCATAATTAAGTGTTCTACAATTCCCATTCTTTGCAATGTTATCTATAATTTGTTATGATCCACACAGTTCCTGACAAATTGATTCTGACTCATGGTATCCCCCTGTGTGTCAGAGTAGAAGTGTGCTCCATAGGGTTTTCAGTGGCTGATTTTTTGGAAGCAGATTGCCAGGCCTTTCTTCCAAGGTGCCTCTGGGCATACTTGGACTTCCAACCTTTTGGTTAGCAGCTGAGTGCTTTTAGTGCTTGCACCACCTACGGCATTTATTTCTACTGCCCCCAAATTGAAGCCAGCCTATCTGTTGTGCACTGAATTACTTAATATGGCCATTTTACCCATGCATGCTCTTGTACCTCCCATACAGTGATTGGGTGGGACTAAGCAGATAAGGTGCTTGTGGCCCACCAAGGGGATTGAACAGCATTACTCATAATGCAAATAAGGTGCATGGAACCCCTGTGCGGGTGAGAACCCTAACAAGGGGATTGGTTAGTTTTGCCATCCTGCTAGGCTTAAAAAGAGAGCCAATCCCAGAGTGAGGAGTGGACCTCACTACCATCAAGAAAGAAGAGCCAGGAGTGGAGCATATCTTTTGGACCCAGGGTCCCTGCTTTGAGACCCTCCTAGACCCAGGAGACAGAGAGAGAGAGCTGTAACACCAGAGATGGCACAAGATGAGGAGAAGCAGTGGCAGAGAAATGGTAGCAGCAGAACCAGAAGCCTGGCTCGAGACAGTGTGGTGGACTTTCTAGCCCATGGACTGAAGTGGTTACAGTGGGCATGCCAACCCATGGAGTGAGAGAGCTGAGGGCCTTCAGGCAGGAAGTTTGCTGGCAGAGTGGGGTGGCCTCTGGGTGCTTACCCCTGGAGCTGAGGAGGTTTCTAACACCTGCCTGAGTAGGGCAGAGGCCAGGCCTGAATAGGACCAAGGGTCCAGGGACAGAAGAGGAGGCCTGTCCTGGGGGTCCAAGAGGACCCTGTCCTCAGGGGCCTGAGAGGAGCCTGTCTTCAGGGGGATGAGAGGAGCCCTGCATTACTAAGAGTAGCTGAGAAGGCTGTCCTGCACTGAAGAAGGGAGACTTTGCCTACATGCTTCCGGATCCTGATCCCAAGTTGTAGTCTGTTGATCTTGATCCCAAGTTGTAACCTGTTACTTCCCTAATAAACCCCATAATCATATTGTCTGTGAGTTCTGTGTGGCCATTGCAATGAATTATCAAACCCAGCAAAAACGTAGAGTGCCATGAGAGGGATGGCTGGTGTCAGAACTGGTAAAAAGGTTGGAGGGTGGAGGTATGTTTGACCTCCACCTCATAGGAATCAGTGCTGGGCTGATGTTGATCTTGATTCTCTCTCCTGCCTCTTGTGAAGTTAGTCAAGGTCAAATGCTGCTGCACCATTTTTACAATATCCCAACAAATCCCCTATCTTGAGGATTAGCAAGTACCTCAGTGGTACCCTCTAACTTCTCAAGTCATTGTGGGACCTCTGTATGAGGTGACTGGTTGTCAGATGACACAGTTACTTATGTCACTCTTGAACCCAGTGCTCTCAGACCTACGTGGTTCTGATGAGGCAGAGTCCTTTGTAGCATAACCTACAATCCAATCAGAATCCAGGAAGAAAGTGTCTTATTATATTAATGGCTCTCTGTTATTGTGTGCCCTTGAGTCATAGCAACCCAATCTGACAGAGTAGAACTGCCCCATAGGGTTTTCTAGGCTGTGATCTTTATGGAAGCAGATCATCAGGCCTTTCTTCCCTCGGGGTGGCTGGTAGGTTTGAATTGCTCACCTTTAGGTTAGCAGCCAAGCGCTTAACCATTTTGCCATCAGGGCTCCTTTGATGGCTGTCTAGGTGGTTTAAAAGTCATCAGATAATTGGGCGCTCCTCTTTCCTTAGGCTTTTCCCTACAATTTTAAATTGATAACCATCAAGGCCCAAATTGTGAATGAATTAACATCTGTATTAGAACTTCATAGTTTATGTAACCTTTTCACATCCTTCATTTGATCCTTCAGTTATCCCGACTTTATAGATGCTGAGTCTCTGAAAAATTATGTGGGAAAAGTTAGCTTTATCCCTTAAATAAATTCTCATCTGGCCATATACACATGCAGAGTATTTATAATGTCCAAATACACTTCACCATTTTCCTTTTCCATTATAGCATGTTATCACTATATTCCTTGTCAAAATACTTAAATGGTCCTTACTGCCAGAGAATAGAGAGTCCTTGGATCAAACAGAAGTTTTTCTCCTAGTGGAAGCCTCTGACTCTCAACATGAAGCTCTCTTAGTTCTTCTAATCCTTCTAAACCTTCTATGACAGCAATGTAATTGCCACCCAGATACCTGCAAAACAAAGACGTAATTCTAAATAAACATTTTTGAGGACGTAAACATGATAAAAACGTAATGATAAAAGCCATTGTGCTATGCTAAATTTATACATGCAGAATGTTGTTTAACTGAATTCATGAGAAGTTCATCTAAATGACCAATTTATTCTTACACGCTATTTAATCTAAGAAACAAGTTTTAAATTTTTTTTTTAAGTAAGAGAATTGAAATGGTCCTTATTAAACTCCGTATTGCTGTTAGGTGCCGTTGAGTCGGTTCCCACTCGTAGCGACCCTGTGCACAACAGAACGAAACACTGCCCGGTCCTGCGGCATCCTTATAATCCTTGTTATCCTTGTTATGCTTGAGCTCATTGTTGCAGCCACTGTGTCTGTCCATCTCGTTAAGGGTCTTCCTCTTTTCCACTGACCCTGTACTTTACCAAGCATGATGTCCTTCTCCAGGGACTGATCCCTCCTGACAACACGTCCAAAGTATGTAAGACGCAGTCTCGCCATCCTTGCTTCTAAGGAGCATTCTGGTTGTACTTCGTCCAAGACAGATTTGTTCGTTCTTTTGGCAGTCCATGGTATATTCAATATTCTTCGCCAACACCACAATTCAAAGGCGTCAGTTCTTCTTATAGTCCTCCTTATTCATTGTCCAGTTTTCACATGCATATGATGTGATTGAAAACACCATGGCCTGAGTCAGGCGCACCTTAGTCTTCAGGGTGACATCTTTGCTTTTCAACACTTTAGAGAAGTCCTTTGCAGTGGATTTGCCCAATGCAATGCACCTTTTGATTTCTTGACTGCTGGTTCCATGGGTTTTGATTCTGAATCCAAGTAAAATGAAATCCTTGACAACTTCAGTCTTTTCTCCATTTATCACAATGTGGCTTATTGGTCCAGTTGTGAGGATTTTTTAAACTCTGTATCAAACCAGAAAACCAAACCCATTGCTTTTGAGTCAATTCCTACTCATAGTGACCCTGTTGGACAGAATAGAACTGCCCCATAGGGTTTCCAAGGAGTGCCTGGTGGACTCAACCTACTGACCTTTTGGTTAGCAGCTGAACTCTTAACCCCTGTGCCACCAAGGTTTCCATAAGTCTTTTTCAGTGATTCCCAAATGCTGGGATGCATAAGAATCACCTGGGTTGTAGGTTTAAAAATGCATATTTCCGAACTTAACCCACAGAGATTCCAACTTGCAGGTCAAGGTTGGAATGTAGTAATCTGCATTTTGAATAAGCTTTGCCAACCCTACTCTCATCTCCCCATTCTGAGGCCTTTGACCTACTTTTTTAAAGAAGCACTGATAGTTCTTCCAATTTGGGGAAATTGGATCCAGCAGTTTTCATTGTCTAGTAACAATCATTAAAAACAAAAACAAAAAACCCATTGCTGTCGAGTCAATTCTGACTCACGGTGACCCTATAGGACAGAGTAGAACTGCCCCATAGGATTTCCAAGGTTGTAATCTTTATGGAAGCAGACTGTCATATCTCTCCAGTGGGGTAGCTGGTGGGTTCGAACTGCTGATCTTTCACTGCAGCATCAGGGCTCCTCAATAGGGAGTAAATGCCTTTTAAAATAAAATCTACATCAACATTATTACCTCTACAACCCTGTCCTTTGAGACATTACCTCCTGAAAGGCACAGAACTCATCTAGGTTCCACAGGACTTTTTCACCAGGTGAGCCTAAGTGAGAATATTTTATGTGTCCTTGAAGGGTCACTCTGAGTTGGAATCAATTCCACAGCAACGGGTTCGTGGGTTTTTTTATGAGTAGAAATTAACTCAACAGCACCTAACAATTACAACAACAAGCCCTTAAGACAACTCACCTACCAGCAAAAGAAAGTTATCAGGCTTAATAAAACTATTGAGTACTAAGTGTGAAACAATTTATTTTGTACTGGTAATAGTTTTTAATAGTACAAGAGAATAAATAAAAACTGAGGACTGTCCCACAAAACCCATGTGAGAATCAGACTCTATTTTATACTCAGTTTATGTTTGGAACTTAATGCACATAATAGAAATGCTTGTGTGCATAAAATATAAGTACTGTAATGACGGCAAACATTTACATCACTTAAAAATAAAAGCACTTACAGTTTTTCCAGTTTCTTTAATGATCTGAGGTTCTCTAAACATGAAATACAGTTGTTTTGTAGGTACAGATGAGTCAGATTTGTGGCAAAATTCAAGTTAGTGATTTGACTAATCCGGTTATCATATAAATATAAAACGCTAAGATTTTTGCAAAGAGAGAGATCTTCCTAAAAGGAAAACAGAAACAAGTCACATTTAATTTCCCCCGAAAACGTTTGTTTTTAAGAAAGTTTTTCACTTGATCATTCTGCAGATATATAAAAGAACAGCATTTCTCTGTACTTAGCACAGTCAAAACAAAACTATAGAATGATAACAAAATAGCTCTAAGACTTTGTGTTATGTAATTATACTTAAAAAATGTATTTGTTAAAAATGATTTTCGCAGTGCAAACTATTCTCCTTAGAAGCAATCAGGGTCTTCTGGAAGTTGTAGCATTTAGCAAATTATTGCTCCAGTGTTATGAATCTAGGCTTAATCTTTCTGTAGAATTGGAAAAAACTGTCTTGGTTTATAATACTGAAAAATTGGAAGTCATCTAAATGTTCAAGAATAATGGATTGACAAAGAAACTATGATATTGCTATAGAAGGGAATACCACACTACCATTAAATATTTAGTTTCTTTAGTAATATCTTATGGACTCCATAATACATAATTACGTGGAAACAGTACACTATGACCCACTATTGTAAAATTATGTGCAAACATGCCTTGAAAAAAGACTGGAAGGACATCACTTAAATTTTAATAACGATTATCTCTGCATGGTAGGATTACAGGTTAATTTCTTTTTATTTGTTTTATACAAATGCACACCACTTACTTTTAAAGTAAGAAAATAAAGGCATTTTAAAAAGGCTGTCACTTCTAGTGTGGTGGTAGAGTAAGCCTAGAGTAGTAGGCAGGAGGTAGAGTGGAGTGCTGCTCAGAAATACTCAGCCTTCATTAAGCTAACATGATCTTTTAAAATACAGTCACAGCTTGGGAAATTTAAGTTTACAAGTTTTTCGTTCTTTGATGTGAATTACTTTAGCCAGTTTGCTTTCTTCCTAGCAAACGTCATCCACACTGAAGGAGGACTGATTAACTGAGGCATTAAATGGGGCTCTTGGCATAAAGAAGTCTATTTGGTATGATGAGGTGGAGAGCTCTGAATAACAAGACAGACACTAGAGTTTGGGCATCTGGATTCACAGGGAGAAGGATCACCAGGAAATTGAGGAGGTACATAGAATGGCAGTTGGGTAGGCTGTCTGCAAAAACCAAACATTCTGTAATGGTCAATTTTACCTGGTGCTTTGGTGTTACATTCATTCATTGAATAAGTATCTATTCAGCTCTTAACATGAGTCAGGCACTGTATTGGATGGGGGATTTAGAGTGACATGAATGAAACAGGCATGATACCTGCTCTCAAGCAGCCTACAGTCATCCCTGTTTCCAAGAAAATTTCTCTCATTGATAGACTTTAAATTTTAACGTAGTCACTGGATACAAGTACGAAGGGTTATTGCAGCCTTTAAAATTTTCCAAATTAAAGCCAAGGATTAGTTTAGCACTGAGAAAACATAGTTTCGGAGTATATCCAAATAATCGGATATAGCTAATCCATATAATATGTATGTATATAACCAGTTAAATTATGTGTGAAAAAGCTATCACTGTTAAACTTTGAAATATAGTACTCACATAGATTAATTCTTAACATTTTGATATGTAAAAAATACATTCATATTCCAAGGTTTTGGAATAATACAAAAGTAATTATCTTTGAAATTATTTTACAAAGTATAATTTCAAATTTAGTATTTTAGGGGAACAGTAATGTATATTTTTAACATAGATATTTAAAAATTTCAATGGTATATTTTCTAGACTAAATTTTAATAATAGTTTAATATCACAAAAAGGAAATTAAAATGAAAATACAAATCCAAACTTACTAGTTAAAATGTAGCTATAAGTAAAATCAAAATGTAGTTAATAAGGTATGCCTTCACATCAATTTCTAAATTTTACATTGCTAATTATATGAAAATGGGAGATATTTAGAATTCTTACAATTGCATCTATATTTTTATCTGAAAAATTTATATGAGTTATTTTCTTCAGGTACTGTGAAATAGTTTCTTCTTTTCGGGGCTTAAAATTGCTGGTTTTGGCAATTAGATCCACGGTCAGTCGAACCATGATTCTCCTATAAATCAAAACCTCAGCAATGGATCTGTTCTGACACCATGTCAAGAAGCGGGTTTAGGTATGGTTTATCCCCAACTTTCTAGAAATTAAAGAAAAAAAGGAGTATTATGATATCACATAGTAATTTAGGAAAAATTATTTTGACTTTTAAATTTTCTTATATAAAACTACTTATAACTAGTTTACAGACTTTTTAGGAACATTTAAATATTGTCATGGATTGAACTGTGTCCCCCAGAAATATGTATCAATTTGGTTAGGCCATGATTCCCAGTATTGTGTGGTCATCCTCCATTTTGTGATTGATGTAATTGTGCTATGTGTTGTAAATCCTAATCTCTGCATGTGTTCCATGAGGCATTATTAGATTGTGTTAAAGAGGATTAGGGTGGGATGTAACACCCTTAGGACACATTCCTGATCTGAAGTAAAAGAAGTTTCCCTGGGGTGTGGTCTGCATCACCTTTCAAGAGATAAAAGGAAAGGGAAGTGAGCAGAGAGTGGGGGACCTCATGCCACCAAGAAAGCCATGCTGAGAGCAGAATATCCTTTAGACCCAAAGTTCCTGTGCAGAGAAGCTCCTAGACCAGGGGAAGATTGATGACAAGGACCTTCCTCCAGAACCAACAGAGGAAGCCCTCCGCTAAAGCTTCTGCCCTGAATTTGGACTTGTAGCCTACTAGACTGTGAGAGAATAAACTTCTGTTTGTTAAAGCCATCCACTTGTGGTATTTCTGTTATGGCAGCACTAGATGACTAAGGTTTTTTCTAAGTCTATAGACTTAACATCCTTTATAAAAAGATTTAAAAACACCAAAATTAATTAATTTACACAACTTATTCCCTTTATTTTTTACAATTCTTTTTTTTTAATTGTGGTGAAAACCCATTCACTTACTTTTTAAATGTTTTCCTCTCCCTGGGTAGTATTGAGCTGTTATTGTAGGACATCTTTTAAAAGAATTATCCTTCTGTAAGTCGAAAAATTCCTCAAGGAATATTGTTCACTGTTCTCACTGCATAGGTAAAGAAACGAAGGCCCAGAGATTTGTCTCAAACCATTCAGCTAGTGGCACTTGAGAATAGAACCAGGCTTCCTGGCTCCTCTTTCCATAATATCCATGGTGACCATATTTCCTAAACCCCAGAGTCAGAACACAGTGTGAAGACCCTGAGTATATATATAGGGCAGTGGTATAAACTATTTGAAAATGGAGGTGGCCTAGAAATTTTGTGATATATAGTTACCACAATTATTAATCCACAAAGAGGCAACATTACATAGTATTTCTCAGTCCAGACTGCCTCAGTTCAAATTTTGGTTCTACCAATACTTATGAGGCAATTGTAGGCATGTTACCTCAGTTTCTTATAAAATAAGGATAATATTGGTACCTACTTTCCAAGGGATATTGTGAGGATTATACAAGATAATTATGTCTAGAGCATTCTGCACTGGTACATAGCCAAAGTATGACCTTGAGTATATCCTACCTAAATTTAGAGACCATCTCTAGATATGAAGAACTGAACGTTAATGAACGAAGATCAGACAAGTTGTGGAATGACATCAAAGACCTCATTCATAAGAAAGCAAGAAGTCATTATAAAGATAGGAAAGAAAAGACCAAAATGGATGTCAGAAGAGACTCTGAAGCTTGCTCTTGAATGTCAAGTAGCTAAAGCTAATGGAAGAAATGAAATAAAAAAGCTGAACAGAAGATTTCACAGGGTGACTCAAGAAGAAAAAGTAAAGTATTATAATGATATGTGCAGAGACCTGGAGTTAGGAAACCAAAAGGGAAGAACATGCTCAGCACTTCTAAAGCTGAAAGAACTGAAGAAAAATTCAAGTCTCCAGCTGCAATATTGAAGGATTCCATGGGCAAAATATTGAATGATGCAGGAGGCATCCAAAGAAGATGGAAGAAATACAAAGAGTAACGGTACCAAAGAGAATTGGTCAATGTTCAAACATTTCAGGAGGTAGCATATGATCAAGAACCAATGGTACTGAAGAAAGAAGTCCAAGCTGCACTGAAGACTTCAGTGAAAAACAAGGCTCCAGGAATTGATGGAACACCAACTGAGGTGTTTCAACAAATGGATGCAGCGCTGGAAGTGCTCACTTGTCTATGCCAAGAAATTTGAAAGACAGTTATCTGACCAGCCAGCTGTAAGAGATCCATATTTATGCCTATTCCAAAGAAAGGCAATCCAACAGAAATTATTGAACAATATCATTAATATCATACACAAGTAAAATTTTGCTGAAGATCATTTCAAAAGCGGTTGCAGCAGTACATTGACAGGGAACTGGCAGTAATTCAAGCCAGATTCAGAAGAAGATGTGGAATGAGGGGTATATCATTGCTGATGTCAGATGGATACTGGCTGAATGCAGGGAATACCAGAAAGATGTTTACCTGTGTTTTACTGATTATGCAAAGGCAATCAGCTATGTGGATCATAACAAATTATGGATAACATTGCAAAGAATGTGAATTCCAGAACACTTAATTGTGCTCATGAGGAACCTTTACATAGATCAAGAGGCAGTTGTTCGGAGAGAACAAGGAGATACTGTGTAGTTTAAAATCAGGAAAGGTATGAGTCAAGGTTGTGTCCTTTCATCATACTTATTCTATCTGTTGCTGAGCAAATAATCCGAGAACCTGGACTATATGAAGAAGAATGGGGTATCAGGATTGGAGGAAGACTCATTAACAACTTGCATTATGCAGATGACACAGCCTTGCTTGTTCAAAGTGAAGAGGACTTGAAGCACTTACTGATGAAGATCAAAGATAACAGCCTGCAGTATGGATTACACCTCAACATAAAGAAAACAAAAATCCTCAGAACTGGACCAGTAAGCAACATCATGGTAAACAGAGAAAATATTGACGTTGTAAAGGATTTCATTTTACTTGGATCCACAATCAATGCCCATGAAAGCAGCAGTCAAGAAATCAAATGCATTGCATTGGGCAAATCTGCTGCAAAAGACTTCTTTAAGTGTTAAAAAGCAAAGCTGTCACTTTAAGGACTAAGGTGTGCCTGATCCAAGCCATGGTATTTTCAGTCACCTCATAATGCATGTGAGAGCTGGACAATGAGTAAGGAAGACAGAAGAAGAGTTGACACCTTTGAATTATGGTGTCGGTGAAAAATATTGAATATACCACAGACTGTCAGAAGAATGAACAAATTTGTCTTGGAAGAAGTACAGCCAGAAGGCTCCTTAGAAGCAAGGATGAGGAGACTTTTTCTCTTGTATTTTGGACATGTTATCAGGAGGGACCAGTCCCTGGAGAAAGACATCATGCTTCGTAAAGTGAGCAAAAGAGAGGAAGATCCTTGAGGAGATGGATTGACACAGTGGCTGCAATAGTGGGTTCCAGCATAGCAGCAATTGTGGGGGTGACGCAAGACCAGGCAGTGCTTCATTCTGTTGTACATAGGGTTGCTATGAGTTGGAACTGACTTGAAGGCACCTAACAATAATGACAACAACATTCCTGACTCTCCTTCTTCCTCTGTTGTTCCTGGTAAAGAGAGACAAATTGTGCCTTGGATGGCTTGCAAGCTTGCAAGATTTTAAGACCCCAGACACTATGAAAAGAACTAGAAGGTAGAACAGAAGCATTATACACGTTATTAGGGCAATTAATTGGGATGTCTCATGAAACCATGACCCTAAACCTCCAAACCAAGGAACCTAATCCCATGAGGTGTTTTGTTGTAAACAGTCTCAGCAGCTACTGTTTTTTTTTTGTCATTGTTGTAAATATATCTATCACACAACTGATGCCAATTCAACTTATTGACAGCAATTATATCAATTGGCTGTGTAACCCTACCCTTAATCAGTGTGATTTTTCCATCACTGTTAACCCTCCCTTTCCTCCTACCTTCTGCCCTTTTAAAAAAAAAAAAAATTTTTTTTTTCTGCCCTTGGTAACCGTTAATAAACTTTAATCTCTGTACATGTACCTTTTCTTATCTTTTTATATAAGTGAGATCATACAATATTTGTCCTTTTGTGACTGACTTGTTTTACTCAGCATAATGTCTTCAAACTCCATCCATACCATAGCATGTATCAAGACTTCGTTTCTTCTACTGGCTGAGTACTATTCCATTGTATATATGTACCACATTTTGTTTATCTATTCATCTGTTAATGGACATTTAGGTTGTTTCTACTTTTTGGCTATTGTGAATAGTGCTGCAGTGAACATTGGTGTACAAGTCTGTTTGAGTCTCCGCTTTCTAGTCTTTTGGGTATATACCTAGGAGTGGAATTGTGAGGTCATATGGTAATTCTATTTTTAGTTTTTTGAGGACCCACCACCAGAAGCCTTATTTTTTAAACGTAGTCAGATGTATCAATTTTTCTGTTCATGTTTTGTTCTTTTTGTGGCTATCTTAGTAACTCCTTGCCTACTCTAATTTCAATAGAAAGACAAATTTTCTTCTAAAAGTGTTAAAATTTTGTTTTGCACATTTTGGTCTTTAATCTGTTTAGAATTGATTAATATGTAATTAGTGAGATAGGATTGTTTACGGAGAGCCAATTAGCTCAGCACCATATGCATGGTTCTTTTCCATTTATTTATGAACCCATTCCTAGGTCTACACACTGTCTTAATTACTATAGCTTAATAATGTGTTTCCACCTTGGTTATTCTTGGTCCTTAACTATTTTATATAAATTTTAAAATCAATTTATGTTCCATGGAAAATCTTGTTAGAATTTTGTTAGAAATTCCATTGATTTGATAAAGAATTTGTGAAACACTGACATCTCTCTAACATTGAGCCTTCTCTTCCATGAACATGGTACATCTCTTCACTATGGGAGTGCTTCCTTTATATATATATATATATATATATGTGTGTGTGTGTGTGTGTATATAACATAATTATAACCTTATGTATATTTTATATATATAAAGTATTATTGTGGTAAAATATATAACACAAAATTTGCTATTTTTAAGTGTACAATTTAGTGACATTAATTACATTCATCATGTTGTACAACCGTCACCACTGTCTATTTCCAAAAGTTTTTCATCATCCCAGACAGGAACTCAATATCCCTTCAGCAATAACTCTCTGTTCTTCCTTGCTCTGCCCCCTGGTAGCCACTAATAAGCTTTGATCTCTATGCATTTGCCTATTCTAATATTTTATATGTATGAGATCATATTTGTCCTTTTGTGTCTGGCTTATCTCACTTAGCAGAATGTTTTCAAAGTAATTACCGATAAAGAAGGATTACTTCTGCCATTTTACTATTTGTTTTCTGTGTGCCCTATACCTTTTTTGTCCCGCATTTCCTCCAATACTGCCTACCTTTGTGTTCAGTTGATTTTTTGTTTTTTTGTAGTGAACCATCGTGATTCCCTTGTTTCCTTCTGTGTATATTTTTAAGATGCATGTGTGTGTCTGTGTCTGTGTCTGTGTGTGGTTATCATGGTAATCATGTAATTACCAAACCAAGATGAGCACCTTGCTTCAGTCCTTCAGGTAGCCCCTAGACTGGTTAGAACAGACACATAAAATAATTTACAATAATTTGCAAATAAAGTCTGCTCTGCTCCCTCTAGATCCATGCCCCCTCTCTGCAAGTGCAGGCTGCCTTTAATGTGGCTGTGCCAAGGTGGGGAGAGAGTGGGTGCAGGTGAGTAGCAAACCAAAGCTTTCCTACCAATTATATGTTGCCTTTTTCTTGACTCTGTTCACTTAGTTGCTGTAACCCTTTGACTGTTTTCCAGAGTTCTGACAAAGTTGGTTCTGTAAGTTTCTACCTTTGTTTTTTTTTTTGGTGTTTTTGTGGGAGGACAAGAGCTTGCAGCTGCTTACGCCACCATCTTGCTCCAAACTTCTCTCAATAGCTCTATAATTTTCTTCATTAAGGCCATGAATAAGTTTTTTTTTCATAGTTATTCTTGAGGATCAGATACTTTTGTTGATATTGCAAATATATCCTTTTAGAAATTAATTTTTCTGTTTGTAGCTAATATATAGAAATGTATTTAAAAATATTGATCTTATATCCAGTAACTTGCTAATGACTTATTAATTCTAATAACTTGCAGTTTCTTGGATTTTCTGTGTAGACAATCATAGCATATAGAAATGACACTTAATTACTTTCCAATTCTTATACACCTTTTTTTTTTCTTCTTTTAATTGTATTACTGCACTAGCTAGGACCTTAGTACAAAGTTGAAGAAGTAATGAGAGCTATACACTTGTCTTATTGCTGGTTTCAAAGGGAATGCTTGCAACATTTCACTACTGGATCTCTGCAGTGAATTTTTTTTTTTTTAATTAGATAGTCATTCTCAGGCTAAGAAAGTTCTTTTCTAGTCCTAGTTTGTAAAATATATATATTTTTTGTAATAAATGGGTGTTTACTGTTATGATGTGCTTTTTTGTGCATTAGAACATGTGGTAAAACACATTAATAGATTTTTGAGTGCTAAAATTTTTACATTCCAGGGATAAACCAAGTGTAATCAGGATCTCATTGCTGTGAAGTCAATTCCGACTCATGACAACACCATGTGTTACAAAGTAGAACTGCTCCATAGGGTGTTCTTGGCTATAATCTTTATGGAAGCAGATCACCAGGCCTTTCTTCCATAGCACTGCTGGGTCAGTTCAAACTACTAACCTTTAAGTTAGTAGCTGAGAGCAAACCACTTGTGCCACCCAAGGACCTTTTAGTCAGGATAGCATATATATAAATGAATTAAGTTTCTAATATATACATATATAATTGTACTTTAGATGATTTACAGAACTAACTTCTCATTAAACAGTACACATATTGTTTATGACATTGGTTAACAACCCATGACATGTCAACACTCTCCCTTCTTGACCTTGGGTTTCCTAATGCCCAGTTTTCCTGTCCTCTTCTGCCTTCTAATTCTTGCCCCTGGACTGGTGTGCCCATTTAGTCTCATTTTGTTTTATGGGCCTGTCTAATCTTTGGCTGGAGGGTGAACCTCAGGAGTGACTTCAGTACTGAGCTAAGAGGGTGTCAGGGGGCCATACTCTTGGGATTTCTCCAGTCTGTCAGGCCAGTAAGTCTGGTCTTTTTTTGTGAGTTAGAATTTTGTTCCACATTTTTCTCTAGGTCTCTCTGGGACCCTCTATTGTGATCCCTGTCAGAGCAGTCAGTGGAGGTAGCTGGGCACCATCTGGTTGTACTGGACTCAGTCTGATGGAGGCAGTGGTAATTTTGATCCATTAGTCCCTTGAACTAAGCTTTTCCTTTGTCTTTCCTTCCTCCTGAAGGGATGAGACCAATGGAATATCTTAGATGGCCGCTCACAGGCTTTTAAGACCCCAGAAGTTTCTAATATTTTATTTAGGATTTTTGTACCTAGTTTAGGAGAGAGATTGACCACTGATTTTCTTTCTTATACCATCTGGGCTTGGTTTGGTATCCAGGTTATATTCACCTCATAAAATCAGCTGGGGAATTTTCTGCTTTTTCTGCCTTGAATGTATGGTTGAACTCTCCTGCAGAACCACCTAGACCTGATATGTTCTTTTTTCAGAAGGAAGTAGTTTCAGGAGATAAATGTTAAACTACTGTTTTGGTTTATTTAATAACTATAGGTCCATGCAGATTTTCTATTTCATCTAGAATCAGGGGAAATTTATTTTTGGGAAGCTATTTTTTTTTTCAATAGGAAATTAACTTTTCTAAGTTTTGTTGGCATAGAGTTCTTCTATTATATAACATTCTTATTTTTCCAGTTTCTCTGCTGCTCTTCCCCTTTTCATTTCTAATATAGCTTATGTTGTATTTCTTTTATTTTCTTGATTAACTTGTCAGTTTTATATTGAATAAGCTTGTCTGTTTTATTAGTACATTCAAAGAGAACCAGTTTCAGCCTTGTTGGTCGTCTTATTTTATATTTGATTCGATTTCACTAATTTCTGTTTTTTTCTTTTTAAAATTTCATTCCTCCTAACTTTTAGTTTGTTCTTTTTCTAAAGTCTAAATGTAGATGTTTGCCTCGTTACTTTCTAGTCTTTCTCCTTTTCTAATACAAATATTTGAGGTTATAATCCTCTAAGTACTACTTTAGCTGATTCTGCAAGATGTGATATTTTCACTATAGATCAGTTATTATTTTCTAATATCCATTTGTGACGTTTTTGGCCCATATTTTAAAATTTTAGTACTTTTCCTGGAAATTCCAAATATTTTTATTATGCTGATAGGTGAAAACGCATATATACTTACTCTCATGGAACATCTCCACCAGTTGGCACCATGAAATTCACGTTTTGCATCCTAGTGAGGTAAATAGCATCTGGGGTCTTAAAAGCTTGCAAGCATCCATCTAAGATACAAATATTGGTCTCTACTCATTTTTTTTTTTCTTTTACTCATTAGGAGCAAGAGAGAAAGAAGAAAACCAAGTCTCAGAGAAGAAACTAGTCTACAGGGCTAATGGCCTACATGAGCCACAGTCTCATCTGCCTTCAGAAGAACTAGATGGTGCCCGGCTACCACTACTGACCCTTCTGATCAGGGCCACAATAGATGGGCAAGGATAGAACAGGAGAAAAATGTGGAACTGAAATAAAATTCTGAAAAAGTCCAGACTTACTGGACCAGTTGAGACTGGAGGACTCCCTGAGACTATTGCCCTGAGGTACTCTTTAAACTTTGAACTGAAATTATTCCAAGGTCACCTTTTAGCAAAATAACATATTGGCACACAAAATAAAGGATATTACCTGTGAGTATGGGGCTCCATTAAAAAACCAACTATATGAGACCAAAAGGTCAACAGTTATTCCAAAGCAAAGATGAGAAGACAAGGGGGGGCAGGGAAACTAAAACAAACAAACAAACAAAAAACCCATTGCTGTCAAGTTGATTCCGACTGATAGAGACCCTATAGGACAGAGTAGAACTGCCCCATAGAATTTCCAAGGAGCACCTGGTGGATTCAAACTGCCAACCCTTTGCAGTTAACCACTGCACCACCGGAGTTTCCAGTACTGGAAACAGAACAGCCAGAACACAGCTAAAGAGAATGTTGACAGACTGTGAAGACTGTAAGTACTGTCACTGAGCAACTTGTGTAGAAACTGTCAAATGGGAACCTGATTTGGTGTGTAAACTTTCACTAAAAGCACAACGAAATATTTAAAAAAAAAAAGTTATACAGTGATTTCCAAAGTGCTGTTTTGTTGAGGCATAATTTGACACTAATCATAAACTATACTGTATCAATATTTCTTAAACTGGGGTCTTCAGAACTAATCAAGGTGGTCCTCAAGTTCCCTCAGAAACGTTAAAAATTTTGTATTTTTAGAGTCTGAAGCATATTTTACTTTATTAGTACAAGTCAGTGAGCTTGTGCTGGATTTGGTTAATGTGTTTACCATGCCTGCACTTGCCTGGCTTTCTGGCTGCAGTGGCCTTAGCAATGGATTGGCTGTTCAGTCATTGGTGGAACCAGGTGGCTGCTGCCTCCCCTGATGCTACAGACTAAGGTTTCTGGGGCATTTGAGCTCCCCACACATGCAGCTCACCTCTCTCCTCCCTCCCCATGGCCTCACTCTTGCAGCTCAGGCAGAAGACTTTGCTGCACAGGTGTCCATGCATGAGCAACCCTGTACTATGAGGGAAGTGATGCCCTAAGGAGGTAACTGACCAAAGGAAAACAGGGACCACAAATGATTTATTCTCCCTTCTTTACCTCACTGACTTTTTGGAGACAGTAATTTCAAAAGGCTTCTCTAAAATATGCTGTGGCCTTCCGGGTTACATACTGTCTTAGGCTGGGTTCTCTAGAGAAGCAAAGCCAGTGAATCGTATATGCATATAAATATATGTTTGTCTGTGTGTCTGTGTGTATGTGTGTGTGTGTATATATATATATATATATGTATGTATGTATGTATAACCAAAACCCATTGCCATCAAATTGATTCTGACTCATAGCTACTATAGGATAGAGTATAATAGCCCCATAGGGTTTCCAAGGAGTAGCTGGTGGATTTGAACTGCCGACCTTTTAGTTAGCACCGAAACCCTTAATCACTGTGCCACCAGAGCTCCATAAACCAACCAAAAACCCACTGCTGTCGAGTTGATTCTGACTCATGACAACCCTATAGGACAGAGTAGAACTGCTCCATCGGGTTTCCAAGGAGCCAACCTTTTGGTTAGCAGCTGAGCTCTTAAACACTGAGCCACCAGGGCTCCATATGTATCTATCTATAGATAGATAGATAGATATGTGTATATATATAGATACATGTATATGTCTGTATATATACATACATATGTGTGTGTGTATATATATATGCAAAAATAGATTTATATCAATGAAATGGCTCACATGGTTGTAGAGGCTGGAAAGTGGGTCAGGCATCAGGCTAGGGGCTTCTCCTGACTCACGTAACTGCAGGGGCTGACGAATCCAAGATTGGCAGCCTCGATGGCAGGCTGCTGGCTCAAATTCCAATAACCAGAGTTCAGATGATGACAAGCCGGATGTGGGATCCAGAACAGAGCAAAAGCCAGAGAGTTTTGCCAGGAATTCCAACATATGTTGGATGTAGGCCCTATCCCCAAGGAAACCCCCTTTCAACTGACTGGCTGCTCACAGCAGATCTCATCATGGAGGAAATTAGATTATATCACATCTCATCATAGAAGTGATTACATTATTACATAATTACCAAACTACATCATAACTGCCAAACCACTGAGAATCATGGCCCAGCCAAGATGACATACAACCTTAACCATCATACATACTCTATTTCTCTCCCTCCACCCTATCTCATTCCCTTTTCCCTCTCCTGCTTCCTTTTGGGATCGCAACCCAAAAAGTGTTAACATGTGCGTTTTTACTTCAGGCTCTGTTTTCTAACCTGGGATAAAACATAAATTTTGGATCATCCGAATACTCATGAATGATCACACTATAAATGAATCCTGTCTCTAGCTTTCAGTGTACAGATTTGTGTTTGTAGGAAAAAAAATTGAAGTATCTCAGATAATGAGAAAGGGAAAGAGGCAGACTTAACATGTAAATGATATATTTATTAAATCAAGGGACCTCATCTGCAAGCTATAGGAAAGTTTTTCAGGCGCTTGAGTATAGAGCGGGAGAGAATTTAATCAACCCACTACACACAGCAATAGGGAATTGCTAAATAAAAGAACCTGCATTAAGCAGTCTAATCCATGAAAGGATTTTGTTTCATCAAAACACCAGTCATCTTGTTATAATAATATTAATTTAAACTTTTTTGGTGTTGTAGTTTTAGAGAAACTATAAACTCCAGGAGTTTAAACCGAACCTAATTTAGATATGGTTACGTTTTAAAATCTTGTAATGTCAACACTTGGGAGGGGAGGTCCTTGATTTTCTTTTCAAAGAGTTTCGTTCTTTCTTAAAGTTTGAGAAACTGCTTTTCCGTCATTTTTTCCCACTAGATCTCTCTCTCATCTCCGGGCTCCGCTTGCCAGAACATCGCTATCTCCCTAGATCGGTCAGTGGGAATAGTTTATAGAGCTGCTTTTACACGCACGCTGGAGTCCATTTTAACGGACCCCTTGGCTTTTATCTTTTGGAGATCCCTCAGGCTAGCTGTGGTGATTAAAGTTTCCCGAATTAATTTTCTACCTTCATTTCCCCTTAGAGAGCTTCCAGGCGCTCTAAACGCCTCCTCTCTTAAATCCCGGCTCCCGCCAGGCTTTCCTCCTTTCTAACTCAGCTCCGCGTCCTCCGACCCAGCTCACCACTCCTTCGGCTCAGCGGTCTCCCCTACACCATGTCTCCCTTCTCTAGAGCTGTTTCCCAACCTTGCCTGATCTTAGCCATTTGTTAAAAATGCACATTTCCAGACTGTCCTCCTGGAAATTCTTTTTTTATGTCTAGAGGTAAGGTCCAGGCATCTGCATTTTAACAACTGACTCAGGAAAAGTCTTACTACCAGGCAAGTTTGAGAATCATGGCTCTAGGGTGTCCTCGGCCTCCACGCTTCTTCCCTGAGGGCGCCTCACCACTCACAGGACTAGTCGGGTCAGTAGCTCAGGTCTGGGAAGTTTCGCCAGTGCCTAGATCCTCGGCGGCTAGGGTGCGGTTGCCAGGCAACCAGACGCTGCCTCCAGGGCTCACGAGAAATCTCGCGATGTTTCGGGAAGCATTACCCCGCCCCCCGCCCCTCCCCCCACCTACCCCTCCCCCTGCGCTTTCGCAGCCAGCGAGGCACTTTTGTGACGCGGCGGCCAGGGGCTCGTAGGGTGCACGTAGGCAGGCTCCGAGTGGAGGCCGTTAGCTTGAAGACGCCTTAAGGCGTTGGTCGCTTTGCGTGGACCAAGCTGTGGCCAGAACAATATTTAACAGGCCACTGTTTTCTCCTACTGCATTAACCTGTCAAAGTTTTGGCCTTTTTCAGTGCTCAACAACCACCTTTTCCCAAAAGCACACCAGGAAAGGAATAGCCGGAATCAAAGTACAGCCCGTACTACGCCCTTTCCTCGGATAAAATCCAAACTCCTTGGGGTGACATTCAAAGCTTTTCATCATGACCAACCTCACTGCTTGCCACTTGCCCTCTACACGTCTGTGTTTCAGTCTCCTGGCACTTTGCTCAGTATGCCACGTTTGTTTTTAAATTTTCCCTCCCCTCAAGATAGCAATAGCACACACTTTTTACAATTCTTATTTTCCGTTTTAATATTCCATATCCCAGCTCAGAGCATCCTTTCTGAAGCCTTCCACTGGCCCCCAGTTTGTTAAGTAATGCTGCTTCCTGCCCCCAACCAACTGCTTCTAGTAAGTTATTTAGCATAGCGCCTAACACACTGCTACACACTTGTGTACCACAAATATCTGTCATACAATGGTAAATTCTTTGAGAACAAGGATTACGTCTTTTACTTCTCAGGTCCTTACCAAAGTGCTTTTGTGACATAAATATAATTTATTAATGAAGGAGTGCAGAAGAATAGTACAAGGAACTGACATAGTGGAAACACTCGGGCTCATTAGAGGCAAGAGTGGAGTGAGCAGTCTGGACAAAGGGACAATAAAAGCTGGAGAACAGTGAGCTGTGATCCTGTGGGGAAATGTCATTGCCTTTTCTTGAGCAAACAAGGGTCAGAGAAGATTGTTAAAGTTACAAGACAGCTTAGAGCCCACGTACACAGCCTAACTTCCCATTTTGCAAATAAGGAAATTCCCAGGCCGGGAGAGGAAAACGACATGCTCGAGGTCACACCCTGGTGGCAGAGAGGGAACTTATCCTAGGCTCAGTTTTCCTTTCCATAATATCTCCCTGAATTTGATGACGAGAGTAGTCTAGAAAGGTAGGTGGGGAAATGGGAGAAAGATTAACCCTAACCCTATTCAGGAGATTGTTGCTAAAGTCCAGTCGTGAGACAATCTTTGCCTGGATTGGGTGAAGGCAAAGAATGTGGAAAGAAATAAAATGGAAATGAGATATCTTGCATGATAAGTTAAGAGAAACATTGAATAAAGGGCATGAGAGTTCAAAGATATTTCCCAGGTGTTAGGATAAAGGACCACCACCTGTCTGCCAGGTTGTTGTACTGTGGTGGCTTGCATGTTGCTGTGATGCTGGAAGCTATGCTACTGGTACCCATGGTGGCTAGGTTTCAGCTGAAATTCCAGACTAAGATAGACTAGGAAGAAGGACCTGGTGGTCTACTTCTGAAAAATTGGCCAGTGAAAACCTTATGAATAGCAGCAGAACATTGTCTGATACAGTGCTGGAAGATGAGCCACTCAGGTTGGAAGGCACTCAAAATATGACTGGAGAAGAGCCGCCTCCTCAAAGTAGAGTTGACCTTAATGATGTGGATGGAGTCAAGCTTTCAGGACCTTCATTTACTGATGTGGCACAACTCAAAATGAGAAGAAACAGCTATAAACATCCACTAATAATCAGAACATGGAATGTACAAAGTATGAATCTAAGAAAATTAGAAGTTGTCAAAAATGAAATGGAATGCATAAAAATTGATATCCTAGGCATTAGTGAGCTGAAATGGACTAAAACAAAAACAAACCAAACCCATTTCTGTCGAGTTGATTCCAACTCATAGTGACCCTATGGGGCAGAGTATAACTGCCCCATAGGGTTTCCAAGGATTTGGTGGATTTGAGCTGCCAGCCTTTTGGTTAGCAACCTAAGCTCTTAATCACTGCACCACCAGGGCTCCAAAATGGACTGGTATTGGCCATTTTGAATCAGACAATCATATGATCTATTATGCCAGGAATGACAAATTGAAGAGGAGTGGTGTTGCATTCGTTGTCAAAAAAAAATGTCAATATCTAGCTTGATGTACAGCGCTGTCCGTGATAGGCTAATATCCATACGTCCACAAGGAAGACCAGTTAAGATGACCATTATTCAAATTTACACACCAATCACTAATGCCAAAGATAAAGAAACTGAAGATTTTTACCAACTTTTGTGGTCTGAACTTGATTAAACATGCAAATTAGGATACATTGGTAATTCATGGTGATTGGAATGCAAAAGCTGGAAACAAAGAAGATGGATCAGTAGCTGAAAAAGTGGCTTTGGTGGTAGAAAGAACTCTGGAGATCACGTGATAGAATTTTGCGAGACCAACGACTTACTCATTGCAAATACCATTTTCAACAACATAAATGACAGCTATATATGTAGACATGGCTGAATGGAATATAAAGAAATCAAATCTACTACATCTATGGAAAGAGATGATGTAGAAGCATAATATCATCAGTCAGAACAAGGCTGGGGCTGACTGCTGAACAAACCATCAGTTGCTCATATGCAAGTTCAAGTCGAAGCTGAAGAAAATTAAAACAAGTGCACAAGAGCCAAAATATGACCTTGAGTGTATCCCTCCTGAATTTAGAGACCATCTCAAGAATAGATTTGAGGCATTGAACACAAATGACTGAAAAATTGAGTAGTAGAATGATATCAAGGACATCATACATGAAGAAGGGAAAAGGTCATTAAAAAGACAGGAAGGAAAGAAAGAAAAGACCAAAATCAATGTCAGAAGAGACTCTGAAACTTGCTCTTGAATGTAGAATAGCTAAAGAGAATGAAAGAAATGAAGTAAAAGAAGAATTGAACAGAATAATTCAAAGGGCAGCTTGAGAAGAAAAAGTAAAGTATTATAATGACATGTGCAAAGGCCTGGAGTTAGAAAACCAAAAGGCAAGAACATGTTCAGCATTTCTCAAGCTGAGAGAACTGAAGAAAAAATTCAAGCCTTGAGTTGCAATATTGAAGGATTCTATGGGCAAAATGTTGAAGGATGTAGGAAGCATCAAAAGAAGGTGGAAAGGATATACCAAAAAGAATTGGTTGATGTTCAACCATTTCAGGAGGTCGCATATGATCAAGAACCGATGATACTACAGGAAGAAATCCAAGCTGCACTGTAGGCACTGGTGAAAAACAAAGCTTCTGGAATTGATGGAACACCAATTGAGAAGTTTCAATAAACAGGTGTAGCACTGGAGGCACTCACTTGTCTATTCCAAGAAATTTGGAAGACAACTGTCTTGCCAGCTGACTGGAAGAGATCCATAGTTGAGCCCATCCCAAAGAAAAATGATCCAACAGAATCTGGAAATTATCAAAGAATATCATTAATATCACACACAAGTAAAATTTTGCTGAAGATCATTCAAAAATGGTTGCAGCAGTACATCGACAGGGAACTGCCAGAAATTCAAGCCATATTCAGAGGAAGATGTAGAATGGGATATTATTGCTGATGTTAGATGGATCTTGGCTGAAAGTAGAGAATACCAGAAAGATGTTTACCTGTGTTTTACTAACTATGCAAAGGCATTTGACTGTGTGGATCATAACAAATTATGGATAACATTGCAAAGAATGGGAATTCCAGAACACTTAATTGTGCTCATGAGGAATCTGTATGTAGACCAAGAAGAGGCAGTCATTTGAATAGAACAAGTGGATAATACATGGTTTAAAATCAGGAAAGGTGTGTGTCAGGTTTGTATCTTTTCACCATGATCATTCAATCTGTATGTTGAGTAAATAATCCGAGAAGCTGGACTATATGAAGAAGAACTGGGCATCAGGATTGGAGGAATACTCATTAACAACTTGCAATACGCAGATGACACAGCCTTGTTGAAAGTGAAGAGGACTGGAAGAGAGTGAAGGTGAAGAGCACTTACTGATGAAGATCAAAGACCACAGCCTTCAGTATGGGTTGCACGTCAACATAAAGGAAACAAACATTCTCATAACTGGACCAATAAGCAACATCATGATAAATGGAGAAAAGATTGAATTTGTAAAGGATTTCATTTTACTTGGATCCACAGTCAATGGGCATGGAAGCAGCGGTCAAGTAATCAAACAACATATTGCATCTGGCAGATCTGCTGCAAAAGACCTCCTTAACATGTTAAAAAGCAAAGATGCCCCTTGGAAGACTAAGGTGAGCCTGACCCAAGCCATGATATTTTCAGTTGCCTCATATGCTTGCGAAAGCTGGACAATGAATACACAAGATCGAAAAAGAATTGATGCATTTCAATTATGGTGTTGGCAAGGAATATTGAATATACCATGGACTGCCAGAAAAGCTAACATATGTATCTTGGAATAAGTACAGCCAGAATGCTCCTTAGAAGTGAGGATGGCGAAGACTTCTTCTCATGTACTTGGGACAGGTAAGAAGGAGAGACCAGTCCCTGGCAAACTACTTTATGCTTGGTAAAAGAGAGGGTCAGCGGAAAAGAGGAAGTCCCTCAGTGAGATGGATTGACACATGGGCTGCAACGATGGGCTCATGGATAGCAACGATTGTGAGAATGGCACAAGACCAGGCAGTAATTTGTTCTGTTGTACGTAAGGTCCCCATGAGTCGGAACTGACTTGATGGCACCTAACACAACAGTGTAAAGAACAATGTTGGAGAAGAGGGATAGGTGGCAAGTTATTTGAATGGAAGTGGATGAGTTTAGTTTGTACATGTTAAATGTGAGTGGAGATGGGTTTGGTAGTCTCCAGAATAGAAATACAGTAATCACTGAAATCTTGAGACCATAAGTGGTGGTGAGGGAGAGAATAAGCAAAGTGAAATAGCAGATCAAAAATTGTACTGTCACCTGGTTTGGATGGAAGAGGGAGAGGAAGCTGGTAAAAATGGCAGAGAAAGATTCATCAGCAGAGAAGTTTGTTCTGAGGTGATTCAGAAACTAATAATTCAGATTTAGTGTCAGATTTAGACACTGGGAGAAAGAATTTTAAGAAGGTGCCTTAGTTATTTAGTGGGTGGCTTTAATGAACTGAAATTTATTTTCTCACAGTTTAGGAGACTGGGTTTTTGGGTTAGGAGCCTAGTAGTCTGCATCCAGGGTGCTGACTCTGAGATGCTTTCTCTATGTTTTCTTTAAAGGAAGGTCCTCCTCTCTTTTGAGCTTGTGCTTCTCGGCAATCTTTGTGTGGCTTGGCACCTATTTTCCCTTATCTCCGCTTGCTGGGTTGCTTGCTTAATGTCTTTTACATCTCAAAGAGATTGACTGAAAACACACCCTGCACTAATACTGTCTCATTAACATAACAAAGTTTAAAAATGGCACTGACTATAAAAATGGTGTGGGAGCAGCGTCCCCAACCTCCTTGTCTAACTTCACAAAGGGGAGTACAGAGAATCAAGATCATCAGCATCAGCCCAAGGCTGACTCCTAGAAGGCAAAGGCCAAATCTACGTCCACCCTCCAACCTTTTTACCGATTCTGATGCTTGTCTCCCCATGGCACTCTCTACCTTCCACTGGCTTCAACAATTCCTTGCAATGGCCACATAGAACTCACAGACACTATTCATGATTATGGGGCTTATTAGGGAAGTAACAGGGTACAATTCAGGTTCAGGGACAACTCGTGATACAGTTCTTGAACAGGACAGCTTTTCGACTGTTCCTGCAGGCAGAAATCTCCCTTGGTCTCTGGGCGCCTAGGCCTGGCCACTGCCCTATTTGGTCAAGTGTTAGCTCCACTGATAAGCGCCCAGAAGCATGCCACTCTGCCATGAAGCCTCCGGCCTGAATGCATTCAGCTCTGTCACTCCGTGGGTCGGCACACCCACTGTAACCACCTTGCTCTGCGGGCCTGGGAATCCCACAACGCTGTCTTAATCAGTCCCCTGGTTCTGCTGCCTCTGTTTCTGCTGCTGCTTCTCGCTGTCTAGTACTGTTTCTGGTGTTACAACTCTCTCTCTCTGACTTCTGGGTCTAGGAGGTTCTCAGTGCAGGGGTCCAAAGACCATGCTTCACTCCTGGATCTTCTTTCTTGGTGGTGGTGAGGTCCTCTCTACTCTGGGATTGGTTGTCTTTTAAGCATTGTGGGATGGCAAAACTGCTCAATCGCTTGTTAGGGTTCCATGTACCTTATTTGCATTCTTTGCAGATCTGTCCAATACTCTTGGTGGGCCATAAGCACTGTATTTGTATAGTACCACCCAATCATTTGGTGGGAGTTAAAAGACCATGGCAAGAAAGGCCATATAAATGTGATTCATTGCACTGCACAAAGAAAACCCATTTCCAAATTGGGTTATAACCACAGGTATAGGGGTTAGGATTTACATCTTGGGGAGACACAATTCAATCCATAACGTTCTACCTATTGACCCCCCCCAAAATTTATATCCTTCCTGTATGCAAAACACACTCACCCATTCCCATCATTCCAGAAGTCTTAAATTAATTCGAAGCCCAAAATCTCATCTTCTGAATCATCTAAATCAAATGTGGGTGAGACTTTAGGCGCATTCCATCCTGAGGAAAAATTCATCTCCGTGAACCTATGAAATCTAAATCACAAGTTATCTGCTTCCAAAGTACAATGGTAGAATAGGCACAAGGTAGAAATTTCCATTACCAACGGAAGAAATTGGAGGGAAAGAAGGCATAACAAATGCCAAGCAAGTCCAAAACCCAGAACGCATTACATTAACTCTCAAGGCTTCAAAATATTCCTCTGTTCTCTGAGACCATCTGGGCAATGGCCTTGCCCTCCAGACTCTGGGAGTTGGTCGCGCTTTCTGGATTCTGAGCAGAGACAGCTTGGCCCTGGGTTTCTGCCCTGCCTTCTGGGCCCACTGGGATGAGAACCCTGCTCCCTCAGCTTTGGGTGGTCCCTATCTTCTAGTTCATCTGAAGGGTGACCTCATCTCCTCAGCCCCTGCAGGCCCTGTTCTTCTGCCCCTTGGGCATGGCAGCCCTACTCCCTCAGCTTTGAGCTGTGGCCCCATCCTCTCGGTCAAACCGAATGGCAGCTCCACACTCTGGAATCGAGATGGAGAAGACTTGACTCTTTGAAACCTAGGAAGCTGTGGCCTCACCTTTGAAACCTAGGAGGCCATGGCTCCACCCTGTGAGATCAAGACAGCCCTGCCTCCCATGCTCCTTCCAACAGTTCTCCTGATCTCCAGACCTCTTCACTGATGGTCCTTTTCTTTTCTTGGAAGACGATAGATGTAGCTCCTTTGGCCTGTTTCCTGCCTGTATAATTTGAAGAGGCAGACAGCTTTCTTTCTTTTTGTCCTATCTCTGTCTTCTTTGGTCTAAGTTGATGGGTTTTCTGCTGTGATAGTTGGTTAGATTCATCAGTCACAGGCTTAATGCTTTTAACAAAAGATTGTGTAGCCATGTCCTTGGTGGAGATTCTATGTACAACAGAATTTTCCAAATTTTTTAGTTTTTAGTTCTGTTTTCATTTTGCACAGTTCATTTTTAAGTCCAGCTGTTTCCTCTTGCATTTTACTAAAAGTGGCAAGGAGAAACCACATGGTCCCTTTAAGACCTTGCTTAGGAATCTCCTCAACCAAATATCCAAGTTCATTACTTATAAGTTCTACCTTCCACCAAACATTTGAACATAATTCAGACAAGTTCTTTGCCACTCTATAAGAAGCATCACCCCTTTCCCATTGTCCACACACATGTTCATCATTTTCTTTTAAAGCCTCACCAGAAGCACATTTAATTTTCACATTTCTAGCAACATCCTATTGATGGCACCATATGTATTCTCTAAGACAATAAGAGACTTTCTCTATGGCTTTCCTCACTTCCTTCTGAGCCCTCACCAGAATTACCTTTGACGTTCAAAATTCTACCAACAGTCTCTTCAAGGCAATCTAGGCTTTTACTATCAGGTACCTTAAAACTCTTCCAGCCTCTACCCATTACCCAGTTTGAAAACCACTTCTGCATTTTAGGTGTTTGTTAAAACAGCACCTCATTCTTCGGATACCAGATTCTGTCTTAGTTATCTAGTGCTGCTACAATAGAAATTACCACAAATGGGTGGCTTTAAAAAACAGAAATTTATTTTTTCGCTGTTTAGGGGGCTGTAAGTCTGAATTTAGGGCTCTGGCTCCAGGGGAAGGCTTTCTCTCTCTGCTGTATCTGGAGGGAAGTCTTTGTGTCTTTTTAGCTTCATCCTGTTGCTTGGCACCTATCTTCCCTCATCTCTGCTTGCTCTTACCTCAGTAGAGATTGACTTAAAACACATCCTATACTAATTCTTTCTCATTAACATAACAAAGGAAACCCATTCCCAAATGGGATTATAACCACAGGCATGGGGTTAGGATTACATTCAATCTGTAACAGAAGGGAATATCTAACAGAATAAAAAGCTACAGAAAAGATAGGAAGAAGTAAAAGAGTGATCAAAATACTATGGTTAAAATACTGTGGCATGAATCAGATGTCCCTGTTTATAGGTCGTTCATTTGGGAACAACAGCTTCAGCAATGTGTGCAGGGCAGCCTGGCGCTCTGTGTAGCACTCCCTTCCTTTTCTTGCTCCTAACGTCACTGTGCTAGAACCCTTTTTTAGCAAAGCCTCACTGAAAATCAGTTGCTCTGGAAATCTTCATTTTGGAACAATTTCATATGTTCTTAGAAAAAGGAGTATGATCTCATTTGTGGTAAAATTTATACATTTAAAAGTCTAAAAAGGTATATATATGTACCAAATTATTTAACAGTGGTTATTTCTGGGTGCTAGTTTTTTTTTTTGTTGTTTTTATTTCTGGGTGCTAGGATTAGACTGATTTTCTCTCTCTTCCTCTGTCTCGTTTTTGTAATCAAGTTTTTAAAAATTGATAAAATTATGTTCTGAAAGTTCAATTTGGATCTTGTTCTCTGTGAAATTGTAGATCTTTCTGACTACTTTCTGACTGCTTTATTTAAAATCATTTAAATTACTAATTAGTTTTTTTATAAAACAATATAAGTTTAAGAGAAAGTATTTTTTCGTTAAGATGTGAAACATAATTCCTGCCTAGTGGCACACGGTGTTAAAAAATCATCTGTGTATTTTCTAATGTGGCAGAAATTTGGCAGACTACAAGAAATACTTGTCTTCATTACCATATTTTTAAGTTCAACGTAAAATACTCTAGATTTACATTTTGACAGATGTTGGGAAATTTGTATTTGTAAAAAAAAATGTGTGAAGTCTTGAGAATCATTTTTAAAGGTACTCTGGGAAGACGGATTTAACAAGTACATTTTTTTAAGTTTCAACTAAAATTTCCAACATACCTTATGATATTTTTTATGTTGTTCTGTTTATCCTTGTCATGGCCCTATGTGAAACACTAAGCACAATATGAGTGATGTTACCTTTCACTGAGAACCCAACAAATTAAAGGGCCCAGGTGTGTGTATCATCACGTAACTCCATACAGAAAATTTTTAGCATTTATTGGAGTTAATGCCCATTTTCATCTTAATCTTTTATCTTGATCCTAATATTGGTAAATACATAAATATTAGGGAGTATGGTAGCCATACTCTAAGGTGACTTCAGTGATCTCACCTCCTGAATTCATATCCTGGGTAATCCCCAGACCTGGAGTGTGGATTGGACCTAGTGACTTGTTCTAACCAATAGAATAAGGCAAAGTTGATGGGATATCATTTCTGTGATGAGGTTACAAAAGATGTGACTTCTGTTTGGCTAGCAAACTCTATTGCCCTTCTGGCTTGCACACCTTAATAAAACAAACTGTCGGGTAGGAGAGGCCCACGTGGCAAGGAACTGAGGGTGGCCTCTTTCTGACAACCAGGAAGGACTGAGGCCTTGTAGCCCAAGAACCACAAGAAGCTGAGTGCTGCCAACAACCATGTGTAAGCTTGGAAGCAGATCCTTCCCTAGTCCAGCCTTCAGATTACCCTGCAGCCCTGGCCGAGATCTTGATTGGAGCCTGTGAGAGATCCTGAGGTAGAAGACCTAGTCCTGATCCACAAAAACTGTGAGATAATAAATACATGCCATTTTCAGCCACTTGTTTTGGGGTAATTTCTTATGTGGCAACAAACAGTTAATACAGGGAGTGACAGAATATTCTCCTGAGAAGTTTTATTCAGAAGATTGGGATATGATTCTCATTTTTATAGGACATTCTGAATGGAAACTCAAAAGAGAGGGATAAAAGTAACCACAAGAGGCAGTAGCTTGATTGGAACAAAAAGATGCCTAATCGACAAGTATCCATTTACAGAAGCTGTAAATTATAGACTCAATACAGAAGAAGTCCTTCTTATTATGGAGGAAGCAGTTTCCATTCAAGATAGTACTCCTGATTTCTGTAATCTGGAGATGACTATTTAATTGCGAACTTCTGTAGAAGATATTAGAAGACTTCTAATACTACAATATGGGCACCGACGATGTTTTAAAACGTAACAGTAACTGATTTATGCCATTTATTATATAAACAAATATAATTATAACATAAGATGTACCTTAAAAAAAAATCCAAGGTATTTCTTCTTTTGAGTTCCAAACTTATGTATCCAACTGCCTGATAGACATTCATTCCATCTGAATATGAATAAGTCATAGAGGCATTGAAAGCTCGACCTGTCAAAAACTGAACTCATTTCTGTCCTGCACAAGCCTGATCTGCTTTCTCTAGTTCCTGTCCTGCCCACAGTCCACCTTGCTACTCAGAGACCTGAGAGCCACCTTCAGTGCTCTCTCACATACTAGTATCCCCTACACCCCAACATTCAGTGACCAGATGAATGCACTTCAGAAATGACTTTGAAACCCACTGCCTCTTTCTATTTTCTCCATCCTTACCTAAGGATAGATATCAAAGGACTTTGTCAAATTCTACCATATTTGATATGCAAAAATGCTTTTCTAAAATGGTTCACTTCTACCCTCTATGAGAAGGTCAAATTATAATAAATTATTATAGCATGTATGAGATGTGGCTGTAAATTAAGGAGTCTCAGCTGAAAATCTATTTCATTGTTTAAAAGTCACATTTATATCATGTTGCTAATGTGTCTTATAATAAAAAGATGTTTTCTGGAAAGGATTTTTGTAAACACTGCCATTGATGTTCTAATTTAAGTAATGATTTGTCTTTATTTCTGAAATATTTGTTGTCAGTAGAGTTTAGCACTTTAGTTTAAATCTTCAGGAAGCATTTGCAAGAATTACATAAAATTTCTGTGAAAACTAAGACTAGATATTATGTAACTCAAATCGTGAGGATGGAGAAGTCTAGGAGCTTATAATTTTAGAAAAAGTTTAGGGTAGGTTTTAGGAACAGCTTATTGCTTATGTTTTAAAATTAAAATCTTTGTCTTTCGAATCAGGGAGGGGAACCTCTGTCTTGCAACAGACATCCAAGTCTTTGCTTAAGTTTATCAGGCCAATAATAAGTTCAGCAAGAGTTTAATTACTTGGTGATGGATTGAGGCTAAGAGCAAAACTCGGCAATGTAATATACTCTACCCTTGTGTCTTTCAAAATATTTTGTTAAAATCAGAGAACACATCATGTGTCTGTACACCTGTATTTAATTGCTTTATATTTTGAGTCCTGTCTGTTTTTTTAGTCAGCTTGTTTGAAAAGAGTTCCAATCCTTCAGGCTTATTTTTCAAAATGGCTGGTGCTTTTTAGGCTAGTATGCAGCCTTTTGGATATTTCTGCAATAGTGACTTGTAATTTTTTTAAAAAAAGCTTTTTTTACCCTTGCTTTAAATCTACTAAGAAGTTTTGGGCAAGGGTATTCATTTTGTAATGATCTTACAGTGCAACAAAGATCAGTTGCCCATAAAAATGTTCTAAAAACATATGATACTGTTGATGCTTCTTAAAAGAAAAGTAAAAATGTCCAGTGTAAAAACCGCTTAATGGGTAAAGGGTTTTACTTTGGAGGGATGGAAATGTTTTGGAACTAGATAGAGGTGGTGGTTGCACAATATCATGAATTTACTAAATGCCACTGAATTGTACATTTTAAAATGGCTAATATTATGTCATGCAAATTTCACCTCAATAAATTTTTTTAAAGTAAAAAAAATTAAATTCATTTATTTTTCCATTGTACAAAGGTTTACTGAGTACCTACCATGCGCTAGGTTTTACTGGGACCATGTACCACCATTCAAGGTGCTGGGGATTCAGATGTGGGTTAGACCAAGTCCCTGCTCCCTGCAACTTACATTCTAGTAAGGAGAGAAACACATTAAACAGGTAAATAAATAAACGGCTAGGATAATTTCAGATCGTGGTAAGTTCCGGGAAGGAAATAAGCAGGGTGAGAAGACAGCGTGTAACTGGGGTGTAGAAGTGGGGAGGAAGGCGGGGAGGGAGAGGTGGTTGCGTTTAGATGAGGGAGATGTGAAAGGGGTCTCTGAGAAGGAGCTGAGGAGTGTTCCTGTGAAGAGCCTGTGAGGAACAGTGCACCAGGCCCAGGAAGTCATGAGTTGGAAGGTCTGGAGGTAAGATAGAGCTAGGTGAGCATAAGAACCCAGAAGACATTGTGGCTGGAGGATAGTGAGCTAGGGGGAGAACAGAATGAAAAGAAAGCAGAAACCTGATCATAAAGGGCCTTTAGCCCAGTGGGAAATTTGGATTTTGATATTTAGTAGTATTTAACTCATAAGGCAGAATAGAAATTTTCCTTTTGTTAATTGTTGTTGTGAAGTGCCATCGAGTTGGTTTTCACTCATAGCGACCCCATGCAGGACAGAAGGAAACACTGCCTGGTCCTGCGCCATCCTCACAATCCTTGCTGTGTTTGAGCCCATTGTTGCAGCCACAGTGTCAATCCATCTTGTTGAGGGTCTTCCTCTTTTTTACTGACCCTATACTTTACCAAGCAGGATGTCCTTCTCCGGGAAATGGTCTTGCCTGATAACATGTCTGTAGCGGATTGAATAGTGTCTCCCAAAAATGTGTATCAACTTTGTTAGACCATGATTCCCAGTATTGTGTGATTGTCCACCATTTTGTGATCTGATGTGATTTTCCTAAGTATTGAAGTCCTACCACTATTATGCTAATAAGGCAGGATTGCAGGCAGTTATATTAATGAGGCAGGACTTAATCTACAAAGTTAGGTTGTATATTGAGTCAATCTCTTTTGAGATATAAAAGAGAGAAGGGAACAGAGAGACAGGGGGAACTCATGCCACCAAGAAATGAAGAACCAGGAAGGGAGTGTGTCCTTTGCACAGAAGTCCCTGCACTGAGAAGTTCCTAGACCAGGGGAAGATTGATGACAAGGACCTTCCCCCAGAGCTAACACAGAGAGAAAGCCTTCCCCTGGAGTTGGCATCCTGAATTTGGACTTCTAGCCTCCTAAACTGTGAGAGAATAAACTTCTCTTTGTTAAAGCCATCCACTTGTGTTAGTTCTGTTATAGCAGCTCTAGATAACTAAGACAATGTCCAAAGTATTTGAGAAGTCTCACCATCCTTGCTTTTAAGGGGCATTCTGGCTGTACTTCTTCCAAGACAGATTTGTTTGTTCTTCTGGCAGTCCACGGTATATTCGGTATTCTTCGCCAACACCATAATTCAAAGGCATTAATTCTTCTTCAGTCTTCCTTATTCATTGTCCAGTTTAACAGGACAAACCGAATTTATTATATTTAGAGTTTGAAGGAGAGAGCAGTTGACACTTTCTTGTAAATTGAAATTCAAAACCTTGATTGAAATATTATGTTCTAGTAGTGTGACGATGGCATTGGTTTTTTTTTTTTTAGTAGTGTGATATTAATGTAATAGGTAATATTATGAAGGATGTTCTCAGAAATCTGGTCGCAGGAGACTGAGAATTAGAAAACATAATTTCAAGTGTGCTCCAAATATCATGTTCAATATAGCTTTTGTTTCAGTTTTGCTCCTTAGTGAAATAGGCAAGGCACTTCCTAATAAATTATTTGTAGGTCTTGGTATAATGACAAGTCCACAATGTTGATGTCTGCCTGAATGAATTGTCATTTAAATAGTTCAAGTTCCTTGGTTTTAAGGGATGTCATGTTTACCTTGAATATTAAGACTGGTTAGAAATTTTAAAAATAATCTCTCCTAAAAGTGGTGTTCATGTATAATTCTAACATCATGGTATCTCTGAAGTTACAGAACATTACAGATGGTTGCAATTATTCAACATGGTATGTCACCATATATAAGATCAGAAATTAATTTCTAATTTAGTCTAATTTGTGTTACTTTATCTAAGCCCAGAATCTTATGATAATAGCCTCAAGTATACTGGAAAGATATGTATGAAATGATAGATGGATTACATAGAACTTGAAGTAAAAAATTAAACACATGCATATTTTAAAGGACTTAATCATTTAATAGCATCAATAATATAAATAGTAAATGAAACTGTGTATGAGTGAGGATGGAGTATGAAGTTGTAAGTTCTAGTTACAAAAATCAATCCTTTAAATCAAGCATTTATTTGGAGATAGGCTTGTACCAACTAATTTTTCAAGAAATAAATAGTTTAAAGTAATGACTACTAATAGTAAAGCATATTCATCGTTGACGATAGATATTTATAATTCTCTGAAATCTAACATAATCAAGGTCAAAACAGAGCTCTGTTCTAGACAATATACTTCCTTAGGCATATGGCTTTTAAGTTATGAAAAGTACAACTGTAGTTCATCAAAATGTGCCCCAAGGCATAATACCATTTTACTCAGTCATTAGAAAGTTTAGCATAATTGCTTAGTATAATCCAAAGAAAATATGAGTGCTGACATCGGGGACTCTCCGATTTGTTAGGCAATCGTTCCACAAATTTTGGCACCAGAATAATCCACATGTTGAAAAAGCAATTAATCACTGGTGTTAGTTATCAAGCTATGGCTTTAGTGGTTTCCTCCTAAATTTGACCTGAAATGACGGAGTTCCTTATTTTTTTTCTGTAATATTCTGATTTCTGAGATCCAAAGTTTAAATAATGTCAGTCTGGTCACAGTTGACCTCGGTTCCTTGTTATTAGTTTTCTAAAATAAGTAGATCATAACTTTGTATTTACAAAGATGAATGATATTGCTTCCACTAACTATCTGGGTATCTGTAGAAACTTATGAACTGGTTACCTCAGAAGAAGATACTTGAAGTCCTTAAATTAGCATTTTGGTCCCAACTAGGTAAATTTATTTGCTTTTGCAACTTACTTTGAAAATAGGCCAAGAGAACATACAATTAGATTTTCAATTTTCTAACTAATATTTTGCAAACACATTGACATAGACACATCAATTATTATTATTCAGTGAATGGCACAGTCATTGTAATTTGAACATAATTATCATTTACGTGAATTATTTTAGATCATAAGGATGAGCAAAAACATGAGCTGTGGCGTTGTACAGCGTATTTTCCTATCTTCGAGAAAAACACATTGCTCCTCTATGTATGTGTCTTTGGAGTTTATCGTTAAAACAATCCAGGGATATAGAAAGAACTGTTGTAAACGTAAGTCTGGGTTCAGTTCAGTTTATTCAGCTATGTGTGGATATAGTGCAGGCTTAGTAATATAAATGAACTCTTCTCTGCACACATGACTTACGCATCTGTACCTCATCACTCACAGGACGGTTTTTGGAAACTCTGAACCTCTGCAATATGTAGCCCTCCAACTCCCAAGCAGTTTTCCTGGTTCATTGTAAAGTTATTTATGCTCCTGCTCTTCTGTGTTTATTTTCAAGTGGCTGCACTATTGGACAGTTTATTATTATATTGTGCCATGCAGTGATTTTTCAAAATCCAAAATACCAGGTAGTCATACTAATTTGTGAAAACAATCTTCAGACTTGTTCCCTCAAATGGAGCACTTGATGTTTGGTCTCAGAGCTTATTTTCCCAATTCAGAAATTACAGGACACAAATGGCTTCACTTTGTTGGATCATGTTCTTGGCAGTACTGTTGATTCAAAACAGCAACTTGTGTGTGTGTGATTGTTAATTAATAAACAGAACATGGAGAATGAGATACTCATATAACTGGACAATGTAACCTGGAAATGGGACTAAATGCATAAATTCTCCACCATATACATAGACGTATTTTCCCATGTTAGTGAATTGGTTGCAACTAGGACCTCAGGATATTAAAACCTGGAAAATTTGCAACATCTCTGAGTCTGGGACCTCACTGTACCCCTTAGCTTGCCCCAATCTCCACTTCAGATTCATTTCTACCCCTCACACTTACTTCTCTCTCCATCCCTGCTCCAGTCTGGGCTCCTGTTCCTGCGCTGGCTACAGTTTTATTACTTGGACATTGGAAATACGTTTTTGATGACGATTGACATTTCCTGTATATTATCACTAAAGAGCTTGAGAAATTATTTCTGGAAAAACTTAAAACTGAACAAAAAACAGACTTCATTTAGGAAAATGGCCTTTCCAGCTCCTGAATAGCTTGAGGCTGTAAGATAATACTTTGCAGGAAAAGGCAATCCCCAGTTTACAACTTAATTTCTGAATGGTGGCTGCAAATTGAACCGTGGTTTCCTAAAAGCTCAGTGTTATAAACTGGAACACTTATACCAAAAGCGATCATGAAAATTTAAAGATATACTTTAAAAGGATTTGTAACGGATCTTACTTTTTAATAAAAGTAATTACATTTGAAATAAAAAGCAGATAACCCCTTTCTGGGGGCTGTTTTTGCATGGGCTGGATGGTTGAATAGAGGGGATGTTGTTGGTTATCTCTGTGGTATCCATTTCACTCCCTGTCCCCCCATAATTGCATGTAGTCATGCATTTGGGGTGTTATTTACCCCACTGCCAGCTCCAGGACTGGGCCTTCATTGCTCTAAGTCAGTCACTATACATAATTCCAGGGTGATGGCCTCATGACCCGCATTGGACAGGGTGAAGTCAAAATCTTATTTTGACAATCGTGAGGTTGCTGCCCTCTATCTGGACGGTATGGCGTGCACCCAGCTTGAGGGAATCCAGCTTTGTCTCTGTTCACATGTGGAGGAGGGGAGAGCTGAGAATTGTAACGGGAAGCTTCACTGTGCCTAACCTAAACTCACTGCTATTCTGGCCCCTTAAGTTAGGTGAACCAACAAATTCTCTCTCTTAGTGACTTTGTTGGTTTGTTATTTCCAACTGAGGCACCCTAACTGAAATATTGAGATGTCTCAAAATGAGTGCAGTAAGTTAGGACTGAAAATCTCTTTTCCTGGCAAACCTGTCGTATACATAGGCATTTTCCATCACACTGAGAGGTCTTAATTGACCAGGTCACTAACGTCAAATGAAGTGAGGATAACTGTATGCAAGTCTCTGAATGAGAACTGCTAGGACAGTATGTTTTCATGGTCACTTCACTTACTCCTTACTCCTTCAGGTCAAAACCTTTACCAGTGATGTCTGTCAGAGAAACCTCACCAGTTTCTTGCTGTTCCTAACCGACTGATTCAGCATGGTGTTGGGGTCTGTGAAGGCTGTGGTCATAAATACAGATTTTGACTGTTCACTGGGGGCATTCATTATTTTTAAAAGGATGTAAAAATGGATGGTTGAACCATCTGAAATTGGGGGTTGCCTGATTTTCCTTACAGGCATATAAAATGAATAATATCAACTGTCTCCAAGAAAGTATCTGGATATTAATATTAAATGGCTTTCTAATCTTACTGAAGACCTCATTGCTAAATCTAATGGACTTTTAGGCTTTGTTTTCTGCTCTTTAAAACTCTTTAATTCCCCATTGCTGTTAGGATACAGTTCAAAAGGACCCCTGTGGAATCTATTCTCTTTTTACCTCTTAAGTCATTTCTCACAATGCCCCACTTCCTACTAGACACTCTAAAGTCAAATTGAATCTCAGTTCCTTGTATGTTCTCGCTTCTTGCTCTCTACCTCTGGCTTTCTACACATTGCTGTGTTCTCTGCTTGTAACTGTAACTGCCTCATTACCCTTTTTCTGGCTAGCTCTTAAACCTTTCTCATTTCAGCTTAATGATCAGGTCACTTCCTTCAGGAAGCCTACCTTGCTAACTCCTTTCTGGGATAAGTGCCCCTCCTGAGAGTTCCCCAGCACGCTTTATTTCTCCCTTCATAGCAGTATACTTAAGTACTTGTTAACTCATCTGTAGCCTCCATGGAAGGTCTCTGAGGACGGTGGCCATGTCTAACTTGTTCAACATATCTCCACAGAGAAACACCGGGCCTGGTTCAGTAAGAGCACCTGGTGAAAATCTGAATGACTAGATATACTGTGTTAGGCTCTACCGCTAATAAGTGATTTGATTTTCAGGAAAATAATTCATGGTATGACTTGATTAGAGTTTCACAGTACATAAAAGCATTATGTTAAATGTTGAAATTCTTTGACTAATTTAGATAGGCAAGATTTTAAAAAAACAAAGATTCTAATAAATACTCCTTTGTCTCACGTTCAAGAATGTTAAAGGATGCTAGAAAAATAATGCAATTGCTCCCATAAAACAATGAAAGGACACTTTCATTTTAAAGCGCTTTATTACAGGTTGTTAATATTCACGACACTTCAGAGCACCTTATACTTCTAATCAGATTTCTGGTAACTGGTTTAAAAGTTCTACTTGAGTATTTTTCTCCTACTGGCTTTCAGGCAAAAAGTATTACTCAGTGATTGCTTAAGAGATGTTAATTTGATTAAACAGTTTATCCTTAATAACCTGAGACATCAATCCATGGATAGCTTCTATGGTAGTTTTACAGCTGGAAAGGAAAAACACAGCATTACATAATGTTACAAATCGAAAACTTTTAAACGTGTACATTCCATCCCTCCCACTGTCCATCCTTGCATCCCACCCCAATGATTTTCGTTTCTATTCATACTCCCCAAATCATACTAATCTCAAGCTTTCCTTTGTGATTTTTTCAGTCTTCTGCATATCTCCTGACCATTTCACTACTTACTAAAACTTTAACAGCAGAATGTCAATATAAAATTTGATATTAAACCCATGGCTGTCGAGTCAATTTCAACTCATAGCAACACTATGGGACAGAGCAGTACTGCCCTATAGGGTTTCTAAGGCTGTAGTCTTTATGGAAAAGGCTGCCACATCTTTTTTCTGCAGAGCAGCTGGTTGGTGAGCAGCTGAGCACTTAACCAGTGTGCCACCAGGGCTCCTTAAAATTTGATATAGTTTGCAACAATTACTTTTGTTACTTGTCAGCAGCTTTGGGAAAAATTTTAAAAGTGACAGAAATTATACGTAATTCAAGATAGATCCCAATATTGCATTAAAATCTGTTATTCCTTGTTATTACTTAGAATAACTGAAAAAAAATTAAAGAACCTATGCTGTTTTTCTGTCAAAGCTAGGTTGATGGGCAAAGGATTTACATTTTTGAATGGACAAAAAGTAAAAAGCATAGAAAAAAAATGTCCATCACCAATATTAAGAAGAGATGTAAGTTTTGTAAAGTTACCCATAAAAGGAAAATTCTCTATGAAGTATTTGCCTTACTACTTTTCCTTCTACATATTAGAGA
Organism: Elephas maximus indicus; assembly: GCF_024166365.1. Taxonomy (NCBI): domain Eukaryota; kingdom Metazoa; phylum Chordata; class Mammalia; order Proboscidea; family Elephantidae; genus Elephas; species Elephas maximus. The sequence continues at coordinate 75,518,500 of NC_064833.1, read as the reverse complement.
CACTCCCGTAATGAAAATTTTTGCTATATAAAAAATTGAGATGTAAATGTAGATAAAATCATAAATCACAGACATAAAGATAGATGGGCAAAAACACACTCCAAAATATCATTTTTATCTGGAACACAAGCTCTCCCTTTAAAAGACCCAAGAAGAAAGGGATGAGATTAGTTCCAACTCAAGATACCCTCCACTCCTAGAATACATGTCCCTTCTCTCTTCTCTTTCCTATGGACCAATCCAGTTTTTCTTAAAATGGATACCAATGTATCAGTTTATATACATGTCAGCATGCTTTTTCCTTCCTCTCTGCCCTTAATTATCACATTAAAACTCTAATTTTTGTCAAAGTAAACACTATTTTTTTTTTAGTCTTCTGAACCCTGTATAGACTCTGCATCTGAAGGGCCACAAAAGTATTTTATAAGTTATTATATAACATACTCCAAATTTGTTCTGAACAAATTCGTCGGTAGTGAACTTTGATACTAAATTACTGTACAAAAGATAATTTCAGAAGACTAAGAGAGACACAATCATTTGTGTTAGCTAGGGATTTAAAACTTTATAAAAATATGAAATTTGGTAAATTTAAGAAATCTTAATATCACCTGTCAGAATAATTAGGTTAGAAGAGGTCAGGGCATCTTTTTGCAAAGGATTTTTTTTTTTTTTCAAATCCAGTGGTGGACTTGTTTTCTCTGTTAAACTTCCTGGCTGAACCTAGAAAAGGCAACTAGGAATGTTTCATTAGACTACCTATTTCTTTGATCTCTGATTTAAGTCTTCAATATTCTGACCTAATGTCTCCCAAATTTTCAAAGTTAAAGTCTGTGTCTGACAATTCTTAAAGGCCCCAAGAAGTTAATATTCAGGCACCATTCTTCATAAGTCATAACTAAGCTGGACCATAAGGAATTTGATTCCTTACTGTTATTTGCAAATTTTGAAAGCAAAAAGGAAAAGCATTAGGGGCAGGAATCTGATAGGTTTACTCTCACCTATCTCGTGTTGCTTTGGCAAGTTTATCTTCTGACTTTCGGTCATGTGTTTCTAAACCCAGCATGAAACTCCCTCGTCCCAGCTGGGCTTCTGATTGCTCCAACTTTTCAGACAAATCAAAGACCTGACCAGTGGTGTAGTCTGCATTCTGTGGAAAAAATGGTATCGTGTCAATATTTACTTATCCACTGTAATACAGGCCTACCATTCAAAAAAAAAAGGAAATCCATTTATTTTTATATAAATTAATTTTCTTAGAACACTTCATTTTCAAGTAATTCTACTGTACAATCTGAATGGACCGTGAGGTAAAAAGTCAAATTCCACCTGCCAAAATGGCTTCAAAAGTTCAAGCAGTTCACGTATAGATTTTTTCCCCTTTTATAACTTCAAGATAAAATTTGGAATCTTTCTTTTTGACTGCTTAAATCTAATACTTGTATCCTGGGAGGCTTTGGCTCTGCCGTAGATTAGTGGTGAGGCTCTTTACTGCTTTGGACCTCCAAGTTCTCTCTGGAAAAAGGGCGATCATTTCTACCTTAAGTCTATTGTGACCATTAGATACTTTACCGTACCCATTGCCGTCTGGTTGATTCCGACTCATAGTGACCCTCTAGGACAGAGTAGAGCTACCCCACAGGGTTTCCAAGGAGCGAATGGTGGATTTAAACTGCTGGCTTTTTGGTTAGCAGCCAAACTCTTAACCACTGAGCCACCAGGGCTCCATTAATAAGGTAATAGATATCAGCTCTTAGGACTGTCCATGGCACCTAGTAAATGCTTAACGATTGTTAGCTAATTTTGTTATTATTCTTGTTGAACTTTTAGAATCAGCACATAAAACAGTATTTTAAAAAGTAACATTTGTTTTAGCTTTTCTGATTATAAAATTTATTGTAGAAAATTTGGAAAATATACAGCAATAAGGAGCCCTGGTGGTGCAGTATGTAAGAGCTCAGGTTGCTAACCAAAAGGTCAGCAGTTCGAATCTATCAGATGCTCCTTGGAAACCCTATGGGGCAGTTCTACTCTGTCCTATAGGGTCCTCTATGGGTCAGAACTGACTTGAGGTTTTTTTTTAATAATAGAGCAATAAAGAAGAAAATAAATACAACTACAATCTTCCACCCAACTGATACCATGATTATATTTTAGTGTATTGCTATATGCCCATGTACAGCCTACATTTGGTGAACTGGAATCATAGATACTGTTTTTATAATTTGCCCTTTTAACAATGCATTGTAAGCATTTTTCTATATTATTACATACTTTTGAAAAGGAAAATTTTAACAGTTACATAAGCACATTTAACTGGTATTTTAAAAAAGATTTTTATGGAGTATTGTTTTCTTAAACGTTGTAGTCTAAAATTTAAAAAGAAAAAAAATTTTTTTTTTTTTTGCAAAGATAACTATGAAGTACATATTGCACTTCTTTCCCAAATATTCACTAGAAGAGAGTGAAGATTCAATAAACAAACTGGCAAAAATTAGCATGGTATTCTATTTCCTCAGCTTTTAAGACAGTATACAGGAAAAGCAATTCCAGCAGCAAACATGAAAGGTGTTTGCAGTCACCACAGCCACTACGAGGGCCCTTGAAAACGCTATCAGCTTTTCCAATGTTTTACACACTTACAACACTTTTAAAAGAAGCACATTCATGTCGCCTGAATCTAATTAGGGCACCAAAAAACTTTATTCCCATATACTTGGAAAAACCTTAAGGTTTATAGACCACTTCATAATCATTAGATTTAAGCCATAAAACTGCAGGTTAGCAGAAACAGTTATATTATTAGAATGAATATACAATACATCCAGTTACATTTCAAATACACAGAAAAGAGAAGAGAAAGAACTAATTTTCTGGTAGCCTTAAGTTAACGCTGTAATTAACTGCTTTTGCTAAGGAAAGAGATAAGCTGGACATATATTTACATATTTTTTCTTAAAATGTGGCAAAGTACAATATATATATCCACAAAAAAGGGAAAAATGTAATTTAACCTTTTGATTACTAATGTCCTCACTATATGCAATGCTGGAATACAGGGGAACCACAGGGCTAAGTAGGTAGCACTGTCTGCCTCTGTATTAAGGTTCAGACTACTGTGGTCTTACCCTGTTTTTCTCCCCTTGCCATCAGGTGTCATTTCTTGCTGCTATTAGTATATGTGCTTCTAAGGAAATAACATATAATATCAAGTGGCAAAAAGCATTTCGCAGTGTCTGGCACATGGGAAGCACTTAATATATGTTAGCTGTTGTGATCACTCTCCTCCCTGCTAATCTGTTACTTCTGTCTCTTGTGGATATGAAGTATGTAAAGAAAGCTAGTCAGACTTGTGTTTAAAATCAGAGTGAACAGGCTCTAGTGGGAGCCTTTCTCCATGAGTAAACTGCACCAAATTAAAAAGAATAATAATTTATTGACACTTTAGGATATGCCAGGCACTTTGCTCACTGCAAAGTATCTCATTTAATAGTCTCAGTGAACTTAACAACGAATGTAGTATTATCACCATTTTATACCCAGGAAAGCCTCAGTCACATTAAACAACTTTCTAAAAGTCACTCACAACTAGTGACGTGACAGAGGTGTTTTCAAACCCAGTTTTATTCCAAACACCATGGTTCTAACCATTATGCTACACCGCAGTATATGAAACAGGATTTTTTTTTTTTTAATGGTTCCTGACTAAACTCTAGATAGAGAAGTTTGTTAAATAAATATCCTTCCAAGTATGTTATATTCAGTTGATACCATTTTCTCTTTCGGGGGACGCTCAACATGCGCTGCTTTTGGGAATTAAAATTCTTATTTCCACATGGGGACCACCCTTTTCCATTCTCAGTTCGAATCCTTCATTCCAGCCCAGGGGTGGAGCACTTGCCCTGGGTCCAGCTACTCATCAAGTTTATTCCCTTGGCCCACAGAAGGTGGATGGGCATGTGATCTAGGCAAGGCCAGTCTGACACAAAATGAGGCTTTGCTTGGGAATATGTGGGGGTGTGGGGTGTGGGGATGCGGGTGTGTGCTTGGGGTGGGGGGGTTGATCGTCTCTTTTGAACATGAAACTGAGACGATGGGAAGTATAAGGCTAACGCTGCCATCTTGCTTTCATATGAAGCCTGAAGCTGAAGCCAACCAAGATAAAAGCAAAGCTGAGAGAGGAAAACGAAGACTTCTTAATATTGTTTCAGTGAAAATTTAGCTGTGCTTGAAGTAAGGCCTACTCCTGGACTTTGTATCCTACACAATTCCCTTTTGTGTTTAAGCTAGTTCGGTTGGGTGTTCTGTCACTTATAACCAGAGTCCTACCTGAGATACCTGATACAACAAAACACAGTATTTGTATTTCATTTCTCTGTAAGTCTTTTTAAGGCAGTGGCAGATCTTACCCTGATCCTGCCACTATATCTGCCATTTAGACTTGGTCTCTGTGGTACATGAAACAGACATGGCTTAGTCTAGCACCCAGTGCAGCTCTGGTCCTAGAGAATCCAACCCCAGCCCTTGTATCTTGGCCAAGTCAGGTATAGCTTTTCCATGAAAATGGTTTCAGATATCAAACAACTTATACAAAAAATAGCTTTGATAAAACTCAAATAAATCCCTTGAAAGTGTAGTACTCACAGTAAGCAAACTAGAAGAACTCAGTGTATTCACCCAGTATTTATTCCAGAGAAGTTCAAGCAATTTGCGATCCAAAGAGGATTTGAAATACGAAACTTCCAAGGCATAGTATCTATTGAATGAAAGCACAAATTTAGTAAGTGAAAAAAATATCCAACTACATAATATAAATTATAGCCAAATTGAAGTGAATTACATTTTACATCCAATAGTCATACTTTAGTTTTTAGTCCAATAGAACAATCGCGTAATCATGGCTTCCTCATTATTCTTCAGGGGTTGTGGTCTCAAATCTTGTGTCAACCAGGCATCCTTGTTTTGTATTTCTTCCCTTCATAGAGCCCATAAATTTCTAACACGGTATCAACAACCAATCAGAACTTTAAACAACATCTTTACCCATATTACTGAGTTCACAAATTCCAGCCAGGTATGCTAACTTCATGAGCTGCCTCTCCAGGGTCAGTGTAGTTTTCATCTGGCTTTTTGAAACACTGAAAATGACATGCGGATTTCTCATTCCTTCCGTTCTAATCCCCTCATGAGGACCTACTGTTTTTTTAGAAAAACAGATTTTAAAGTAGGTCCTTAAGGCACATGAAAGAATTACTACTGCTTCCAAAGGTACTAATGCCTCTTTATAGATAGCTAGGAAAATCTGCTTAAATGTCTTAAAAAACTGTATTTTTAAAAAGTAACAAATATTTAAATATTTCACTAGGTTTTGTACATCAGTGGATACAAAAAAGCACAAGAGACTTCTTTATCTTGAGGAATTTATAGGGCCGATATGGCACGAACCCACAAAAATTAAATATAAGAGTATATGTTAATAAGGGATATTACAGTGCACATATAAAACCAACCACATACCACATAAATGATAAAGATAATGAGTACTCTTAGTGTAGAGGAGCTGAAGTGGGCTAGAACTGAAGTGGGCTAGAGCTGTCTGTGAAGCCCCACAGAAAAGGCAGGATTTTAAGTAATCCTCACATTAGTCTACGGCATGGATATTGAGGGCAAGGAGAACGTCAAGCAGAGAGCATTGGGTAAAATGGGTAAAATGTCTAAGGGAGAATAAATCAGTTTGGTTGGACAATTTATCAAAAGCAGAAGAATTACATGAAGTAAATTTAGAAAGCTATGCTGGGGTCTAGTTGGTGGAAGACGTTACCGTGTAAGGCTGAGAAATTTAAACTTTATCCTCTACCTGGGACTCACGGAAGGCATTCAAGGAGAGGAGCAGTGTTTCAAAAAGCTGGTTGTGGCAGTACCACCCAGGATGTGTCAGAGAAGGGGAGAAACTGGAGGCAGGGATGCCACAAAGGAAGCCACTGCAGCAGAGGGGACCTGAAAAGATAAAGGCTCATGCTCGGGGGGCAGTGGTGCAAATGATACAGACATGGGCAAAACAACAAGGCTTGCTGATTAAGGAAACTTGAAGTGAAGACATGAAAAAGAGTAAGAGTTTAAAGACACTGGAATTAAGTGAAGTCCTTTTCAAGATTAAGACACCTGTGCATGTTTAAAGCTGGAAAAGACTGAAAGGAAGCAGCTAGTGAAACATGGAAGTGGAACAGTCTGTTTCTTGAACATCTTCTCTGATCTGGGTGCTTTACATACCTTCTCATTTAATCTTCCTTCTAACAATATGAGGGAGGATATGTTACCCCCATTTTACAGACAAGGAAACAGATTCAGAGAGATTAAAGAACTTGCTCAAAGCCACATAACTAGTAGGTGGCAGAGCAAAGATACGAAAACAGTTATGTCTACTACTCAAAATGCAGTCTTTATTTTTATACAGAGAGTGTAGACATTTAGGAGAGGGTTTAAGAAGTGAGGTCCCAGGAGTGAGGGAACAGGGATGGGGAGGGGAGGCAGGGATGCAGCACCCAAGTAGGAAGTCCAGGTTATACCTCTGAGGGGAGAGAGAAGAGAGGATGAGTATAGCAACAGAGATATGCAGATGTATAAAGGATAGACTATAAGGGAACTCAAATTTGAAGGTCTGGAATAGACTATTATTTTTTAACAATTTATAGATCACCTTAATGCAATCACTGTTTTAATTCTGTAGGCTGACACAATGAATTTTTTTGTCTAATAAGTAGTGATTAGGTACAAATCTCAGTAGAAGAGTTGAAAACAAGAAGAGTATTCAAAAACACTTGTGGAGCTAAATTTTCATCTTCTGTACTGGAAGTCAATAATAGATACTTCTTAGAACTGAAAATCAAGAAGTAGCACCATAAGCATACTGTTTGACAATATGGGGGTAAATACTTAAAGAACAACCACAACAGTTTAAGTACTGCTTCTGGGAGACAGGAACGGGAAAAATACAAGATCATTATTTTTCATAAGCCTCAGAGAACCACTGAACTCTTTTAAAAAAAATACGGTGTCCTATTTTTTACTTGACGGCAATGGGTGTTTTACTGGGATTTTTTACTTAGGTTCTTTAAAGTTAAAAATAGCTAACACTTACATTAGACTAATTCTATGTTTAAAACAGACTTTTGGTGTGCATTATGATCTAGGATTTACGGTAAAAAAAAAAAAAAAAAAAGACGTGCCAATAGAAGCTGCAAATAGCTCATCATCAAATAATTTAGGAAATTGATTTCGGTCTTAGATATCTAGTGCCCCTATAACAGAAATACCACAAGTGGATGGCTTGAAGAAACAGAAATTTATTTTCTCATAGTTTAGGAGGCTAGAAGTCCGAATTCAGAGTGCCGGCTCTAGGGGAAGGCTTTCTTTCTCTGTTGGCTCTGGGGGAAGGTTCTTGTCTCTTCAGTTTCTGCTTCCTGGTTCCTTGGAGATCTCCATATGGCTTGCCATCTATCTTACCCCATCTCTGTTCTGCTGGCTTGTTTAATCTCTTTTATATCTCAAAAGAGATTGACTGAAAATACTAATCCTGCCTTATTAACATAACAAAGACAACCCATTGCCAAATGGGATTATAACCACAGGCATAGAGGTTAGGATTTATAACACATATTTTTGAACATAATTCAATCCATAACAACCACCATCCTATAAAATGCTGTTTTTCAACTTAGTACTTTGTCTTTAAAGATCTGAAGTAAAAATAAGTTAAGCCATCCAATTTCCCTATTAAAAAATTTATTCTTTCTGATTTAGGAGTTAACACTTCTGAATATTGTTGGGGGCTATAGCAATACAAGCAGCTAGGAAAGCAACTACTACTTTCTGGTAGGCTCATTTCAGAGAAGCAATGAGCCTACTGAGTACTTGTCAAAAAAAAGTCATTTAGGAAGACAAAAGGATAACCAATGGAATAGAAAAGCAGGGAAGTAGGTCTACTGGAATACAAAAAACACAGATTACCAGTCTTCTTTTTTGTTTGTTTTTGAAAGCTGCTGCTGATAGTGAAAAAAACAGTAGTCCCCCCTTACCTGCGAAGGATAAGTTCCAAGGCCTCCCATGGATGCCTGAAACTGTGGACAGTACCAAACCCTATATATACTATGATTTAGCCTACTCATACTTATGATAAAGTTTAATTTACAAATCAGGCACAGTAAGAGATTAACAACAATAACTAATAGTAAAATAGAACAATTACACAATATACCGTAATACAAGTTACATGAATGAAGAAGCAGGATGGCGTGAGATTTCATCATGCTACATACTCTTTTAACATTTTCAAACCTCAGTTGACCGTGGGTAACTGAAATTGCAGGAAGTGAAACCTCAGATAAGTGGAGATCACTGTAGATATTAAAGATATTAACCTTTTATACCACCACAACCTGAGAAAGAACACCCTAAAATTAAACTCTGTGGGTGTTTTACACGACTAAAAGAAGGCTGCCTCTAGGCCTGAACTCAAACTTCATTTTGGAAAGCCTACTCCACTAAGAAGTTAACCTTTGCACTGGCTTAATCTTGTATCTAAGGAACTGTTTGCTCTATAACCAAGTTAAAAAAGAATGTTATCAGTATGTTCCCAGAGAAACCAATCAACTAAACCCACATCTAACCTTTGAACAAATCACAGAAGATTCCTTGCTTCCAGATATCCCGCCTCTCAACTATCTTACCTCACCAAGCACCAATCAGAATGTTGTTAGCTTGTTCCCAAGGAGCTTTAAAACAAACAGCTCATCTGCAGCTTGTTCCCAAGGAGCCTTAAAACAAACAGCTTAACTGTAAGCCACCAATCCAGAATGCCCACATACTGCTGATAACCCAATCCTGGACGAGCTCCTGCTTCAAGGAATCTCACCTTAGTCTGATCTAAATTTGTAACTTCCAATCAGAATAAAAAAAATAACTAGCCCATTGCCGTTGAGTTGATGCCGACTCATAAAGACCCTACAGGACTGAGTAGAACTGCCCCATAGAGTTTCCAAGGTGCGCCCGGTGGATTTGAACTACTGACCTTTTGGTTAGCAGCCGTAGCTCTTAACCACTACACCACCAGGGTTTTCAATCAGAATTGTGTACCTAAAGTTTTTTGTTCCCACTTTATAAAAATGTCCTTGCACCTTCACCACCTTGGAGCTCTGACTTTCACTTTGTGAGAGTCAATGTTTTCCCCAGCTAAAGCTGTCTTTTCCCTTAATAAATCTCTTGATTTAATTCTAAACAGAGTACATGTCGTGACTACAACAATGCAAAACAAATAGAAAAAAATGACTATTCTGAAAATGAAATTATTACAGCAAAGGTGTTTCCATGTGTAGGAGTAATTCTCTCAAACAGGAATGATTTATTCTTTTCAAAAAGCAAATAAAATGATTTGATCTCGAATTTTTAACTGAAAAATAGAATCTTCTGTTTTTTTAGAAATATGTCAGGGATGATTGAAAACCAGATATATTTTTTAAAAAGTGTACTGGGTTGAATAGTGTTTCCCAAAAACTTATGTCCACCCAGAACCTGTGAATGTGACTTTATTTGGAAATAGGGTGATTGAAGACGTAATCAAATTAAGATGAGATCATACTAGATTAGTTGTTGTGTGCTGTCAAGTCAATTCCGACTCATAGTGACCCCACTGGATGGAGCAGAGCTGCCACATAGGGTTTCCTATCCTGTATTCTTTACAGGAGCAAATAGCCAGGTCTTGCCTCCCTCAGAGCTGCTGGTGGGTTAGAATTGCTGACTTCTCAGTTAGCATCCAAGTGTTTAACCATTGTACCACTAGGGCTCCTTTAGTAGATTAAACCTGTTGCTATCGAGTCAATTCTGACTCATAGTGAGTAGAATTGCCCCACAGAGTTTCCAAGGAGTGGCTGCTGAATTCAAACTGTCAACCTTTGGGTTAGCAGCCGAACGCTTAACCACTGCCCCACCAAATTTGACTGGTTTCCCTATATGCATGGAGAAATTTGGACACAGAAAAGCAGGCATACAGAGGGAAGACAACCATGTAAAGATGGAGGCAGAGAATGGGATTATACTGCCACAAGCCAAGGAATGTTTAAGGTTTGCCAGCAACCACCAGAAGTTAGAAGGGGCAAGGAAGAATTCTTCCCTAAAGCCTTTGGAGAGAGCATGGTCCTGTCAACACCCTGATTTGGGACTTCTAGACTCCAGAACTGTGAGAAAATGAATGTTTGTTGTTTTAAGCCACCCATTTGTGGTACTTTGTTATAGCAGCCCTAAGAAACTAATACACTTAGTTTTAGATACTCAAGAATTTTCTAGACATTTCTAAAACAACAATAAGAGCAAAAGGAACACTAACACATACGTAGTCAAAATATTCCTTGAAGTTATGGTAGGGGGGTTATGGAGAAAAGGAGATACTAGTGTAATAGGTTGAATAGTGTTCTCCCAAATTCACATCCACTTGAAACCTTATTAGAAAATATGGTCTTTGCAGATGTACTCATCAATTAAATTACAATGAAGTCTGTCTTAGTTATCTAGTGCTGCTATAACAGAAATACAAGTGAATGGCTTTAACAAACTGAAATTTATTTTCTCAGTTTAGGAGGCTAGAAGTCCGAATTCAGGGAGCCAGCTCTAGGGGGAAGGCTTTCTCTCTCTGTAGGCTCTGGGGGAAGGTCCTTGTTTTCTTTCAACATCAGTGGGCCCAGCATTCCTTGGCGATCTCCATGTGTCTCGGCATCAATCTTCCTCTGGATCTAGGAGGTTCTCAGCACAGGGAAGCCAGGTCCAAAGGATATGCTCTGCTCCTGGCTCTTCTTTCTTGGTGGTAGGAAGTCCCTCCCTCTCTGCTCACTTCTTTGTCCTTCTATCTCTTAAAAGATACAAGATGATGCAGGCCACACTCCAGGGAACCTCCCGGTACATTGATCAAGGCTGTGACCTGAGTAAGGGTGCTGCATCCCACCCTAATCCTCTTTAACATAACTTAATCTTGCCTCATTAAACACAGGCAGAGATTAGCATTTACAACATAGAGGACAATTACATCAGATCACAAAATGGAGGACAACCACACAATACTGGGAATCACGGCCTAGTCAAGTGAACAGATATTTTGGGGGGAAACTATTCAATCCATGACAAGGTCATACAGGATTAGGATGGGCCCTAATTCAATGAGTGGTATCCTCATAAGAAAACAAAGACTCACAGAGAGAAGAGTCAGAGGAACAGATTGGAGTGTTGTATGTTGCCACAAGCCAAGGAATGACAACGATTTCCAGCAACCATCAGAGGCTAGAAGAGAGGCATGAAACAGATTCTCCCTCAGAGCTCCATAAGGAGACAACTCGCCAACATCTTGATTTTGGACTTCTGGCCTCGAGAACTGTGAGATAATAAATTTTTGTTTTAAGCTGTCTGATTTGTGGTACTTTTTTACGGTTTTTACCAACTGGCCATGTAGACCATGGGAAAAACTATGGATTTTGTTTCTAATGAGATAGGAAGTAATTCTGAGAAAAGGATTAATGTGTTTATTATATTTTAACAGAATCAGTCTGACTGAGCAAAGACCTTTAAAGGGTAAAGGGTAGAAGCAGGAAGAGTAGTTGAAGGTTAGTGCTATGGTCCAGGCACCAGATGGCAGTGGGCTGGGTCAAGGTGACAGTAGTAGAGGTGGCAACATAAATTTAGAAGGTAGAGAAAATTGTTCCCATTGGCTTAACTCTCTTAACTGAGATATAATTCACATACCATAAAGTATCATATACCATTGTAAAATATATAATTTTACAGTGTCTACTATTGACTTCCTTAGCTTTTGGAGTTCTAATGCTTAGTACGAACCTTTGCTAAGTAGAACATGGGTTCTTTGAGGGTAGCAGACATGCTAGTATCAGGGTGGACCAACACAACTTCTCTCAGTTATTAATTTTGTTATGTATCAAGTATGTTGTACATTGATAAATTGTTTATGGTTGTGTAAAAGGTAAGTAACATGCCATGATAACATATTAATAAAAAATAAAAATATTACTCTCAATTTGTATATTCTCACTATTATTTAAAAGGTTTTATGAAATGCATTTCACCTGAGTCTTTTTTCTCATCTGTAAAATAAGAACTTAGACTGGATAATCTCTTCAGGTTTCTTATGGTGATCTCTGAGTCAGATATGTTTTAAGATTACTTACTGTTTGCAGTGTACACCAAAGTCTTCTATTTTATTAAGTGGGATAGTCTGGTACTCAGAAGGTCCTTCATCAGGTGGTTTATAGCCCTAAACCAAAACCAAAAAAAAAAAAAAAACCCAGAAGATGAAAAAAATTTTTTTCTATGTAGTTTTCTATATATAAACCAACCAAAACCAAACCTATGGCTGTTGAGTCAATTCCAACTCATAGTGACCCTGTAGGACAGAGCAGACTGCCTCATAGTTTCCAAGGCCATTAATCTTTATGGAAGCAGGTTGCCACATCTTTCACCCGCTGAGCAGCTGGTAGATTCTAACTACCAAGCTTTTGGTTAGCAGCCAAGCACTTTAACCACTGTGCCACCAGGGCTCCTGTTTTCTACATAAAAAAAAAAAAAAACCAAACCAGACCCAGTGCTGTCGAGTCGATTCCGACTCATAACGACCTACATACAGGAATACTACTTTTGGAAGCCAAATAGTGAACATAAACATCCTAATGAGAAAAAAAAAGTGCATTGCTCTCACTGAGGGGCATCTAGGCCTCTCCTGAAGTTCCAGACTACCTGGAAAAGAACCAAGGGAGGAAAGGTGTTATGGATTAAATTGTGTGTCCCTAAAACATGTATTGAAATCCTTACCCCTGTACCTGGGGGTATAATCCTGTTTGGAAACAGGGTTTTTTTTTATGTCCCGGCCATATCAAGGTAGGGTGTGTAATAAATCTAATCACGTCTGAGTTATAAAGGGAGCAGACTAGACACTGAAAGAAACTTTAAGACTATCCTAAACCCTGGTGGCAAGTCGTTAAAAGCAGTTCGAATCTACCAGATGCTCCTTGAATACTCTATGGGGCAGTTCTACTCTGTCCTATAGGGTCACTGTGAGTCGGAATCAACTAGATGACATAGGGTTTAGGTTTTTTTTTTTAATCTTAAACGTTGGAAAATATTATTTGGGATTTATTTAATTTACAGAAAGGAAAGGACTACTCCAAAAAAAGGTTAGAAAGACTAATTTTTTAAATTAAATTTTAATACATGTGATACACGTAAACTAAAACCAAACCAAACCCACTGCCATCAATCCGATTTCGACTCATAGCAACCCTACAGGACAGAGTAGAACTGCTTCGTAGGGCTTCCAAGAAGCGGCTGATAGATTCGAACTGTTGACCTTTTGGTAAGCAGCGGAACTCTTAACCACTGTGCCACCAGGGCTTCAATACAGGTAAGAGGATATGAAAATCTGTATATGCTTTATCAAGGATAGTTTTCAGCTTCTCAACCTTTAAATTATATCATTATGCTGCTGAATTTATAAGTTCTCTGTTAAAAGATACTATCTTTTTGTGATCAAAGTGAACTAAATACAGGTAGACCCCCATGAGCCATGTATGTTAATTAGTCTAAATTTCTGGTATGAAATTCGTATCTTATCGATTCAAATTCGTACTGCCAGACCAGTGCGAAAATAAAGGATGTTTAAAGAGATTGAATAACATATTAAAATTCTATTATCTTGCTCATGAAGTTGGAATACACACTCAGTTGCTGTGTCTGGATGGCACAGTTAAGTGCTCGACTACTAACCAAAAGGTTGGTAGTTCGAACCCACCCATAGGTACCTCAAAAGAAAGGCCTGATGATCTACTTCCAAAATGTCACAGCCTTGAAAACCCCGTGGAGCGGTTCTACTCAGCACACGTGGGATCGCATGAGTCAGAATTGACTCGATGGCAACTAACAACATGTAAATGCAAATCAGTCTACAAAGGAAACAGCTGAAGTCAGTTAATTAAAAAAGAAGAATACTGCTCTCTACTCTCCTCCAAGTCCCTGCGGCGGCTGTGGCTGGATTTGGCTTATAGATTGCTTCTGTCCTCTGGCGATGTAATCTGGGCTAATATCTATGTCAGACTGCATGCTTCCTCCAGGGAAGGAAATAAATCCACTTAGGTTGTTGTTTCTCTAGTACCTGTCGTAATTCCATGGGCGCACAGGTACGTGTTAGTAAAATTAACAGAATACAACACAAATGTGTTGTCGCCTACTAAGAACAATATGTGGTAGTTTGATATTTTGTAAATATTGTTTAAGGACAAAAAGAATTATAAATTATGACATACCTTCAAAATGAGTCAAATATTTCGGATTTTGAAAAATTGTAAGGACTTATAATTTTAAAAATTACCTTTGGGTATGTCCTAAAGGCGCCAAGGTTCACTTTTCCTGCAGATATTGTTCTAGTTGGATCGATCTATGATAAAGATGTATTTAGTATATGTTGATTATAAAGTCATGATACATCTCAATTTCTTTAATTATAAACCTGGAGATGAATATGTACCTATAGCACTATATACCGACACAGAATTTTTGTTTTTAACGGTAGTTACGTTCTATAATCTAGAACAATCAATTAAAGCTAATACCAAACCAGCCTTGTTCAAGCTCAGCTGGAAACTTACACATCTGGTGACTTCAGATTTTTACTACTCTGCACACGTCCACGAACGATCCTGAAAGCACTCTGAGTGCTGATTTTGATGATACAAATAAATTTAGTCGATAGTTGAACTGGCAATACGGAATGTGCGAATAATCATCTACTGTACTGTGTGTAACACATACACACACACAGTAACTTAATAATCAAATGATAAGAACAAAGTAACTAAACAAAACCACAAAAACAAAAGTTCAACAAGATGCGTAAAAACAGAAATGCCTTACAGTTAATTGATATTAAACTTATAGTTATTGTACCACATAAGACTGCTATTAAGATCTCCTCATCGCTTTTTCAAAAGTTTTCTCTTTTTCTTTTAATAGACGAACAATTTCTACCTTCCTCATAGAAACGTGGATTGTATCTGAAATACTATGAGTGTAACAAGAGCTGATCTAGCAATTCCTATAATGTGCTAGGCTCTGAGCGGTAGGTGCTCTTACTACCCTCGTCTAAGACTTAGATAGGTTAAGGACTTGCTCAATGTCCCAAGTTCTAAGAGGCAGAGTTTGGATTCAGATGTAGGCAGACTGATGCCACAGCCTTGCTCTTTATCACACTGTTGTTATTTCTCAAAATATTTGTTTTAATAAATCTTCATAAAGAACTTGATTAAAACTAGTTGTAGAAATACTTACTACGACTGCTACGAATGGTTCCTGGAACTGCTGATTGAGCATCTGAGTACTAACATCTATCCCAGAGAGCCAGCAGCCATAGCCAGGGTGGCTATGATACCAACCAATTGCATTTTCAAGGCGGCCAACCTAACAAATGAAGAGGGCAAAGGAGCCTGAAGTTCCTGTTTAATCTTAGAGACACTTGTCATTTGTCTGTTTACATGGCATTATGGTAAAGTAATAGTATGCATTGCTTTAGAATGTATAAAATATGCATTTGATAATGCATACAAAATAATAGCATAACGTGGTGCTTTCAAGTTAAAAATATTTTTTCTTCTTGAATAGGTAATACAGAAGCAAGGTACAAAATTAACAAGGTACAAACTACCCGATTTCCGAGTCCAGATGTCACCACTATAGCCAGTTGCTTACATAATGTTTAAGAAACAGTCTTTGCTTATATGTAGATTAAAAAAAAAAACAACATAAACAATAAATACCACAAAAGCATACCACAGATAATATTCTACACTTTGCTTTTTCACTCAACAAAATATTCTGGAGTCTTTTCCATATAACTAAATATATAAATAGATACCTTATTTTTTTAATTTTTTTTTCTTATCAGCCCATTGTATGAATGTATCATAATTTATATAACCCATTTTATACACAGGAACATTTAGGTTGTTTCCAAACTTTTGATTTTAAACACCCATCTGGAAATTTATTAGGGAAAAATTTTATTCATAAAAATATTAAAATTTATTAGAAAAGAAAAACCCAACAATTCATGCTATAAATCTTATCAAGCTCTCTCTCGTATACATTTTACATATAGGTCCCTAAAAATAACTTAAAAAATTAAACTCTAAGGAGAATAGTTTTAAATTTAGAAACTCAAAAGTCACCTGGAGACTCCAACTTGAAGTTACTAAATTTTGAGAAATGACATTTTTACCTGCTTGGCGTTTTCGATGTATGCGGCCATGTATTCATATGCAGCAGCCTGGGCATTTACCCGGGTTTCAGTGCCCTCTACAGGCAAAGCAAAACTGTCCATGATGATCATAGTCTCACCATCCACCTTTCCCAGCATCAAACCCATCACTTCCAAGTTGCCTCCTGACCTGGCATGCATCACCATTTTCAGGAGAGCCAATGCTGAGATTTTGCAGTACTTAAAGTAATGGTGACTACAAAAGAAAGAAGGAAAGAGAAAAGCATGGTGTAACTTACATATCAAAAGTACAATTTCAAAGGACATTTATTATTTGAAGATAATATTGAAGGAATGTACAGGGATGGAAGGGGAGACAGACTGCAGATTGTAGGAAAGAAAAAAACAGCAGAAAAGGACAGAGTTCCTGCAGACAGCTGGAAATAATAAACATGTTATAATCTGAAATGCATTTATTTCCCCTTGGAAGAAAGGAAAAGTCTGAAAATTTTTAAATATGCTATCCAAGTAGAAAGGAGAGAATTATATGACTGGTTCAAAAGACTTTTTCTCCATTAATTTTGGAGTCACTGATTATCTGATTCTGACTCTGGCTGGATGGTTAGGCCTAACTGTTCTCAGGTCCAACCTTCTGGCTTAATAATTAAAACTATGGGCTCTGTTATCTATCTGCCTAGGTCTGAATCCTGGCACTGCCACTAGTGGTGGCCTTAAGCCAATCACTTAATGTCTTTGCCTCAGTTTCCCACCTGCAAGCAGGGTTAAAGTAAATGGAATAATGTATATAAAGTACATAGCACAGTGCCTGACACATACTGAAACTTTAGTGTTACTTAACTCTTATTAGAATTATCAACCTCTCTGTGGCACTACCAGGAGCCCTGGTGGTACAGTGGCTAAGAGCTCGGCTGCTAACCAAGAGGTCGGCAGTTTGAATCCACCAGCTGCTCCTTGGAAACCCTATGGGGCAGTTCTACTCCGTCCTATAGGGTTGCTATGAGTCCAAACTGGCTCGATGGCAATGTATTTTTTTTTTTTTATGGCACTACCAAAGAACACTGTATTGAAAGGTATGTTTCCCTCTGTGCTATAAGCCTCAAAATTAAAAATGTAGCCCTAATATTCCTAGTTTCCTTATGATCGTTATTCTAGAATTTGTCATCTGTGGATGGAGCTAAACAACTCTTGAATAAAATTACATTTCTGGTCTCATTGATGAATCCCAAGATGTTAGGCTGAATTTAATTAGAAATATAATCAGTGAGGCAAACCAATACAGTTTCCAAATGGACTACATCAACCTTAAATGCACAGCCTGCTACAGAAGTAAGCAGACAACAGGCAACGTAAGAAGTCTGAATAGAGCAGTCAAAGTCTCTGAGAAGGCTTTTTAGATGACCTCCCACAGAAAATATTCAAGTTTAATTCTCAAACTTTGCCAGATTTCAATCACAAGCTGAAAAATATGGAGACCTAGTCTTAGGAATCAGAGACATGAATTAAAATCTTGGCTCCTCTGTTTACTGGGGGGAAAAAAAAAGAAGGCACAGTTAATGTGCTCCTGTTACATACATTCTAGACCCTTTTTATACATTACATGATATAATCTTTATTAAACCAACAAGAGGTAAGTCTTATCTCTGTTTTATAGAAAAAAATTGAAGACTCAAAGAGAATAAGTAATTTTCCCAAGGTCAATCAACTAGTCACTGCCAACTCTGAGATGTGACCTTGAGTTGTGTTCACTGCTCAGTGTCATTGTGAGGTAAGTTACTGAATATATTTACTTGTATTCTTATTTACAAAAAAAGAATATATAGCACTAGGTTGTCAGGAAGATTAAATGACATATGGAAATTCCTACCTAGCTCAGTGCTCGGCTCTTATTAGGTACTCAGTAAACACTGCTGAATCTAGATACTGTCAATTAAAGCCAGCCTTGTACAAAACTGGGGAAAAAAACCCAGTGCCATGGAGTCACTGATGGAAATATAGTTTCTGTGGGTGACCACAGCTCTCCTTCTTATCTGTCCATTGTTAGCTGCTATGGAGTAGGCCCAGACTCAGTCACATCATGCACAATGGGATCTGACCATTGTGATCCATAGGGGTTTCTAGTGGTTGGTTTTTCAGTAGTAGATCTGCCAGGCCTTTCTTTCTAGTCCATCTTAGTCTGGAAGCTCCACTGAAACCTACTGAGCATCATACCAATATGCAAGCCTTCCCTGACAGATGGGTGGTGGCTTTGCTTGAGGTGCATTGGTGCGAATCGACACAGGTCTCCTGTGTGGAAGGTGAGAATTCAACCGCTGCCTAGATAGTAACTTTCTGTGTTCTTTTTACTGTCTATCAAAATCTTCCCTCAGGAAAGTATAAATGCTATGATGTGATGAACACTCGACTTGTCTTTATTCCCAGGGATACATCTACTTTGTAAGAGGCAAAGTGGCTTAAGCTCTTATTGATATAATTTCTGGTTTATGGTAAGTGGTGCCTGGAGTAATATTTGGGGAGATTGGGTGCCTCTGACATTACTACCAGCAAACAAAAACTATTACACCTCTCTAAAAGACAGCTCATAGCTATTTTAGAGACGGCTCCAGTCACCAGCTGGCATCAGCCGAAGGCCCCACCTTGGTAAATGTCCACACAGGTTTCATGGCAGAGTGTGTGGCATATATGATAATATGGATGCTGAGACGTGTCAGCCCAAATCACCGCTTCTCATTCCCCACCTCCATCCCCCGGAGGTAAATGGGTCAAAGAGACAGAAGGGGGAGTCGCGGCAGGCCTCAGCGGAGGAACTTAGGCTCTAGCAGCAGAGATAAAGGTAAACCGAAATCTCTCAGGTGCACAGTCCCTCCCCTCCCAGACCATGAAAACACAAGGCAAAGCTCTCCACCCCCTTCAACTCCCACTCCCCCTGGGCCTCCTCTTAAATCCCCGCCGCCCCTTCCCTTCCCAGCGTCTCGCCAGGGACTTCCTCACTCCTTAGTCCAGGGCTTCGCCGCCAGGATTTCCTGCTGCTGTTTCTTGTCGTATTTGTAGATTTCATCGATACTCTGAGCTTCTTGCATGTTGTTGGCCAATTCCCAGGTTTTCTGGGCCATACCACTCCCAGACGCCGCCATGGCCAAGGAGTCGGAGTTGTTGCCTCCACAACCAAGACGCAACTTTACCCCACTAGGTCTCGGGGCGAGGGCTTCCAACCCTCCCCCCTCACCGGTCTTACACTCTTACAAGACTCTCGAGGCTGCCATGACACCTAGAACCGGAGGTGAAGGTGGTACAGACCATTCGGGGATGGCGGGGGCCCTTCGGGGAAGCGACGGTATAAACAGCAGTTACAATAATAGGGAAAGAGAAATATCCTTGTGGCTGAAATGAGAACATATCCACTCGAAATTAGAGGTGTGAGTTAGAACAAACACAATAATCGGGCTTGGGAATGGTACAGCCTTCCACACCGGAAGAAGGTCATGCACGCGTTATGCCAGCACTTGGAATTAGCCTTCTTTGTTGGTACTGCGCAGGCTCGATCTCCGCCATATTAAAAATGGGTAGGGCCTCAGCCATAATAGGGGGAAAAAGTGTCTTTGTGAGGTTGTAGGTTATCTTAAATAAGATAGGTTCCCTGAATAACTAAAAAATAAGGATGTCTGTGGAAGGCTGAGATGTACCTAGTTCCGGATGCTGGTTGAAAGGAAGATAAAGTCATCCTGTTTTACTTCAAGATGACTAACTGCACATGCGTAAAATGAAGTGGGCGGCTTGGCGCACCGTTTTCAGATGCACGTCCTCTAGTGTTGGGAGTAGGTATGGAACCATGTGGACTTCAGTGGTTGTCCCTCTTGGCTTGTTTGTAAAAATTAGCATCTGTATTCAATGTATTATGAGCTAGTTACTGTCCTGAAAATGTCCAATACTGTTTTTATAATAGATACAGTTATATCTTCAATACCATTCTGTGAAACCTCTTCTGACCCTGAGTCCGAATAAAATTTTAGCAACCTGTTTTCTTCCAACAGTTAATAATAAAAAAAAAAAAAACCAGGTCTAATTATTCCGTTTATTAGTTTACTCGTTTTAGGTCAACCCCACCCTCCACCCCAACCCCGATTCTAAGTTCCAAAACGGGGGACCGGGTCTGTCTTATTCCTTGTTTTATCTCTAACACCTAACATACTGTTTTGTGTCTTGGAGTGGATTCCAACTCTAGCGACCCTGTATGACAGAATAGAATCGTCCCATAGGGTTTCCTGGACTGTAATCTTTGTGGGAGCGGATCGCCATACCTTTTCTTCTGCAGAGCGGCCGGTGGGTTCAAAGTGATGACCTTTTTGGTTAGCAGTTGAGTCTTCAACCACTGTGTCATCTTGGCTCCTTCCTAGCATATTAGATGTTCAGTAAATTTTTGTTTAAAAAAAAAATATTGTTAAAGCTGTTCACCTGGTTCCTCTGCTCCTCTTTAGCTTCATCTCTCTTTAGTCTCCCCCCCAAAAACTTCTCGTTCTTAAAATACCAATGCATTTATTTTGGGTTTGCACATGCGATCACCACCGCTTGAAATTCTCTTCCCTGACATTTCTGCCTGGAAACTCGTGGTAATCTTTAAAAACACAAATCAGAGATTGCTACCATGAAACCTTTCTTGACTTCCTCCTCCAGTGATCATTGCTTCCACCGTGTATTTTATTAATTTTTAAAATGCATTTGTTTACTTGGAAGTTTTCATTTTCATTGTAAGACTCAGTGCAGGACACTCTGCATTGCCTCCTTCACTCTTAGTATAATAAAAAAACAAAAACCCATTGCCATTCAGTCAATTTTGGCTCATGACAACCCTATAGTATAGTGCCTGGCATATGGTTAAAAAAAAAAAATTAGAGTTATTGAATCCACACCCTGGCTTGCAGGTTTCACATTGACTTCCAGCTGAAGAAAATTTGCCTTTAAAGGTCTCCTTACAAAGTACTTTAGGATAAAGGACCCTTAGTTCCACTCTCCTGGGAAGTTAGAGATCTCTTTTCTTGTGGTAACATTGGAACATTCAATATTGGGGTGAAGTGAATAACATTGAGAATAGTAATAAAAGCCCAGGACATAACATTGACTAGACTCTTGGATGAGGAGTAATTCCCCGTAAAAGCATGCCAACAGTTTTCTTCTCACTTTCTCCCCTCCTCTTTTTTCTTTCCAGGCTCAAATGGATCCAGGGGGAATGCAGAAATTATTGAACAATATAATTAATATCACACACAATTAAAATTTTGCTGAAGATCATTCAAAAACGGTTGCAGCAGTACATCGACAGGGAACTGTCAGAAATTTAAGCTGGACTCAGGAGGGTGTGACAAGGGATATCATTGTTGATGTCAGGTGGATCTTGTCTGAAAGCAGAGAATATGAGAAAGATGTTTATTTCTGTTTTATTGACTAAGCAAAGGCATTTGACTGTGTGGATCATAACATATTATGGATAACATTGCAAAGAATGGGAATTCCTGAACACTTAATTGTGCTCATGCAGAACCTGTACATAGACCAAGAGGCAGTCGTTCAAACAGAACAAGGAGATACTGCATGGTTTAAAGTCAGGAAAGGTGTGCGTCAGGGTTGTATCCTTTCACCATAGTTATTCAGTCTGTATGCTGAGCAAATAATCTGAGAGGCCAGACCATGTGAAGAACTCCACATCAGGATTGGAGGAAAACTCATTAACAACCTGCCATATGCAGATGACACAACCTTGCTTGCTGAAAGCAAAGAGGACTTGAAGCTTTTACTGATGATCAAAGACACAGCCTTCACTATGGATTACACCTCAACATAAAGAAAAATCCTTGCAACTGGACCAATAAGCAACATCATGATAAATGGAGAAAAGAGTGAGGTTTCATTTTATTTGGATCCACAATGAACGCCCATGGAAGCAGCAGTCAGAAAATCAGATGACACATTGCATTGGGCAAATCTGCTTCAAAAGACCTCTTTGAAGTGTTAAAAAGCAAAGACGTCACTTTGAGGACTAAAGTGTGCTTGACCCAAGCCATCGTGTTTTCGGTTGCCTCCTGTGCAAAAAAAAAAAAAATTTTTTCCCTATGCATGGGAAAGCTGGACAATGAATAAGGAAGGCCGAAGAAGAACTGACATCTTTGAATTATGGCGTTGGTGAAGAATATTGAATATTCCGTGGACTTGCAGAAGAATGAACAGCTGTCTTGGAAGAAATACAGTCAGAATGCTCCTTAGAAGGGAGGGTGGTGAGACTTTGTCTCACGTACTTTGGACATTTTATCAGGAGGGACCAGTCCCTGAAGACAGACATTATTCTTGGAAAAGTAGAAGGTCAGGGAAAGAGAGATCCTCAGGGAGATGGTTTGACACAGTGGTTTCAACAATGGGCTCACACACAGCAACATTGTGAGGATGGTGAAGAACCGTGTTTCATTCTGTTGTACACAGTAGGGTCACTTTGAGTCAGAACCCCAAGGCACTTAACGACCACCACCCTGTTCCCAGCCGGTGCCTAGGGGCGGGAGTAGCTCTGGAAGGACTCAGCCTGGGAAGTGGCTCCCACAGAGGTTTAAGAGTCCCAGGAAGGAACCCATGAACCAGGAGACAAAGCCTTACGTGCAGCGGGCGGCCGTGCGGCCTCCCGGGCGGCAGGGGGCGCCCCAGGCCTCGAGGCCTCCCCGCAGGGCGGCAGTGGGGGCGGGTCCGCGCCCGGCCGTTGGCAAAGGGTGGGCAGAGGGCTCGGCCTGAGAGGCGGAGCCCGGCGGGGTGGCCTGTCACACTGTTCCCGCGCCGGGCGGCCGCCGCCACTTCTCTGGACAGTGAAGGCGCCTCACCGGAGCGCTCTGCGGCTCCCCGGGTGAAAACCGGCCCTCCTGAGTAAGAGTCCGCCGGCTGGGGCTGGAGAGCGGGCTCTGCGGGTGTGGCCCTGTGGGAAGGATCCCTCCGGGGCTGGGTTCTCGGCCCTGCGGCGGGGGCGGGAGCGGTGGGTCCCTGCGCACAGGGTTCTTGCGGCTGGCCGGCCGGGGCCAATGCCCGGGTGATGGAGTCGTGGACGGAATCTAGCGGCTGCCGAGCTGGCGCGGGCGGTGTCCAGGTAACGGGGGACCGGCGCTCGCTGAAGGGCGGAGGTCTTACGGCTGCCGCGCGGAGCGAGGGTTCGCTGGGAACGGGGGTCTCGCGGCGCCCGGGCCGGGGGAGGTGCCCGTGCTACGAGGCAGGGTGCGGGGATCTCACGACTGCTGGGCAGAGCGGGGGCGGTGTCCGGGTTTGGGGGTTGGCGGTTCCTTACGGGCGGCAGTCTAGGGGATGCCGGGCAGGCGCGGGCGGTGCCCGGGTCACCGGGCCGGGGTCCCCGAGGGAACGGGAGTCTCTTGTCTGCCCGGCGGAGCAGGGGCTCCTTGGTGGCGGAGGTCGTGGGGCGGGGGCGGTGTCCGGGTGGCTGGGCCTGCGGGCGGGGGTCTCGCGGTGGCGGGGTGGAACGGGGGAGGTGCCTAGATTACGCAGCCCTGACACGGGGGTTGTAGCCCTGCGTCTTGTTGTGACCCGGTTGCCTGACTACGCGTTGACGCTTCCTAAAAAGGCATTCACCCCCAGCCACCTGGGACGGTCCATGTCCTCCCTTTCGGGCGTCTTCGCTCCGCATTCGCCCGGCTCCGTAGCTCGGCGAAGCCCCCCGGAGCGCCTGGGTGCTGGTTAGTGGTTAACGTTTGTTGAGTGCTGGTGCGCCAGGCGCTGTTCCCAGAGCTTTCCTTTGCAAGTAATTACTTAATCTTCACTACGGCCCTATGAGATAGGTGCTATTATTATCCAGTTTTACTTCTGTGATTGCTTGGCTTCTTGAGCTAGAATTTCTTTTTTCTAAATGCCTTCATTTTAGTGTTATCTGTGACTTAAGTCCAGTTTTTGTAAAGGTAGCAATAGGACTCATCTTTTGGAAGAGGCTGGCTCTCAAAATTACAGGATCGAGGAGCTTAACTTGGATGTCTGGAAAAACTAAATTCTAAGTAAATCGCCTAGTTTCCAAACACTTGGAAAATGCAAGGGTCCAGTAACAACCAGTGAGTTTGTAAAAAGCCAATTATCCTCAGAGAGGTTCTATTTTAGATGAGAGAATGGCTTTGCATGTCGACAAGCAAAAAGGAATCGTGTGGAAACCAGTAAAATGTTGCTTTCTTTTCTGCATATCATCCTCGGGGCTAGGAGAACACTGACTTTCAGTGGTTAAATATCAGCTGAGATACTCTCCAGGGATGAAGTTTTGGGTCTCCTGCAGCAAGATGACCTCCTGGGAGGGAGCGAGTGGGTTCAGCCAGGGTAAACTGAAACAGCCTACTTTCAGTACAGTTTTTCTCAAATGTTTTCAGACAAATGTGATTTATAATAAATCTGATTAAATTTCAGATTTTATTTTGACATCACTCTGATTTACATTCTGATGAATTTTCCTGAATGGAAGAAAAAGGTGTTTGTGCAAGTGTTCTGGCAGTTTGGCATAACCCAAAAGCTGTCTAATTTATCTTCTGCCTGCAGTCATAATTAATGATGTTTTAGTAATTGCTTACAGACTTCAGAATGCTTATATGTAGTTATTCACTCACTGTCCTCTCCTCCAACCTTCCCCTATCCCTTCAGCAGCACAATGTTTACTTCTTAGCAACTTTTAGGGGGGATCTGTCAAAATCTGGGTGTGCCTATGTGGGTATGATCTGCTAGGAGAAAAAGATTGAGAGTCTTTGATTTGGTGGAAAGATCACTGGATGGATGAGAAGTGAGAAACATTGTACTAGTTCACCTTATTCTTCCTTGGCTTTCTTCCACTGCTCTTTCACAGGCTCCTCCACTCTACTCCACCCACCCCCATCCTGAGATTCTGTCCTTAGTCCTGTCCCTTTTGTACTCTTTTGCCAGGCACCTTCTTCTCCTACAGTTTTAATGATCACCTTAAACACTGTAAAGTCTTTATTTTCACGCTGGGTTCTATTCCGAGTTCCAGGTATATTCAGATTGTTTTCTTGATATCTCCACTGGATCCTTTTTGGATACCTTACGTTCAACCCCTAAGCCCGAGTCTAGCTAAACTGTGAGCTACTGTAGCAGGAGGCGTTATCTTGTCTAAGTTTGAAGGCAAGGATCATGTCTTTTTCTTTTTATATCCCTTGCATCTAGCACAGTGTCCTGTTTTAGGAGGTATCTTAGTTACCTACCTAGTGCTGCTGTAACAAAAATACCACAAGTAGGTGGCTTTAAAGAACAGAAATTTGTTGTTTCAGACTTTTGGAGACACGAAGTCCAAATCAGGGCATTGCCTTATGGATTTCTTGGTGCTAAGTGGCTTGTAGATGGGTCCTCACAAGGTCTTCCCTGTGCTTCTCTCAGTGTCTGTTTTCCCTTTTTATAATACCTTACTTACAGGGACCCACCGTATGCTGGCATGGCTTCATTAACAAAAGAAAAACCCTATTTCCAAACAGGGTCACACTCATAGGTGCAGCAGTTAGGACTTCAACTTATTTTTTTGGAGATTACAGCTCAGGCCATAGGAGGAGGGGAGTGATTTTCCCTTCCTCATGTGTTTATAGTCAAGGGAATTTGCATTCCACTGTTTGAGAGGGAAAAGGATAGGAGCAACATTTTCCCATCTCTCTGTGATCAATGAAATTGGGAGGAGTCTGGCATACTCAGCTCTTTCTGGGTCCTCTTTGTTTTTTGGATTTGTCTAGATTTAGCAGATAGTTGTGTTCTGGACTGCTTATCTATCTATATAATAAGCATAAAGAGGCTCAGTTTAAGATTTAGAAATGTTGATAACCAAGCAACAATTTTTGGTGATTTAAATCTCAAGTGTGCTTTAAATTTAGAGATTTTAAGGTGAATACTTATATATATAAAATATATATACTAATAATATATATAAGCATTATGAAAATATAATAAAAATAAATAATAATAGCTATGATTTATTGATTTCTGAGTGTCAGGTTCTGTGCCGTAATTTTATCTGTATTATTTCATTTTATCTTCATAACAACTCTAGAGTTGGTAGTATCTCTACAGATGAGAAAACTTAGGCATAGAGAGTTAAGGAACTTATCAGAGGTCAATAGTCAAGTAATAGTGATGAAGTTGGCTTTCAAATCCAGGACTAAACTGATTTTCCTGAAAATTGTTTATTATATACATATGAAGTACCTAAACCAAACCAGTTATGGGTCAGTTCAGTTCTGATTCGTGGTGACCCTGTGTGTGTCAGAATAGAACTGTGCTTCACAGGGCTTTTATGGCTGTGACCTTTTGAAAGCAGATTGTCAGGCCTCTGGGTGAGTTTAGACCACCAGCCTTTTGGTTAGTAGTCTAGTGTTTAACCGTTTGTGCCACCCAGGGACTCCTGTACTAAGTTATACCTAGCTATACTGCGGGAGCCCTGGTGGCTCAGTGATAAAGAGCTCGGCTACTAGCCAAAAGGTCAGCAGTTCAAGTCCACCATTTGCTCCTTGAAAACCCTATGGGACAGTTCCACTCTGTCTTATAGGGCCACTATGAGTCGGAATTGACTCGATGGCGACAGGTTTAGTTTTCTGGTGTACTGTGTATAGCTTAGTGTAAACTATACTCCTATACTAAGCTATACATAAAAAAAAAAAAAAAAATTTTATAGCTACTAAAAATTAGAAAACAAAAGCAACCTGGTAATACTATCCTGAGGTAAGTTGTGAGTGATTTTATATTGTTGAGTATCAGGAACATAAAGAATCCTCCTTTAGGTTTCTTTTGCTAGTCTTTCTTGTAGCTTAATCCTTAAGTTATAAACACTCTTTCTGTTACTTTGTACATAGGTTGTACCCATCAACCCAGTCTTTGATATGCTGAATAACTCTTGAATTCAATTTTGTAGTTGGAATATGCTTTATGTAAGTTATGGACAGAGAAAAGTGACCACGGCGGCTGGAAGCTGGCCTGGTATTATCACCTGGGCCATGGTGTTGCTAGGAGCTACCATGGCATGCACAGCCTAGGCCTTAGTATCTTCTATTGAACAAAAACAGTTGCATAGAATATCAGCATCAGACAGGCCATTTTGTGTCCATGATGGATCAAAACAAAAAACAAGACCACTCCATAATCACATTGAAACAGAGATAACACATGCACTTTGTCTAAGCTGGAAAATACCAAACAACCGCCTCCCCCAGCCAATTTGAGAGACTGCTGCTTCACTACCACTTACAGCTTTAACCCCATTCCAGCCTGTCCTCCCTATTAAAAAAATACAGATCAGCTTTATTAAGAGGTCCAATCATAGAATTACCCTTACTTACTAACAGCAGCCAGTCCTGAGCTAAGCTCTACTTCTTTAACCAAAACCCAAACCCATTGCCGACAAGTTGATTCTGACTCGTAATGATCCTGTAGGACAGAGTAGAACTGCCCCACAGGCTTCCCCAGGCTATAAATCTTTACAGAAGCAGACTGTCACGTCTTTCTCCCATGGAATGGCTGGTGGGTTCGAACCACTGGTCTTTTCGAAGATTAGCAGCCAAGTGCTTAACCACTGCACCACCAGGCTCCTTCACTTCCTTAAACTCTCCTCCAGATCACTCCAGATCACCTAACACAAACCAAAATTTTGTGATAAATCATTTCTGACACCCTTGCTGGCGAGACAGTGGTGATGCAGTGGTGGAATTCTCATCTTCCATGAGGGGACCTGGGTTCAGTTACCAGCCAGTGGTCGTCAGGCACTGTCAGTGGAAACTTGCATGTTGCTGTGATACTGAACAGATTTCAGTGGTGCTTCCAGACTAAAGCAGACTAGGAAAACAAGGCCTGGTGATCTGCTTCTGAAAAGTCAGCCAGCGAAAACTGTGAATCACAGCAGTTCGATCCTGCCGTGCGTGGGGTTTCCACGAGTCGCCTACTCCACAGCAGCTAACATCCCCCCACCACCACCACCTCCCTTGCTAACATGCCCTAAAGTTCTCCATGTTGTTTATTCTCTACCTCCATGTGATGAGTAATAAACCCAACTTGTTTAACTATAGTTGTGTTTCTAGTGGTATTTGGCTGAAGGATATTTGTGTCTTTGACTATTTAATTGATATTAGAAATGTTATAACTGATTAGACAGTAGAACAAAGTAAGGAATGATTGAAAATGTGTATACTTATATTTCTGATAAATCTCATACTTTAGTTATGGCGTATACCAAGTACCATTGCTTAAAAGTATGTATTTTACGTGAAAAGATGCTCAGAGTCATTAGCCATTAAAAAAAAAAAAAAATCCATTGCCATCAAGTCGTTTCTGACTCTTGGCCACCCCATAGCACAGAGTAGAACTGCCGCGTACGGTTTCAAAGAGTGCCTGGTAGATTTGAACTGCCGACCTTTTTGGTTAGCAGCCAAGTTCTTAACCACTGCACCATTAGCCATTAGGGAGATGCAGATCAAAACAGCAACGAGGTGCTGCTTCAGTCCCACTAGGATGGCTAAGATTAAAAAATCAGAAAATAGCAAATACTGATAAGGATGTGGAGAAGTCAGATACCATAAATGCAAAAGATAGTCTTTCAAGGCCTGATTAGAACGTCATTTAAATGAATACGTTGTTAATTATTAATGAGATTGTATGGAAACCTTAGGGATAGTTCAGTGTGAAAGAGATTTAGTACTTTTTTTTTAGATTGATGACATTTCTTCTTGAATTCTGACAGAATCCTATAACAAAGTATGTACATTATCCTGTCACTTTCATTTCTATCAGAAATAAAAAAATTAGGAGAATTAGGTGGCTTTAAGAAATGATTTTTTTAACATGAAAACTATTGCTTGCTGTTGAGCTGTTCTAAATTTTTCCTAGGAAAAACCCTTTGTGACAATTAGCGCATTAAAAATGGCTGAAATATACTAACTTTTGTCAGTTTGGAATTTATTTTGCTAAAGGCATGTTTTAAAACCAAGGTTCTTTTTGGAAGTAAATAATGGAATGAAGTTTATGTATTGCTTAACTGATCTATGTTTCAGCATATTTCTTTTAGATAAAGCATGCTTTTCTACATTTTTACAAATTATCGTTGTTCCCCAAACATTACATTCAGTACATGCTTTTTCCTTTAATTCTCCCTTGCATTTGATATTGTTGACCAGCTCTTTCACATATCTCTTTCCCTTTCTCCTCCACAGATTATGTCAACTGGATTCTCTTTATATCTTTTTAATTATTTCTTCTTTATGTATTATTTCCAGTTTTATAGTTTCTTCTCTTCTCCTCTGCCCCCAAGTAAACATTGCACTGGGAATAGTTCTGGGTTGTCTTTTTCCCTGTCTGTGCTCATTTCCCAAGGCTTCAACTGTCATCTTAAAATAGGTAACCCTTAAATAAATATCTCTAATGCGGTGCTCTTCCTTGAATTTGAGTCTTGAAATTCTAACCATCTGCTGAGAATTTCTACTAGGGTGTCTTACCACCTTCAACTTATCTAAACTAAACCTTTTCCAAACCAGCCAACTTCTATCCACATACAGTCTCTAGGCCTTAAAAGTTTGGTCATTTGTGCCTCTTCCTTCTCTCAGCACATATCCAATCGATCACTAAGTTTTATGGGTTTTTGAAAAACTTATTTCAAAAAATTCAAGGTTCAATGGGGAAAGAATAGTCTTTTCAAAAAATGGTGATGGAATAATTTTATATCCATATGAAAACAAACAAACAAATGAAAGCCCTGACCCTTGCCTCACACCATCTGCAAAACTTAACTCCAAATGGATCATAGACTTAAATATAACAGGGAAAATAATAGCACTTCTAAAATAAAGCACAAAAGAAAATATTCATGACCTTGGGCTACGCAAAGATTTCTTATTTCAACGAAAAAAAAGTGCAACAATAAAATGATGAAAAAATGGATAAATTGGACTTAATAAAAATTAAAAATTTTGTTCTAAAAAAGACATCAATAAAGTTAAAAAATTACAGATGGAGAAAGTATTTGCGAAACATTTGATAAAGAACTTGTATCCAGTACGTATAAAGAAATCTTATCAATAATAATAAAACAATCTAATTTTAAAATGGGCAGAAGATTTAAGGATACACTTTGCCAATGGTTGTATATGTGGATATATGAATGACAAATAAGCACATGGAAATATAGTCAACGTCAGCCTTTAGAGAAATGCAAATTAAAACCATAGTAAGATGCCACTACACACCCAATCGGGTAACAAAAATAAAAAAGACTGACAATACCAAGGATTGGTGAGAATGTGTAGGCTTTGGAACCCTTATACACTGCTGGTTAGAACGTAAAGTGGTTTAGCCACTTTGGAGAACAGCTTAACAGTTCCTCAAAACATTAGAGTTACTTATGACCCAGCATTTCCATTCCTAAGTATATATTCTAGAGAATTGAAAACATGTCACAATAACCAAAAAATGGAAACAACCCACATGTCCATCAGCAGGTGAATAGATGAACAACATGTGGTATTTCTGGACAATGAAATACTACTTAGCAAAAAAATAAATAAATAACGAACTACTTACCGATAGATGTAACAACAAGGATGAATCTCAGAAGCATTATGCTAAGTGAAAGAAGTCAGCCACAAAAGACTATATTATGTGACTCCATTTATATGAAGTTTCTAGAACAGGCAAGACTATAGAGACAGAAAGCCTCAGTTGGAGTGGGAGCAGGGATTGACTGAAAAGGGGGCACAAAGGTACTTCTTGAGGTGGTGGAAGCTTTATAAAACATGATTGTGATGATAATTGCATAACTGTGAATTTACTAAAATCCATGAATTGTACACTTACGAATTTTATGGTATGTAAATTTCAATAAAAACAATGAATTTAAAAACAATTCCAAATCTTACTAAAAAATGGAATTACAAGATTCCGTACTGATAATCTGTTGAATGGGGAAGACAGAAGGGTTCTTGTTTACAATAGAATGGTACGTGCTGACTGGTAAACGTGTAGGGAGTGATGGAATTGGAAAATAAACAGTTTGCAATCATTCTAATAAAGATTGAATCAGTCAAGAATCACCAATCAGTGCTAAATCTAGGAGGAAATTTTGATGAGGAGCAGGATATTTGCATGGTCTGAAAATATCTCCCCACAGACTATTTATTAGTTACAAGGAAAAAAGAGTGGAGAAATGAGGCACCACCTTGACCAGGTAATCGAAAACAATGTCACTAATGAGGGGTAGATGGACATCATATGTCTCTGTTGGTGACACCCCAAGAAGCACACAACATAACCTAACTAGTATTCCTGATGAGACTGCGTAACCTGACTTTAGTCATGAAGAAACCCCAAATGAGGAATGTTCTAGTAAGAATTGTGTGTGTGGGGGGGGGACGTATTAAAAAATGCCACTGTCATAAAAGACAAAGGGAGGTTGTGGCAGTGTTCCAAGTTTAAAGGAGGCTAAAGAGACAATGGAACCCCGATGGCACAGTAAGGAGCCCTGGTGATACCGTAGTTAAAAGTGCTGGGCTGCTAACCGAAAGATGAGTCGAACCCACCAGCTGGTCTTCAGGAGAAGTATGTGGCAGTTGGCTTCTGTAAAGGTTGTTGTTATTAGGTGCCGTCCAGTTGATTCCGACACACAGTGACCCCGTAGGACAGAGTAGAACTGCCCCAGAGGGTTTCCGAGGCTGTAATCTTTATTGAAGCAGACTGCCACATCTTTCTCCTGTGGAGCTGCTGGTGTGTTCGAACTGCAGGCCTTTTGGTTAGCAGCTGAGCACTTAACCACTGTGCCACCAGGGCTCTTTCCCTGTAAAGATTGCAGCCTTGGAAGCCGTATCGGGTAGTTCTATTCTGTCTTACAGGGTCATTATGAGTTGGAATCCACGACAATGGGTTTTTTTTTTTTTGAGTTGCTCAATGATTAAGTGCTCAGCTGCAAACAGAAAGGTTGACAGTTCAAAGCTACCAGCCAGCTCCTTAAGAGAAAAGACCTGGCGATCTGCTTTTGTAGAGATTATAGCGTAAGAAACCCTACTGGGCAGTTCTACTTTGTCATATAGGTTTGCTCAGAGAATCAACTCCAAGGCACACAACAATAACAACAAAAAAAGACATGACAATGAAATGAAATACGTATTTAGACTGGATCCTGTACTGGAGACAGAGTGAAAAAATGCTATGAAGGACTTAAATTGACAAACCTGGAATATGGACAGGAGATTAGATTAAAAAATCCATGTTACTGAAATTGATAATTATATTGAGATACTGTGTAAGAGAATTACTGAATTCTTAAATACACACTGAAGTAAAGACCATCATATATGTAATCTGTCCTCTGAATAGTTTTAGAAAAAACTGTGTGTGTGTGTGTGCGCGCCCATGTGTACATGTAGAGAGAGTGAACTTGTGTGTCCAAATGGTAGTGCAAATGGGGCAAACTGTTAGCAATAGGTGAAGTGGTAAAGAGTGCACAGGTGTTTTTTGTAGTATTCTTATTACAACTTTTCTGTAAGTTTGAAGTTACCTCCAAATAGTTAAAATCTTTTTTTGTTATTGGTGTTTTAAGTGCTTTGACTTAAAAATCAAACTTTTTTTTTCTTTTCTTTTTTGCTTTTTGGGGTGTGTGTGGGGATGGTGGAAACCCTGGTGGCATAGTGGTTAAGAGGTATGGCTACTAACCAAAAGGTCAGTGGTTCAAATCCACCAGGTGCTCCTTGGAAACCCTATGGGGCAGTTCTACTCTGTCCTTTAGGGTCACTATGAGTAAGAATTGAGTAGACGGCAACAAGTAAGGGGTGGGTATGGTAAGGAGCCCCAGTAGCACAGTGGTTAAAGCGATCTACTGCTAACCAAAAGGTTGGCGGTTCGAAACAACCAGCGGCTCCACGGGAGAAAGATGTGGCAGTCTGATTGTATAGACATTTACAGCTCTGGAAACCCTATGGGGTTGCTATAGGTTGGAATCAGCTTGAGGGCAGTGGGTTTGGTTTTTTTGGTGGGGATGGTGGTGGTGGTGGTTTGTTTTCTTTTTTACATACTTTAAAATATGTTTTAGGTTTTTTGGGAGGAGTTGGGAGAGGAAGGCCGGCATTTTTATAGTCAAGCATAAGTTTGAAGTTCTCAATTTGTTAAGTGAATTTGAATACCAAGTGTAGATTGACCCTGCATGTTTATAGTTAGACTACAAATACTGTGATATAGCTGCACTCATTGAAGCATCGGTTTGCAGTTTTTTGTTTTTAGATTCTGAAAAATGGCTGATAATTTAGATGAATTTATCGAAGAGCGAAAAGCCAAATTGGCCAAAGACAGAGCAGAGTTGGAAAGTGATCCACCTTACATGGAAATGAAGGTAAAGATACTAATTTTCTTCCAACTTGTTCATTAATATTAAAGGTTAGATCTGTATAAAAATGTGAAGTTATATTCTCATATAACTGCTCTTATATGAGAATCTTCTGTTTCATACCTGTTTGGATTTGCTACCCTTCCAACTCTGAGAACCTGACTTTGGACAAGATTTCAGAGATTTTGAATGCTGTTTTTCCTTTGTGGTGTTCTCTGTCTTATACTGTTTCTGCCTTCTTAGTAGAGTTTTAATTTGTGTACTTTGTAAAATGATTAATAGACTGGTTCTAGTACAAAGAACTTGCAAAAATATAAACAGAATAGATACAAAAGCAAGTTCTCATATTCTGTGTGAAAAAGCTCAAAGTGAATTTCTTAGGATAGTTTCTTTTATTTTGTAATGTTTGCTCCTCATAGTATACATCTGTTAAAATGATTGTTTCTCAAAGTAGTGCCTGAAATAAGTTTTCTTAAAGCTGTCCTAGTTTTGGCGAGACAGTGATTCATCCATTTCGCAAACATTTATTGAGTCTGTGCTAGGTACTGTGCTGGGCTCTGAGAATACAGCACTAACCTAGACAGATGTGGCACCTGGTCTCATGGGTTCAGTGTATGTAATAAGAAACAGGCTGTAGATTAATCTGTGCAGTGTGGTCCATCATAACTAGAGTAACTGTATGTACTAATTTGCCCAAGGCAATCATGATTTGCTGTGCCGGTGTCTCATCTGTTTTAGCAGATGTCTTGGACAAAGGTATTGTTGTTCAGATGTTAAATAATAATTGTTTTAATTATAAGGCTAGCATTTATTGTTAAACAAAAAAATTTTTTTTTTTTTTTTTACTTATGGATCAGATATTATTTTAAGAGATTTCACTTATATTTCACAGTAAAATAAGTGCTGTTATTGTCATTTTCCAGATGAGTAAACTGAGGCATGGAGAAGTAATGAGACTAAGGTTATAGAATTAGTAAGTGGTGAAACTAGGATTTGGTCTCTGGCAGCCTGACTCCAGTGCATTTTCGTTTTGACCACTCTGTTAGGTTGCCTTCCTTCAAAAATAGCTGCTATGTACTTTGCATGTATTGTCTCATTTAGTCATAATATCTCTGTAAATTTGGCAGAATATTTTTATTTTACAGATCAAGAAACTGAAGCTTAAAGGGGTTAAGTAATGTGGTGGATTCAGGATTTGAACAGGCTCCAAAGTCACCCTGCATTACTTAGGACCTGCTTACAATTTTTGGACAGACTTATGATGTAGCTTCAAATACAGCTTTATTATAATCTCTAATATTAAAAAGTGCATAAATAATTATCTTTAAGTCTTAAGTATCACCTGCACATGAGGCCTAGTAGTTCATCCTTAGCCTGCTGTATTGTTTTTCCAGAACCCCTCCCTAGCACTCTGTATATACCACATGATCTAACTGTGTGTTACGTTTATTGTGTGTTTCCCCAGTAGCTTATAAGCTCCATGAGGGTAGAGATGCTTGCACATCTTGTTTACTCAGGTATTTCCAATGCTTGGGACAGTGCCTGACACATAGTAGGGGCTCACTGAATATTTGTTGGTAAATGAATGAGTTAAATATTAGGATATTTATTATATTATTTAAATATCTTTGGTTAATTTTTCAAATTTCACACTTAACTTTTTTTTATGGTATACTGTGTAATTTTGTCAAGCTATTTTTTAATAAAAACAATGAGACGAATTGTCTATTTTGTGGTTTTTTTCTCCCTTCCTTTTGTAAATATTATGTCTTCTTCAGGGAAAAGCACCAGAGAAGCTTTCTGAAAACAGTAAAATATTGATCTCCATGGCTAAGGAAAACATACCACCAAACAGTCAACAGACCAGGGGTTCCTTAGGTAGGTCATTAGTTGTGCTGCACATTCTTAGCAGGCTGTTTGTTGTGAAAGAGGTTTGTCTTGTCATAAAAAAAAATATTTCTTTGGAATCTCAGTAACTCTTTCCTTTCTGGAGTCTTACATATTACAGTATGGTCTACATATGAAATATACTGAGAACCTTGTACCTGTTTTATAAGACACTTGCTTGGTTATGATTTATAGAAATGATAGCAGTAATTATAACATAACTAAAAATTAATTGAGAAATTTGAATGGAATTTTTATATGTGTGTGTGAGAGAGTATAAGCTGTATTTGTTGAATAAAAACAGTAGACTAAGACAAAAGAAAAATGCTTGAAGGACATAAAATGCTATTAGGTAAAAGACCATTTTATTATTGATAACCATATTGGAATTTTAAAGAAGTTAATACTGGAGCCATACTGACTCTTTAATTATGGTTTCTTATGAAAACATTTGGAACTTTACCACATTTTTTTTTTGTAAGTATACATTTTTTTCTAAGAAAACATGTATATTTTTAATATACATCTTGTGAATAACTGATGATGACTGAAACTTTTTCAAAAAAGGTCAAATGATGAGAGGTTGCAAGGAGATTGGAACTCTTATGCACTGCTGGTAGGAATGTAAAATGGTACAACCACCGTGGAAAATGAGAAATAGAAATACCATACGATCCAGCCATCTAGGATATATTCTCTAGGAATACATCATAGAGAAATAAGAGCTGTCACACGAATTGACACACCCATGTTCACTGCAGCATCATTCACAATAGCAAAGAGATAGAAACAACCTAAGTGCCCATCATCAGATGAATGGATAAACAAATTATGTACATACACACAATAGAATATTACACAACAATAAAGAACCATGATGAATCTGCAAAATATCTCACAACATGGATGAATCTGGAGGGCATTATGCTGAGTGAAATAAGTCAATCACAAAAGAACAAATATTGTGTGAGACTACTATTATAGAAACCCAAGAAAAAGTTTATACACAGAGAAGGAAAAATCTGATGGTTACAAGGGAGGGGAGGGGTGAAAGGGGAAATCACTAACTAGATAGTAGACATGTGTCAACTTTGGTGAAGGGAAAGACAACCCATATTATAGGAAAAGTCAGCACAGCTTCACCAAGGCAAAATCATAGAAGCTCTAGACACATCCAAACACCTTGAGGGACTGAGTTGCTAGGGCTTAGGGCTGGGGACCATAGTCTCGGGGGACATCTAGGTCAATTGGCGTAATGTAGCTCATAAAGAAAATGTTCTACATCCTACTTCGGTGAGTAGCGTCTGGGGTCTTAGAAGCTTGTGAGCGCCCCTCTAAGATACGTCTATTTGTCCCAGCCCATCTGGAGCAAAGGAAAATGAAGAAAACCAAAGATACAAGAAAAATACTAGTACAAAGGACTAGTGGACCACATGAACCATAGCCTCCACCTCCTGAACCCAGAAGGAGTAGATGGTGCTCGGCTACCACCAGCAACCGCTCTGACAGGGATGACAATAGTGGGTCCTGCACAGAGTGGGAGAAAATATAGAACAAAATTCATATTCACCAAAAAAAGGCCAGACTTACTGGTCTGACAGAGACTGGAGGAACCCTGAGACTGTGGCCCCTGGGTACCCTGCTAACTCAGAACTGAAGCCACTCCCAAAGTCTACTTTTCAGCCAAAGAATAGACAGACCTATAAAACAAACAATGACACACGTGAGGGACGTGCTACAAGACCAAATAGGCAACACCTGTCCAAAATCAAAGATGAGAAGGCAGGAAGGACAGGAAAACTGGACTAATAGACCCAGGGAACCTGGGGTGGAAAGGGAGAGAGTACTGACACATTGCAGGAATTGCAACCAATGTCACAAAACAATTTTTGTATAAATATTTGAATGAGAAACTAATTTGCACAGTAAACTTTCACCTAAAGCACAATAAAATAAAACTCAAAAAAAAAAAATTACCAAGGGTTGGGGAAGGAGGTTAAAGTGTCCCCATATGGGCTGCTTTTCATGGCAACAGGTATAGTCTTGAACTGTTAGCTGTTTTGCATTTGTATGTCACTGGATACAAGGGTATGCTGGCCAAGAGACTGGAGAGTTAGTGGACTCTTTGTCATTACCAGAAAAACAGCTCAGAGCAAATACCCTTCTTTGAGTATCTCATTTATAAATAACCTTTTCAGTTTTGTTTCTCTTACAAATAAGTGGGTAATATACGGCTTTAGTGAATTTAAGCCTGGTGGCGTAGTGGTTAAGTGCTACGGCTGCTAACCTAACGGTAGGCAGTTTGAACCTACCAGGCACTCCTTGGAAACTGTACGGGGCAGTTTTACTCTGTCTTTTAGGGTTGCTATGAATCAGAATTGACTCGATGGCAATGGGTTTTTTTTTTTTTTTTATTGTGGTTAAGTTCCTTAATCTCTAAGGCTCTGAGTTTCTTTATATATAATACAATGAAATTAGATGATATTCCAGCCCTCAATTTTTATGAGTACAAACTTTGATTATTTTTTAAGTTCAAAAATTTTTTTGTTTGTTTGTTCATCCTTTTTAAGTTTAGTGATAGGTTCTTTCAAGCAGCAAGGTCAGACAATCTATTTGAAATTCTGGAGTTGGAACTTTCTTTGGCTTGAGACTATCATGTGTTTGTGACTTGGAATGTTATTTAGCTTCTTTGTCTTCTCATTTTAAGACTTGGCATCTGTCTTAGAAGTTTGTTGTGGGCAATAATTGAATACATATGCAAATATGACTGACATGTAATGGGTACACAATTAATATTAATTTCCCTTCTTTTTTTTAACCTGTTTTTAAAATTGCATTTTTGCTTTTTGAGAATTTAATTAATTAAGAATTAAAAAAAATTTTTTTTGATCATTACACTGACAAATGGCGGGTAGTTTAGAAGTCTATTTAAAGACAATAACCTCTCCCTGTTCCCTGCTCTTCCTTAGGGCTCTGTTCTAGGCCCTCCTCTTTTCACTCTTTGAGTGACCTCATACACTCACGTGGCTTTATTAATTAAACGTACTCATGACTCGTGGACCTCTGTCCTGATCCCAACCTCTTCTCTGAACTCTGGTTTCCTGCTGGCCATCTGTACTTGAATGTCATGAGCTCAGAATCAAAATGTGCAAAATTAACTTATCATACTCCTCTCAAAGTTTCTGGTGCTCCCCATCTCTGTGAGCTGCCTGCCTAGTCGTGCTTGACTCCTCTCTTCCACTTACCTCCCACATCCAAGCAATTACACAAGTCCAGTTGTTTCTAACGCTTAAATCTCAAATAGGTTCACTTTTCTCTAATCTCAGTGACGTTTTATGCAGGCTTCCATCTGTCTCTCACTTAGATTTTTGCAAACAGCTTCTTAGTTGTTCTTTCTGTTTTACAGTCTAGCCCCCTCTAATAAGTTTCTACCCTGTCCTTGATATCCTTCTAAAAAAAAATCTGATCCTGTTAGTCTCTGCTTCATACCTTTCAATAGCTTCTTGTTTCCTGTGTGATAAAAGTCCAGCGTTTCATACTGTGTTTACTCTTTTATTTAGCTTTCCCAGACTGGGTTGGCCACTCCTGCCATGTGCTCCTATGGCATTGGTTCTTGCCTTGAAGAGCAGTTTCGAACTTGCTTGCTCAACTCTCTCTTGTACTGCAGTGTCATGCCAGCTTGCCTGTCATTGTATCTCCACTGCCTAGCACAGTGCCTGACACTTTGGTGCTTAGAAAAGATGTTCTAAATGAATACATGTCTCCATTAAAAAATAAAATAATTTCTCTCATGTTTGTAGAATTTAATTTTCATGGAATGGTACATTTATTGCTAATTGAGGCAATATTTATTTTTTAGGCACATTGAATCTTACTAAAGAATCATAGGTAAATAGACTAATTTTATACCTTAGTATTCAGTTCCTGACCTCTTGTCTGAGTAATTGTGGCCTTAAACTTAGGCCAAATATCTAGTGTTTGACACTGGGAAAGTATAAAATAACTTGACAGCTGAGAGTTTTTCCTAAGTTGCCTCATCTAGGAATTATAAAACAAATTGGTCTAATAAAGGACAAGTTTTGGAAGTTATGTACTGACTTAAAGCTCTTTGACACTAGTTAGAATGAGTAAGTGAGCATAGTAGCAACCAGTAGTATATATTACATTGAAACAACCTAATGATAGCTCAGTACAACTATTGTATAACACTAAATTTTCTGGTATTGTAAATTCATTTCTGTTAGATACTGATGATATTCTAGGTAATGCTTATCTGTGTGGCTCATTCTTCCACCATTTATATCTTCCATAGAAGTATTTGTGGTAGCATGTACATGGTTTAGACCATATAAGCCAAAGAGACAATGTCCTTGGTAAAGAGTTTGTCAGAGTAAGTCACATGTAATGTAATGAAGAGAGAGGCAACTGAATGTGATCTGTAAAAGCTTGTATCTTCTAGCTCCCTATACAGTTTCTAGGCATCATATTTGTGATCATTTCATTAAAAGAAATTCCTTAACTTTTCTTTCTAACTTATTATTGTGTTTAATAATTATTACTAATAAGAAGATCTTCTGTTTATCTTTTAATAGGTCTACTATACATCAGTTAACTTCCTAATCCTTTTTCTTGCTTAGAGAAGTTGAGCATTATCACTTGGATTTTGGTGTTTTGTATCCTGGAAAAAGGGTGTGTGTGTGTGTATGTGTATGTATATAATTTATTTTCTTTTTTGTTGTTGGAAATATACACAGCAAAACATACACCAATTTAACCATTTCTATAGGTACAATTCAGTGACACTGATTACATTCTTCAAGTTGTGCAACCATTCTCACCTTCCTTTTCCAAATTTATTCCTCCATCATTAACATAAACTCACTGCCCTATAAACTTCTATCTAACCTTACGAGTTCCTGTTGCCAATTTGATCACATATAGATAGTTATTTAAAAGAGTACAATGCTCAACACATTCTTTAGAAATTAAGCTAAACTGTTGTTTAGCTTAAAGAAGACTACCCTGGAAGGTATTTTTAATAGATAAAATAACTCAGCCATACTTTTAACATTTCTTTATATATACGTATGTTTTGACCCCAAAGATTTTCTGCGTTGCTTTTGAAATGTAGTTCCTGGTTCAGTGATGAGGATGAAGGCGTAAAAGCATTGCTTTGTTTTTATTGTTGTATTTTTCTTTAAAAAAATAAAAACTAGCCTTTCTTGTTGGCAGTTCATTGTATAATTTTATAATTAGACTGTGCACACATGCATACAGCTTTTTCTTCTTTTTCAACACATAGAATATGTTTCTAAGGCATAGCTCCTAATCTGCATCTAAAGGCATTATTTTATGACTTATAGTATGAGGATATGACCAGGACCTCTTTAGAATAAAAAGCAACCTAGACCTGGCATGAATCCCTTAGTAACCAGACTTTATCCCTGAATGAAAGAAAAGTGTATTGCATATCAAACTGATTGGTATTTGTAGTAGGTTATAAAAAAAAAAGGTGGTGTCAAATAGTACTTACTATGTTATGTTGAGAATCCTTGAGTGCAGCAAATGGTTAATGTGCTTGGCTGCTAACTGAAAGGTGGGAGGTTTGAGTCCACCCAAAGGTGCCTCAGAAGAAAGGCCTGGCCATCTACTTCCAGAAATTCAGCCACTGAAAACCCTGTGGAGCACAGTTCTACTGTGACACACATGGGGTTGCCATGAGTCGGAATTCACTCGACAGCAACTGGTTTATGTTATATTGAAATCGTTTGCTTACTTCTTTGCTGCCCAGATACTGTTCCTTTGGACAGGGAGTTATACATCTTCATCTTCCCAAGGCCTAGCAAAGTACCTGGCACATGGGGGGCACTCTACTACCACCAGTTGCACACATAAAAATTCATTGAAATACTTAAGACTAAATTTAACAAAAAAAGCATAAAACTTACATGTGGAAAACTACAAAACATGGCTAAGAGAAATTAAAGACTATCTTAGTAAATGGAGAGACAGTCTATGTTCATGGATAAAAAAAATCTCTCAATATAGCTAGGATCACCAAGGCATACTGTAATCATACTACAAGAAGGAAGAGGCAAGCACTGTTCAAACAACTTGATACTTTTTTTTTTTAATGTTTTTAGTTCTGTTGTTTCTAATGTTTTAAATTGCAGTGTACTAAATATATATATATATAAATATATATTAGTTTTACTATTTTTTAACATTTTCCTATACATTAATAACTGACAATAAGAGAGTTTTTAATGTTTCAACAAACATTTGTAAAGGTCACAAAATAATTGTAATTTTCCCATTAATTTGTAAGATTGCTTTGCACACAGTTTTTTGGAGCCCTGGTGGTACAGTGGTTAAGTGATATGGCTGCTAACCAAAAGATGGGCAGTTTGAATCCACCAGCTGCTCCTTGGAAACCCTATGAGGCAGTTCTTCTCTATCCTGTAGGGTCACTATGAATTGGAATCTACTCGATGGCAATGGATTTGGTTCTGGTTATTGCAGTTTTAGCTTACATGGTCATTTTTATGATCTCTCAGTACAATGCAAAGCAAGGAGTACCTATACATCATGACCAAAGGAAGTTTATTCCAGGAAAGGAAAATTGTTTTAATATTTGAAAATCAAGCAGCGTAATTCATCATATTAACAGAATAAAGGAAAAAAAGCATGTTTATCAGAAGATGTAGAAAAAACATTTGATAAAATTCAGCACCGTCATGATTAAAATTGTTAGCAGTCTAAGAATAGAAGAAAAGTTCCTTAATCTCATAAAGTATAGCTACAAAAAGCCCTGCATCTAACGTCATACTTAATGATAAAATATTGATTACTTTTTCCCTTGAGTTCGGAAACAATACAAGGTTGTTTTCTATCACTACTTTTCTCCAGCTTTGTACTTGAGAAGCTGTTCAGTGCAATAAAAATGGTGTAAAGTTTAGAAAGGGAAAAGTAAAATTGCCATCATTCACAGATAACATGATCGTTTAAGGAGAAAATCCAAAAGAATATACGGACTAGTACAATAAAAAATAAATAAATAAAAAGAGTATACAGACTATTAGAATTAGTAATGAATTTCACAAGGTCACCAGATAAAAGGGTATTTTTATATTCTAGTAGCAGACAGTTGAAAAATGAAGAGAAAAACTGTCATTTACAATTTTATCAAAAGCATCAAATACTTAGGAATAAATCTAACAAAGTATGTATGAGACCTGTATAGTAAAAACTGTAAAACTTTGCTCAGAAGATTTAAAGAAACCTAAGTAAATGAAAAAAAAAAAAAATTTTTTTTTAAGTAAATGGAGAGAGATACCATTTTCTTGGGTTGTAAGATTCAGTATCATTAGTTGTCAGTTTTCTTCAAATATATAGATTCAGTGCTGTTTATCAGCTGGTTTCTTGGTAAGCTGATTTATACGGAAATAAAACAACCTTAAAAAAAACTGAGCTCCATAGGCACATCCAGACTCCCTGATGGACCGAATCGCTGGGCTGAGACCTGCGGGGACCGTGACCTTGAGGAACATCTAGCTTAATTGGTGTAACATAGTTCATTAAAAAAAATGTTCTACATTCTACTTTGGTGAGTAGCTTCTGGGGTCTTAAATTCTTGTGAGTGGCCATCTAAGATACTCCACTGGTCTCACTCCTTCTGGAGCAAGGGAGAAAGAAGGAAACCAAAGACACAAGGGAAAGATTAGTCCAAATGACTAAATGACCACAAGCACTACAGCCTCCACCAGATTGAGTCCAGCACAACTAGATGATGCCTGGCTACCACCACCGACTGCTCTGACAGGGAGCAAAGTAAAGGGTCCTGGATAAGCTGGAGAGAAATGTAGAACAAAATTCTAGCTCACACACACACAAAAAAAAGCAGACTTAGTGGTCTGTCAGAGACGGGAGAAATCCCGAGAGTATGGCCCCTGTACACACTTTTTGCTCAGTAATGAAGTCATTCCTGAGATTCACCCTTCAGTCAAAGATTAGATGGGCCCATGAAACAAATGGGTCTAAATGGGCATACCAGCCCATGGGCAAGGATGAAGAGGCAGGAGGGGACAGGAAAGCTAAGGCTGAGAAGGGGAGAGTGTTGACATGTCGTGGGGTTGGCAACCAATGTCACGGGACAATATGTGTATTAATTTTTTAATGAGAAGCTAGTTCTGTAAACCTTCATCTAAAGTACAATTAAAAAAGTTGCAGGTTAAATCCAGAGCATAAAGAAAAAAAAAAAAAGATGACTTACTGAATGCTGAGACTAAAAATAAGTAGATAATCTGAATAGCCATAATAGCCCTAAAGAGAAGGAGCAGAGTTGGAGGGATTAAAGTGTTAGATATAGTAATCAAGAGAGGTTAGACTCTTGGAACAGAGTAGACAGCACAGAAACAGACTCATTTATATACAGTGTTTTGATAGATGACATAAACATAGGTGCCTGGAATTAAGTGGGAAAAGAGTGGTCATAAATAAATGATGCTGGATCAATTAGATATCCATACCAAAAAAAACCCCCAAACAAAAAATTTGAAACCTTAACCATATCTCATACAGCACTAATTCAGAGGGCTCATATCCTTAAATGTAAAGCCTAGCGCTATAAAGCTTTTAGAGAAAACATAGGAGA
The DNA here is from genome assembly GCF_024166365.1 of Elephas maximus indicus. Taxonomy (NCBI): domain Eukaryota; kingdom Metazoa; phylum Chordata; class Mammalia; order Proboscidea; family Elephantidae; genus Elephas; species Elephas maximus. The sequence continues at coordinate 75,474,295 of NC_064833.1, read as the reverse complement.
ATGCCTTCAAGACATTGGGTAGACAAAAGATTTCTTAAACAGAGCATGAAAAATACTCTTTGACAACCACTTTTTATGTTCCAGCCAATTTCTTCTTGTACCTTGTCTTCAATAACTATTTGATTCCAAATAATTGACCCTACCAGAATCAATAGTCCATTGATTTTTATTCACTTATGTCATTGACCTTCCATCCTCTTATGTCATCATTTCGTTTCTTAGGTCAACTGGATTATGTGGTCCTATATTATAACTAGGGGGTGTAGTTATAATTTCACAGTGGTTCAGTGGTAGAATTTTTACCTTCCAGGCAGGAGACACAGGTTCGATTCCCAGCCAGTGCACCTCATGTGCAGCCACTACCTGAGGCTGTGTGTTGCTGTGATACTGGAGGTTTCAGCAGAGCTTTCAGACTAAGATGGACTAGGAAGAAAGGACTGGAGTTCTGCTTCTGAAAATCAGCCAATGAAACCCCCATGGATCATAATGGTCCGATCCATAACTGATCTTGGAAATGGTGCAGGACCAGGCACTGTTTGGTTCTGTTGTGCATGCGGTCACCATGAGTGAGGGGGCAACTCAATGGCAGCCAAGAACAACAGCATATTTACTCCCTTGCACATCCTCATTTTTCTTTCCTCTCTTTTCCTTTGTCTTATTTTTTTGGCAACATCTTAACTGTTGTTAAATCCAATTCTGTATTTGTTGTTTGCCTGCCTGTATGTAGCTGAAATTCGGTGGCAAAAACACACAACTGTGTAACTGGTCTTTAAAGTAGTGACTGCCAATCTCAAGTGGGCTTTTAGTCCTGTTGGTGATTCTACTACATTTCCCTAGTCCACTGCCTTCTTAGGCAACTTTTCATCTTTACTTTCTCCTCAAACTTACCATACCCCACTTCAGGTGATGTTCTTACTTATCTCACTGAAAATAGAAGCCATTAGAATTTGTCGTATCTCCCACCCTCACATCTTCCAGCCAACCTACATCTGAACCTATATATTCCGCCTTGCCTTCTGTTACCACAGGTGAATTGTCCTTGAGCCTTAGACAATAGATCCCATCCCCCTTTTACTCAAAACATCACTTAATCAGTTCTCATCTGAATCATAAGTTTTCCCTTTCTACTAGATTAGTTACATTAGAATACAAACATTGCTATAATGCATCCCATTTTATGAAAATAAAAATCAACCTTTTATGTTCCTTCAGCTGCTGCCAATTTCTTGGTGCTCCTTTATGACAAAACTTCAGAAGACTTATCTATATTCACTGTCTTCAATTCCTTTCACTTCAGTCTCTCTTAAACTTATCTCAGGCTTTCTTTTATACTGCAACACTCAACACCTCTTGTCAAGGTCAGCATTAGCCCCTAACGTAGCTACATTTATTGGTCAGTTCTCAAATTCATCTTTTTCAACTTACCTGCTCATTTAATGTCTCAATCAATCCCTTCTTGAAATATCTTCTTCACTACTTTTTTCAGTTTTCTCCTGCCTTACTTGTTCTCTTTGTGCAGAAAAGAGCTAACATTGTACACCTGAGACTGCCTATCTGTCTTAGTTATCTAGTGCTGCTATAACAGAAATACCAAAATTGGATGGTTTAACAAACATAAGTTTATTTTCTCATGGTTCAGGAGGCTAGACGTTCAAATTCAGGGAACCATCTCCAGAGGAAGGCTTTCTCTGTCGACTCTAGGGAAAGGTTCTTGTCATCAATCTTCCCCTAGTCTAGGAACTTCTCAGCATAGGGATCCCGGGTCCAAAGGATGTGCTCCACCCTTGGCTCTTCTTTCTTGTTGGTGGGAGTTTCCTGTCCTCTCTGTTTGATTCTTTCTTTTATATCCCAAGAGATTAGCTCAAAATACAACCTAATCCTATAGGTTGAGTCCTGTCTCATTAACGTAACTGCCTTTAAACTTGCCTCATTAACATCTTAGAGGTTAGGATTTACAACACATAGGATAGTCATATCAGATCACAGAACTAGCCAACTTGACACATTTTTGGGGGCACAATTTAATCCATAACACTATCCTTTTTTTTATCCTTAGAAAGGCCTATTTGCAATGTTGGCCCTTGTCTGACATCTAGGAACTTGGCTAGTAAACAGTTCCCTACCCTGATGTAAAACTTTCCCTAAATGAGAAGAGTGACCTGACTTATTATGCCTAAGCTGTTTGTACAAACAAAGTGGGTTATGCTGAACACCTGCTTTCCTTCTGGGAATCTGGAATCTTGGTGCATGCTAGGCAGAGGGCACCTGTGTGACCAGCCCCCAATAAAAAACTCTGGACACTGAGTCTCTACTCAGCTTCCTTGGTAGACACTTTACACATGCTGTCACAACTCCTTGCTCGAGGAATTATGTAAATGTGTCTTGTGTGACTCCAATGGGGAAGGCGTCTTGAAAGCCTGTTCTTGGTTTCCTCCGGACTTTGCTCCATGTGCCTTTTCCCTTTGGCGATTTTGTGTTGTATCCTTTTGCTGTAATAAGCCTGAATCATGAATATAATAACTCCTGTGTCCAGTGAGTCCTTGTGTTGACCACCAAGCCTGGGAATGGTCTTGGGAACCCTGATACATTCCTCTGTGTTTTTTTCTGGTTCTTTTTCAGTTTCCTCACCTGTAAACTTTGGGTATTCCAGGAATCTATCTTCTGTATCTACAGTCTCTTGGTATTCTTATCCATCATTTCTGGGCTATTCCCTCTCACTCTTATGTTAATAATATTAATTATAATGTTAATATATATTAATAGTGCCAGTGATCAGCATTTCAGGCTGCAAGGTTCACTAGATTTATTTTATCTTTTATGCTCTGAATCCATTACTTTGGAAATCTGCAAGCAGGAAGATTACAGATTACCAAAGTAAGGTAAAGAGATGTTACTCTTATTACTAGAAATTATGTGGTATAGTTTTTAAAAGTTCATTGTTTTTCATGCTGGTTCTGGAAATTTGGAAGAGAAAGAATTATAAAGAAAAAATTATATTGTTGTAATTAAAAAATAATAATCATAAAGGAATCAACATCAGAATTTTATATTACAGAAAAGCTCTAGAGTTTAGACAAAGGTAAAAATTTCTGTTAATGTAAAAGTTTTGGAAAACAGACAAAATGAAATTATTGATATTTTACTAATTTTTAGTCATACTTTTAATTATCATTTTCAAAGCATATTTAGTCTCAAGTTAATCTTGTTAGAAGCCAAATCCTAGACACTCTTCTACTTCTGCTGTTCAGTGTGTGCAAGATGAATGAGTCTTTTGTACAAATACTTTTACATAGCTGAAATTTGAGGACAGTGTTCTCTCCTCAAAGTGGTCACATTTTTTTGTATGTCACCTGCTTATATAAAGGCCTGTTATTATTTCCTATAACTTGATTATTTTTACATAATTCCTGCTTATGATAATATAAGCAGTGTCCACTATGAGTGCTGTGTTAAAAGATAAATGAATTAAAAAATGATATACTTTAGTTTTCAATATTTTATTTAACCTACAACTACTATAGAAACCAAATAGTTCTCTTTGTTGTAGTTCTGAAGCATCGTGTTAACGATCTTAGAGTCACTGTTGCACTTGAAGTGACATCACTTTAAGTGACCCTAAAATGAGACTAATGCTTTACTTGCCACTGGAGCCATCAAAAGATAACTGCTAAGTAAGTCAGTCTCCCCATGTTTCTTAGCTTATTAAGTCAATTGAGATGCCGTTGTTAATACATAGTTTAAAATGAATAAAATATTTAAATTGTTTCATACAGCTCTTAATTTCATTTCTATGACCTGGCTCTAATCCCTAAAATATTGGTACTGGATGACAAAAACAAGAATGAAAAAGTTAGTGTTTTCTGTTAACTAAACCTTAAATTAATAAAATTTTAAATAATTCTGAAAACATTATATATTGCTACTTGTCTGCTAAGGGAATTATTAGAAACAATCCACAGTAAAAAGCAAACACTCTTGATAAATAAGATTGATCTTAGTATGTATGAGAAGTAGTTTATGAATGTAATGAATCACGTTTTCCTTCCTATTGTTCCACATAAACTCACCATACAGAATTGAAGAGCAGTAGTAAAAATCACTTTAAACACATGACTTTTCTGAGAGCTGTGAACTGCTTGTTCCCTGTATGGGAAGCAGAGTTTAGAGGGGAGGCTTCATCCTTGCAGCCCTGTTCTTTTCTCTTTGACACAACAGAGCATCCATTGTGACCCTGTGTAACTAGAGATAAGAAACTTTGGCTACTAGTTATTATGCTTCCTCGCTATGCAATCAGACCACTAACAGAGGAAGTGAGATACTAAGAACGGTATATTCTTTTCTCCTTTTCTTTCTCTTATTCCTTCCTCTTGCTCAGACACTCAGCCATATATATTCATTCACTCTTGTGATCAGTGAACACTTCTTGGATATAAATTGTGTGCCAGGCATTGTAAAATTGCATAAAGCATAGACCTTCATGGATTTTATAGTTTAATTTCATAAGCAATACTCCATTCTGAATGTGAGAATGAAAACTATTTCTCTCCTTAGGCTTAAATTCTGTGACTTTAAACAAAGTTTAGACTCCTTTTTGAGGAAATAGTAACTTTTTCTAGGATGATTTAAAATTCTAAGCATATGTAATGTTTTGGATTCTTTTGGAAGAGTGTTGGGAGCATTAGCGAGAAGAGTCCCTAAGCAATTGTCCCTTATCTTCCATTATCAGAGTTAAGTAGGTCAGAAGTATTTATCAAGAGAATTCTGCAGTGCTTGTGGTGGGAAAAGAAGCCCTGGTTGGACAGTGGTTAAAGCTAAGTCTGGGGTTGGCAGTTTGAACCCACCAGCTACTCTTTAAGAGAAAGATGTGGCAGTCTGTTTCCCTAAAGATTTACAACCTTGGAAACCTTATGGGGCAGTTCTGCTCTGCCTTGTAGGCTCGTTATAAGTCAGAATTGACTCGATGGCAGTGCATTTTTGGTGGGAAGGGGAGTCTGTTGGCGCAGTGGTTAAATGCTTGGCCAAGTGGTTAAGTGCTTGGCAGTTCTGTAGGGTCACTATGAGTCAAAATTGACTCGATGACAGTGCGTTTGGTTTGGGTTTTTTTGGTTATGGTGGAATTGAGTATTCCAGAAAAATCAGTAGACATTTATTTATTTTTATACTACTTTGGCCTTTTCCCTCTGCAATATTTTGGTGATATAATAAAGCAGTGGTGTGTCACATTCATGATAAGTTACCATCATTTGCGAGCAATGGGGCACGAAAATGGTGATATACCGGTACATGGCAATTCATAAACTGTATTCAGTTATTGTAGCTATAGTCTTTTTAGCAGGATCTCTAAAGAAAATTTTATTTAGAAATGATAATTTCTTATACTGTACTATTATATAGTAAAACAAAAACCAAAACTAAACAAAGGGAGGAGAGGGGCTTCAGAAATCTACAAAGAATACTCATGTGATATCTGTGCTTCTTGACATAGTATTTTGCTATTAAAACTATTTGAAAAGTATGTAATTTGATTGAAAAGTATGTAATTTGATTCTTAAAAGCTTTATTGAGATATAATTTAAATACTATAAAGTTTACCCACTTAAAGTGTATATGCCATTGATTATTAGTATATTTACAAGTTATGCAGCCATCATCATTATCTAGTTTTAAGACATTTTCATCACCCCAAAATGCAGTTTGACTTTTGAACTTTATATTAGGAAATGCTACTTAAAATTGAAGTTTTCTTTGAAAATTAACATTCATTTATATGAAATCAGAATTGATAGTTTAAAGATTTTTGGAAACTCCAGTCTGAGCCACTCATGGCCCTAATAATTTATCCTCAGAAACATATTACAGCAAAGATATGTTTGTATTCTAAAAAGTCTTGTTAACTAATTTACTGAAAAAACAGACACATTAAAATTGTTGTAGGCATTGGCTTTTATAGAAATTACAGTAGAATTAAGTGAAGACGTAAAGGTAATCAGCTTTTCTTTGCTTTAATTTTGCTGTTCTTGAAAAAGCAAGATGCAGAACAATGTAGAATAATTTATCTAAGGGGGAAAAAGTAAATATATTTAAGTATTTGTTTATAAATTCATAAAATATCTCCAGAAAGAAACATAAACAGTAATATTGGTTGTCCCTGGTTAGGAGAACTGGATGGCTGGGGTCCATGGGTGGTAGAGATATTTTCCATTACTGTATTACCTATGGAAGCATTTTAAATAAAAAACCTATCCAGATCTCAGTCTCAGAATCAACATTACTGAGTTCCTTCTTACTGTGCTTTGTTCAAGGAAGTAGAACTCTATTGAGGTTGGTTTGAAATGAACTGTATTACTTAAAAGGTTGTTTTCTTTTAGGAATTGATTATGGATTAAGTTTACCACTTGGGGAAGACTATGAACAGAAGAAACATAAACTAAAAGAAGAATTGAGGCAAGATTATAGACGCTATCTTACTCAGGTAATGAGTTCTGTTTATTAGTTGGGTTTTATGCCTCTGAACTCATTGCCTAAATTTGTTTTCCTAAGGTTTTATGCACTAATTTTCAGGTTTTCAGTGGTGTCTAGCAAAGGGGTTGCAACTTTGAGTGTTATAGTAAAAATTATGTAACATAAATATATATGACATAAATGACATTGATAGAGATTACTGGTACTGTGAACTGGTGCCATGGAATAACCAAGACTCGACCTTTGGGTTAGGGCAGTGGATTCTGATTTCAAATGAGATTGTAAATTCTGGTTGTTCATATTTTCTGTAAAGTTATCATGGCTTAAAGAAGCCAAGTTACAATTCATTTTCCTTCCACCCCACCCCTAAGCCATAGATTAAAATGATACGTGGAATTACTATTATTTTCCTACAAGCTAAGCTTACAGAATTTCATTTAACATGTTCATTTCAATTACCAAAGTATTTGCTTAGTGATTTAATCTGTTTTTCTTAGCAGAACTCTTGTTTTAAGTATATTTTGTTAAATTATGTAATAGCTAAAGGTTTATTGTAAATTTTAAAGTGTACTTTTTATTTTATAAAATTATTGTAAACAATTGAGATGTTTCTAGTCATTCCAAGATAGTCTTTAGTTTATCGCTACTTTAAACTCTTTGTTCCGAATATATAAATGGTCTCTTATTTATTGTGATTTGCACATGGGGAGAAAGGTCTTTGACTGAATATATTTTATCAGTGATTTGTTTTTTTTTCCCCCCTTGAATTTAGGGTTTCACACAAGCAAAAAGAAAGGTAGGGTTGCCTGTGAAATGTTGTCCTTTAGTTTTGTTTTAGATCTACTAGCTTGCAATTTTTTGCATTTATGAGATTGCTGCTCTCAAACCAATTAGAAAACTAGCTTCATTTGTGATTTTGAGATTTTTGAATGGTTTCATTTCCTCTTTTTGCTTTTAGCAATATGATAGCCTATGTATTATGATTTTCCATTAATATAGTCAAGCATCCTTTCTGAATCTTGCTTTGCTTTTGTTTTTGTTACTTTCTTATACATTCTTTAAATATTCTGCATCTATTTAAATTAACTCATTTTCAGCATGCTAGTTTTTCTTTTTCAAATTAGGGTAATCACATTAAGATTAATAGAATAATAGAATGTTCAAGATACTCTAAGATGTTTTGAACTGTGTGTTGTCAGGATTTGGATTATTTGATGTTTTTGCACTAAAACCTGTGGAATGCATTTGTAAATTTATATTGGGAACCAAAGAGAAACATTTTTATAGTTTTATAAAACTGTTCTTAAAAAAAATCTCCCACATCCATGATTCAGCCAACACTTTTTAAATACTTATAAAGATGAATCAGATATGGATTCTGCCTTTAGGGGGCCTAGAATCTAGTTGTAGAGATAAGATTCATACAATTTAGAAAGTGATAACTACAAGAAGGATATAATGACCAGGAAAGACCTCACAGTGGGAGTTATTATTTTGCAAGGTATTGTTGGATAGGTAGAATTTGGATATTCTAGTGGGAGGGGCAAGGTGAGAAAGCTTTTAGATGGAGAATATAGAATGACGGAAGTATTTGGAGGTGGGTTCTAGCTGTGTGTGAATGAGACATGTTAGGTTTACTGACTTGACTGGGTTGAGTAGGCTTCTTTTTAGGAGTAATAAGAAATAATGATGTAGATAGAAAGGATAAGATCAGATTAACTTGATATTTGTGGCTCAACGGTTAAGCACTCGGCTTCTTCCTGAAAAGTGGGAAGTTTGAACCTACCCAGCAGCTCCACAGGAGAAAGACATGGTGATCTGCTCCTGTAAAGATTATAGTCTAGAAAACCCTATGAAGCAGTTCTAGTCTGTCACATGGAGTCACTAGGAGTTGAAATTGACTTGATGGCACCCAGCAACAACATGTGTGACCGGCAGTGGTGAAACATTATACCTGCTTAAGCAGCCTGTGAAGAGCTTGATAACTATGTTTTAGGACAGTTCCACAACATTGAAATTCTCATCTTACTATCTTAGATTACTGCTACACCTTTTAACTGATCTCGACACTATTTCTCAGTCTGTTCTCCGCGATACTTTCCGGAATGATCATGCAGCATAGCACATGAAGTCTGTCCTGTCCCAGCCTGCCTCCCTGGTCTTCTTTGCGCTATTAAGCTCTAACCATTCTGAACTACTTGTGGTTCCCTGAAGAGCCAGGCTTCCTCTGCTTAAATTCTCCTCTTTTCCATTTTCCTTTCCTATTTTTAACCGAGGTAAAATTTAACTTAGATGTCATCACCTCTGGAGGAATTCTTAATCTGACTCCACCAATTTAGGTTAAGTGCATGCCTTTGTCCACCTGAGTTGGTAGCACTCTGGGTTGAAATCTGTCCTATGGTCTCATGTATAGTTGACTTTTCTTACTAGTCAGGGCAGGAATGTAGTTGGCACTCAGTAAAAGTTAGCTTAGTATGAATGTCCTTTTTTGCATATTTGTTATCCTACTTTCATCCCAGAGTCCTTTTTCATTCCTTCAGAATGCTGATGGGATCCACTGAAGAAATTGTTTTTATGAAAGAGAAAGAGATCAAGGAGCACTAGTCTTGAAATCCAAAGAGATGTAAAGGAGTTTTTTTTGTGTTGGGTTGTCAAGAATGTAGTTGCAGTAGAGGAACTAAGAAATGTCAGAGACGTTTACAGTACAGTGAATACTGTGAAAAACTTTCATCTTGAGATTTTTTCAGACTTCTCAAAACTTTGCAGTTATTTTTTTAAATTAAAAAATATTGTAGTTTTTATGCAGTAAAATTCACTAAAATTACTGCAAGTCCTGTATTTAGGATAATAGGGAGGAAACTTCAGTAGGTCAGTGTTACAGATTGAATTGTGTCCCCCAAGAATATGTGTTGTAAATCCTGACATCTTTGCCTGTGGTTATAATCCAGTTTGGAAATATTTTGCATTTTTTATGTTAATGAGACAGGATTAGTGTAGGGTATATTTGAGTCAATCTCTTTTGAGATATAAAGGAGATTAAACGCAAGCTAGCAGAGAGAGATGGGGAAAGAGAGATGCCAGGCACATAAAGGCTGCCCAGGAGCAGAAGCTCAGAAGAGACTGGGACTTTTCTTCAGAGCTAACAGAGAGAAAGCCTTCCCCTAGAGCGGATGCCCTGAATTCAGACATCTAGCCTCCTAAACTGTAAGAAAATAAATTTCTGTTTGTTAAAGCCATACACTTGTGGTATTTCTGTTACAGCACCACTGGATAACTAAGACAGAATTTGGTAATGGAGGAGTAGGGTGCTGCTCTAACAGATACCTAAAATGTGGAAGTGGTTTTGGAATTGGATAATGGGTAGAGGCTGGAAAAATTTTAAGGTGCCTGATAGTAAAAGTCTAGATTTTCTTGAAAAGACTGCTGGTAGGCTTATGGACGACAAAGGCAATTCTGGTAAGGCCTCAGAAGGAAGTGAGGAGAGCCATTGAGGAAGTCTCTATCATCTTAGAGAATACATATGGCGCTGGCAGTAGAATGTTGCTAGAAATGTGGATGCTACTGATGAGGCTTTAAAAGGAAATGTTGGACATGAGATCAGCCAATGGAGGAAGGGCGGTGCTTTTTATGCAGTGGCAAAGAGTTTGTCTGAATTATGTTGAAATGTTTGGTGGAAGGTGGAACTTGTAAGTGATGAACTTGGATACCTGGCTGATGAGATTTCTAAGCAAGATCTTAAAGGGGTCTCGTGGTTTCTTCTTGCAGCTTATGGTAAAATGTGAGAGGAAGGAGATGACTTAAAAATGAACTGTCCAAAATGAAAATGGAACTTAAAGATTTGGAAAATTCTGTTGTACAAATGAAGGACACGTGTCCTAGAATGTTCACCAAGGACATGGTGACAGAATCTTTTGTGAAAGAGCTTAAACCTGTAACTGATGGATCTAACCAACTACCACAGCAGAAAACCCATCAGTTTAGACTGAAGGGAACAGAGAATAAAATTAAAGAATGCCGCCTGCCTCTTGGAATTCTGCAGGCAGGAAACAGGCCAAAGGAACTATATGTTGCCTTCCAAGAAAAGAAAAGGACAATCCCTGGAGCAAACTGGAGATTAGGAGAACTGTTAGAAAGAGCACAGGAAGCAGTGCCTTCTCGGTTTCAAAGGGTGGGGCCATAGCCTCCTAGGTTTCAAATAGTCGAGAATCTTCACCAACTCTTATCTGGAGTGTGGGGCTGCCATTAAGGTGTGCCGGGGAGATGGGGCCGCCACCTAAAGCTGAGGGGGTGGGGCTGCCATGCTCAAGGAGCAGAAGATCCAGGCCTGCCAGGGCCAAGAGGGTGGGGTCACCACACAGATGGACTAGGAGAATGGGGCTGCCTAAACCTGAGGGAGCAGGGTTGCCATCTCAGAGGGGCAGAAAGACAAAGCTGAAGCCCAGGGCCAAGGGATCTGTACCCAGAATCCAGAGGGTGTGGCCAACACCCAGAATCTGGAGGGCAGGGCCATTGCCCAGATGATCTCAGAGAACAGAGGATTATTTTCAAACCTTGAGAGCTAATGTAGATTGTTCTTCCTGGTTTTGGATTTGCTTGGTGCCTGTTATCCCTTCTTTCCCTCTAATTTCTCCCATTTTTAATGGAAACATCTGCCTTGTACCTGTGCCACCACTGTACTTTTGAAACAGATAACTTATAATCTAGATTTCAGAGGTGTTACAGATAAAAAGGAATTTTGCCCCAGGGTGGAATATACCTAATGTCACACCCATATTTAATTTAGATGCTTCAGAAGATGAGATTTTTGGACTTGGAGTTGTTTTAGACTTTTGGGATGATGTGGTAGGGTGAATGTGTTTTGCATGTGGCAAGAACATGGATTTTGGGTGGCCAAAGAGTGGAATGTCATGGATTGAATTGTGTCCACCAGAAATACGTGTTGTAAATCCTAACCTCTATGCTTGTGACTATAATCCCATTTGGTTATGCATTGTCATATGTTAATGGGGCAGGGTTAGTATACAGTATATCTTGAGTCAATATCTTTTGAGATATAAGAGAGATCAAATGCAAACTAGCAGAGAAAGACAGGTGAAGAGAAGCTCAGAAGGGACAAGGACCTTCCTGCAGAACCAACAGAGAGAGAAAGCCTTCCCCAAGAACCAGCACCCTGAATTCAGACTTCTAGCCTCCTAAAACTGTGAGAAAATAAATTTGTTTGTTAAAGCCATCCATGTGTGGTATTTCTGTTATAGTAGCACTAGGTAACTAAGACAATCAGGGACAGAGACAACAGGGAAAAAGAAAATGACATAGGGTATGGGGAGATGGTTGCAGTGGCTTCCTCGATCTCTGGGATGTATATGGTTTCTAAGGCCTATTCTTTCTGGATCTATTATGGTTTCCAGACTTATGGATTACATGGATATTTAAATTAAAAAAAAAAATCCAGTCTTTCAGTTTTACCAAGAGTAGCTATTAAAACAAACAACTACCATATTCTCTCTAGTTTTTGGAATAAAGGACACTTGACCATTTAAAAACACAGGAAAGACATATTCTCACAAGAACAGTTTTTAAATTGAATCATTAACTTTATATCTGCAGCCCAGATCTCTCTTCTGAACTTCAAACTTTTCTATCCAGTTGACATCTTCACTTGGTAATCTAATGTACATCTTAAATTGAACATGTCCAAAAGGGAACTCCTGGTTTCCATTCTTCTTACCCCATCCCCTAGAAACCTGCACTAACTGTGGTCTGTTCTGCTTATTGTTTTGTGACAGCACTTAACATGTTTTAACATAACATATAATTCCTATTCATTATGTTTATTGTTTGTTGTCAGTTTCCTCCTGCTTGAATGTAAGCTTTATGAGGGCAAGGCTCTTTGTTTTCTTCACTGATGAGTCTCAAGTATATTGAACAGTTGGGGCACATGACAGGTACTCAAAAATATTTATTGATGAATGAGTGAATGGTTAAATTAAAAAAAAACTCACTATGTTGTTTTCTTATTTATTTGTTTCATTTCATTGAACATTTCAAACATCATCTTGGATCTGTGTTGATGGTGGGGGAATTGCCCAGTGAAGGAGTGCGGATGTTGTATCTCTGTCCTCGCAGGGATGGAACTCTCCATGTGTGTGTAATACTACACAATGATTAGGTTTATAGTGTACTTCAGGTACCTAGGCAGTGAAGTCTTTTTTCATTGGCAAATACAGTTAGAGTTCCATACAACCACCTTTCAAGTTAGCGTTTGACACACAACTCCTTTGTAGATTCAGATTTGATGAAATTTATTAAGCAATTAGTTTTATTAATCACTTTGTTCCCATAATATTTTGAAAGTAAGTCTGTTGTAGCAATTAGTACATTATATATACCACTACACTATTATAGTTATTTATTTACATGTTTGTTTCCCCAACTGAATTGTAAATCTCTTGAATATAGAGGTCACATGCTTATCTTTGTCTCTCTACCACCGAAAAATAGTACGTTGATGGTCAGTAATTGCCTATATGGGGCAGCGGTAGTTCAGTGATAGAATTCTCACCTTCCATGTGGGGGACCTGGGTTTGATTCCTGGCCAGTACACCTCAAGTATGGTCACCATCCATCTATCAGTGGAGGCTTGTTTGTTGCTGATACTGAACAGGTTTCAGCAGAGCTTCTAGACTAAAATAGACTAGGAAGAAAGGCCTGGCCAAAAAAAATCAGCCAGTGAAATTCTGTGTATCACAGCAATCTGGTCCTGTTGTTTGTGGGGTTGCCATGAGGTGGGTGCTCACTTGATGACAGCTAACAACAATTGCTTGTTTAATGAATAAATAAATAAAAGACGTGGAGCAGGACAGTTTAACAGGTAATGTTTGGTTTAATTCTTATCAGCTAGTAATGTAGATGGCATTATCCCTGTTTTACAGATGAAGAAACTCAGGCAGAAAAGTGAAATAATCTATGCCAGGTTATGTGACTACTGAGTAGTGGTGCCAGAAAGTTGAGGAGTGTGTGTATTTTTTCACTAATCCCTCGTGTTTGCTCTAGAGTGTTCAAGAGATTTTACATTTTTTATCTTCCTTGATCCTTGTACCTAAGGAGCCCTGGTGGTGCAATGGTTAAAGTGATTGACTGCTAACAGAAAGGTCAGCAGTTTGAAAGTACCAGCGGCTCTGGGGAAGAAAGATGCAGCGGTCTGCTTCCGTAAAGATTTACAGCCTTGGAAACCCTCTTGGGTTGCTGTGAGTCGTAATTGACTCCACGGCAGTGGGTTTGGTTTGTTGATTCTTACACCAGCTGTGGTAGGTAGGCAGAAGAGGAAACTCTGTGTCAGAGAGGTTAAGTGACTTACACAAGTGATAAGCGCTGGGGCTAGGAGTAGGGTCTACATCTTCTGATTCCTGGTCTAATACTGTGTAGTAACACTCTGTTTCCTAAATGTCTAATGGACAAGAATGGAGAGACAGAAACAACATTCGTAGTTTGTACCTTTTGGTATTTGAGCAAGTATCTACTCATGTAATTGCAGGTAAAATAGAAAAAAAAAACCCATCATTATAGCATACATAAAGAGGAAGTTTAAATTTGTTTTAAAAATTAGGGCACTGAGAATAAAATAGAATATTTGCTTAGAAGAGGAATATAAGCTAGGAAGCAGGTTCTTTTTTTCCCATGCATTTGATCATCTTGAATCAGTAGGTGTATCTGTATTGGCCTGATTCTCCCCTTCAGGGTTTGGTCTCTATAGATGAGTAGTTTCTGTCTTCATCTCCATCCCATTCTTTTGCTCTGTATAATATAATAGTGTGGAATATATAAAGAGAGACATTTATGAAACCCATTTTATGAAGGCAATTAGATAATATCTTTTTTTTTTTTAATGTGTATATATACAGAAAAATTTTCTCTCTACGGGTGAAACAGATCCATCTACTCTGGGAGTTTCTCTTCCTATTGGTGAGAGGTTATCTGCCAAGGTAGGTGGATAGGAGTAGCTTTTGTGGGTAGCAGTTTTCTGAGGCATCAAAATCATAAGAGAACATATTCCTGATTAAAATGCAAATGGAAAAAAAAATTTTTTTTTTAAAAGATATCATTTCCTCATACTTGAATATTACTTCTTTTTTAAAAATCTGGGGTCTCTAGTTATGCTGTTTGAAAAAGAAATTGAACATTATATTTATAACCGTGTAATTTTTTAATATTACAAACATTAAATATATTGAGTCTTTTGCTATATTCTGTTATACTTAATTGAATATCGAGAGTTCGTTTTTTTCAACATTGGTTTCTGAACTGTAAGGTTTGTGCTGTGACACGTTTATCAGTGAAATGAGTGGAACTGAGAATATACTGAGCTTTTACGTAGAGTGAGGGCCTGGAACTATTTGAATGTGTGCTTCTTTCACCCACAATGCACGTACACGCCCTCCAGAGCACTGTGCACCTCTTGGAGAGACCCAATTCCCAGGGGAGATCAGAGATCAAGAAATAGTATTTAAGACATAATGGACAGTTAATAAGTTTCAAAAGATGGAAAATAATTAACTTCTTTAGATTGTGTTGTTTCAGTAACATTGGTGGCATTAGGGTTTAAGACCATTTCCTAACGTAATATATTTGTATTTCAGCAGAGCGTTTCCATCATGCTATTTTTTTATTTTTATTTTAGTGTCTGTGATGATTTTACCTTTTCATGTTTAAAATATAACCAGGATCCTTCTTTAACATTGGGAAGGAAATGGTTAGCAGCAAGCCTGCAGTCTATTCTCTCCTTTTCAGGAGTGTGGTGGGAGATTGAGTCCAGGGTATGCCCTTGAGAAAGCAGGAAGGTGGCAGGATCAAATCTCCTTGTAAACATGCTAATGACAGCCTCCTGCCCAACACATCGATTGTATTTGCTTTCGGGAGATATTTACCTATGGAATACCATTTGTAGGATGTGCCTGCTTTGTCTAGAATTATTTATGGTAACCAAATCTGGAATCCATGGATTTATGGGGTGTGGCTCCTTGGAAAACATCATCTAAGCTATGTAACTGTTGGAGTATAAAATAGAGATACTTCACAACCAAAGCAGCTCCCTTCTCTTAGAGACCTCTGGACCCAAATGTGTGCTAGTAATGTGTGTTCTAATGTGGCAGGAAAGGCCTGGGCATCTGCATGGGTGGTTTCAGACCTCTTTCTGATATTCTTGTGCCTTGTAATTACTTCTGTCCTGGAAATTATTACCAAAGCTTGATACTGGATAAGATCTCTGATTTGTATGTGTCTGATTTGACGTTCTGATTTGACTATAAGGTTCTTTTTTCTGAAGTCGAAGGTAACATTGCCTTTTAATTTTTATTTTAAGGAAAGATTGAAACTTGAACGCAACAAAGAATACAATCAGTTTCTCAGGGATAAGGAAGAATCCAGTGAAAAGTTCGGACAGGTAGAAAAGACTGAGGTGGGTTTGTTCTTAAAGTAAAAATTTTAATGCCATAAGCTTAATATCTTGTACTTACTTGAAGTTTTTTTTTTTTTGTATTTTAGATGTTTCCTTTGGTTTTTATGTAAATATAAAAAAATTATGCTAAATTAAATCAAACTCAGCACACTTAAATATTTAATTTCAGAAACTGTTTTATCTCGTATTGAAGAACTTACTCTACTTTTTTTTTAATTTTGCAGGGGAGATTTAATTTTAGAGATTGGTTTGATTAATTGATTTTTATTTATTTTAATTGACAATTTCTAGCTATACATGTTCCCCTAATTTAAGGGTGATTTTTTTTTAATGTTACTAAAACCAAAAAATTTTACTATGTTCTGTATCCTTTTTGTTATAAAGAATCTACTTTGAAATATTTTGTAGCAATATATAACTACCAAAAATATGCCTAATATCTCCTGGGATAGGAATTTGCATTTAGTTTATCCTGTCTTTTTATAGCTATTTATTGATATTACTGTTGTCTATTTGATATTTGTTAAGTTTTACTGAAGAATGTAATTTCCTCAGAAGTTTTCTAAAAATAAAATTTTTCTTATGGATGATTAAGTACCAAGAGTGGAAATGATAAAGAGACTAATCATCATTTGAGGGTAACATTATCTCTTAAAGAATAGTATCTCATTCTGATCTGGTTTTTTTAATCGAACAGCCCAAGAGTGAAAGAAATAAAAAATCTATTTGTCCAGTTAAGTCTGATCTACCTTCACAAATACAAGCATCCTGCAAAAATTCAGAAGGTCCTAGGAGAGAAGTCTTAACTTCTTCAGAGGCATATGAAGAGCTTCTAAACCAAAGGCGACTAGAGGAGGACAGATACCGACAACTAGATGATGAAATTGAGTTAAGGAATAGAAGAATTATTAAAAACACTAATGAAGAAGTGGACATTTCCAGTAAAAAACATCAGAGGCTTGCCAACAAGGCTGACCTTCCAGATAGTAGATTTCGCAGATTTAATGAGGATCGTGGTTTTGATAGATGGTATTATAGACGAGACCGTGATCCTGAAGTAAGTGAAGAAATGGACGAGAGGTTTAGATATGAAAGTGATTTTGATAGAAGACCTTTGAGAGTGTATGCAAATGACAGGTATTTTCTTCATTTTTATTTTCCTTGTTTAATATTGCTGTTACTTTCTATAGTTATATCAGGGAGGGGCAGTTCCATTTGATGTACCATGTTCGATTAATTCTAAGATGCTATCAATTTTAAGATGCACCATTATTTTATGTGCCACTGAGGGGAATAAAAACACCCAAGGTGGTAGTCTAAAAGCAACGCTGTTATAAAGCTGGGCACTGAAGGTCTATACCTTTTGTGTAAAAGTAAATGAGAAACAAACCTTCCTACAGAAAGGGACAGAGAGGAAACTTCCATGTCTCAACCTTGGCACTGAGTTGAGGCAATTAAAAAAAAACTTCCCTGAATATTTGAACGTAAGCCAGTATTGACTCAGGTTCACAGTCTGAGTTCATGCTGCCAGTGGTATTGCGAGAAACCTCGAGGTGAGAATTCAGTTATGACAAATTTATAGTGCCCCGGCAGGAAAAAAATAAACCCTCTCTGCATGAACTCCACTTAAACCCTGGTCGACAGTCATCCATCCTAATTTCAGAGAAACTGGAAAAAAGGACATCTTGGGATAGGTGAAATACAGTTTATTCTTTTAATGTCCACCTGTTCAAAGTACCTTTAAAAGTATCTTTGTTAATTTTTCAGTTACGTATTGAAAGTCTTATATAACTGGAATGGCATTAAGTTGTTTTGATCAGATTTGCAGATGCTTTTCAGTTTCTCTGGGTGATTATTTTTGTGATGCTATTTGTAATTTCTTAACTGGTACAATTGGGTCTTATTAAGTCATGTTTGCTGTATTTTTAAGCTAACATAATTTGGAGCTGGCAATATAGCAGGGTCCTATTTTTATTTCTGACTTGTTAACTTGAAAGGTTTAAATCTAAATTTTGAGCAGACTTGTTTCATTTATTGGCCCAAATGAATTAATTACTTTCTTAGTACTTCAGAAAATTTTTTGAGGAGTAATACTGCACATTCAGTATTCTGGTTATTAATATTGGTTATTAATACCAATTTTAATGCCAATTTTATTAAAATTGGTATTAATACCAATTAATACCAATACAGAGCCTTTACAGTTCTTTGTCTACTTCTCTTTATGCTGCGGCTATTCAGTCCTGCTTACCCAACCTTTTTAATAATCACCATGATTTAGGTAATTTGAGTAAAGGGTTAGAATTTTAGAATATGAATTCTAGTTCCTCTGATCAAATCTAACTGTACTTCAGAAAATGCTGCAAATCCTAGATGTGTTGTATTTGAAAATGATTTTATATGTGAAGGTAGTCAAAGGCTGCCTAATTAAAAGAACTCTCAATTGGGAAACTGCAGGTGCACTTGGACTCTTGGTGATGTCTTCTTTGTGTACAACTTTTTTTTCATTACACTGTTTAGAGTATAAAGTAATGCATACCTTTCAAGTGTGAAATTTTAAGAAACATGGTGATTGTTGCTTTTTAAAATATATATTAATCTATAATTTTTGTAATTATACCTTGTGATAATTTTTTACATGAACTAGCAAATGAATTTCATCCTCATTTGAGAACTATCTTATTTTCTTATGTATCCTATAATAAGTGGAATGAATTCTTTCTATATAATCTTCTCAAAGTAGTATTTTTTTTTTTTTTTTTTTAGTTTTTTGCCCATTTAGTTGCTTGTATTCAAACTGTTCCATGACATTTTTTGCAATCCTTGCAATGTATTAGCGGTCTCCCCATTACCCCTCTGAATTCTCCATTTCCATTTGTCCAATTTTCTTGCCCCTTCCTGCCATCTAATCTTTGCTTTTGGGCAGATATTGCCCTTTTGATTTCATATAGATGATTGTTCTAAGAAGCACTTTTTTCAGAGGTGCTATTGCCCTGGCGGCACAGTGGTTAAGAGATTGGCTGCTAACCAAAAGGTCAACCGTTTGAATCCACCAGTCACTCCTGGGAAACCATATAGGGCGGTTCTGCTCTGTCCTGTGGGGTTACTATGAGTCAGAATCAACTTGATGGCAATGGGGTGGTGGCAAAGGCTTATAATTTCGCTGAAAGGTGATCTCTGGGAATGGCTTCACGTCCAAGTTAGAAGGGTGTCTAAGGGCCGTAGTCTTGGGGGCTCCTCCCGTCTCTCTTGGTCCAATAAATCTGGTCTTTTTTTTATGAATTTGAATTTTTTTCTACATTTTTTTCCCCACTCTACCCGGACCTTCTATTGTGATCCTGGCCAGAGCGGTTGGTAGTGGTAGCTTGGGCACCATCTAGTTCTTCTGGTCTCAGGCTAGTGGAGGCTGTGGTTTTTGTGGTCCAGTAGACCTTTGGGCTAATTGTTTCCTTGAGTCTTTGGTTTTCTTCACTGTCCTTTGTTCTGGCTAGAAAGAGACCAGTAGTTGTATCTTACCTTTTAAGACTCCAAATGCTACTCATCAAAGTAGTATGTCGGATGTTGTCTTTATAAACTGTTACGCCAGTTAGCCTAGATGTCCTCCAACCAAGTGGTATTTTAAAAATAAACATGAGGATGAGTCAGAATAATCCTTGTTAGACATTTAAAAGTTTTTAGAAGTATTTCTTCAAAATGTACATCATTATTATATATTACTTCCATTTTGTTAATGCATAAATTCTTAAATTGTTTTACGTTCGTCTCTTTTCTGTGGCAGTTAAGCTTAAAATTGAATTTCTAGATTTCAGATTGTGGATTGCTTGTTTCTAGCAAAGAAACAAAAGATTTTATACAGATGATTTGAGATTTTAGAATTTCATAGGTAGTATGATTTTTTTTTTTTTTAATGATTGGTGGGGGAAAATGACTGTACTTGTTAGTGAGATTTTTGAGCTTAAAGAAATGTGCAACTGTAGTTGGCCTCTAGCTCCAGGTGTTTCTTATTATTAATATACTTTAGTCTTAACCAGAAGTTCTCGAAAATTAAAAAAAAAAAAAAAAAAGATATACCTGATTAATTTTCCTTCATTATCTTAAGCTTCCCTGTTCTCCATTTCTTTTTGCCCCTTAAAAGTCAGGGTCTGATAAATTCTAGTTTTGGCTTATAATTTTTAATTTTCATATTTTTTATATTGATTCCACTCTAATTACTTTATAAACTTTTTCATGTACCCTAGCTGACTTATTAATGAAATATTTTCCCCACTTTAAAGATGGGAAAGCTGAAACCCAGAAATGATGAGTGATGTTACTTCCCTAAACTCATGTTGGATCACTGGCAATGTTCTTTAGTAGGTAACAAGGGGTTAGCACTGTGCTTGGCAGTTGTATTCTGTGTGTATGTATGTATATATGTATTTATTTATATATACATATTTACCATCTTGAGTAAAATTTATAATGCTTTAAGAGCTTTCTAAAGTGGAATGTAATAGTGTGTCTTACAATACTTTGAAATTTATAGGCTCTTTTTTAAATGTAGTTGCCCTGGGTCTTTATTATTTATTAACTTGAGCTGTAGAAGTTAATATGTTATCTTACTATGTTTTACTTCAACTAATGTTAATCAGTAAAAGAAATTCTTTAGCTTTCAAAAGGCTGTTTTTTAGTTTCTGTGAGATTAGTATAGTTAGCACTTCCCATTCTACTTAACTGTTCATACTTGCTAGCTTATGATCTTAGTGGTCATTTAATAAAATCTGAAATAACACTCCATCTGAAATCAGAATCTATGTTAGCCACATAGAGTGAGTGCTTACTTCATGTAGGATACTCTTCTAAAGACTGTGCATGCTTAATCCGTAAGATGTAAATGGGAAATGGGGAGAAATGTCTTATCAGAACGTAAGTTACTTGGTTTGGTATTTCTTTTTTCTGCTAGTAGTTAATCAATTTTTATTTATCTTTGGAAGAGCCATTTTAATATTAACCATTTCCCCACTTTAAAAATGGCATTGATAAGAGAAAAATATCATAATTGAATTAAAGTAAATTTTAAAAAATTGGGAAAGAACTGAAAACAGTGAGAGAAAATGGTTACCAATAGTTAAGAGCTCAGTGTTTTTTTTTTTTTTTTTTTTTTAACATCTGTAGTGAGGGTACCTTTAATAGCAGAATTCATTTACAGTTGAGAAATTCTTGATATGTAAACAAGGCAATGTAACTACCATCATTATAAGTTAGTTTCTTTTAAGTAACAAGAAATTTGATTCTTCCTCCCTATGAGCTGTATTAATAGAGAACTAACATATGATAAATATTAAAATTTAAATTTTATTTTTAGGATATGTTATTATTGATAGCATAAACATTTTATAAATTTATTTCTGAAGTTTGAATCTGTGGTTTATTAAGGAAAAAGGAGATGTTACTTATTATCATTTAGGAGTTTTTCGCTCACATTTAAATTAGCTCACTGAAAATACCTGTGGTTTTAAACAATTTACTTTCTTCTTTAATTGAGTAATTTTTAAAAAACATTTTCACATGTGCCAATTTTTTAGGGTTAACTTGTCCTCTAGTCTGTACCTGGTTTCTTTGGGCGTTGAGAATTTTACCTAATCAACTGGAGTTTTTGACCCGTATCTTCAAGGAAATAGAGAATGAGAAAAGGCTTTTTCCATTCAATATACCTTTAACTTTTTTTTTTTTTTACAATAAGATGGTGACTTCATTTTGGCCTCTTAGGCATCTCTCCAGTCTTGATTTTGTTGGGATCATTAGCGACAGCAGACTTAGAATTTCATTAATGAAATTTTTTTTCTTCAGTGAAAGAGTACACCTTAGATCATCTTTCATATGGGCTGTTCATTAGAAAATCTTTGTATTTTTCCTATAGATTTGAGCAAAGAGAATACCTTAAACTTCCTTGATTTAGAATGAACTTTGAAAATGACCTCTTGTGGTGCTTGCTTTGTTAAGGTGTCTATATATTGAAGAGCCTATAAACCATTTTTTAGCATACTTAAAATACTAAGTAAAAATCTTGTATTTTGCGTACAGCTGCATAAAAATAACCAAGAATCACAAATCCATATACCGTCTTCAGACAACACAACTGAAAATACAGGAAGCAACAAACTCCTGGGTAAATTTTAGAGTAAATTTTTATATGTCTAAATGGCCTTTAATTCTAGAGTCCCAAATTATGTTTTTAAAAATTTGTAACTTTAAGTTTCTCTGTATTTAAAAAACCTTCATTAGTAAAGACATCTTTTTACCACATTAAGAATTTACTTTTGTGTGATGTCATGGCTTCCTAAGACCACTGCCATGTTCAATAAATAATTCACCATAAGGACTTACAGAACTCAGCAGATAGTTGTATTCATGGCTATGATTTGTTACAGTAAAAAGGTGTAAAGCAAAATTAGCAAAGGAAAAAATGTGCATGAGGCAAAGTCCAGAGGAAACCAAGCACAAACTTCCAAGGGCCGTTTCCCAGTGGAGTCACAAAACACTTGATTCCTCTAACATCGAATTGCGAGTGAAATATTGTCTCCTAGGGAAGGTCATTAGAGACTCAGTGCCCACGGTTTCAGTTGGGGGCTGGTCACATAGCCACCACTGCCAAGCATGTGGCAAAATTCCTGACTCCTAGAAGGAAAGTAGGTGTTCAGCATAAACAACATTGTTTACACAAACAGTTGAGTCACAGTGAACACTTGTACCCGTTCAGTAATGGTGGGAGCCCCTCTCCCCTACCCCATCCAATTTTTTTTTTTTTTTTTAGTTTTTATTGTGCTTTAGGTGAAGGTTTTCCAAGTTCCAGGGTACCAGCCAAGGGCTTGCCTTGCCAAGCAGGCCTTTCTAAGGACAGGCAGTCTCAGACCTGCTCTGTTAACTTTTTTCTGCACGTGTATATATAAATCTAGCACCACTAAATCTGGTTGCCAGGCATGGTGAATGGCGAATTTGAATTAGAGCTTATATTTACCTGTTCTTTGAGTGGTAGAAATAAGAAATGACACTAAACTAATGTTAAAAGAGAGATGTGAGCATGTAGGCTTTAGCTACAAAACCAGCTGCAATTTGAAAAACAGAAATAAATTTGAAATTCTTTTTTGAAAGGGCTCACGGAGAGTTCTGTTGCTTAGATATAGATGAAAGAAGGAAGCCATTCATATGTCATACCAAGTCATAAATTAAGGTTAAAATTCCAGATAGCCGTTTTTCTTCACAGATGATCTTTACAGTGCCTTGTATGATGGAGACAAGCCAAGAGAGAATTTTATACGCTGGTCATGTGGAGGATGAGAAAATCCTTTTCTTCTAAAAATTGCTGTTTTTCTTAATCTGATAATGAAATTCACCTGAAATACTGAATAATACTTTAACAATCATATTTTTTTCTTCTAGTCCTCTTGAGAAGGACAATATAGACTTTGTTATCTCAACAGCTACATAAAGGACTATGATTTACAAGTGCTGGTTTTCATGGATGCTGATAGATGTAAGAAGTTCATGTTGATTTCTCTTATATGAGAAATTAAGTTAAATCAATGTTTGCCAAATGGAAAAGAAAAAATCCTGACCAGTCAATTGAAAACAGTTTTTTCATTATTATTTTCTATAAAGGATTTTTAAGAAGAAAATTAAAAATACTGTAATCTTGGTTTTCCTTGAGTAAAATGAATTAATCATTTTCCACCCATGTATCAGCCTATTTGTTTATAATGGTTTTCATTAATTTCTTGCCCATATTTATTTTCTTTCATATGATTTACAGTGTTACAAATGTAGTTTACTAAATTTGATTCAACTTAATGCTATATTTTTAAGTCAAAAGCCTTGCATATATAGTGAAATAATTCCCAGTATCTATGAATTTTGATTTCAAACAGTGATCTCATTTTGAAATTTGACTGTAATCTTCATGAGGGTAGGCACCATGTCTGCTGTGCTGTGCTGTACACCCAGTGTTTAGAATAGTATTTGGCACGTAGTAGATTCTCAATAAATATTCTTTAAATAAATTAATATGGATGTCTCAGTACATTCATAGTTTTGAAATGATAAATTTCTAGAATTTATAGGGAAATTATAACAAGCTCCTTAGTTTCAAGACTTCAGTCTAAACTTATAGTGTCTCTCATTAACTAGCAGACCATTCTTCAATCAAATCTCATTTGAATCAATTTCAAAATGTTTTTGTAATAAAACTTTATTATAACACTTTGTTCTCTTTAATGTTTCCAATGTCAAATATAAAAACACCAAAGAGGCAAATGAAGGTCCATTGTATGTGTAGCGTGCTGTATAAGCTAATGTGTTTTTAAGGATATACGGGAACAGACGAGGGAATATGCCTCCTATCGAGTATGATGGTGATTTCACAGAACGGTCAAACATACGAATTTCATCTGCTGGAAATAACAGGTATAGTATGGAATATAAATTTTGCCCTTCAGTCATTATACTGTGAAAACTGCCTGTAAATGTGTTACTGAAAAATGGAATGGTATAGTATACTAACAGCTTTCCTTATTAGCGAGAAAGGAAGAAAAAAGCAGGGGGTTGTTTAAATGAAAATTTATAGTATTTCACTGCATTCATTTGAAAAGTAAGTTTTGGCTAACAAGCATACTAGGGTGTTCTGAATGAGTCCTTATTGTAAGTATATAAAATTGAGGTAATGAAAAGAGAATTAAGCATACATTTAATGGACTATCTTGGAGTTATGAGGGTGATGCACCTTTTGACTGGAAATAAATTGAAAATGTTTCTGCAGTGTGAATTTTCCTTTCAAAACTTTGTTTTTGATTTTTAGCCCATCAAAGAGATAACTTTTTGCTTACCGTAAAAAATTAGTGTTCATATGTATATTTGTCATGTTGGAAAGAAAAATATTACTCATATTTTATATTTGTGTTCTCTTTCTACTTATAGTTTTTAGTCATTAGTGGTTCTGAATCTACATGTGTAATTAAGATAATATTGTTATATGTCAGGAAATGCGTCTATTTTCTTTGAAGAAAAGTAATATATAAGCAGTGCTTAAGAGAATTTGCTTTTTAGGTTTAATTTTGTTTTCTTTGAAGGAGTTGTCTTTTCTTCCTAGTTCCTATCTTTAAAGGAAGGAATCTTTTAGAGATGGAGTCTTTTCCAAGTGTGTGCATAGGAACTGCCTTTCCCTTCTTTTTAGGATTTATTTATGTATACTTACATTCATTTTCCTTGCTGGGCAACTGCTCTCATGAAAAAGGATTTTATTTGAGAACCTGTAGAGCCAGTGAAGCAGACTGAAGAAAAAGGTTGTATTTGTACAGAATCTGAATACATTGAGGTCCCACTGTATAAAGAGCTAAAATGCCATGATTTTACCTTAATTTTAAAAATATGTAATGGTTTTACATTTTACTCTAAATTTTTGCTTCCTGAAAAATTATTTGGGTTCCAATTCTTTTTTGTTTTGTTTTGTTTTAGCGCTCGAGACAATGTTCCCAATGAACGATCCAAATCTGCTAATACTCGAGATATCTGTAGTCCTTTTGCGGGGATGGTCTTCGGTATGTACAAAACTCCAGTTGACTAGGCATTTATCGAGTTTTGTAAAAGGACTTTAGTGAGAACTCAGTGTTGTAATTAATACTACTTTTACTACTAATAGAAAACAATTATCGAGTGCTTACTTTATGCTAGGTACCATACTAAGCATTTAACATATGTTACAGTTCTATGTACAATTTTAAAGCTAAGTCACTTTTATTTAGTGATGAGCTTTCTATAGATGATCAGTGAAATACTAGCTTCGGTAATAGGCTTTTGAGCTTATATTTTACCAACACTTTGTTGTAGTGTGATTATTTCTTATATTCTGTTTTATAGATCATAGTTTTTCTTCTTCATTCTTAGTGTGGATTCTTTAGCTTGCCCCAAACTCCCTTATATTTCAATTTACTTTGCCTGCACTGAACCTTCTTCTTTTCCTTCTTAACTGACTTTTTATGGTGGCTACCCCTTTCTGTGTACTCTGCTAAAGGTAAAACAGTTGGATTTTCCTGTCTCTCCTTGATTTTTTCCACCCCGTGGAATTTAGTTCACCTGGTTGCTTAGGAAACCCTGGTGGCATAGTGGTTAAGTGCTACAGCTGCTGACCAAGAGGTAAAAAATAAATAAATAAATAAACCAAGAGGTAGGTAGTTCAGATCCACCAGATTCTCCTTGGTAACTCTATGCAGCAGCTCTACTCTGTCCTATACAGTCACTATGAGTAGGAATGGACTGGATGGCAATGGGTTGGTTGCTTATAACTTCAGCTGTCTGAGGGGCTTTTAGAAAGTTATGATTTTGTAAATGATGCATCTTTTTGTAGGGCCAGAGCATGTTCTCTTGTGGCTTTCTATTTTCTAAGCAGAAGAACTCAATTCAGTTCTTTATAATAGCTTCCATTTTCCTCATTATGTTCCCATTTTCATTTAATTTCTTTTTCATAGTTATAATAGCTACTTTAACATCTTTATTTGTTTGTTCCATCATCTCTGTCATTTATGTGCTCAGCTGAGCTCTTAACCACTGTACTGTCAGGACTCCATGTAACTTTTCTACTAGTTATGGGTCTTATATTAGTTTTCTATTTCTGCATAACAAATTACCATGAACTTGGTGGATCAGAACAACCCACATAAATTATTTCACAGTTTCTTTGGGTGAGTAGCCTGGGCATGGCTTAGTTGGGTCCTATGCCCAGGTTTTCACAAGATTGCAAGCAAAGTGTTAGCTAGGCTATGTTTTCACCTGGAGGCTTAACTAGGGAAGACCTGCTTCCAAGCTCATTCAGGTTGTTAGCAGAATTCATTTTCTTGTGGCTGTATGACTGAAGGTTCTGGCTTCTTACTGACTGTTGGCTGCCCGAAGTTTCTGGAGGCTACCTGTTGTTCCTAGAAGCTGCCCACTGTTCCTTGCCATGTGGATTTCTTCAGTGTGGATGCTCACTTCATCAAGCCAGCAAGGAGAATCTCTGAACTCAGGGAGAGCCCAGTCCCTCTTTTAAGGCCCTTCATCTGATTACATCAGGCCCACACAAGATAATCTCTGTTTTGATTAATTCAAAATCATTTAATTTTTGCACCTTAATTACATTTGCAATTTCCCTTCACCTTTGGTATATTCTGTTGGCTGAGACCAAATCACAGGTCCCACTCACACTCAAGGAAGGGAGGGTATAGAAGAAGTCAACACTAAGGGACAGGGAGCATAGGGACCATCTTAGAATATTGCCTGCCACAGTCAAATTTTCTGTTACTTAAGGATTGATTTCCCTACATGTCTGTCAGTTTGTCGTACTGTGGGGGCTTGCATATTGTCAGGGGCCGACTGTGCAACAGACCATCAATTGCTCATATGCAAATTCAAGCTGAAACTGAAGAAAATCAGAGCAAGTCCACGAGAGCCAAAATATGTCCTTGAGTACATCCCACCTGTATTTAGAGACCATCTGAAGAATAGATTTGATGCATTTAACACTAGTGACCAAAGACTAGACGAGTTGTGGGATAACATCAAGGACATCATAGGTGAAGAAAGCAAGAGGTCACTGAAAAGACAGGAAAAAAAGAAAAGACCAAGATGGATGTCAGAGGAGACTCTGGAACTTGCTCTTGAGCATCGAGCAGCTAAAGTAAAAGGAAGAATTGATGAAGTAAAAGAACTGAATAGAAGATTTCAAAGGGCATCTCAAGAAGACAAAGTAAAGTATTATCATGACGTGTGCAAAGAACTGGAGATGGAAAACCAAAAGGGGAGAACACACTCGGCATTTCTCAAGCCGAAAGAACTGAAGAAAAAATTTAAGCCTTGAGTTGCGAAAGTGAAGGATTCCATGGAGAAAAGATTAAATGATGCAGGAAGCATCAAAAGAAGATGGAAGGAATACACATTTATACCAAAAAGAATTAGTCGATATTCAACCATTTCAAGAGGTGGCATATGATCAGGAACCGATGGTACCGAAGGAAGAAGTCCAAGCTGCTTTGAAGGCTTTGGCGAAAAACAAGGCTCCATGAATTGATGGAATATCAATTGAGATGTTTCAACAAACAGATGCAGCACTGGAGGTGCTCACTCGTCTATGCCAAGAAATATGGAAGACAGTTTTCTGGCCAACTGAGTGGAAGAGATCCATATTTATGCCTATTCCCAAGAAAGATGATCCAACCGAGTGTGGAAATTATAGAACAATATCATTAATATCACACGTAAGCAAAATTTTGCTGAAGATCATTCAAAAACAGCTGCAGCAGTATATCGACAGGGAACTGCCAGAAATTCAGGCTGGTTTCAGAAGAGAACATGGAACCAGGGATATCATTGCTGATGTCAGATGGATCCTGGCTGAAAGCAGAGAATACCAGAAGGATGTTTACCTGTGTTTTATTGACTATGTAAAGGCATTCTACTGTGTGGATCATAACAAACTATGGATAACATTGTGAAGACTGGGAATTCCAGAACACTTACTTGTGTCCCTAAGGAGCCTTTACATAGATCAAGAGCCAGTTGTTCGGACAGAACAAGGGGATACTGATTGGTTCAAAGTCAGGAAAGGTGTGCATCAGGGTTGTATTCTTTCACCATACCTATTTAATCTGTATGCTGAGCAAATAATCCGAGAAGCTGGACTATATGAAGAAGAACGGAGCATCAGGATTGGAGGAAGACTCATTAACAACCTGTGTTATGCAGATGACACAACCTTGCTTGCTGAAAGTCAAGAGGACTTAAAGCACTTAATAATGAAGATCAAAGACCACAGCCTTCAGTATGGATTGCACCTCAACATAAAACAAAAATCCTCACAACTGGACCAATGAGCAACATCATGTTAAACAGAGAAAAGATTGAAGTTGTCAAAGATTTCATTTTACTTGGGTCCACAATCAACAGCCATTGAAGCAGCAGTCAAGAAATCAAAAGAGGCATTGCATTGCGGAAATCTGCTGCAAAGGACCTCTTCAAAGTGTTAAAGAACAAGGATGTCACCTTGAAGACTAAGGTGCGCCTGACCCAAGCCATGGTATTTTCAATTGCATCATATGCATGTGTGTGCTGGACAATGAATAGGGAAGACCGAAGAAGAGTTGATGCCTTTGAATTGTGGTGTTGCCGAAGAATACAGATTATAGAATATACCATGGACTGCCAAAAGAACAAACAAATCTGTCTTGGAAGAAGTGCAGCCAGAATGCTCCTTAGAGGCAAGGATGGCGAAACTGCGTCTTACATGCTTTGGACATGTTGTCAGGAGGGATCAGTTCCTGGAGAAGGACATCATGCTTGGCAGAGTACAGGGTCAGTGGAAAAGAGGAAGACCCTCAATGAGGTGGATTGACACAGTGGCTGCAACAATGAGCTGAAGCATAACAATGATCTTAAGGATGGCGCAGAACCGGGCAGTCTTTCGTTCTGTTGTGCATAGGGTCACTATGAGTCGGAACTGACTCGATGGCACCTAACAACAGGGGCATCTAAAGTAGCCTGTACTCAGGAATAGTTCAACCCTACTACTGTGGAGTGATCTTTCTGGAGTCTTCGTGAATACCCCGGGGATCACCAAGAACTATCTATTCTGGCTGGTTTGAACTTCAGTTTTTCTCCGCTTTGTTTGAGGTCTGAGAATTGTTCAGGTTACATGCCTGCCTTAGTTTTTTTGCTTAGCCTAATGTTTTTTTGGTTAATGGAATTTTTGGAAGCCCTGGTGGTGTAGTGGTTAAGTGCTACAGCTCCTAACCAAGAGGTCAGCAGTTTAAATCCACCAGGTGCTCCTTGGAAACTCTATGCGGCAGTTCTACTCTGTCCTATAGGGTCGCTATGAGTCGGAATCAACTCGACAGCAGTGGGTTTGGTTTGGGTTTTAATGGAATTTTATTCTATGAATGAGCACATTGAAAAAAAAAAACCCTGTGCCATCGAGTCCATTCCAACTCACACAGTAAAGTCTGAAGGGATCCCTCTGGAAGTTTCTGGATCTTTTTTATTCTTAGCTCTCTTCTTTTTGTATCTTTGCCCCACAGCTTCCAGCCACTTTAGCCTTCCTGAACTTTGATCTTTATCTACTCAGTTTAGCTCGGTTACCCAGCTCCATTTGGGTTTTTTCTCCGTGTACCTGTGGTCTGAAATTGCATTAAGGCAGAAACCAGAGGTGATTGTAGGGCCAACCTCCTTTCTTTAGGTGTTACAGTCATGTAGTGCCTATTGTCCAGTGCCTGGAAAACAGTTATTATTTTTTTTTTCCAGTTTTCTAGTTTTTTTATGGTGGGAAGTTAAGTCGTATGCTTTCTTCATGGTCAGAAGTAAAATGGGTATGTCTACGTTAATTGTAAAACACTATTCTTAGTCTTAATATAATTCATGTTACCCTTACTGGGGCTTTACTGTTGCTGCCATCTGTTCTTAGTGGACAAACTTAGAAGATTCTGAATGCCCCCTAATGGTTGGGAGCCCGATAATTAAGGCAGTAGAAAATTGCTGGTTTGGTTGCATTTTTGATATCCTATGATTTGTGTAGTGTTCCATATCACGCATATCAAGATTATGAAGTTATTTTGTGGTATTAACATATGCAATAATAGTAATCTTCTGTGGATCCAGAATTTTTTGCTCAACTGGTATACCTGAAAGTGATATCAGAGTGAGGGATTTGTATTTTTTTTCTTTTCCCCATAGAATTGAGGTAGCCATTGAAGTTTTTTGAGCAGGCTGCCAGTACAATTAGTGTTATATTTTAAGAGTTAATCTTACCTAAGTGTGTGAGATGTATTGGAGCAGGGAGAAGAGGAGTTAAGGGGACTAGTTAGGAGGTGATTTTTGTAGCCTAGGTAAAAATGTAGAGAGGACCTATCCAAGGTTAATGGCCATGAGACCAGAAAGGCAGGACCTCATATGAAGTAAGAGAGAATGAGAAATCAAGTGATAGTGAAACTTTGGGGCTCAATTCTCAGGCTACTAACAGAAAAGGGAGAGGAGGCGGTTGGTTTGAGATGTTAGTTTGGGACCAAACCAAAAAAACAAACCCTTACCGTTGAGTTGGTTCCGACTCATAACGACCCCATAGGACAGAGTAGAGCTGGCCCATAGGGATTCCAAGGAGTGCTTGGTGGATTTTACTGCTGACCTTTTGGTTAGCAGCTGAGCGCTTAACCACTGTGCCACCAGGGCTCCATAGTTTTGGACAG
This sequence comes from Elephas maximus indicus, assembly GCF_024166365.1. Classification (NCBI taxonomy): domain Eukaryota; kingdom Metazoa; phylum Chordata; class Mammalia; order Proboscidea; family Elephantidae; genus Elephas; species Elephas maximus. The sequence continues at coordinate 75,443,146 of NC_064833.1, read as the reverse complement.
ATTTGTTAAATTTAAGGGCTTGTGGGATATATTAGTGGAGATATTATCAAATTATTGGAAAAATGAAGATGGGAGTTTGAATATTATGGTATTTAGGAAGATTTTTGACTAAGGTAGAAGAGTGTGATTAATGTATCTTGTGCCTGACACATAGTGAGTACTCATAAATTTTGAAATTAATTGAAGAGGTACTGATACAAATGATTTTTCTTTCTTCAGTATTTCCTGCATATTCAGTAATTACCCTTTTATATAATTAAAAATGGAACTTTTTTTACTGGGGCTGTTTTTCAGTTGCATATGCTGCTCCAGAGTTAAGACTGCATTTTTTTTTTTTACTATTTTTTTTTTTTTTAAAAGGAGGTGAAGATAGAGAACTCGTTCAGAGGAGGAAAGAGAAATATCGACTAGAGCTGTTGGAACAAATGGCTGAGCAACAGAGGAACAAGAGACGGTAATGAAAGGTTTGCATTTTAAAAGAATGTTTTGAATTTAAATAACGTCTTATTCATTTGTGTAAAATATGTTGTGGTGACTATTATGTAGTAAAATAAGGGCTGTTGTTCCTAATACCATTTTGGATTTGTAAATAATTTATATTTCAATCTCTACATTGTCATTCAGCCAGATTATAAAATAAATACTACGTTAGTGTTCATTTTCTTTGTCATGGGTAGCAAATAGGACTATGTATGTATTTGATAACAGGACTTTTACAGTGTTTCATTAGCTCCCTCAGTTTTTGATTGAGGGTAGAATTTAGTGTTACCTGCGTACCCACTGCATTATGCCATATATAGTAACAAATATAAAAGTATTTTATCTTTTACCATCTGAAATTATAAGCACACATATATTCCAATATAAAAATAATTATATGGTAACTTTATAGGTATTTATATTGTATATAAATTTCAGTGTAACTTTTTTCTTTTTTTTTTAAGTGTAGTCTGTCTTGTAGGAATATTTGTTAAAATAGTAACTATAGTTTAAAATTAGTAATAGAAATCTTGGTTCTAGAGAATTTGAACCTATCATCTTTTGGTTTTGCCTTTTTTTCCTTTATCTTAGAGCAAGACAATGTCTGCTGCTGGCTATTAACCATCTTTAACATCATTTTCTTAAAAACTCTTATTAGAAAGTATGGTATTCATATTTAAGTTTTTAGCCTTTCTGCCAGCTGAAAATATACATGTACCCTAAGGAAGTTTTTTTGTTTGTTTCACAAAGTAAAGATTTTGTTTTATTTCCGTTCTTGGTTCTGGGTGAATGGCTTAGTCTCTGAAGTATCCCAGACACTGGTTTAGAAATACATATTTTAAGTCAGTCCCACCTGAATTCCAGTTTACTTTGCACAAAGCCAGAAAAATTATTTAAGAATTATTTAAGGTTTTATTGTCAATTAAAAGAATTATCTGTAGTTGAAGAGGTTATATTATAGTTTATTTCAATAATTATTACTAGTAGTAGTGTTTACTATACTTTTTTTTTTTTTTAATGTATAAAACTTTGATTTTGTTTAGAGAAAAAGATTTGGAACTCAGTGTTGCGGCTTCTGGTGCACAAGACCCTGAGAAATCGGTGAGGGTTTATGGCATCTTTTAATGTTTAATCTTTTATTCACATAACCCTCAAATGTGGTGGTGAGGTGGAGATAGAGGGTTTTGGAGGAAATGTGGTGGTGAGGTGGAGATAGAGGGTTTTGGAGGAAATGTGGTGGTGAGGTGGAGATAGAGGGTTTTGGAGGAAATGTGGTGGTGAGGTGGAGATAGAGGGTTTTGGAGAAACTGTTAAGGGTGGGCCAATCTGAACAGTAATAATGTAAATGAAATGCAGCTCTCATAAAAGGTAAATGCTAACTCTTACCTGTTCTTTGCTTCTGTAAGATTTTTTCATTTGTGCATTGTTTTAGTTTGTTTTAAATTAGTCCTTTATAATTTGTTCCAAGTGTACTATTCCATGGGAAAGTTATCTCAGTTTAATTTACAGTAAAAGTTAATGTTTTTCTTGAATAGAAATTAATGTTTTTCTTGAGTATATCTGGAATCTGGTGGCACAGTGGTTAAAGCACTTGGCAGATAACCGTGAGATCAGCAGTTTGAACCCACCAGTTGCTCCACAGGAGAAAGATGTGGTAGTCTGTTCCCATAAAGATGACAGCCTTGGAAACCCTGTGGGCCAGTTCTACTCTGTCCTAGAGCATCACCATGAGTCAGAGTTGTCTCGATGGCAGTGAGTTTGGTTGAGTTATTTTTACTGCTTCTCTTTTATCAGAGCAATTTCCAAGGAAACTGAAAGCTTTAATTCTAGTGTTTAAGCATTTTTCCTAATTTTCATTTCATGTAAAACTGAAAAGATAATAACCTATTTTTACTTTAATTTTGCAATTCTCGTCATTAAGTGGAATGAATTACTCACAGCATTGCAGTTAAGTAAGGAGGAGGTAATAATTTATTGCTGTTATCGAAATGTAGTTTTTCTGTAGTTGGATATATAGTATTTGTTTGCTAAGTCAGGTTTTTGCTCGATGTTTGAACGATGATTAAGAATGTTTAATTTCATTAAAGAGTTCATTTTAAAAAAGAATACAGCAAGTTAAAATTATTGAACTCTAGGCAACTCTTGATTTTCTTTTACGTGTACTGTGTGTGTGTCCTGTGCATTATCTGTTAGAAGGGTTTACTGCTGTGCTGCACCAGCATCACTGCCGAGGAGCTTTTGGCTGCTCATAGAATAAAACTTTTAGATGAACCTGAGAAATTATTCCTGGGAATGGTAGGAAAAAATGATAAATTCCATCAATAAATACTTTTGGATTAGATTCAACAATCAGAAACTTCCCTTTAAAATCTTGAACTTTCTACTGTAATATGGTGGTGTGTTAAATCTTGGAGTTACAGAAACTTTAGTTTTTGACAGACCTTCTTATTTGTCTTTGAACGAAACCCCTGTGAGTTTCAAGCTGCTTTACGAGGATGAATCAATGAACATTAGAGACTTAATAGTTAGGTCATGACTTTTGGGTTTACTTTGATGTACAAATCTTAGAAAAGGACACATAAATGATATTCTGGAGCAGGAGTCAGCAAACTGGCCTGCAGTCCAATCTAACTGCCGCCTGTTTTTGTAAATAAGGTTTTGTTATAACACAGCCCCGTTCATTCATTTACATGTTGTCTGTGGTGGCTTTCCAACTACAGAAGAGTTGAGTAGTTGTGAAGAGACTTTATGGCCCACAAACCCTAATATGTTTACTCTCTGGCTCTTTACAGAAAAAGTTTCCTGAGATGTGTTCTAGAGACTACTTTGATACCAGAAATGGCAATTGAATAGAGAAGTAGCATAACATTATAGCTATAATAGAAAGATTTAGAATTAATATATCCTTACTTGATTATTTAGGTTACCTTAGATGGTTTATGTACTTCTTGGGGGGCCTCAATTACCTCATTTATAAAGTAAGGATTAGATTTTCAAAACCTTTTCTAGCTGTAAAATTCTGTTATTCTATGACCAACTTAAGTACCTGCTGGCAGTCTGGGATAGAGGATCTTTTGAGATCTCTTCCACCTTTAAATTTCTGATTTTATGTAACAGACAGATTTTTTTTTCCTTTATTTTAGCCTGATAGACTAAAGCAGCTTAGTGTGACAACAAGACACTTTGAAGAGACGATACCACCTGAAAGACCCAGAGTAGCTTTCCAGACACCTCTCCCTCCTGCCCCATCTGCCCCACTCATTCCATCAGTTCACTCCGTCCCATCTCAAAATGAAGATATATATAATGGACTCAACAGCACTCTTGGTGAAATGGTGCCTCCCAGGTGCTTGTTTATAATGTTCTGTGTTTGGGATCTAGGTAAGGTATTGTTCTGTATTTCGAAGAATGTGCTGAAGCAGGTAACATCATTCTTCAGAGCTTTTATCAAATAATTTATCTTATTTTCATTGTTGTCGTTTTTTCTCTACTAATATAAAACCAATGGAAATTCTTATGACATTCTTGTATTGTTAAAAGATGCTTTATTATTTTCAGAATGAATAACTAAATACATTTTAGTTTTAGGTTGTATTTTGGAACGTCTATTTTTAGTATCTTTTAACACATAAAAGTTATGCATTTTCTCCGATTTTGTAATTTCCACTTGGCAAACATTGAATTCTTCCTTTACTTTGTACAGAAAGTTTCTAATGTGGCCCTTGTGTATGTATGATTTTGTTTTAGCTTCTGTTTCGTTTGATTCTTTCTCAGTGATTACTTAGGGGCTACACAGCTTAAATGCCCAAAATAAAAAAGTGTTGAGATTATAAACCTGTAACTTTAGGATTATGGGAAAGATCAAATTTTGTAAGTGAAAATGATAAGGCTTCCTATTAATGGTACTGTCTATGCTGTCACTAGATTATACATATAAAAAAAAACTGTCGTTAACATTGATATTTTCTGGGCTGTACTTTCTTCTCTTAGAAGTGGTGTTGTTGTTACTTGTTGTAGTACTTGGACTTATTCTCTGCTTAATATTAATGTATTATAGGAATACATTTAAAATTTATTCATTTTTTTCCCTAAAAATTTTGAACATTATATTTTCTGGGGTATACTTTCTTCATTGTGTAGGACTTGGTCTGATCTTTTTACTACTAACAAATTATTGGTCTGTATTTACTGTATTCATCAGATCTTTTGCTTGTTTCATCTAATAGCTTCCCAAATGAAAATACTAGGAGAGATTGGAATTACAGAGCATGGTATGGCAATTTTAGCTTTGGATTAGGGATTGAAACACTTGGCTTCATTGTCTGGATTTTGGTCAAGTCACATCTTTGTGGAATTTCAATTCTCTCATTTGTAAAAGTGGGACAGTAATATTTTTTCCTTGACTACTATTACAGGGTTTTGTGAGGATTAAATTATATATATATATAAAATCTGTATAAAAGGTTAAAGTTTAATGATGATGACTGTTTACTTTCATAGCAGTTATTCACCTACTTTGTTGATGTGTCTTTGGGGTTAGGTTAGGATAAGGCTAGAAACGTTAAGTAGCTAGTTAATGTGAAAAATATTCACTACTGAAGAGAACTTTAATGTCTTTGTAGCCCTTCAGAATTATTTTGAAGTCTACGTGAGGAAAGAATCTGTTAAGATACCTCAAAAGTGAAAATATTCTAGAGTGCCCCCTTTGTCTTTCTGCTCAGCTAAAGGAATTTGCCTTTTGCCATTTTTGCTATTGGAAAATACTGCATTAGTGGAAATACAGATATATTTTCCTCATCAGTAATGAAGTGCTAAAGTTAGTAGTTTTCAGAAGTTTTAGATTTATGAATACTAAAGTTAATGTCGAGACATTACTTACTTTGAAAGAACAATACATTTTATACTTTAAAAATATGTCTTTTTCCTAGTCAGACTAAACCATTCATAATCATGCTGTGTTGTAGCTCTTCGCCTTTTCTTCAGGGACCGTTCTTCTCCTCTAGCTGTGACAAGCTCACTGTAGTAACTTGGCTTGAGCAGTGTTTTTTTTTTTTTTTTCCAGGAACCATTTCTCTCCATGTGGTTTAAATGTCTCTGCTCTGTGTTCCTATAGGAACCTGCATCTAATTCTATTATTTCATTTACTATACTTTGCTATAATTGCTGTTTATTTCTGTATTATTCCTGAGGGACAGGGACTGTGTCTGTCTTTATTTGATACTGGCACATATTGACTATTGGATATTAACTTAAGGTTTTGTCTTACATAAATGTTGTATCTGCAGTTCTGAAATTTCATACTATGCTTTTTGCGTTTTGAGTCATGATTTTTGGTGAAGACGGAAGCAAAAAGGTAGCTTTTTCTAAAGTAGCTATTAAATTTTCAGTAACATTTTGCCAACTAATAATAACTTGATTTTAAAAAAAGATTTGCTATGAAATATGAGAAGAAATTTCCACTTTTCTTTTGTTATAGAATTGCACCTCTGCCTCCACCTCCCCTACTACCACCTCTGGCTGCTAACTATCGAACTCCTTACGATGATGCATACTATTTTTATGGGGCCAGGAATCCTTTGGATCCCAGTCTTGCTTATTGTAAGTTATCTAAAGAGTGGTATTTTTTTCTAGTAGTTCAATGTGGAAAATTGGTTTTTGTGCAACCAAAAATATATAAATTTGAAAAACACAACTTATTTCAAATATTATATATTTATGACTTAGTAAATGCCCTGTTTTAAAACCTAGTTGTATTTCATACTCAATTCCTGTTCATCTAGATTTAAAAAATAACTATTTTTTTGTTCTTGAGTTGTTCTTTGTTAATTCCTAACTCAGAAAGAAATATTGATGCTTTTCCCTAGGTAACATTTTCATACATGCTTTTTACTACAGGGATAAATAAAGTGTTTATTAAATTAAAAAAAAAAAAAATATGGGTACCCTGAAATATTTTTTTTTTTCTTTTAAGATGGTTCAGGAATGATGGGAATACAGCCTGCAGCTTACGTCAATGCTCCTGTCACTCACCAGCCAGCACAATCTGTTGTGTGAGTTATTAGTTTAAATAATCATTTACGTAAAGAATCATTTGTCTTTTATAGAACCTGTATTACTCATTTTTTTCTTCAAAACAGATGTAACTTATTTTAACTTCTAATGATTATATAACCAGCATGTTCAAAGCGTTGCTTTTAAGTCAATATTTTATAGAAAGTACATTTTATAAATTAAGAATAATCTTATTTTTTTCATTACAAAAGTCATGCATACAATTGCTAAAAAATAAGAATATGAACGAGCAAAAAAAAAAATCTCATTAACCCTGAGGTAGCCATATTTATATATATATTCAAGAAGTCTTTCTGTGAACATAAACATGTACACACACTCAATGAAAATATATCTGTAACACACACACACACCAAATTAGTATCATATCATACATATTGTTCTGTAACCTGCTTAAAAATTAATAGCATATTATAAACATTTTTTCATTGTCAGTAAATATACTTATGTAGCATCAGTTTTTAAGTTAAACTTTTTGTTTTGTGATAATTGTGATTTACATGCAGTTGTAAGAAATAATACAAAGAGATCCTATGTACCCTTTAGCTAGTTTACCCCAAGGATAACGTCTTACATAACTGTAGCACAATATCGCAACCAGGATATTGACATTGATATACTCAAGATACAGAAAGAACATTACATCTCCACGAAGATTCCTCATGGTGTCCTTTTATGGCCACACTTAGTTCCCTTCTTAATCACTGACAAACACTAATCTGTTCTCTATCCCTATAATGCTGTTGTTTTAAGAATGTTAAATAAATGGCATTATATAGTGTATAACATTTTGGGATTGGCTTTTTTTCTCAGCGTAGTTCTCTGGAGGTTTATCCAGGTTGTTGCACATATTAATAGCTTGTTCCTTCTTATTGCTGAGTAGTAGTCACTGTATTGCTGTACCACGGTTTGTTTAACCATTTACCTGTTGCAGGATATTTGGGTTGTTCCCAGTTTGGGGCTATTTTGAACATTTGAGTACAGTTTTTTTTAATGTGTGAAGACAAGTCTTTGTTTCTTTAGGAAAATGCCTGGGAGTGTAATTGTTGGGTTGTACAGTATTTGCATGTTTAGTTTTTTAAGAAACTGCCAATTATGGAAACTTTTGTATCTTCTCAGCAATTATGGAAATTTGAGTATCTTCACAACCTTGCCAGCGTTTGATGTTGTCACCAAATGAAGTGTGTTTAGTTTGCAAATATTTGGAAATTTTCCCGTTTTTTTTTTTTTTTTAGGTGTGTTTTATGTCTCAGAATATGGCCTATCTTGGTATGTGTTCGTTGGGCACTTGAAAATAATGTGTTTTCTGTTGTTCGGTGGAATGTTCTATGAGTATTGAGTAGAACCTTGTTGGTTGATGGTGGTGTTGAGTTCTTCAGTGTCTTTGCTGATTTTCTGTCTAGTTGTTCTATCAGTTATTGAGAGAGGGGTGTTGAAGTCTCTAACTATATTTGTGGATTTGTCCATTTCTCCTTTTTTGATCCATTTCTCCTTCAGTTCCATCAGGTTTTGCTTTACATGTCTGGAAGCTCTGTTGTTTGGTTCATACACATTTAGGATTGCTATGTCTTCTTGGTGTATTGACCCATTTATCATTGTATAATGTCCTTCCTTTTCTCTGACAATTTTCTTTGTTTGTACTTTACTTTGTCTGATATTAATATAGCCATTCCTGCTTTTCTTTAATTAATGTTTTTGCTTTCAACCAGCCCATATCGTTATATTTGAAGAGAGTTTTTGTAAACAGCATATAATGAGGTCATGTTTTTAAATCCAGTCTGCCAATTGCTGTCTTTTAATTGGTGTATTTAGACCATTTATATTTAATACAATTATGGATATGTCAGAACTTAGATTTGCCATTTTATTTTTGTTTTTAATTTTTTATCTCTTTTCTTTTTTCTGCCTTCTAGTGAGTGACTTGAACATTTTCTGTAATTTCAATTTGCCTTAGTGTTTTGGGAAGTCCCTGGGTGGTGTAAGTGGTTAACACGGTTGGGTGCTAACCCAAAGATTAGAGGTTTGAGTCTACCCAGAGGTGTCTTAGAAGGAAGTCCTGGTGATCTGCTTCTGAAAAATCGGCCATTGAAAACCCTATGGAGCACAATTCTACCCTGATAAACATGAGGTTGCCATAAGTTAGAATTGACTTGATAGCAACTGGTTTTTATAATGTTTTTTGAGGGTATCTCTTTTTATAGCTTTTTTAGTCATTGTTCAAGGTATTACATTATATATAACTTATCACTGCTGTCATTTTATCGGTTTTGAGTGAATATAGAAATGTTTTTTGTCCCTTTACTCTCCCCTGTTTATTATATAATTGTCATAAATGTGATTTAGAACCACATAAGACAGTATTGGGAAACTCTGGTGACATAGTGGTTAGGTGCTACAGCTGTCAACCAAAAGGTTGGCAGTTTGAATCTACCAGGCACTCCTTGGAAACTCTATAGGGCCATTCTGCTCTGTCCTATAGGGTCGCTACGAGTTGGTATCGACTCAATGGCAACGGGCTTGGTTTGGTTTTTTTTTTTTAAGACAGAATTGAAGCTTTTGCTTCAACTGTCAAAACAATTTAGAAAATTCGAGAAGGAAACTCTGTTTTACTTACTCATATTGTTGCTTAACGTGTCTTTTCTCCCTTCTTGATGTCCCAAGGTTCTTTCTTTTATCACTTTATTTCTCTTTTGAGAATTTTATTTAACCATTTTATTAGGGTAGTCTCCTGATCATGAGGGGGTGTTGATTTTTTTTTAAATGTTTTATTGTGTTTTAGGTGAAAGTTTACCCAGCAAATTAGATTCCCATTCAACAATTCATACACAAATTGTTCTGTGACATGGGTTACAATCCCTGCAATGTGTCGGCACTCTCATCATTTCTACCCTTCTGCCCTGTTTCCATCCATCCAGTTTCCCTGTCCCTCCTTGCCTTCTCATCATTGCTTTTTGGGTAAATATTTACTGTTTGATCTTGTATAGGAGCATATTCCTCATGGGTGTTATTGTTTATCTTATAGACCAACCTATTATTTGGCTGAAAAGTGACCTTTGGGAGTGGCCTTAGTTCCAGGTTAAAAGGGTATCTTAGAGTGATAGTCTCAGGGATTCCTCTAGTCTTTATCTGTCTAGGAAGTCTAGTCTTTTTTATGAATTTGAGTTTTGATCTACATTTTTCTCCCATTCTTACCAGGACCTTCTATTGTGTCCCCAGTCAGAACAGTCAGTGGTGGTAGCAGGACACCATCTAATTCTTTCGGTTTCAGGCTAGAAGAGGCTGTGGTTTGCCTGGGCCATTAGTCCTGTGGACTAATTTCTTCCTTGAGTCCTTGGTTTCCTTCACTCTCCTTTGCTCCAGATGAGAAGAAACCAATAGTTGTATCTTAGATGGCCACTTGCAAGCTTTTAAGACCCCAGATGCTACTTACCAAACTAGCATGTAGAACATTGTCTTTATTAACTAAGTTATGCCAATTGACCTAGTTGTCCCACGAGACTATGGTCCTGAGCCTTCAAACCCAGTAAATCAGTCCCATGAGGTGTTTGAGTATGTCTACTAAGTATCCCTAACTGTGCCCCATTTGTGCTTTATTATATATATGAATATATACACAGTACATATAAACAGTTAAAAAATGGCTGCAGCAGTATATTGACAGGGAACTGCCAGAAATTAAGGTTGGTTTCAGAAGAGGACATGGAACCAGGGATATCATTGCTGATGTCAGATAGATCCTGGCTGAAAGCAGAGAATACCAGAAGGATGTTTACCTGTGTTTTATTGACTATGCAAAGGCATTCATCTGTGTGGATCATAACAAATTATGGATAACATTGTGAAGAATGGGAATTCCAGAACACTTAGTTGTGCTCATGAGGAACCTTTACATAAACCAAGAGGCAGTTTGGACAGAACAAGGGGATACTGAATGGTTTAAAGACAGGAAAGGTGTGCGTCAGGGTTGGATCCTTTCACCATACCTATTCAATCTGTTGGAAACCCTGGTGGTGTAGTGAGTGGTTAAGTGCTATGGCTGCTAACCAAAGGGTCAGCAGTTTGAATCCGTCAGGCACTCCTTGGGAACTTTATGGGGCAGTTCTACTCTGTCCTGTAGGGTCGCTATGAGTCAGAATCAACTCGACGGCACTGGTTTTTTTTTTTTCATTCAATCTGTATGCTGAGCAAATAATTCAAGAAGCTGGACTATATGAAGAAGAACGGGGCATCAGGATTGGAGGAAGACTCGTTAACAACCTGCGTTGTGCAGATGACACAACCTTGCTTGCTGAAAGTGAAAAGGACTTGAAGCACTTACTGATGAAGATCAAAGACCACAGCCTTCAGTATAGATTGCACCTCAACATCATGAAAACAAAAATCCTCACAACTGGACCAGTGAGCAGCATCATGATAAATGGAGAAAAGATTGAGTTGTCAAGGATTTCATTTTACTTGGATCTACAATCAACAGCCATGGAAGGAGCAGTCAAGAAATCAAATGATGCATTGCATTGGGTAAATCTGCTGCAAAGGACCTCTTCTAATGTGTTGAAAAGCAGGAATGTCACCTTGAAGACTAAGGTGCACCTGACCCAAGCCATGGTATTTTCAATCGCATCACATGCGTATGAAAGCTGGACAATGAATAAGGAAGACAGAAGAAGAATTGACGCCTTTGAATTGTGGTGTTGGGGAAGAATATTGAATATACCATGGACTGCCAAAAGAGCAAACAAGTCTGTCTTGGAAGAAGTACAACCAGAATGCTCCTTAGAGGCAAGGGTGGCGAGAATGTGTTTTACATACTTTGGACATGTTGTCAGGAGGGATCAGTCCCTGGAGAAGGACATCATGCTTGGTAGAGTACAGGGTCAGCAGGAGAGAGGAAGACCCTCAACAGGGTGGATTGACACAGTGGCTGCAACAATGAGCTCAAGTATAGCAACAGTTGTAAGGGTGGCACAGGACCGGGCACTGTTCGTCCTCTTGTGGATAGGGCCACTGTGAGTCAGAACCGACTCGATGGCACCTAACAACAACATGTAAACACATACATAGATGTGATCACAAATGTACCAATATATGCACATGCATGTACTCCCATATACCTTCCTGCACCTTTATATCATACATTCTACCCATGTAACCATTCATATATATTTTGCTTGTTATTACTGTTGTTGCAAGATTGTATATGTTATAGCATTTACTTTAGTTGTCCTTTATTCTTGTGTACCTCTCAGTGTCTCCATTTACCTTGGTCAAGTTGTACTGCCTTCCCCTGTATTGTGTATTGTCCTTTTCATCACCAGAATCATCTCAAGTCTACTATCTAATAGGAAACCTTGGTGGAGTAGTGCTGAAGCGTTACGGCTGCTAACCAGAAGGTTGGTAGTTTGAATCCACCAGGCACTCCTTGGAAACTCTATGGGGCAGTTCTACTCTGTCCTGCAGGGTCCCTACGAGTTGGAATCGGCTTGACAGCAGTGGGATTGTTTTTTTGACTCTCTAATAAGTGATTCCCCCTCCTCGCCTCTCCTATCCCCAGTAACCATTAAAGAACATTGCTTTCTGTGTGTATACCTATTGTTGACTTTTTATTAAAGTGGTATCATGCAATACTTATCCTTTTGTGTTTGACATTTCATTTAACATAATGTCTTCTAGATTCATCCATGTTATGTTTAGCAGACTCATCATTATTCTTTATAGTATTCCATTGTTTATATGTACCACAATTTGTTTATCCATTCATCAACTTAAGTTGTTACCATCTTTTTGCTATTGTGAATAATGCTGCAGTGAGCATGGGTGTGCACATGTCTATTTGTGTCACAGCTCTTATATCTCTAGGATGTATATCTAGGAGTGGGATTGCAGAATCATAAGGTATTTCTCTTTCTAGCTTTTTGAGGAGGCATCATGCCATTTTCCATAGCAGTTATAGCATTTTACAATCCCACCAGCAGTGTATAAGAGTTCCAAACCCCCCACAATCTGGCCAGCATTTGTTCTTTTCTGTTTTTTTTTTTTTTTTTGATCAGTGCCATTTTTGCAGGGGTAAGATGGAAAAAAAAAATTTTTTTTTTTTTAAGATGGTGTCTCATCGTAGTTTTGATTTGCATCTCTTTTTTAATGGCTAAGGAAACCCTGGTGGCGTAGTGGTTAAGAGCTATGTCTGTTAACCGAAAGATTGGCAGTTCAAATCCACCAGGCACTCCTTGGAAACTCTATGGGCAGTTCTTCTCTGCCCTGTAGGGTCACTATGAGTCAAAATTGACTCAACGGTAGTAGGTTTGGTTTTTTTGGGTTTAATGGCTGGTGAGCCCTGGTGGTCTAATGGTTAAGAGCTTAGCTGCTAACCAAAATTCGGCAATTTGAATCTACCAGCTGCTCCTTGGAAAACCTATGGGGCAGTTCTACTCTATCCTATAGGGTCACTATGAGCTGGAAATGACTTAAAGGCACTGAGTTTTTTTTTTGTCCCCACACCTCTGTCAGTTTGTTGTACTGTGGTGGCTTGCATGTTGCTGTGATGCTGGGAGCTATGCTACTGGTATTTCAAATACCAGCAGAGCTATCCATGGTAGACTGGTTTTAGCTGAGCTTCCAGACTAAGACAAACTAGGAAGAAGGACCTGGCAGTCTACTTCTGAAAAAATTAGCCAGCGGAAACCCTATGAATAGCAGTGAAACACTGTCTGAAAAATTGTCGGGAAATTCATTTTACTTGGATCCATTATCAACACCCATGGAAGCAACGGTTAAGAAACCAAATGATGCATTGCACAGGCAAATCGGCTGCAAACGACCTCTTTAAAGTGTTAAAAAGCAAAGATATCACTTTAAGGAGTACACCTGACTGAAGTCATGATGTTTTTAATCACCTCATGTGCATTCAAAAGCTGAACAATGAATGAATAAGGAAAACAGAAGAATTATTGATGCCTTTGAATGTTGGTGTTGGTGAAGAATATTGAATATACCATGGACTGCCAAAACAATGAACAAATCTGTCTTAGAAGAAGTGTAGCCAGAATGTTCCTTAGAGGCAAGGATGGCAAGACTTTGTCTCACATACTTTGGACATGTTATTAGGAAGGACCAGTCTCTGCAGAAGGACATCATGCTTGGTAAAGTAGAGGGTCAGTGAAAAAGAGGAAGACCTTCAGCGAGATGGATTGACACAGTGGCTACAACAGTGGGCTCAAACATAGCAACGATTGTGAGGATGGCACAGGACCAGGCAGTGTTTCGTTCTGTTATTATACATAGGGTTGCTGTGAGTTGAAATCAACTCGATGGCACCTAACAACAAAAACACAAGATTGGCTAATGATTGCGAGCATCTCCTCATGTGTTTGTTAGCCTCCTGAATGTCCTCTTTGGTGAAGTGTCCGTTTCTGTCCTTTGCTCATGTTTTGATTGGATTGTCTTTTTGTTATTGAGTTGTTGGAGTTTTTAAAAATATATTTTAGAGATTATACCCTTGTCAGATATGCCGTTACCAATTTTTTTTTCCCAGTTTGTAGGTTCTGTTTTTACTCTTTTAGTGAAGTCTTTTGATAAGCATAAGAATTTAATTTTTAGGAGGTCCCAGTTACCTGGTTTATCTTCTGTTGTTCATACATTTTTACTTGTGTTTGATAGTGTATTTATGCCAAAAGTTAGGACCCTTAACTTTGTCCCTATGTTATCTTCCAGGAACTTTATAGTTTTAGCTTTAACATTAGGTCTTTGATTCATTTTGAGTTAATTTTGTGTATGCTATGAGGTATTGGTCCTGTTTTATTTTTCTGCAAATGGATATCCAGTTTTGCAAGCATCATTTGTTAAAGAGATGTCTCTTTCCCATTGAATGAGCTTTGACCCTTTGTTGGGTTCTCAGTTCTGTTCCATTGGTCTATGTGTCTGTCATTATGTGAGTACCAAGCTGTTTTGATTACTGTGGTGATACAGTAAGTTCTGAGATTGAGAAGTGTCTTAGTTATCTAGTGCTGCTATAACAGAAATACCATAAGTGGATAGCTTTAACCAAGAGAAATTTATTTTCTCACAGTCTAATAGATTACAAGTCCAAATTCAGGGCGTCGGCTCCAGGGGAAGGCATTCTGTTTCTGTCGGCTCTGGAGGAAGGTCCTTGTGCCCAATCTTCCTCTGATTGAGGAGCTTCTCAAGCACAGGCACTCCGAGTCCAAAGGACATGCTCTGTTCCTGGTGCCGCTTTCTTGGCGGTATGAGGTCCTCCACTCTCTGCTTGCTTCTCTTTCCTTTTATCTCTTGAGAGATAAAAGGTGGTGTAGGCCACCCCAGGGAAACTCCCTTTGCACTGGATCAGGGAGGTGACCTGAGTAAGGGTGGTGTTACAATCCCACCTTAACCCTCTCAACATAAAATTACAATCACAAAATGGAGGACAACCACACAATACTGGGAATCTTGGCCTAACCAAGTTGATACACATATTTTTGGGGGGGACATAATTCAATCCATGACAAAGTATGAGGCCTCCTACTTTGTTCTTCTTCCTTAATATTGCTTTAGCTATTTGGGGCCTCTTTCCTTTCCATATAAAAAGGGGTGGGTGTTGAATTTTGTCAGATGTTTATTTCTGTGTCTATTGAGGTGATTGTGTGTTTTTTGTCCTTTATTCTATTAATATGGCATATTACTTTGATTGATTTCAGATATTAAATCGGCCTTGAATACCTGGGATAAATCCCACTTTGTCAGGAAATTGAATTTTTTAAATATTTTGTTAGATTATGTTTGTTAATTTTTTTGTTTAGGATTTTTGTGTCTGTGTTCGTAAGTGATACTGGTTTGTAGGTTTTTTTTTTTTCTTCTGATGTCTTTTTCTGGTTTTGGTATAATATTAGCCTAATAGGATGAGGTGAAATGAGGTGGAAATTTCTTCATTTTGGGGAAGAGTTTGTAAAGGATTGTTGTTAATTCTTTAAATGTTGGGTAGAATTCATCAGCGAAGCCAACTGCCCTGAGCTTTTCTTTGTAGGACATTTTTTTGAATACTAATTCAGTCTCTTCTTATATTTCCTATTTTTTCCTTCAGTCAGTTTTGGTTGTTTGTGTCTTTCTAGAAATTTGCCCATTTCATTCAGATTATCTTAATTTGTTGGCATACAATTGTTCATGGATTGAATTGTACCCCTCAGAAATACGCGTATCAATTTGGCTAGGCCACGATTCCCAGTATTATGTGATTATCTACCATTTTGTCATCTGATCTGATTTTCCTGTGTGTTGTAAATCCTATCTCTACGACATTAACGAGATAGGATTAGCATCAGTTATGTTACTGAGGCAGGACTCAATCTACAAGATTGGATTGTGTCTTGAGCCCATCTTTTTAGAGATATAAAAGACAGAAGTGAACAGAGAGACATGGGGGCCTCATACTATCAAGAAACGAGACCTGGGAGTAAGCGTGTCCTTTGGACTCAGGGTCCCTGTGTTGAGAAGCTCCTCAACTAGGGGAGGATTGATGACAAAGACCTTCTCACAGAGCCGACAGAGAGAGAAAGACTTCCCCTGGAGCTGACACCCTGAATTCAGACTTTAAGCCTCCTAGACTGTGAGAGAATAAAATTCTCTTTGTTAAAGCCATCCATTTGTGGTATTTCTGTTATAGCAGCACTAAATGACTAAGACACCTTATAATCTTTTTAATTTTTCTAAGGTCAATAGTGATGTTCCCACTTTTACTCCTAATTTTAGGAATTTGAGCCTTCTCTCTTTCTCGGTCAGTCTAGGGAAGTGCTTGTAAATCTTGCGGATATTTTCAAAGAAACAATTATTGGTTTCATTGATCTGTGTTGTGTTTCTAGTCTCTGTTTCATTTATTTCTTCTCTAATCTCTTTTATTTCCTTTTTTCTGCTTACTTTTAACAACAATAGTTTTGAAGTGGGTAGGAAGCAATTACTTTATATTGTAGCACATGTATTAACTAGATCATTATTAGTAACTAGATAGTTATTATCGTATTACTTGAGGAACTTCTAGTTTGTTATGATTTCTGTGGATTCAGAAAAGTGCATAAGTCATGTGTGTACTGCTTGATGATTTATCACAAAACATCCACCCCATGTAACTGCGACCTAGGTGAAAAAACAGATCCAGGAAATTTGAAAGTTCCATGAATGATCAGAGCAGAGGCAGGAGGGAAATTTTAGGAAAGGTCCACTTACATAAGGATCCCTTTTTGACCTATGGAGAGACATCCTTCCTGTTCTTAAGTCTATTTATATGCCATGCTATTTCAAAGGAGTGTTGTATTTTCGTCTTTGGGCATGGTCATAGATAGTTTCAAATTATGAATTGTGTATTTGATGTAGGAATATGGTTGGACAGAATGAAATGAAAACTACAAGTGATCGAGCAGTAAATTCAGGATTGTTGTTTGAAGACAAACCAAAGCCTTCAAAACAGTCACTTCAGTCTTACCAAGAAGCTTTGCAGCAACAGGTATCCATTCATTCATTTAATTTTGAATACCTTATGTGTTATTACGGTGGTCCCTTAGAACTCAGAATATGGCAGGGGAGAAAGAGAACAGTTAACTATAATTCAATATGATATGTTTTGAAGTAGATGGACTGGGATGATGTTGGAAGCATAGGAAAGGGAGGACAATTGCTTGGGGCAGTTGGAGAGGGCTTCACATAGTCCATGATATTTGAGCTGAGTATTTCTCAATGAATTGGCTTAAAATTCTTGGTATTTTCAGGGAATAGAATTGGTGTGTGTATAAAAGAATGGTCGGAGATATGACTGGAGAGTTAGATTGTGCTGTGTATTGTGAAGTCATATTAAGGGGTTTTCAATTTTATCTGTAGGTAGTGGACAGCGAAAGGAATGATACTTGAAATCCAAAAGTGAAAGGATTAGTTGACATGAGCAGATTTGCCTTTTCGGGAGGTATCTGGTTGAGGTGTAGACAGTTGGGAAAGAGATGTGGCAAGGAAACCTTTTAATAAGCTACTGAGGTGATCTAGGCAGGAGGAGATGAGGCCCCAAGCCAGACAGGGAAGATAGGGAGGACATCCAAGATACAATTCTGAAGTTTCATTGGCAGGACTTGAATACAGGGAATGAGGAAAAACAGAGGGCTTGAAGATGATTCCCAGTGTTCTGATCTAGGAGAATAACGAGGATGTGAACTAAGATAGGGAGTATGGGAAGTAGAACATGATAATGGGTTCTGTTATAGTTTGTAGTGTTTGAAGAGAGTTTGCTTTAGAGCAATTATCAAATGTATGGAGTTTGGGTGGGGAGGGGGATACCCTTATCTCTGAGGAGACCCTGTGACTCTTGGTAGATGCATTGTTCAACTGAGATACTTTTTTTCAAGTTCCACTTGAATTCTTTTAAAAGTCTTTTTGTTCAACATTTACATGGTCAACGATCTGAAAGATAAATTTTCTTTTTAAATTATAGAATTATCAACATTATTTTGTGTGTTTAAGATTCTACAAATAAAAGTCTGATGTCAATTTTTGAATGAGTGTATTAAAAATGCCACTGACAAAACTACATTTTTCCAACTGTAGAAGTCTTTTTTATATATATGATGACTTCTTTGGCCTTGCTAGAGTGAGAGTTCGCTTAAATTTTCTGTGTATATGGTTATATTTTTTACAGTGACTTTTCAAAATTTAGATACTTGTTTGTTACTTATCCACATGTCTCTAGAGAATAACCCTTTGCTTATACTTGGTGACGATAGGAATGTTTTTGTTTTGTATGCTTTCATAAATTTGTACCTAAAGTAGCTCAGCATTCCTCAAAAAGCTTTGAACCTTCAGTTTCTCTAAAGTCTGGGAGTAGAGTTTGTCCAGGGTAGAGTAGGCCTGGAGTCCCTGAGTGGTGCAAATAGTTAACACACTTGGCTGCCAACTTAAAGTTGGAGGTTCACATTCACCCAGATGTGCCTTGGAAGAAAGATCTGATGATCTACTTCTAAAAAATCAGCCATTGAAAACTCTATGTAGCACAGTTCTACTTTGATACACATGGGGTTGCCATGAGTTGGCATCAACTGTCCAACAACTGTTCTGTCTGTGTGTGTGTTGTGTTTTAAAAATAGGTCTGGTGCGGTGGGAGTAGAGTTTGTGACTAGACAGTTCCCATGACAGGTTATGTGAAAAAGGAAAGTAGGGAGATCCTAAAGGTCCCCATGACACTGCTTAGGTTTAGGGAGGGAAACCTCAGGTTTCCCTAAATAATGGTTCAGGGAGAAGTTAGGGGTGGGAGGGAGTTGGTTTATTTCAAAGTGGTATCAGTAACTGGAAAGGTCTCTTGTGGCATGATACAGGGGAGTAGCAGCTGTGTATTTCAGCCACTGAAGTATTTTTAAATTGCATATTTACATGTATTTGTGATTTTAAAATTGTCTACTTAAGTATACTGGAAAAAAAAGTATCTCCATTTTTTTCTAACAAAAATAAAATAAAATCTGGTATTATTACTAATACCAGAATACTGTATCAGAATACTTGTATCAGAATACTTTCTAGCACTTAAATAATGAATGTTTCTTGTGTTGCCAAGATTCTGGAAAGAGAAAAAAGAAGGAAGAAAGAACGTGAAGAAAAAGAAGAATATGAAGCTAAATTAGAAGCTGAAATGAGAAGCTATAACCCCTGGGGGAAAGGTGGAGGTGGTGCGCCTCTCAGGGATGCAAAAGGAAATTTGATAAGTATGTTATTTCCACTGAGTTGTTGGTTTTTAAAATAAAGTCAATTATTTTTAACTTTTAAAAAAGAGTGAAGAGTAGGAAGAAACAGGAACCATAGCCTGTAAAAGGAGGTCTCTTGATATGTAGCTTAATGGAAAATAAGTATTTTGATAATATAACAGAGGTTAGAAAGCTTTTCTTCTTCAGATACTATTTATGTGTTTTTCTTACAAATTTTACATACTCTGATGATGATAACCCAACTGTAGAGAAAAGCTCATGCTAGTTGTCAAGTTTTTACCTATACTAGTAGTTAGACTGTTTCCTAGTATAATAAGTAGTTGCTGTTTTTAACTGATAAGAGATCTTAAAATTAAGTGTGATCTAGAATGGTTGCTAAGATGTGCTTAATTCAGATACGTGATATACCTACTCAGTACAGGGACTCCTTACAAAACCTTTTTAGCAGGTTGCAGAATTATATTGATTTACCTTTCAACCGTGTACTCCAATTTTGGTCTGTTTATCACACAACAAATACTTTGAAAGACAGGCTTTCATATATGATGTTATATGTATTAGAATGGTCTCTGATTAGTTTTTAGCTGAGCAGAATAAAAGTAGAGCAAACATAATGGGTTTTTGAAAATTATTTGATTAGAAATGAGAAATGAAAGGATAATAGAAACAACAAAAACAAACTCACAACTCACAGCAAAACAAACCACTCATAGCAGCCCTGTAGGACAGAACAGAACTGCCCCATAGGATTTCCAAGGCTGTAATCTTTTTTTCTCTCTTTTTTGTACCTACCTAAATTAAAGCAAGCCTCTGGGCTTGTTTTGGTGGGGTGGTTTCAAGCAATGCTGCTGGAGTTATAGAACTTATAGTAGTTAAGGAGATAGAGTTGGGGAGGTGAGTGAGTTGGGAAGGTGGGAGGGTGAGGATTAATGGAGGGAGCAGCCCTTTCACAATGGGATTTTATGGGAGGAGGCATTGAAGGCTTCAAGAACCTCATTTCCCTGAGTCATCATTTCACTAACCAACACACTTCACTGAGATCTTTTCAGTGACTTTTGAATCTACCCAACCTCTGTAGAGCACAGGTTCCCATTCTAAGGCTACAGAATTTGTGAGACCACAAATTCCAACTCCCGTGTGATGCTTTCACAGTCACTGCCTACCAATTGATTTGATAGCAGTGGGTTTGGTTTTACTATTCTGTGTGGGTCCTCAAAAAGTTTTTTTAACTAATTTGAACACAATGGGGCCCAAACCCAAGTCTGAGTATGGTGTTTCATTAGACTCAGCTAGGGAGATGTTTTAAAATCCGCATTCCTAGGTCTTACCACCACCAAGTCTTAGTCTTGATTTTTTATTTTTAGATTTAATAAACAAATTTATTCTCTTACAGTTTAGGAGGCTAGAAGTCCCAATTCAGGGCACCAGCTCCCAAGGAAGGCTTTCTCTCTCTGTCAGTTCTGGGGCTATGTCCTTTTCATTGATCTTCCTCTGATCTAGGAGCTTCTCAACACAGGGACCCTAGGTCCAAAAAATAGACTCCGCTCCCAGCTCTTCTTTCTTTAGTGGTAGGAAGTCCCTCTCCTTTCTGCTCGATTCTCTCTCTTATATCTCAAAAGAGATTGACTCAAGGTACAGCCTAATGCTGTAGATTGAGTCCTGCCTCATTAACATAACCGCCTCTGATCCTGCCTCATTAACATCGTAGAGGTTAGGGTTTACAGCACATAGGATAATCACATCAGATCACAAAATTCAAAACTGTAATCTTTATGGAAGCAGACTGCCACATCATTTGCCTGCAGAACAGCTGGTGGGTTGGAACCACTGACCTTTCGGTTAGCAGCAGAGCACCTTAACCACTGTACCATCAGGGCTCTGATAATAGAAAAGTACGTATTAAAATTGTAAAACTTTAATTTCATGTTGATCTTTAGGTGTTGTATGTTATTGTAGGGATAGCTGGATGATGGAATCAGAAGATTGTTTGGATATTGAGCTACTAGGGTTCTTATGAGTTATACCTGTTATAAATTTTTGTTGTATATGACCCTTTAAAAAAGGGTATATTTGAGGTCTACTTATATTAATATGATAACACTGTTTTCCACAAAGGATTTGTTCCTTTCCTGTCTACCTCATGAGTGCTTTCCTCATATTCTAAAAGACAGAAACTCTTGTTAATTTCTTTATAGATGATTTTAGGTGATACGTAGATGAACATTTCTTATTTTAATAGTTAAGTGTTTGTTTAAATGTATATTAGAAAAATACTGGATCTATTTCCATTATGGGCAGTGCTATACCATTTCCTTTTAAAGTAAGGTATCAGTCCAGATAATTAATGAAAAGTGTTGTAACAAACAACTCGAAATTCTTAGAGGCTTAAAGCGGTATAAGTTTATTTCTCACTTATGTCGTGTTCTGATGCTATGTGGGTCGCTCTTCTCCAAGAGGTGGTGACTCAGGGATCCAGGCCTCTCCCGTTGTGTCACTCCTCCATCTTGGAGTTTTTCAATTCTAGCTGCACAAACAAGGTCCAATGGTCAGGGAGAACAAATTGGATCTTGTTGGGGCCTGGCCTAGGAGTGAAGGAATATCACTTTTGCCTTCTGTGACAGTCTGGGAAGTTTAGGTTTCTTTATGCCCAGAAGGATTTTTCTTTGAACGGCGAGTTATTTAGAAGTGTGTTTTTAAAATTTCCAAATATTAGGGCATTTTCCAAATAACTTTTATTTTTTTAGTTTATATTCCATTTTGTTTAGAAAA
The DNA here is from genome assembly GCF_024166365.1 of Elephas maximus indicus. Taxonomy (NCBI): domain Eukaryota; kingdom Metazoa; phylum Chordata; class Mammalia; order Proboscidea; family Elephantidae; genus Elephas; species Elephas maximus. Next base: position 75,421,106 of record NC_064833.1, on the reverse strand, counting down.
ATGATTTTTATGATCTCACTGTTTTTAAGTTTGTGAGATTTATTTTATGGACTACTCATTAGATTTTTACTCATCCTAAAGACTCTGATTTCTGTAAGTGTGTATATTTTAAATGTGATTAATTTTGAAATACATGTTGCTAGTAGTGCCAGAGTTGAAAATTTGGCATACCTCTCTGAACTAACTCATAACGTAGTTTGTATGTTGGCCTTGGATTGCTGAATAATCCTGGGCCTCTATGGTCCTCAGAACTGCTCGAGTGTTGGCTATGATGCTGGGCAGGTTTCAGTGATGCTTCTGGAATATGACCAACTAGAACGAAGGCCCTGCAGTCTATTCCCAAGCATCAGCCAATGAAAACTCTACGGATCACAATGATCTGATCCACAACTAACTGTGGGGATGGTGTAGGACTGGCCAGCATTTCATTCATTGTGCCTTAGGTTGCCATGAGTCGAGGACCGACTCAACCGCAATAAAAAGAGCAATATTTAATATATCTCAGCCATTTTCTTTAAAATATTTTGGACCATATTTTCTACCCAAGTACAAAGAGCAGCTAACTTGTGAAGTCAATGTTAATTTTGAAGTGTTCATTTAAGTTTATAAAAAGATAAAGATTATAAAATAAGGAATGAAAAAATTAAGTACTTTTGATGTATTGTTTACTTATCACTATCATACAAGTTAACCCTGGTCTAATAAACTATTCAGAGAGTAGAATTATTTTCCCACTCATTAATCTGTGACATTTTCTTTTGTTATTCTTTTGGGTGCAGAAGTATTCTTAAAATGCTGATAATTTTATGTGATGTGATTTACATTTGAAATAAAGGCCCTTTTTCAGTGTCATTTTGCAGTTGGCAAATTACATTCTTGACCCAAACCAGTTGCCGTTGAGTTGATACTGACTCATAGTGACCCTATAGGACAAAGTAGAACTGCCCCATAGGGTTTCCAAGGAGTGGCTAGTGGATTCAAACTGCCAACCTTTTGGTTAGCAACTGAGCTCTAAACCACTACACCACCAGGGCTGCCTTTTTTTTTTTTTTTTTAGCTTATTTCAAACATTTTACCCTACTGCTTTACAGAAATGGAAAAAGTGTGATTACTTGATTGACAAACACATTTTTTCCAGTAAAAGCAATATGAATTTTTTTTTGATTGCATGTGTTAGTTTTAAATAATAAATATGCCCTCTAATAAAATTAACTTTCCTTTAATATGAATACCTCGAATATTACTTTGAGAGGATCATGTGTAATCACGATAATAAATTATAACATGGTTATGATTTTGAAAGGAGCCCTGGTGATACAACAGCTAAGCGCTCAGCTGCTAACCAAAAGCTTGGCTGTTTGAACCCACCCAGGAACTCGGAGGGAGAAAACCCTATGGGGCAGTTCTGCTCTGTTATATGGGGTCACTATGAGTTGAAATTGACTCCATGGCACCTAACAACTACAAAATTATTTTTGAAGTTTATTATAGTATTTGTTTACTTATAGGATATTTATCTTTTGATTTATGGTTTTTGCCGCTGAATATCAAAATGAGATTGTATTCCCTAAGTACTCACTAGTTTGTCTGCAGAGCTCTGGGTGTTGTCTGGAAGGCAGGAGTGAGCTTGATATATTGCAGTCTAGTAATAGAATATAAAAGACTGGTGTATGTGTTATTATTCAGAGTGACTTCTTATTTATATTGACCAGTCTTCTTAATACTGTTGCAGCAAATTGGATGACAAAGAGATACAGGTTTCCCGTCATCTTCCTGTGTCATTCACCTTCCGTATCCGGATAGAGCCCAGGATTTAGTGGCGATTTCCCTGCCTGCCTTGCTAATCCTTGGCACTTGGTAGTTTTCTTGAAATCAGCTTTCCTCTGTGATTTTAGTAGGCTTCCTGATAAATACTTCTTATATCCAAATTTAAGTTCACTTTCATTGCTGCCATAGTGTCCCAGGTGTGTTATTTTTTTGTGCAAAACTACTTTTATTTTGTTAAATCCCTGACTTCTGCAATCAATCAGGTTTGTTTTTGAGATTAACTGCTTGTTTGACCCAGTTGTATGTATATAGATTTTTGCCAAGTTACCCCAAAACTTAAAGGTACCTTAAAATAAACATCTACTATCTTGCAGTTCTGTGGATCAGTGATTTGGGAGCGATGTAGCTGGGTGGTTCTGTCTCAGGGTTTCTCATGAGGTTGCAGTCAGGATGCCATCCAGAGCTGCAGTCATCTGAAGGCTCGACTGGAGCTGGAGGAATTGTTCCAATACGGTTCCCTCCCATGGCTAAGGAGGCCTCAGTTCCTCGCCACGTGGACCTTTCCTTAGGGTTCGTTGAGTGTCTTCACGATATGGTAGCTGGCTTTAACCTTATTGTCTTTTATGAAGCAGCTTTGGAAGTCATCTATCATTTCCACAATATCCTATTAATAAGAAGTAATTTAATAATTCTGCCCACACTCAGGAGGAGTGGAATTGAATGTCACATTTTGAGGGAGGACTGTCAAGGAATTTGTAGATATATTTTAAAACTCTTATACTACATGATTATGTTTTTTCATTAGGAGAGCTAATGATGTTGGATAAATTGCTACTACGACTTATTTTGAATTATTGCTATTTTTTTCTGTATTAAAGAAATTCCAAGTTCTGAAGTAACTTAAATACTGCTGTGGTTTTTATGGGTTATCAAAGATTTACATATCCTTAATTTCTCAACTAAATTTAAGTTTATTTAAAGTTATTTTGCAGGGTTGTTATTATTATTTTTATTTCTTATATGTTTTGATAATTTTCTGTTTTCAGGACAACAAGATGTCATTGAATTATTCCTAGCTCTGTTCTATTGTTTTTTCTCTGATTCCAAGGTTTTTATTTCAAAAGCCAGCACTGGGTAATTATTCCCTATTTTAAGAAAATGTGTTAAACACAATAATTATAGAAATGTGTCTCTTGAAATAAATGGCTTATTTTTCCCTCTCAGCTGATTTGAATAGGATGCACAGACAAAATGTAGATGCCTACCATAACCCAGATGCAAGAACCTATGAAGATAAAAGGGCTGTTGTATCTCTAGAGCAAAATTTAGCGACTTCAAATGCTGAGAACCTAGAAGATTCTGCAAATAAAAACTCAGGTGTTTAATCACATTCTGTTTTTTTACAATTCTGAAGTTGTTCAGTAACATTTCTCTTCTGTTATCTGACAAAGTTCTTATTGTGGTTTTGAAAATTTGGTTACTCTGAGTTCGGAAGCAGTTATTCATGCTGTTTGTGATACCTTTTGTTTATAGGTCTTTTGAAAAAATGTGAATAGGGAAATATAGGTTGCTTTTTAGTGCTGTGTATTTCTTCTTAGCTTTGTAACTTGCTTTAGCTGCTGCTAACATTTTTATTTTGCTGGTAAAAAATCTGTTGCTGCTGAGTAAATTCTAACTCATAGCGACCCCGTAGGATGGAGTAGAACTGCCCCAGAGGGTTTGCAAGGAGCACCTGGTGGATTTGAATTGCTGACCTTTTGGTTTACATCCAACCTCTTAACCAGTGCACCACCAGGGCTCCTATTTTGCTGGTAGGGGGTGATATTTCTTAAAACCAAATACTGTTTTTGCACATACGGTTTGTTTTTTATACCTATAACAGTTTGAATTAGTGAAAAGGTATCAGGTGTGGTATAATAAATTGTACAATGAAATTCATTTTTCACTTGTTTTAGTAATCGTTTGTCTTGTGAAACCACAGTGTACAAAGGAATTAATTAGAAATCTAATACCTGGCCACATCTCCTTTTCTCAACCAAATATTTTGGATTTGCAATTAAATAATATCCTTTAATTAAAGGTTCTGTCAGTTGAAACTTATTTGTTGTCTTTCTTTATGACTTGCCAGGAATAATTGTCATCACCTTTATCAAGTATATGTCAAAATGTGAAATATATTTAAAAGTTAAAGGAAGTTGAAAGACTATGCCACCCAGCACTATATTTCAATGCTTATTAATTTATTCAAAATTCAACTTTTGTACTTTACAAAAATTTTAATTTTAGACTAGAAAAGAAACTAACATTAGGAAGCCCTTCTAAAATATCCCGGACTGATTATGTAGCCTGTTGAGTTTTTTTTTTTTGGCCAAACAGGCCGGTTAGATGGAGAGCTGTGATAGGAATCTCTAGGCCTGCATCTTTTAAGCCTCTGCACCCTTTATTGAACACTTCTGGAGGTGGGTTGCTTGCTGTTTTCCTGGGCAGCCTATTCTGCTTTTTGATCTCTAATTATGAGATAATCCTTTCTTTCTTTAATCCACAGTGATTTCTACCCAGTGGGTCCAGTTTTGATTTTTGCAACACTAAAATTGGCACCTTTGACTTTGATGAAATTATTAATGTAGCTTTCACTCTGAATCTGTAGTAATTTAATGAGCAGTTAGGAGTATCAAAAGAAGCTCTGGTGGCGCAGTGGTTAGGCGCTCGGCTACTAACTGAGAGGTTGTTGGTTCGAACCCATCAGCTGCTCTGCAGGAGAAAGATGTGGCAGTCTGCTTCCATAAAGATTACAGCCTTGGAAACCGTGTAGGGCAGTTCTACTCTGTCCCGTAGGGTCACTGTGAATCAGAATCGACTTGACGGCCCACAGCAACAAAAATAGGAGCATCAAAACCCCTTTTCATATCATTGCTGCTAAGAGAAAGTTCCAGCTTCTTTCTATCATTATTTTTTTCTTCCTCATTTGCTTGTTTTTCCAGTAGTCTGTTTGGGGATCTCAGTGCTATAGAATAAATCGAATGTAATAGTGTGTGCTTAAGGTTCGTTATCCTCTTGCGTTTAGTCCTTTTTAGGCCTGTTTTTGAGGCCCTTTATCATTTCCATTCTTCTTTTACTTCATGGTTCTTAGGTGAGCTGCAGTCTATGAAGTCCAGTATTCATTTCACTTAAATTTATTATTCGGCACATTATGACGCCTAGATACATTTCCGTGTTCTTTGTATAGAACAGGTACTTCCAATGGTTTTATTTTTGTAGCGTACTTACTGCTAAAAGGACGGAACTTTTCTGTCTTTAATGATATTCCTTCTCTAATTGCCCCCAAATCATTCAAATGTTTAGCATGAGTGTTCATCAAAGTGAAACATGCCCACGCAATTCTGTTTTGTTAATCAGCTTTAAAGAACCGTTAAGGTGTATATTTATGGTAGTTTGTTTTCAGAAGAATAATTTTCAAGTGAAAGAAAGTATTCATAATGTTTAAGTATTGATTTTGGTGTTTTCCTGATCAGAGAAGCATCAATAAACTTAAGTACAAAGGCAAAATAGACCTGAAAGGCAGCTGAATTCCAAAGTAGTCAGCCTACGTAAAACTACACAAGTGAGAGAAATATGTATTTTACATGTATACCATAAGGAATGAGTCAGTAACTCAGAAATAATACAAAAAGGTATATGAGGCTTAAATTTAAATAGCAAGTTTTTTCTTTCTGCATTCAAAGAGACTCCTAGAGTACATGTTTCGAGTTACTATTATGAAATAATTTTTTAACTCCTTCAAGCATATCTACTTGTAGGGAATATGTAATAAAACATTTTTTGTTCATGTTGATATCCCATTAATTGATGGAATCTTTAAGCAAAAACTGTTGCAATGCTTAGAAGACTCATTGTAATTTGTTAAAAATGAAATGTTTTTAGAACTAGCTTGCTAATTTCTCACTATTGTTTATACTATTGACAGGAAGACTATTTTGGGATTACTGGTATTTAAAACAGTTTTAGAAATTATATATATATGCATATGTAAAAACCCATATATACACACATGTTAATGCATTTTAACATACAATTAAGCATTATTTTTGAGAGAAGGATATTCAAATACATAGAATTTAAATGTGTACTTTTTTCTGTCCAAAAATTCTACTTTAAAGCCTTCGTTGGAACGAGAGTTGTTTAGGCTCTTAGCTTTCACACGTTTCTTTGGCATCTTTTCAATTACTAAGTTTATTTAAGTCTCACTGGTTTTTTTCCTCTGGTTACTTTTAATCTGGTCTTCAAATTCTAATCTCAGTCTTCCTCTTCTGATCTTCTAGACTTTCTTACTTAGCACAGTTTTTCAAAATATTAATTTATTAGCAAACTCTTTATTCTTTAATCTTTGCATTTTCTAAGCACTGGCTAATGTTATGTTTCTGCAAAATGTCTCTCAAGGTTATATGCAGACACAGAGCTCTCCTTTTGCTCGGGGAAACATATTTGGTGAGCCTGCAACTGAACTCCAGGTCAAACAGCAAGAATTATACAAGAATTTTCTTCGTTTTCAGGTAAAAAGCTTATTTGATCTTTATTTAAAAGTTTCATAGGAATTTTAATAAACTTGCATAAACTAAACTTGTAAAATTATCTACAGGATAAAAGCTAAATTCTAAAATGCAATGTAGTTATCTAAAATACCTAATTTTTATCAGATATAAAAAAAATAGGTACTACTAAAATTATATTACTGTCTCAGTTATATCTGAAAAAAGAAATGAGACATGTTAAGTATAGCAGTTGATTTTATCTTTTCTGAGCTTCATTAAATTATTAATCAGTTAAAACAGAAAATACTAAAAAATTTTAAAACAGACTTACTGAAATATTCACCTGTTAGGAATAGAATGAATCTAGATGCTTATAAGTTAGTAGAATATCAGTAACTTTTTTTCAAATGATTTGATATTCTTGACTCAGTACTTCAGATTGTAAATAAATAAAAATTAGGTATAAGATAGTCACATTTTGCAGTCATTTTCCCATTTGTCTATATAGTATAAGCAAATAGCATTTAGAGTAAAGGAAATGCCCAAAGCAAAGACACTTGAGTAGCCAGTAGTTTATTAAGCACATGGACTTACTGTCTACCCTTGTGCTGAATACTAGGGTTGGAGCCAGAGATGAATGAGATCCTTGCCCATAAAGGACTCACAGTTTCTTCTCTTCTTGCCCCCTTCTCCTACACAACCATACTTATATCCTAGTGTCAGGTTAATCCTGTGGCCTGGTTAATCTTCTTTGATAGGACTTTTCACATGCAATTATTCTTACACAAAACGTGGGTGTAGTTTTTCTTTGCCTATAGAATAATGTCCACTCTTTAGCCTGACATTTAAGAATACCCAGTCTGCAGTGGTTAAGAGCTATGGCTGCTAACCAAAGCACTGGCAGTTTGAATCCACCAGCTGCTCCTTGGAAACCCTATGGGGTAGTTTTACTCTGTACTGTGGGGTTGTCATGAGTCAGAATCAACTTGATGGCAACGGGTTTGGGCTTGGTTTGGTTTTAATCTAATCCCAGTCTCTTAAACAGATTCCTTTTAAACAAATTTCCCTCAAACATACATGCTTTCTAATCCTCATTATTGTGGACTCTTAAATAAGGAAGAAATATAAAGTATATAGTCTTTAAGGATGATTGATCTGGCATTAATGTTTAGGATGTATTTTTGGAGGATTGTAAAGACAGGATATTTTACTAGAGTGGTAACACTGGATATGGTAGAAAGGCCTTTCTTAAGAATCGATAGAATGAATATAGGGTACTGGATGTTAGGGAGTGCCATCAGAGATCTCAAGAGCCACTGAAGTCACATAGCAGCACGTTGAGGTGTCATAGAGTCACCTGTTGAACTTGAAGGATCCTGTGATATACCTTCCATAATGGCAGCAAGTCAAATCTTTAAGTAGCTACTATTAAACTTAGAAAGTCTTATCAAAGCTTAGGGTAGAATTCAGGAGGAAAAAATCTGAGAGTCGTACAACCTTTTATTGTTAATAAGATACTTTTATATGTAGTAGTTCTTTGAACCTCAAAAGTTCCTGCTGAGGAAGGTATTATTATCTCTATTTTATGCCATGTAACTAAAGTGCAGACTAAGAGGCTTGCCCATGGTGGGAGAGCTAGCAGATTGTGAGGCCAGTGCTTGAACCCAAGTCTCCTGACTTCAGGAATCATATCTGTAGATACCATATTGATATTTCTAGGGATCGCTAGGGAATTGTTCTCTCTGGAAAAAACTACTAGCATTGGAAGAAACTCCATGGGGTAGGAAGGAGGGGGAACTGAGAGTTAAATGTGAGATTTTGTTGTATGGGTCATAAATGGTGTTTTCTCTAGGTACGTTGTACTTGAAGAAGTGGTTACATGCACACTGTGTAGTCCTAAATATGCAAATTAGGACTGTGTGCATATCATAGTGTTGCGAGAAAGAAGTGTTGGACAAAGCCCCAGAATATAAAATCATGCAAATGTGAGAATAGTAGAGAAGATTAAAAATAGCTTAAAAGATTGATAGCACTAGATAGAACAACCTCTAGATAGAGCTAGAGGAAACGCAGATGAGAACAATAAATATATAAATAGCCATGTTTAACCAGTTGCCATTTAGTTGGTTACCACTCATAGTGACCCTATAGGACGGGGTAGAACTGCCTCATAGGGTTTCCAAAGCTGTAGTCTTTATGTAAGCAGACTGCCACATCTTTCTCCTGCGGAGTGGCTTGTGGGTTCTAATATGCAGCCTTTTGGTTTGCAGCTGAGCACATAACCACTGCGCCACCAGGGATCCTGCTGCCCTATGTAAGTAAGGGTTACTAAAATCGATCAATAGCCCTAAACCAGTATCACAGATACTTAGTCCCCAAGCTGCCAGTCTTCCCTATTGCTCATGGAGGATGTGGACCATCTCTCAGGGTCCTCTTCACTTCAGGTCTTAGACTGTACCTTCAGATACTCCCCTAGAGTCCTCTGCACTACAGGCCAAGGTGCATTCCAGATTAATCCTTGCTGCCTAAATCCTCTTACAACTCATAGTTTTAGTTCTTTTCCCATCAGCCTGCCAGCAGATAGGAAAGACGGCCTTTTGGGGAAGTGACTGTGTAGCTTTTAACATTATATCATGTAGCCTCCCCAATAAAATGTAGGAAACTGACAGATTTCAGAACTCATTTTTACTTGCAAAAAGGGTTCGGTGCAAATGTTGGATGCACGGGATACCAGGAAACAATAGTGTTCTAACTTTTCAGTAGTTTTACAAAATAATAACTAGGTTTAATTCTCTAGATTGAGGAAAAAAAACAAAGAGAGGAAGCAGAGCGAGAGAGACTGAGAATTGCGGAAGAAAAAGAAGAAAAACGACTTGCAGAACAGAGGGCACGAATTCAGCAGGAGTATGAAGAGGAACAGGAAAAAAAAAGAGAGAAAGAGGAGGAGGTGCATTTTTTTCTGGCTGTATTTTACGACTGAGTCTAAAAGTGAAACCTTGATTTTTTTTTTCTAATTTTGTGCTTTAAGTGAAAGTTTACAAATTATAAAGTTACAAGTCAGCCTCTCATACAAAAATTTATAATACACCTTGCTGTATACTCCTAGTTGTTCTCCCCCAATGAGACAGCACACTCCTCCTCTCCATGCTGTATTCTCCATGTCCATTCAGCCAGCTTCTGACCCCCTCTGCCTTCTCATCTCACCTCCAAACAGGAGCTGCCCACATAGTCGCATGTGTCTACTTGATCCAAGATGCTCACTCCTCACCGGTATCATTTTGTCTCTTATAGTCCAGACCAATCCCTGTCTGAAGAGTTGGCTTTGGGAATGGTTCCTGTCTTGAGCTAATAGAAGGTCTGGGGACCATGACCTCTGGGATCCTTCTAGTCTCAGTCAGAGAAACCTTGATTTTGACTTGGAAGATATTTGTTATTTATAAAGGAGAACAATCTTGGAGTATATTTAGAAAATACCAGATATCTATTCATTAGATATTAATCTCTTAAGGTGAAAAGCTCTTTTAAGAAAAGAGATAAATGATGATTTTTTAAGCCAAAAAATAGTTATAGGCTGACTAATATTGTTATAAAAGATGCCTAATATTGTAGTATTAAACATAATTTCCTTTATTATATATATGTATATATATTATATGTATATGTACATATATGTATGTGTGTGTGACTTGTCTATTTCAGACAAGACAAAATTTTTTAGTGGACTGTAGAATGTACGTATGGAGTGAATATTTTTTTCTTTATTTTGCTACCATTGTTTTCTCTGTAGCAAAGGCTAAAAAATGAAGAGCTAATTCGGTTAGCTGAAGAAAGACGAAAAGAAGCAGAAAGAAAAAAGAAAGAAGAAGAAGAAAAACATAACCTGCAACTTCAGCACTACTATGAAAGAGAAAATATGATTGGGGAAGAGACGAAGGTAAGTTTCTGGTGAAAGTGTCCATCAAACCTATAGTTATATCGCTGTTACTGTGAGAGTTGTGAAGGTGTTAGACATTCCCCCCATTCTACCTTACTACCTAGTCTGGGTGCAATATACTGAACTCCTATATGAGTTGATGTCACTGTGTGTCTTAGGGTTCTCTGGCGAAACAGAACCAGCGATATATATAGAAGAGGAGGGGAGATACCAATTGATTTTTAAGGAATTGACTCAAGCAATTGTGGGAGACTGGCAAGTCCCAAATCCGTAGGTTGGGCAATGGACTGGAGATTCCTGCAGTCTTGTGTCCCCAAATCCGTAGGTCAGGTAACGGAAGAGTGAAGAGTGAGGGAGTTCTGACAAAATGTCTATTTATAGTCTGGAGGCAGAAAACTCCTTTTTCGCTCTTAAGGCCTTCAACCGATTGGATGAGGCCTACCTTCATTATGAAGGGTAATCTGCTTTACCTAAGTCCAGCTGGTTTACTCACATATAACTACTTCATAACAGAGTCTAGACTAGTGTTTTAACCAGACAACTGAGCGTCATAGTCTAGCGAAGTTGACACAGAAAATCAACACCATGCCTTGCTGGTATTTTCTCCCTAGTGAACATGATGATTTAGTCCTTCATAGTCTTGTTCCCGTGGGCCATGGTGGTGCTACTCAAGAGTATGGTCTAGGGACCAGTACCCCACAAATTATTTGTTAACTGGTTCTTGACAAGATAAGTAAAAAAATTTAGTGTTCAGAAATTTGTAGCAATTTGTAAAAGTAATTTTGTGTCTATTGAATCTAGTAATAAAAACATCAGGTTTGATTTTTATATGCCTTTTAAGAAAATTTCACATATCTAGTAATTCATTGTTATTCTATTTTACAAGTCTGCCCACTATGGATTGGAAATTAAAAAAGAAACTTGCAGTTCACTACAAACTGATTTGAAGTCTTTATCTCTGAGTAAGGGGATGGATGTTTAAGGTTAGGTGCATGAATCAAAATTATTAGAGATTTTTTTTCTCTATAATATTAATTGGCCCTTGTGAGTATCCGTTCACACTTTTGCTCATACTTCACAGTTATACTTAAAATTTTGTGTACGTAAGTATCATTGAGGGTCTTTTAAAAATGCAAGTTCCTAGGTTTCACCTACAGAGTGTTTACTAAATCGGGGGGAGGCTTAGGACTCTGCATATTACACGCATTCTTCGGGGTTCAGGTACAGTTGGTGTGTGGATCACGCTTTGAGAAACCCTGTCTGCCTTTAGGTTTAGCCCAATCTAAGAAAATTGTTATCAGGAATTTAGATTTATACAAACATCTTTATTCTAAGCAGAATTCACAAAAAGAGTACGTTTAACTGGCAGGCTCCTTTGTTGTGTTTATAATGTGATTTGGTATGCTTTTCAGCATTTATACCTACTGCCTATAACATAAGCCATTTCTCAGTGGCTCAGAATGCATTATTTGATTTCTTATCCCAGGGTTTTGTGGTCATAGAAATGATGAGTATTTACAATTAGAATTGGCTGAAAGATTGTTTAAAAGAGAGTTTATAAATGATATTGATCTCCAGTTTTTAGTTTTAGTTTATTTTCATTGTTCTAGGATTGTTAGACAAGAAAGGGTCTTTCTGTAGGATATAGTTTGATATATATTTATTCAGCCTTTATAAGTGTATTATTCAAATTTCATATTATTTTTTTAAAATTCATCATTTAAAAATAATACTTGTTAGTTTTCCATAATTGTGTTTCTGCCAATTTCTTAAATTATGTGTTTTTAAAAATGCAATTTCTTATGAATATGTGACTGTTAAACTGGAGCCCTGGTGACATACTGATTAAGAGCTCTTCTGCTAACCAAAAGGTTTATTTTTAAATTTTTATATATATATAGCTTAATTATGAGGTACTACAGTAACCAGCTTTGTCCCATTGAATGCATTTTGCCTTGAATTCTGAAATTAACATTACTGTTATTTTTTTCACTTATATATGCCTGAGATATATTTTTGTGTACCCATTTAGTTTTTACACTGGTGTTATCTTATTTTGGGGTGGTTATGTATTGATTTAGTTAACTGGATTTGGTTTTTTATCCTAATCTGAGAGTTATAATCTAATAAATATCTAAATCCACCTATATTTACTATAATTGGTATACTTGATCTTATATAATTGAATTTCTGACTTTTTGTGTTCATTTTTGCTCTCTTGGTAGTTCATTTTTCTCATTATGTAGACTTTGTTTTCATTCTACCCAGTGCTTTAGATGATTTATATTTTCTTTATAATTCTCCTTGTCATCATCTTGGGGTTTTAAAAAAACATTTTTTTAGCATATATTTCTAATTTCATCAAAGTCAGCAGTGGAACTAATGTTTGATTTTCCACAGTGTAAAATGAAGAATTTAACATATGCATGTATACTCTGGCCTGGATTTTTTTATCCAGCTAATTATTATTATGTTTTATTGGGTGTTTTTCATCTTTTCAGCATTTTGATTTTAGGATGAACTTGGGGACTGTTAGCCTTAGTATACTGTAAACTGAAACCTCATCTTATTGGGGAGAAATAGGACCTAGTTGTGACCTGGAAGGCCTCCCCCCCGCCCCCGCCATCCAGGATGCTCTGGGTAACCGGGATCTAAGATCTAGATTTTACAAGTTGATCTGTATTGTTTTCCAGAAAAGGATTTTAGTTCTGTCCCAGTCCTTTTTGTTATTGACAGTTTTTTACTTTGGCTTATGTCTTTTCTTTTTTATTGACATTTGGATATGCAGTTACATTACTTAGTTGTTGAATTTTTTTAGTCCTCATCTAAGAATCATATTTTTTAATTCGGTTGCAATCGACTTGATTCTGACTAATGGCAGCCCCGTGTGTGTTAGAGTAGAATTGTACTCCACAGGGCTATCAATGGCTGATTTTTTGGAAGTAGCTCTCCAGGCCTTTCTTCTGAGGTACCTCTAGGTAAATTTGAACCTCCAAGCTTTTGGTTAACTGCCAAGCTTATTAACCACTTACATCATCCAAGGACTTATTTTTAGTAGAGATATCTAAATCCAGTTACATTTATCATAACTGATATAGTGAAACCTGTGAAAACTGGAGCTTAATGGGACTGCCTTGTTTTTCTGGGTCTCACAAGTTTTCCGCCTTTGACAGGGTACAGTCTTACCACTTTTCTATCATTCTCTATAAGTGGGGAATAGTTTTCCTTCTCTGACAGTTTTCTGCCTTACACAGGTTCCGGCTTTTGCAGATTTTACTGTATGCTTGAATTTATGTAATTGAATTTTCTGACTCTTTTGTATTTTATTAAATAAAAACAATAACAGCCTGAACTTCTTACATGGTCTTATATAAATATTAGGTGTAGATTGTGTTTGTGTTTGTGTATGTATGCGCATACACATATATCCATCTATCTGTATATATACATACTTTTTTTTTTTTTTTTTAACTTTTCAGCACTTGAGACAGCCTTCTCCTGTAGTTCCAGCTCTTCAGAACAAAATTGCAAGCAAACTGCGAAGACCTCCTTCGGTTGACAGCATCATTAGTTCCTTTATTCATGTATATACATTTTGTTTGAATTTGTTGATCTTAGATACTAGCTCAGTTATTTTGGATTGGGGGGGTGTTGAATGAGATTTTTTCATTCATCCTACTTGGCTAGGTTAAATTTTTTCAGATCTAAAATATAGGTGGTTGTTGTTGGGTGCCATTGAGCCAATTCCAACTCATAGCGACCTCATGTGGTAATGTCTCCATTAATTTGCCTGCTGCTTCAGCTGTAGCTGCTAGTACTTAGTGCTCTAAAGTTTAAATTCTTCTCCCAAACCATAATTCAGCAAATGGTTCTTGTCCAGGCCCCTCAAGAAGGCCCTTTCTTTGATGACCTGTCCCTTTTAGCTAGCTGTGGTTGTACTAACAATGTAGTTATAGTAATTATGGTCCTTTATACTTTGCACTGAGCTACAATTAAAAGGAAAACAGGAAATGTTTCAGAGGGGTTCATCCTTGAGTTGAGTCTTGAAGAATGAGTAGGAATTTGCCATGAAGAGAAAGAGGATGTTGGACTTAAGGCTTGTGCAGAGGGACAGAGGGAAGCATGGCACCCATGAAGCATACCCTGTGCTTTGACGTGGACTGATTATGCGTGTAAACTAAGGCAGCAAAGAGGTGGAGTGTCAGGGCATACGCAGGGTGTCGTACAGAGTGCTGAGGAGTTTAACAGTATTCCATAGGCTGCTGGGTTCCGAACAGGCTAATTACCACAATAGGCAAAGAAACTTGTTAGACAAACATCTTCCTGAGTCCCACCCTCTGAGATTCTGACTTAGTAGGTTGATGGTAGATAAATGCTTGGAATACATTGTAGTATTTTAAGGTGAGAACGACATGGCCACTTACGTCTTGTATGATGTTCTCACTGGCAGTGGTGTGGATATAAGTTGGAGGTGGGATGAGACTGTAAACATGGAGACAAGTTAAGATGCTTTTGCTGAAGTCCAGAAACAAGACTTTGAGTGTCTTAGCAGAGGAAGTGACACTAAGAACTAAGAGAAGTGACAGATTTAAGACATATTTAAGAGAGACATATTTAATAGTGGTCTCTATTGACTGAGTGTGTGGTGGCTAGGAGTCAATGATAATTTTCAAGTTCCTGGTGAGGGTTATATAGAGTAGGGTGTTGAAAATATGGGTGGTAGCTGAGGAAGGAATTCTGGGCTGGATTTGTAGTTTTGCAAGCCATTAGCATATCAATGCTAGCCTAATTCGTGTGGTTATCTAGGGTGCCGTTGAGTCAATTCCGACTCATGGCATTATCTAGGAGAAGTGTATAAAGGGAAAAGTGCAAAGGGCTGAGTTAAGCACACGGGTGAATTACCAACATTTAGGAAGCAGGGAAAGGAAATGGAAACACAGAAGGTGACAGTCAAGCTATCGGTTGCTACCAGCCAAGTAAAATAAGGACTTATAAATGCCCATTACAGCTGTCACTTGGGGATTCATTTGGTGACTTTGGTGAGGACAAAGTTAGTAGAGTGATGGGACAGAAGCACAGGTCGTAGCTGTGTGTTGATTAGTGAATGGGAACAAGGACGTAGACAGCGTATGTGCCGCCTTTACTATTCTTTAAAGAAGCTTGGCTGGGAAGGGAAGGAGAGGATGGACAGTAGATGGTGAGTATAGAAGGGGAAGGTCAGTTTTTTGTTGTTTTTTTTTTTAAGAAGGGAGAGATTTTTAAGCATAGGCTGAGAGGAATGTGCTTGAGAAAAGGAAGAGATTGGAGAAAAAGTAATTGATGGAGGAAGAAGAAGTCACTTGTCTGATAGAGTACAGGTGAAGGGCTTATCTTTGGATAGGAGCAAGGACTACTCCTTTGAGATGAGAAAGAAGAATAGTTATAGATGTAGGTAAGTTTACAGGTAGGATAGTGGGGAGTTGGTTTCCTTTACATATAGGTTCTTAAAAAAATTACTCCTCTCTGGAAGACATTTTGAGTGTATCTTTGTTATGATTGTTAAATAGGAAAGTTCCATGTCCAGGGCACAGTCTCCTCCCGTACCTGCCAGGAAAAATCAGCTCCGTGCAGAAGGTATTGTTAACTGTTAAATCTACAATCTAGAATATTTCTTTCTTTTTCTTAACTTTTACAGACTTTTTATATAATTTTATTTTGGATCTGAAATATAAAAATAGAAAGTTGCAAAAATAGTAAAGAGAGGGCCCATATACTGTTCCTCTAGCTTTCCCCAGTGGTACATCTTACGTATCACAACCAGAAAATGACATTGGTACACTCTCTTCAGACCTTTTTCAGGTTTCACAAGTTGTTACATGCACTCATGTGTGCATTTGTGTGTAGTTCTGCACAGTTTTATTGCATGTATAATTCATGTAACTACCACCGTAATTAAGATAGAGCTATTCTGTGACGACAAAGGTACTCCCATATGTTATCTGTCTGTAGTTGCGTTCCACCCCAGAATATTTCTTAACTTTAGAAATTCTGGTGTAACCAGGAATGTGTCTTGTAGGTCTCAGTGATGTTCATAAATACGATCTGTGCACATGTGCACATATAGCAGACATTATAATAACTTTCATGAAAATGTCTCTCTGAGCATTTCAGCTTTACGATAAGGTTAGGTTATATTTTGATCTTTTATTCTTATACCTGTCTTGTTTTTTACTTATCAATGGGAATTCAAAGAGGAGAAAAAAAATGTAATTATGGAGTTATCAGAAATGAGAAAACAGCTTCGTAGTGAAGAGAGGCGTCTCCAAGGCCAGTTGCTACACATGGACAGTGATGATGACATTCATATAAGGCAAGTTTTAAATCACATTTCTCACTTTTTCTTGAATTCTTTTATCTTGTGTTGAGGATAAGGAGTCCTGTCAGTCATTCAGAAGTTATCAGCAATTTGACAGTTCTGTTGGTAAAGCGACCTTTATTAGAATGGATAGTTTGCATGCTTAAAGATGTTTTCAGAAGATTGTTGATGAAAGTGTAATGACTAAAATAGCCTTGCCCCCCCCAAAAAAGTATAGCTAGATATCGTATAAATATTCTACTGGAGTCACTCAGCACAACTAATCCAAAATAGTATATGATTTTGATTTGAGTCTTTGCATTTATAATATGTGGTTGGTTTTCTTCTTTTATAAAAACAGCTCTTTCTTTAATTAACTAATAAAGACATTTTTGTATTCACATTCTTCAGTTTTATGTAGGTAAAGTTGCTTGTATAAGACATTTATCCACATTTATTTAATTCATTCACACAAATATATGGCATATATAACTGAGTATTGACTTAATCTACTATAAAATATTTAAATACTGAACACTCTAATTTCCTTTCCATACTGCCAACAATGTGTTTATGGTAATGATGATGATGATGATGGTCGTGGTGGTGGTGACAGGGATTCTGGAGGAGGCAGAAAAAGAAAGAAGTAGTACTTCCTTGAAGGAAAACAAAAATTATCCTTAACCATGAAATATTTAACAGAATTAGACTTAGTGAAGAATCAATATTGGCAGCAGGTGAATTCTTTGTGACATCCCTGGTGATGTTAACCTTTAGCACTTTACGGTAGCGTTTGCCAGGTTTCTCCACAGTAAAGTTAGTATTCCTTGGAAGTGAATCACTATGTCTAGTATACCCTAGTATACTTTTAAGAGTGAGAAAGGGGTGAGTTTAAGCTCCGTATCCTAGAGGGCAGGCATCTACATTTATTATTTGGAATTTTTCTGTAAGAAACATTTGTGTCTTCTTCCCCATTTATTTATTTATTTATTTAATCACTTATTTATATCAGTATTGTCTCCTGTATACTTATTTCCTACTTCAAGATTTATTCCAATACTGTGTTTTGTTGCTTACATTTTCCCAGCTTTGGCCTTTGGGAGCTCTTTCAAGTTGACTACTGTGTCCCTTTAACATGTTCCCCTCCCTTTGCTTTTTGAGCACTTCCTTACTTGCTCCAAAATCATCTTGTATTTTCCCTGCCCCAGCCCTAGAATCAAGGGGCCCTGATTCCTTTTACTGGAGAAAGGTATATTTAGAAACCAAGATCTGAGTACTGGGTGTGCTTGTTGCTGTTGGGTGTCATTACTTCTAGGCCTTCACAGTGGACAGAGCTAGGTAATCTGTGTATGTATACTAACCCATGTATCCACATGTCTATAATTATTCCTGTGCATATCCATTTGAATCTATATTTAGTCATAGTGATGTCTCCAACTCTAATCTGGTATGTGAAGCATTAGAGAGAGCCATTGCTGTCGAGTCGACTCCAACTCATAGCGACCCTATAGAACAGAGTAGAACTGCCCCATAGAGTTTCCAAGGAGCACCTGGTGGATTCAAACTGCTGACCTTTTGGTTAGCAGCCATAGCTCGTAACCACTCTACCACCAGGGTTTCCATCTGGTATGTAGTAGGATTATAATGTACACTTTAACTTACCTAGTTATGCTTTGCTTAGATTTTTGTTTGTATTCTCTAAGCATTTCTGGCTAGGTATATAAGGGGAAGAAATTTCAAGATGTAGACAGGCTAGATACTGAAATATGAACCCAAGATGGTAATTTTCAATGAATAATTCTCCCATAGTAGGTCAGCTGCTTATAAGTAACTGAGAAGTCAGTGTGTTTTTTTCTGTATTTACTTTTATAATGTTATAAATGCCTCAACTATTACAGCTTTGCATTTTCCAAACCTACATATTTAATTCAGTATAATGGATTGTCATGTCTGTCAGTTTGTCGTACTATGGGGGCTTGTGTGTTGCTATTATGCTGGAAGCTATGCCACTGGTATTCAGATACCAGCAGGGTCACCCATGGAGGACAGGTTTCAGCTGAGCTTCCAGACTAAGGCAGACTAGGAAGAAGGACCCGGCAGTCTACTTCTGAAAAGCATTAACCAGTGAAAATCTTATGAATAGCAGTGGAACATTGTCTGATATAGTGCTGGGAGATGAGCCCCCCAGGTTGGAAGGCACTCAAAAGATGACTGGGGAAGAGCTGCCTCCTCAAAGTAGAGTTGACCTTAATGACGTGGATGGAGTAAAGCTTCCAGGACCTTCATTTGCTGATGTGTCATGACTCAAAATGAGAAGAAACAGCTGCAAACATCTGTTAATAATCAGAACCTGGAATGTATGAAGTATGAATCTAGGAAAATTGGAAATCGTCAAAAATGAAATGGAACGCATAAACATCGATATCCTAGGCATTAGTGAACTGAAATGGACTGGTATTGGCCATTTTGAATCAGACAATCATATAGTCTACTATGCTGGGAATGACAACTCGAAGAGGAATGGTGTTGAATTTATCGTCAAAAAGAACGTTTCAAGATCTATCCTGAAGTACAACCCTATCAGTAATAGGATAATATCCATACACCTACAAGGAAGACCAGTTAATACAACTATTATTCAAATTTATGCACCAACTACTAGGGCCAAAGATGAAGAAATAGAAGGTTTTTATCAGCTGCTACAGTCTGAAATTTATTGAACATGCAATCAAGATGCATTGATAATTACTGGTGATTGGAATGCAAAAGTTGGAAACAAAGAAGAAGGATCAGTAGTTGGAAAATATGGCCTTGGTGATAGAAACAATGCCAGAGATTGAATGATAGAATTTTGCAAGACCAATGACTTCTTCATTACAAATACCTTCTTTCACCAACATAAACAGCGACTGTACACATGGACCTCTCCAGATGGAACACACAGAAATCAAATTGACTACATCTGTGGAAAGAGACGATGGAAAAGCTCAATATCATCAGTCAGAACAAGGCCAGGAGCCGACTGTGGGACAGACCATCAATTGCTCATATGCAAGTTCAAGCTGAAACTGAAGAAAATCAGAGCAAGTCCACGAGAGCCAAAATATGACCTTGAGTATATCCCACCTGAATTTAGAGACCATCCGAAGAATAGATTCGATGCATTGAACACTAGTGACCGAAGACCAGACGAGTTGTGGAATGACATCAAGGACATCATCCATGAAGAAAGCAAGAGGTCACTGAAAAGACGGGAAAGAAAGAAAAGACCAAGGTGGATGTCAGAGGAGACTCTGAAACTTCCTGTTGAGCGTCGAGCAGCTAAAGCAAAAGGAAGAATTGATGAAGTAAAAGAAATGAACAGAAGATTTCAAAGGGCCTCTCGAGAAGACAAAGTAAAGCATTATAATGACATGTGCAAAGAGCTGGAGATGGAAAAGCAAAAGGGAAGAACACGCTCGGCATTTCTCAAGCTAAAAGAAATGAAGAAAAAATTCAAGCCTCGAGTTGCAATAGTGAAGGATTCCATGGGGAAAATATTAAATGACGCAGGAAGCATCAAAAGAAGATGGAAGGAATACACAAGGTCATTATACCAAAAAGAATTAGTCGATATTCAGCCATTTCAAGAGGTGGCATATGGTCAGGAACCAATGGTACTGAAGGAAGAAGTCCAACCTGCTCTGAAGACATTGGCGAAAAACGAGGCTTCGGGAATTGATGGAATATCAATTGAGATGTTTCAACAAACAGATGCAGTGCTGGAGGTGCTCACTCGTCTATGCCAAGAAATATGGAAGACAGTTTTCTGGCTAACTGACTGGAAGAGATCCATATTTATGCCTATTCCCAAGAAAGATGATCCAACCAAATGTAGAAATTATAGAACAATATCGTTAATATCACACGCAAGCAAAATTCTGCTGAAGATCATTCAAAAACGGCTGCAGCAGTATATCGACAGGGAACTGCCAGAAATTCAGGCTGGTCTCAGAAGAGGACGTGGAACCAGGGATATCATTGCTGATGTCAGATGGATCCTGGCTGAAAGCAGAGAATACCAGAAGGATGTTTACCTGTGTTTTATTGACTATGCAAAGGCATTCGACTGTGTGGATCATAACAAACTATGGATAACACTGTGAAGAATAGGAATTCCAGAACACTTAATTGTGCTCATGAGGAACCTTTACACGGATCAAGAGGCAGTTGTTCGGATAGAACAAGGGGATACCGATTGGTTTAAAGGCAGGGATGGTATGTGTCAGGGTTGTATTCTTTCACCAAACCTATTTAATCTGTATGCTGAACAAATAATACGAGAAGCTGGACTATATGAAGAAGAACGGGGCATCAGGATTGGAGGAAGACTCATTAACAACCTGCGTTATACAGATGACACAACCTTGCTTGCTGAAAGTGAAGAGAACTCGAAGCACTTACTAATGAAGATCAATGACCACAGTCTTCAGTATGGATTACACTTCAACATAAAGAAAACAAAAATCCTCACAACTGGACCAATGAGCAACATCGTGAGAAATGGAGAAAAGATGGAAGTTGTCAAAGATTTCATGTTACTTGGATCCACAATCAACACTTATGGAAGCAGCAGCCAAGAAATCAAAGACGCATCGCACTGGGGAAATCTGCTGCAAAGGACCTCTTCAAAGTGTTGAAGAGCAAAGATGTCACCCTCAAGACTAAGGTGCGCCTGACCCAAGCCTTGGTATTTTCAGTCGCATCATATGCATGTGAAAGCTGGACAATGAATAAGGAAGACCGAAGAAGAGTTGACGCCTTTGAATTGTGGTGTTGGTGAAGAATATTGAATATACCGTGGACTGCCAAAAGAACGAACAAATCTGTCTTGGAAAAAGTGCAGCTAGAATGCTCCTTAGAGGCAAGGTTGGTGAGACTGTGTCTTCCATACTTTGGACTTGTTGTCAGGAGGGATCAGTCCCTGGGGAAGGACATCAAGCTTGGCAGAGTACAGGGTCAGCGGAAAAGAGGAAGTCCCTCAATGAGGTGGATTGACACAGTGACTGCAACAATGAGCTCAAGCATAACAACGATTGTAAGGATGGTGCAGGCCCGGGCAGTGTTTCATTCTGTTGTGCATAGGGTCTCTATGAGTCGGAATCGACTCGACGGCACCTAACAACAACAACAACAGCATTATAATGGATTGTTGACATTTTATTCATTTTCATTCATAAATTGAAGACTGTGCTCTGTTTTCACAAACCAATGTGATTTAAGGAAGAGAAACCAAGCAGCTTCTCAATTTTTTCATTTGAAAACCGCATATGATAATTTCTACCATGTGAGATTTTAGTGAGGAATAAATTATGTATTGGAAGGTACTTTGTAAACTCTAAATTCTAACACAAGTTAGATAACATGGTAGAATTACCATCATTTAACAAAGATTGGTTAAATAACATTTACTTTGGTATAGTTTTTAATATGTATTATGATTAGAGGCATCTCAAGGCTTGTTCTTTATTCTAATTTCATAAATATTTTCACAAAAATAACCTTCTAGTCATTAATTCATTCACCACATTATTGAGCTCCTACTATGTGCTAGGCACGATGCATACCTTGGTTAATGAGATGGACGTAGCTCAGCTCACATGCAATATCTAATAACCGAATTTCTAAATTATCTATCTCTTTAACTATTAGCTTTAGTGGAAACCAGACAGGAGTCTGATATAATGGCCTCCAGGGAGACTTTTGGGTATTTCTTTTGCATTTTAATGAATCTCCACTGCTGTTTCCATCACCCTCCGTGATTAATAGAGGTTGGTGTCGCCGTCATAGAGTAGTTTTATGGCCCTGGAGAATCCTCACAGAAAGGAAACTCCCTGAGAGCAGGGCATTGCCTGACAGAAGGAGAGACTGAACAGTCCTTGTAATACTGCAGTTACATATTCACAAAAAGAGGGAGCCCACTTAGTGCTGAGGGAAGCAGCAGTAGATACTTGGTTTTATTTTATTTTCAGGGCTAGAAAAACCAGCCCCTATCCCTGTTCTAGGAGCCGTAGTGGCACAGTGGTTAAAGTACTTGGCTACTAACTAAAAGGTAGGCAGTTTAGATACACCAGCCGTTCCTTGGAAACCCTATAGGGCTGTTCTACTCTGTCGCTATAAGTTGGAATCAACTCGATGGCAGTGAGTTTTGAGATCCCTGTCCTCTTTGATCACCACTCCCTCAAAGTCTGAGCAGAAAACTCCCTCACTGAGCTGTTTGCCATTTATGTTAATTTCCTAGATACTATAGGAATAGAGTATTATTAAATAACTAGTTAGGTATCAAGCTCTCTGAAAGCCCGTTATAAAATTAATGTTAGGGCTGTCATTAATATTCATTATTTGGGCCAACACATTTTCTCCATGTGAATTCTGTTTTTAGGGTGAGGACCTAGTATGAGTCAGAGCAGACTCCATGGCATCTAACAGCAACAACAACATAATATGTGCCGGGTGGAAACCCTGGCGGCTTAGTGCTTAAGGGCTACGGCCGCTAACCTAAAGGTCGGCAGTTTGAGTCCACCAGCCGCTCCTTGGAAGCTTTATGGGGCAGTTCTACCCTGTCCTATATGGTTGCTAAGAGTTGGAATCGACCAGATGGCCGTGGGTTTTGGTTTATGCTGGGCAGAGCCCTGGTGGCACAGTAGCTAACTAGAAGGTTGGCAGTTCTAGTCCAGCAGCCACTCCTTGGAAACCCTATGGGGCAGTTCTACTCTGTCTTGGAGGGTCGACTATGAGGTGGAATTAACTTGAGGGCAGCGGGTTTGGGGTTTTTTTGGTATACTAGGTACATTAACATTTATAATTTTACTTAATTGTCATGTTCACAAAATACTATAAGGAATAAACATTATCTGTATTTTACAGATGATGAAACCAAGGCCAAACAGCTAGTAAGTAGTAGAGCTGGTATTTGAATCTAGGTTTTTCTGGTCTCAAAGATTATGATCTTTCTACTTCATGAACATTTTAAGGTAAATCTGAATCATTCTGCTCTTCTGATAAGGTACTTTCCATCTGAGCATTTTGAAAGTTTATAAATAATTACCTTTATATATAATTATTATAAATACCCTATTTTTAATATAAGGAATTGAAATAACAGGGCTCTTAGAGTGATTTTCTGTAATATATTGTGGGTAAAAGATACCAAACCAAAAAAACCAAACCCAGTGCCGATGAGTCGGTTCCGACTCATAGCGACCCTATAGGACAGAGTGGAACTGCCCCATAGAGTTTCCAAGGAGCGCCTGGCGGATTTGAACCGCCAACCCTTTGGTTAGCAGGCATAGTACTTAACCACTACGCCACCAAAAGATACCAGATCAATTAAATGTGAACTCAGACTTTCTTCCCATAAGACACATTTATCACAGTTTGTCGTTTATCTGTAGGAAAAAAGAAAGGAATCCCATGGATATATTTGACATGGCCAGACATCGGTTGCAAGCTCCTGTTAGAAGAGCATCTCCTAAGGACTTAGATCCCGCCACTTTTCAGAATATTCATGACTTTAATGAGCTGAAAGATAGAGGTGAGTAGAGTGCTGCTATTTTAAGGATACATCAGGAATGTTCTGCGCACATTCAAATATCTTTAAAGATGTTTACCAAAAAAAACCCACTGCCGTCGAGTCGATTCTGACTCATAGTGACCCTTTTAAAGTAAAATTTCATTTATGATGTATATTTTAATTATGGTTAATAAAACTTTGAAAAAATTTAATTTATTGTACTTTAGATGATGGTTTGCAGAGCAAATTAGTTTCTCATTAAACAATTGATACACATATTGTTTTGTGACATTGGTTGCCAACCCCACGACATGTCAACACTCTCCCCTTCTCGACCTTGGGCTCACCGTTACCAGCTTTCCTGTCCCCTCCTGCCTTCTCATCCTTGCCCCTGGACTGGTGTGCCCATTTAGTCTCTTTTTGTTTTATGGGCCTGTCTAATCTTTGGCTGAAGGGTTTGAAGCTCAGGGGTGACTTCAGAACTGAGTTAAAAGTGTGTCTGGGGGCCATGCTCTTGGGGTTTCTCCAGTCTCTGTCAGACCAGTAAGTCTAGTCTCTTTTTGTGAGTTAGAATTTTGTTCTACATATTTCTCTAGCTCTATCTGGGACCTTTTATTGTGATCCCTGTCAGAGCAGTCAGTGATGGTAGCCAGGCACCATCTAGTTGTGCTGGACTCAGTCTGGACTGAGTCTGGTGGATGCTATGGTAGTTGTGGTCCATTAGTCCCTTGGATTAATCTTTCCCTTGTATTTTTGTTTTTTTTTTCATTCTCCGTTGATCCAGATGGGAAATAGACTTGTTTATGCTCTAGTTCTTCAATTTACCAATCTGGTAAATGAAACCTTAGTTTGGCGAAATATTTTGTTTTGGAGAGCATATAGCTGTTAAAGCCTAAGGGGTGGATGAGGTCAAGTAGAACAGTGCGAAGATTGGACCAAAATCAAAACAGTTGTCTTGGACTCATTGTCACCCCATGTCTTGCATAGCAGAACTGCGTGCCATAGGATTTTCTTGATTGTGACCTTTCAGAAGCAGATCACCAGGACTTTTCTTCCAAGGTGCCTCTGGGTGGGTTTGAACCTCCAACCTTTTGGTTAGCAGTCAAGTGGTGAATCATTTGCACCACCCAGGGACTCCTAAGAAGAGTGGAACTTGGCATTTAATGGAGGATGAACAAAAGAAGCTGAGCTCATGAAAAAAACTGAGAAGGAGGAGCCAGGGCAACGAGGAGAAACAGGAGAATGCGATATCTTGAAAGCCCAGAAAGGGAGTGTGAGGTGAATACTGGAAAATGTCAGTTGGATCAGAGGTCATTGGTGACCTCACTAGATCTTTTTAAGTGAAATTATGGAATCAGAAGTCGGTTAAATTTGGGAGTAAAGATTGGATAGGAGGCAAGGTGTTGGAGGCAATAAACATAACACAGGAGACAGAGGAGAGGGGAGATGATTACTGTTGAAGAGCTCATGGGGCCTGAGTAGGTAGGAGGAAATCTAGGTGATTTGAGGGACAGAGTAAAGAAGATATGATGTAATTACTTCAAGGGAGTATTGAGAAAGCTTATTAGGGAAATACGGGATTACCAAGGTACACTGAGGCCTGGGAGACCTAGAAAAGGTTGTTGTTGTCTTACTGGTCTAGTCTTTAGAAGCGTGCAGCACAGCAGGTGTCGGAGCAGAGGAGGCAGTGTCCGATGTTTGGGCGTATGACCCTATAACGTATGCATTTTTCTTGTTTTTGAAAGGAAGAGTCCTTGGATGCTGCAAACGTAATACATATTTATTACAGCAAACTTGAAATATGGAAAGATAGAAAGAGGAGAAAATGTCATTTTAGTCAAACCTCCTAAATATAAACACCATTAATATATTAGATTTTTTCCAATCTTCTTTCTGAGCATAATTAAGAAAAACAAAACAAAACAAGATATATTTATTATTTATTCAATTTTCTATCTTGTTTTTTTATGTAGATTTACAACTACCATCAATTACATGTACTATAGTTATTTTTTTATACTATAGTTTATTGATTACTTACTATATGCCAGACACTGTACTAAAAGTCAGTTCTCAGAATTTGGTCCAGGGACCTGTGGGGGTCGTTTCAGGGGTCTCTGAGGTCAGAACTATTTTTATAGTAAACTATGGCATTATCTGCCTTTTCCACTCTCATTCTCTCATGAGTATTCAGTGGAGTTGTCCAGAGACTATATGACGTGTGATGACTTCATCACTATGAAGTTTGTAAATGTGTGCTTGCGTATTCTTAGGTCTTAAAGTATTCTCGGTTTTAATTTCTAACATAGTATGTGTGTGTGTGAGAGAGAGAGAGATGCATAATTGAAAACTCTTTGAGGTCCTCAGGTTTTTGGGAGGAGGGAATAATTTTGGATTTATAGGAAAGTTGCAAGGATAATACAGAGTTCCCATAAACTTATCACCTATTTTTCCCTAATGCTTGTTGTTGTTGTTGTTTTGTTAGCTGCTGTAGGGGTTGATTCCAACTCCTGGTGACCAGAGTAGAACTGCTGTGTATAGGGTTTTCAGAAGCAGATTGCCAGGACTTTCCTCCGAGGTGCCTCTGGGTAGGTTCGAAGTGACAACTTTTAGGCCAGTAGTTGAGGACTTAGCCATTTCCGTCACCCAGGGACTCCAGAGGTCCTCAGTTTTTAAGAGTGTAAAGAAGTCTTGAGACCAAAAAGATTTAAACCATAAAACTGAGCCATTTGTTTCCCTGTGTTACCACATTTAGTCTTTATTCAGCATATGACTTAGTTGCTGGCGTCTCTTGGTTTTAAAGATAAGGAAACTGAGTCTGGAAGTGGTGAAGCCAGAATCCAATCCAAATTTGTGTGTCCAGATCCACTTCTCTTTAGCCAATATATGTTGCTGTTAACCATTCTCTAATTCTTAAATTATTCAAGATGTTTCCCATTTTTCACTATTACATTTTGATTATTCTTGGCCATAAAGCCTTTTACATATTTAGGATCATAATGGGTCAAAGGTGATAATATTTTCAAGGCCTTTTACATGTATGAACTATATTTTTATTCTTAACATTTGAAAATTAACGTTTAACATTTTCATTCTCATAAGTTGATATTCTCGAACTTGTGGCAAAATTGAGTTCTTAGACCATCATTTCTTTCCTCAAGTAATGACATCTCTGCTAAGATTCCAGCCAGTCTGCATTTGTCTTGCTTTCTGCATGATATTATTTTGAAATGAACATGATATAAATGATCAATAGCATTTTTCAATTTTTTGAGGCTGTTTTAGGAATCAGCTGTAATTACTATGTTTCCTGGCATGCCTGAGTTGTAGGCATGTGCTCAACCACTTGGAATATATAGTTTTTCTTTATAGACTAGGCGTATGGACATAGTTGTCCTGCTGTGTGTCCTGGGTGGTGCCTTGGGGGAATAAGGAGCTGAGGATAGAGAATGCCTGCCTGCTTGTTCTGGGGACTTCCATAGCCTAAGTTTGTGAAAAGGCATTTATTTAAAGAAAATTAATTTGATGTTCTTTAGTTTTATGGCTGTTTTAAAGTCCATGATTTATATTGTTCCTTGATTTTGAAATTAGATTACTCTTATTATTTATGGGAGCCCTGGTAGCACCGTAGTTAAGAGCTACAGCGAGTTATGGCTGCTAACCAAAAGGTCAGCAGTTCGAATCCACCAACCACTCCTTGAAAACCCTACAGGGCAGTTCTCCTCTGTCCTCTAGGGTCACTATGAGTTGGAATTAACTTGACAACAATGAGTTTGGTTTTTGGTGTATTATTTATAGTGGGGTTGTTTAAAATCTCATCTGGAAACAAGATTTAATTTAGCTAAATAACTTATTTCTTGCACCAGATTCAGAAACACGAGTTGATCTGAAAGTTATGTACCCGGATCCTCCAAGAGATCATCATACCCTGGAGATCCAACAGCAAGCCCTGCTAAGAGAGCAGCAGCGGAGGCTGAATAGAATAAGGATGCAGGGAGGCGCTGAAGGTAAGAGAGAATCATTATTTAATAGGTTACAGCATATAAGATAAAACCCGTTGTCATCGAGTCAATTCTGACTCATAGCAACCCTATAGGACAGAGAAGAACTGCCCCATAGAATTTTCAAGTCTGTAATCTTTATGGAAGAAGCCCTGGTGGTGCAGTTGTTAAGCACTCAGCTGATAACTGAATGATTGGCTTTTCGAACCCACCAGCTGCTCCACAGGGGAAAGATGTGGCAGTCTCCTTCCATAAAGATTGACAGCATTGGAAGCACTGTGGGGCAGTTCTACCCTGTCCTATTAGGATCACTATGAGTTGGAATCTACTCAACATCAGTGGATTTTTCTTTTTTTTTTTTTGATTTTGGAATCTTTATGGAAGCAGATTGCCACATTTTTCTCCTGTGGAGCAGTTGGAGGGTTTGAACTTGCAGACCTTTTGGTTAGCAGCCGAGTGCTTAACTACTGTGTCACCAAACCCAAAACCAAACCAAACCCGTTGCCGTTGACCGACTCTTAGTGACCCTATGGGTCAGAGTAGAACTGCTCTTAGTGACCCTATAGGTCAGAGTAGAACTGCCTGATAGAGTTTCCAAGGAGTGCCTGGTGGATCTGAACCGCTGACCTTTTGGTTAGCAGCTGTAGCACTTAACCACGACACCACCAGGGTTTCCACTGTGTCACCAGGACTCCTTATATAGGACACCTTATGTTTTATGTAGGGTAAGGTATACAATTTAACAGTTTATAGCGACCTCTGCTGTCTGTCACTTGACTCTCAGAACAACTATGTGTTCTTTAAAAAAAAAAAAATTTTTTTTTTGGAATAATCTGTCTTTTATGATATTTCTGATAAATACAAAATCAAATACTGACTCGATTTTTATTTCTGTATTCTCTTTTATATATATTATGGGATTTTGTACTTTGAAGAACATTTATAATTTTCCTCTGTCATGCATTTTGCAAGAGGAAAAATAGTTGTATTTTTTCCTCACTATAAAACAACGCTTGCCTACTACAAATTGAAAGAATGTAGGAATTATTAAGAAGAAATTTTAAAAATTCTGAATTCTTCTGAGATAACCTCTGTAAACACTGTGATCATCATATAAGACATTATTCTGTGCATATAAATGGTTATATTTACATACATATATGTAGCTTTATGTAAATGTAATAAAAAGGTACTGTTTCTGTAACCCACTTCATTCATCCAGTATGTTGTAGACATTTTTCTATGCCTGTAGGTGTAAGCACGTTGCTGTTAGCTGCTGTTACGTTGGCCCCTGGCTCATGGTGACCCCATGCATAACATGATCGGTGGACCATTGTGATCCATAGGGTTTTTATTGGCTGATTTTTGAAAAGTAGATCACTAGGGCTTTCTTCATAGTCTGTCAGTTCCAGCGAAACCTGTTCAGCATTGTAACAACACACAAGCCTCCGCTGACAGATGGGCGGAGGCTGCGCATGAGGTACATGGGCCGGGAATGAACCCCAGTGTCCCCGCACAAAAGGCAGGAGTTCTGCCACTGAACCACCACTGCCACCATCAAATATAAATATAGCTCTGTACTTTTTCTTGTTAACTGGAATTTACTTTTTAAAAAGACTTTTATTTAAGTACACCATAAATACATGAAGTACACAGATATTAAGTATACAGCTTAAAGAGTCTTTACAAAGTGAGCGCTCATGTAAGTAGCACCCAGATCGAGAAAGAGAACATGACCAGCACTCCAGGAACTCCCTGTGTCACTCCCCAGTGAGCTACCTGCCTCCAGAGGGAACCACTACTCTGACTTCTAACAGATTAGTTTTGCCTGTCTTTGAAAACATCATTCTTTTTTTTTTTTTTTTTTAATTGTGCTTTAGGTGAAAGTTTACCACTTAAGTTTCTCATTTCAAAATTTAATACACATATTGTTTTGTTTTTGTGACATTGGTGCAGTCCCCACAATGTGACAGCATACTCTCCCTTTCCACTCCAGGCTCCCTGTGTCCATTTGTCTAGTTCTTTTTCTTTCCTGCCTTCTTGTCTTGCTTTTGGACAGGAGTTGCGTACTTGGTCTCGTATATTTGATTGAACTAAGAGAGCACGGTCCTCACCTGTGTAATTTTTTTTGTTTTGTTTTGTAGGCCTGTCTAATCTTTGTCTGAAAAGTGGGCTTCAGGAACGGTTTCAGTTCTGAGTTAGAAGAGTGTCCAGGGCCATAGTCTCAGGGGGTTCATCTGG
The DNA here is from genome assembly GCF_024166365.1 of Elephas maximus indicus. Classification (NCBI taxonomy): domain Eukaryota; kingdom Metazoa; phylum Chordata; class Mammalia; order Proboscidea; family Elephantidae; genus Elephas; species Elephas maximus. Next base: position 75,390,748 of record NC_064833.1, on the reverse strand, counting down.
TCTCTGTCAGACCAGTAAGCCTGGTCTTTTTTCATCAATTTGAATTCTGTTCTACATTTTTCTTCTGTTCTGTCCAGGACTGTCTGTCGTGATGCCTGTCAGAGCTTTTATTGGTGGTAGCTGGACACCATCTAGTTCTGCTGGTCTCAGGCTGATGGAGTCTCTGGTTTATGTGGTCCTTTAGTCCTCTGGGTTAATATTTTCCTTGTGTCTTTGGCTTTCTTCATTCTCCTTTGCTCTGGATGGGATGGAACCAATAGATGTACCTTAGATGGCCGCTTACAGGCTTTTAAGACCCCAGATGCTACTCACCAAAGTGGGATGTAGAACATTTTCTTTATGAGCTACATTATGCAATTGACCTGGGTGTCCCCCAAGACCATGGTCCTAAGCCCTTAGCTACTCGGTCCCTCAAAGTGTTTGGATTTGTCTAGGAAACTTCTATGCTTTTGCTTTCGTCCAGTTGTGCTGACTTCCCCTGTATTGTGTGTTGTCCTTCCCTTCACTGAAGTTGATACTTGTCTACTATCTAGTTAATGATTTCCCCTCCCTCCACCCTTGTAACCATCAAAGAATGTTTTTTTCTTTGTATAAACCTTTTCTTGAGTTCTTATAATAGTGCTCTCATACAATATTTGTCCTTTTGTGACTGACTTATCTCACTCAGCATAAGGCCCTCCAGATTCATCCATGTTGTGAAATGTTTTGTGAATTCATCATTGTTCTTAATCGTTGCGTAGTAGTCCATTGTGTGTATGAACCATAATTTGTTTACCATTCATCTGTTGATGGACATTTAGGTTGTTTCCATCTTTCTGCTTTTGTGATAGTGCTGCAGTGAACATGGGTGTCCATGTGTCTATTCATGTGACGGCTCTTCTTTCTCTAGGCTATATTCCTAGGAGTGGGATTGCTGGATTGCATGGTATTTCTATTTCCAGCTTTTTAAGAAGCACCATATTATTTTCCAAAGTGGTCGTATCATTTAACATTCCCACCAGCAGCGCATAAGAGTTCCAATCTCCCTACAACCTCTTCAACATTTGTGTTATTTTTGGTTTTTTGGATTAATGCCAGTATTGTTGGGGTAAGATGGTATCTCATTGTGGTTTTGATTTGCATTTCTCTAACGGCTAATGATCGCGAGCATTTCCTCGTATGTCGTTGGCTGCCTGAATGTCTTCTTTGGTGAAGTGTCTGTTCATATCCTTTGCCCATTTTTTAATTGGATTATTTGTCTTTTTGTTACTGAGGTGTTGAAGTATTTTTTACATTTTAGAGATTAGACCCTTGTTGGATGTTGTAGCCAAAAGTTTTTTCCCTGTCTGGAGGTTCTCTTTTTACTCTTTTGTTGAGCATAAGTTTATAGTCTAGTTTCACTTCTAGTGTTTGTGCATTGTTAGGTTCGTATACTATTTATGCCATGTTTTAGGGCCCCAGCATTGTCCTTATTTTTTCTTCCATTGTTTTAGATTTTATATTTAGGTCTTTGATCCATTTTTGATTAGTTTTTATGTATGGTGTGAGGTATGAATCTTGTTTCATTTTTTTACGGATAGGCATCTGGTTATGTCAAACACCATTCTTTTTAAAGCAGGGCTTCAAACTGGTTCGTTCTGGTTCGAACCCTTGCTGATAACTTGCGTTTCCACCCCAGATATACTGAACCAAATTTCTACAGTTTAATAACCTCCCCAGGTGATTCTTATGTGGAATAAACTTTGAGAGCCACTGCTGTGCTAGTGATTCTCAGAATTGGTCCCTAACCAGCGACATTAGCTGTGAACTTGTTAGAAGTACAAATTACCAGCAGGGGTTCAAACCAGAATGAATAGGGAGGAAGCCCTGTTTTAAAGGCTCTATGATATTTCGTTACATGAATGTACCATCATTTCATCAACCTTGTATTGATGGAAGTTTAAATAATTCCTAGACTTTTGTTGGCATTAGTACTGACAGAAATTCAGTGGACATGCTTGTACACGAATCTTTGTTCCCAGGTACAAGCAGATCTATAGGATAAACACCTAGAGGTGTAATTGCTGCCTTAAAGGTTGTATGCATTTAAACTTTGATAGATATTGCTAAATTACTTTCCAAAGAAGTTGCTCCTGTTTACTTCCTGTCAACAAGTTTGAGATTACTTTTCCCTCCAAAACCAAACCCGTTGCCATGGAATTGATTCTGACTCATTGTGACCCTATAGGACAGAGTAGAACTGCCCCATAGGGCTTCCTAGGCTGGAAATCTTAATGGAAGCAGACTGCCACATCTTTCTCTTGAGGCGTGGCTGGTGGCTTCGCACCCCTGACCTTTTGGTTAGCAGCCGAGCACTTAACCACTGCCCCACCAGGGCTCCTAACCTGTTCTCCCACACCCTCACAAATGCTTATTTTAATATTTCTTGATGTTTACCAGTCTGACAGGTAAAACTCAATGATGAATATGTAAATTTTATGACAAAATGATGATGTTGATAATAGCTGTCAGTTTTTGAGTACCCACTATGGGTTCCCACCATGCCAGGATTGTCTCTTATCCTATCCAAAGTAAATTCCCCTGTTGGTTTCCAACACACTAGCACTTTTTTTTTTTTTTATATATCTGATGTAATCTGTAATTGCCTATTTATTTGTTTACTTTTTATTGTCTGCTTCTCCTCTAGTCTTAATAAGTGTCTTTTGTTTACCATTACATGCCCAGCACTTAGCATAGAATATAGTAGTATTCAGTAAATATTTTCTTTGTAAGGAATGAATCCTCTCAACAGCTGTATAAGTAGCTATAATCACCATTTTGTTGTGGAGGAACATATGACCCAGAGAGGTTAATTTGTAGAGTTACTTCCATAGCTAGTAAGTGGCAGGACCAGGATCTGTCTGATCTTTAAGCTTGCGCTCTTTGTAGTATACCACCATATGTATCTGTTTGGCTACTTATTAGACTTGTACTTCCTCATTCTCAGCTGTATAGTTAGATTTCCAGATAAATGGAGTATTTTTGTACTTGCTCATGTATGTGGTTATGAAATCAGAATACTTTAGGATAAAGCCAGTAAGCCCTCTAATGCACACATACATTGTGAGTATTGAGTTATTATCTAAGTTTCAAATTCTGCTCACTTTAATTTGCATTATTTTGTTTAACCCTTAACAACAACCATGTGAGGTAGATAATAGTGAAGTGAGAGAAAAGAAAAATAGAAATGCTGCAGAGAGTACTGGGCTAGCTGCCCAAGCAGGGCATCTGAGTGCTGGCGCCTCCTGAGATAATGGAGTCTATAACCAGCTTCTTAGGTAATTCTCGTGTATACCACTGAAGTTTGAGAACCACTAGTCTCATTTTGTTGGTGCATGTGTTATTTCTCAAGCTTAAGAAGTTGACTCCTGCAAACCAAGCTCATGATAAATAAATGATAATTTTTAAGTTCATAAAGGAGAGTCTATATTTCCAGTCACCTAGATGTCCTTTCTGTTGTCTAGTCCACCATTTATTAGTGTCAGGTTACTAGACAGTCAGAGATGGAGGTTTGGTGAGGGCACTAGCCAGTCAAAGAATACTTCATCTAGGCCATAGAGGATACTTGCTGCATGGAGTCCACCCCTCTTACTGTAATTCAGGCACACCTCTTGAAGGTTCTTCCCCCTTTGACGGGGTGAGACAAGCACTGCCGATTAAGTACTGCCGATTCTTGCCCTCGGGCTGATCTTTTCCCTGATCTTTATTATGTTAACACATTCATTTTTAGGTCTCAGCTTTCTTTCATGTGAAGTCTACCTTGTTGAACTTATCCTTTGGCCACTATTTGGAGGTGCTGGTCTCTCAGGTCTTCTCAGTCACAGTTGTTTATGCTCTATTTTATACAGTTGTTACAATTACAGAGGCTAACCTTGCTCATCCTTTGTCGATTTTTGAATAGTTTTCCCATCAGAGGGTAAGTTTCTCTTCAAGGTTACCTAGGGGCATACATAGTACAAGACTCTTTCATTTGGAGGTGACAAACACCCAAATCAAACTAGCTTAAACAGAAAAGGAATTCTTGGCAAAGTTGGATTTGATATTCAAATATTATCAGTGGGTTGTTCTTTTGTTGGCTTTCTTCATCTCCTATATTGATATTAGTCCCAGGCACCCTCCCTCCACTGGTAGCTCCATGTTCATATGACCCATCGGGCCTATAATCCCAGAAAAGAACAAATCTTAGAGAGAGCCGTGATTGGCTTCGCTGGGATCATGTGTCCCATGAATGAGAAGGACCCAACCATTCACTGTAGTTTGGAGAATTGAGTACTTTGACCAGGCTAAAGGACATCTGCACCAGGAACTGAGAACCAAAGGAAGAACACCTACAGGGCATTTCTCTACAGTGTGTGCCTTTGTAAGTTTTGATATGATATGTTATCTGTAAAGCATCAGGCTATGAATATGTTTTTGTACAATTAGTCATTCGTCAGATACTTACTGAGTGCCTGTGGAGCGCAAGCCCTGAACTAAATCCAGGGAATGTGCTGATGAGTGAAATAGGTGACTACTCTCATGGAGCTTATACTCCATCAGAAAGGCTAGATACTAAGTGTAAGTGTGATGAATGCTGCAAAGGAGAAACCTAGGGTCCCGTGTGTAGCTGGGTGGGGGTAGGTGGGCGTCCAGAGGCCGAGTGTCGCTGGTTGTCTCAGAGTGCGTCAGTGTGCCCTGTTGATATCCAGGTGTACTGCATGACCCTCAGACTTTTATTTCACCAACTACTGAAGTTGGCCATGGAAAGTGGGTTATAAAAACACAACTAACCAGTAATGAGAATAGGAGTGGATGGTCCTATCAGTTATATTTAGAAAAATTCAAGACCCTATCTTGGTATACTGGTGTGGCATACAAAATCTGAGGAAACCCTTTTGACCTCATGAATTAGCATCACAGGAGTAAGTGATGTAAGACTTTGGCCCAAAGGTAAAGTCTGTTTTCCATCTTATGCACAATTTTTAATAATAGTCTCATAGGTCACCTTCTCCTGGCACCTTAGTAACCCAGATTCTGCGGTGAATGTTGTTGTTAGGCGCTGTCGAGTTAGTTCTGACTCATAACGACCTTATGTGTTGCAGAATGAAGCATTGCCCTGTCATGTTCCATCCTCACAATCATTGCTATGTTTGAGCCCATTGTTGCAGCCACTGTGTCACACCATCTTGTTGAGGGTCTTCCTCTTTTTTGCTGACCCCCTACTTTAGGCATGTAATCAAGAGAGAGGAGAGAAGCAATTGCATTCTTCAACCTTTCCACCTAGTTTGGTGAAGTTTTTCCTTAGGAGGTCCCAACTGATGATCTGATCATGTGGGATCTTGGCAACTTTGGCTCATTAGCCCAAAAGTAGTCCGCAGGTGGGTACAGGTGCATTTTGGCACCAAAGGTATCCACCTCCCGCAGTAACCACTCCTAGTTCCAGCAAACGCTATGATGACTTAATTCATAAGAATATGGTCTAACTGTACAACAATCACAAACATGGCTGTAAAATAGCCTGAGAAGGAATACGAGTCCTTGGGTGGTGCAGGTGATTACGTGCTGGACTACTGACTGAAAGGTTGGGAGTTCAAACCCACCCAGGGTGCCTTGGAAGACAGACCTGGTGATCTGCTTCCTAAAGGTCACAGCCTTGAAAACCCTATGCAGCAGTTCTACTCTGCACACGTGTTTGCCATGAGTTGGAATCAACTTGATGGTAACAACAACAACAAGAAGGAATACAGGTTATCACCGGCAGCCTATTTATTCCCAAAGGCAATGTTGAAAAGGAGAAAATGCACTATTCAGAGGAACACATGGGAAGGCAGGTCAAATTGGGGAAGGAGTTTGGGGTACCTAGTGTAAGGTCTTTGTCCCTGAAATGAGGTGCCTAGAATTTAGCTTACTTCAGTTTCACATGAGGGAGCCCCTGTTTAGCTCCACTCAGTAACTTCCAGCACAGATAGGAGAAATAAGACAGAAGATGCTGAAGAATCCTGAATTATTTTCCCTTTCTGTAGGTATCAGTTTTAGGTTCATAATGATTTTTCTTATTAATGTGAACAGGAGAATTTTACCCAGCTAGAATGGATGGATGCCCTGGTGGTGTAATGGTTAAGTGCTATGGCTGCTAACCAAAAAGTCAGCAGTTCAAATCCACCAGGCCCTCCTTGGAAACTCTATGGGGCAGTTCCACTCTCTCCTGTAGGGTCGCTATGAGTCAGAATTGCTTTAACGGCAATGGGTTTGGTTTTGGTTTAGAATGGATGCAGGGTGATAAGTCGTATCTTAAAAATATCCTGAAATAGTAATTGAATAAGAAGTAATTTCCAGTAGAGAGCTAGTCACAAAAGGTGTTTTAAAATTCATTTTTATTCACTAAAACATTTTCTAACCTTTTAATTTGTATTTGTTCTCCACTGACAACAGTTGACTTGGATGCCACACCAAACACTAAAACACGAGACCACAGAATGGTAAGAAATCAATTTTAATTTTTTGAGTTAGTTTTAAGAGAATAATATTTTTGAGGACTATTATAAGGAAGAATTGCAGTTTGGAATTCTTCAGGAATACTGAGTTAAGAATGGATGTAAACCTTATCTCATGAGTGTAGTGGATAGCTGGAGAACTCCTAGTGTAATATGTAGAGAAAGCCTAGTGTAATGGTGAAGAACTGCAATCTGTAAAGTGGGGAGAACACTGCATACCTCAGAGGCTGGTTATAAGAATTAAAGTAATTAATACTTACAAAGCATTTAGGACTGGCCTGGCATATAGTAAGTGCTGTACAAATGTTTGTTAAATAAATAAAAGTAGCTCAAGGGTTGTTGTGAGGATTAAAAGATATAGTAAAAGCCCTGGAATAAAGCCTGACCCATAACGAGTGAAATACAAGTGTTTGCTGTCCTTAATATTAGCAGTGGTAGTAGAAGTTGTTATTGTTAGGTGCCATCAAGTTGATTTTTACTAATAGCATGTGACAGAGTAAAACTGCCCCATAGGGTTTTCTGGGATACAATCTTTACGGGAACAGATGGCCAGGTCTTTCTCCTGCGGAGCTGCTGGGTGGGTTCGAGCCACCAACCTTTCCATTAGCAGATGAATGTTTAACTGTTGTCCACCAGGGCTCCTTAGTGGTATGAGAAAACCCAAAGCCAAACCCGTTGCCGTTGAGTCGATTCCGACTCGTAGGACTCTGTAATGTAAGCAGTGGTGTGGGCTGTGAAGAAAATAACCAAGATAAAGATAACCCTGCCACTCTGATCCTGAAGAGGTGACGTTTGTGCAAAGATTAAATAAAGGGAGCAGATGAGCCATTTTCATTCGATGGATATTTAGCAAATGCTTACAATGTGCCAGATACTTTTGTAGGGCTGGGGCTATAGGAGCGAACAAAAGGGACAAACATTACTGCCCTGAAGACTTTCATTCTGGTAGGAAGGATAGGCAATAAATGAACAAATGTATAGAATAATTACATCAGGATGCTATGGAGAAGGTGATAGCAGGGAGGGGGGTTGGGAGTGCTGGGATGGGAGGGCTTACATACTGAAATACAGTGGACTGAGAAGGTAACATCTGAATAAGGACACCAGGAGCTGGCCATACAAAATATCAGGCTGGGGGGGTAGATATCTGGAGGAAGAACAGTCCAGGTAGAAGCCCCAGCAGGAATTGACCTGGTGCATTCAAGGAGCAGTGAGAATACCACGGTGGCTCAAGGGCTGTGAGCAAGGGTGGGCAATAGGAAACAAGGTAGAGAGGGGACGGGGTGGACCACAGAGCCTCGGAGACCATTATAGGGTTTTCCCTTTTACTCTGTGAATGTGATGAAAACCTTTCAGAGTTTCTGAACAGAGGAGTGACGTGATCTGTCTTGTTTTAATACAATCACTAACTACTGTTTGTTGAGAATAGATTGAGGGGACAGGAGGCTGTGGCAATCATCCAGGTAAGAGATAAGGTGGCTTGGAGCAGGGTGGTAGCAGTAGAAGTAGTGAGAAGTGATTGATTTTGAAAGGAAACCTGATTGGAGTTTTGAGATACTGGAAGTGTGGTATGAGAGGAATCAAGGATGGACTTCAAGGTCTTTGGCTTGGGGTTGCCATTTACAGAGGTGAGATGCAGGAGAGACAAATTTAGGGGCTGGAGAGAGGATTAGGAATTTAGTTTTAGACATGGTAAGTTGGAGCTGGTGAATAGACAGATGTGAGACAGAGTTCAGGGAAAAAAATCAAGGTTAAAAATATAAATTTAGTCTTCACAACATCCCTATTATATAGACAGCATTGGCTCAGCTAGGGTGTTTCTTGCCCAGGGTTGCTAGTTAGTAGTTGTTGGTGCCTGGGTTTGAAATGATGATGATGATGATGGTGATGAACACTGTATTGCTGATTGTCGTTGTTAATTGCCGTTGAGTCAATTCTGACTCATGGTGACCCAAGTGTGCAGTGTGGACCTGCTCCACAGGGTTTTCATGGCTGTGATTTTAGGAAGCAGATCATCAGGCTGTCTTCTGAGGTGCCTCTGGGTGGTTCGATCTGCCAGCCTTTCAGCGAGCAGGCAAGTGCTTCACCGTTTGTGCCACCCAGGGACTCCTGGTGTTGCTGATAGCCCCACTCTGGACCTGTGCTAGGTACTTTACCTCTATTTGCTTTAAATTCACAGCAAGGCAAGATTAATCCTATTTTACATAAAAGGAAACTCATATAAAGACCCATGGTCACACAGTAATAGGGAGAACTCAGATTTGAAGCCAGGCCCAACTCCAGGGCTCCTACTTGCCCCTGTACCATGTGGCCTGAGGTGTTTTGATGTGATTTGTGAAGACTCTGCAGGTTGGTGGGTTTCTTCACAAGTGGCAGTCACATTTCTCAGTGAAAAGATCCTGATATTCAGTAAGGGAAATTTAATATCTAGGATTTGGGTTATATTATAATCCTAGATTAATAATAGGCTTTGCCAAATAGAAAGTCAACCAGCATAAGTCAGCAGTTTATCATGACTGATAAAAAAAAAAAAAAGCTAATAAATCTTGGGCTGCTTATCTTCCTAGAAACTGGATAATTATATGGAAAACACAGGATGCAGTTGGGGGTGATTTCCATGGAGAAGAGAAGACTGAGGTGGACTTTGATAGCTCTTCCAGTTAGGTGAAGGACTGTGAGGTAGAAGAGAGGGTAGGCAGTACGTGTGAAGTGCTCAGCACAGCTTGATAAATATTAGCTGCTCTTATTACCATCACAATTATTATTATATGAGAAAGCAGAAGTAGAATCATTGGGTGGTAAATTACAAAGAAGATTTAAATTCAGTGTCTATAAGAATCCAGTGTCAGAGAAGAACTTCCTGACAATGCTGTGCATCTGTGGAATGCATTACCTTAAACATTAATGAACAGCTCTTCCCTGGAATGTTCTAGCAAAGCCCAGAAATCTGGTGGGGAGGCCTTGGCAGATGGGTAGGATGACTTTAGGTTCCTTCCAACAGATAAGGTGATAGGATTCTCTACTGTGAAATTTATATATGTAAATTTAAGTTCTCATTTGAAAGCTCATTTTAATAAACCCGACCCTAGCATATTTTTTCTCCACAATATGCCTTCGTTACAACTGAGTCACGTAAGGCTGTGATTTTTGATCCCATGACTTTCTCTCCCGTGGGACTATGAGAATTGTATCCATAGCAGAATTGTATCTCCAGTTCCTAGGATGGAGGAGATAGTAAGTGTGCTGCACGAATTATTGAAAGAATGAGTAAATCTTGGCCGTGGCTTAAAGCCTTTTATGTTTAATTGGGTTCCTTGATTCACACTCTTATATCTTCATCAGCAATGTAACCCTTTTATTTGGCTTCAACCACAAGGGGGCAGGAAGGAGTGGAGTAGGAGTCTGCCTGGCAGACCTCTGTTGTCTCTCTTGTATGGAGCCTGTGCTGCATTTCCCGGGAGTCAGCACGTCGAGGAGGAGGCAGGCAGCCAGTCCTGCCTCTCCCCATCCTCTTGGTTTCTTAGGTGACAGTGTGGGAACTTGTGCCTCCTCTTGATAAAAAGTTGTTGTTTTTTTTCACACAAAACTAATAAAATAGTCATGAATATATGATGTTTCTTTTAGCCCAGAAATGACCCTCCTGATTTCTTGAAAAATTCACTACTGGAATCTGACAGTGCTTTTATTGGTGAGTATATTTATTTTAATTTATTGATCCTGTTTAAGTATTAAACTATATATTTCTTTTAAGTGCCTTTTTTCATATTGCAAAATCAGTACTACACTCTTACAAACTGGTAAAAAAGGGAAGATTCGGTTTTTATTGTTTTAATGAATCATTATCAAAGATACTTTACAAAGTTATTTTCAAACTCAAAATGACTAAAAAGAGCTTTAAAAGGCTAGGAATAGTTCACACAAAAACCTGTACACAAATGTTCATAGCAGTTTTATTTATAATAGCCAAAAGCTGGAGTCAAACTAGATGTCCTTCCCCAGGTGGATGTTTAGACAATCTGTGGTATGTCTGTGCCATGGAATACTACTCAGCAATAAAAAGGAACACTGTTGATACCCACCATAACCTGGATGATTCTCCAGGGAAATATGCTGAGCAAAGATACCTAATCACAAAAAGTTATATACTGTATGATTCTATTTATATAACATTTTTGAAATGACAAGATTTTAGAAATTGAGGGCAAATTAATGGTTGCTAGGACTTGGGAGTAAGGATAGGTGGGTGTAGTTATAACAGGGCTTTGAACTGGTTCGTTCTGGTTTGAGCCTCTGCTGAGAATTTGCATTTCTAACAAGTTCCCTGCTGAGAGTTTACATTTCTACCCCAGATATACTGACTCAGAATCTATATTTTGATAAGATCCCTAGGTGATTCTTGTGTATAACTTCTGGGAACTAGTTAGAAATGCAAATTCTCAGCAGGAATTCAGACTGGAAAGAACTGGTTCAAAGCTCTGGACCGTAAAAGGGCATCATGAAGGGGTCCTTGTGGTTTTGGAACTGTTCTCTATTTGAGTGTGGATATAAGAATGTACACAGGTGATGAAGCTATAGCACTGAACACACACACACAGATGAGTACAAGCAGAACTGGGAAATCTGAATAAGCTTGATGGATTATATCAGTATTAGTATCCTGGTTGTGATACTGTGCTGTAGTTCTGTAAAATGTTAACTGAGGGGAGGCACTGGGCAAAGTGTACAAGGGATCTCTATTGTTACCTACAACTGCATGTGAATCTATAATTATCTCAATAAAAATTTCAATTAAAAGAGTAGGAGTATAATCTTCAGAAGATATGTAAAGGTACCATGGGATCTTTTTTCTCTCTTATAATTATGTACTCTGATCATAAGCTTTCTGCTATTCTAGGGGCATTAGGGTATTAGCTCTTCTGTATACTATCTAGAGCCCTGGTGGAGCACTGGTTAAGAGCTTCGCTGCTAGCCGAAAGATCAGCAGCTTGAATCTACCACCCGTTCCTTGGAAGCCCTATAGGGTCACTATGAGTCAGAATGACTCGACAGCAACAGGTGTGGGTCTTTGGTTCATATACTAACTGGGTTTCACATCAGTTACTTTAGAGTTTTATGTTTGGAGTTTCAGACTAATCTATATTTCTATATTAGTCCCCCTCCCCACCACACCCCCCAAATGTGTTTTTCCTGTCCTGGAAAATAAGGAAGTTATATTGGGGAGAATGAGTAAAGATAGAAAAAAAAAAAAATAGCAGGAAATAGGGATGGGAAGATAGCTCTTCTATGGAGGCATCAGGGCAATATGACCTATTCCTCCTAACAATGAAGACAGTCTAGGGCACCTGAGATGGTGTCTTGGAGTATTACATTACACGAGACTTTATACTAGACCCCAGGTACAGCATCTGTCTGTTGGGTTAATGGTCATTGTAAATATCCCATAGTCACGACTGTGTACCACTCCTGTAGTAAATGTGGATAAGACCAGTGGCTTCTGCTGAGTTCCCGAATTTTGTAAGAATTTGTAACAAGAGGAAAAGACCATTTATTGGATGCCTAGTATCTTCTGGCATTGTGTTAGATGCTTTTAAAATGCATTATTTGGTATTTTCCTTTTGAGATATGTAAATTGACAATAAATGGTAAAATTGAGTTTGATCCCTGGTCAGGAAAGTCAGGGATCATTAGCTCTAACCTTAAACACACAGATCTCTCCCCTTTATTTGAGAAAGACCACATGTAATCTTTCCTGGCCAGACTCTACAACCTGTTAGAATTGTAGTGAATAAACTCTATCCCCAGAAGGCTTTAGAGACTTGAGATGAAGAGTTTTCGGAACTTAAGACGTTCATGTTTTGACTCCAAGGATAATAAACAGATTATTTAGTCTCAAACAGAGCTATTTAATCCATTTTCTTTCTTGGTCTCAGTATGAGAAGCTTGCCCTTATTTTGTCAATTTATGAATTTTTAAAGGTGACTCTTCTCAAGATAAACTTTGTCATTCTATTCATAAGGAACATAATGTGTCTGAAGTCTGATTATTTCCTATGGTCAGTTACAGCCTGTTGACAATTAGACAATTCTAAACTGAGATATTCTGCAGCTGAGCTGGATCCTCCAAAACTCACCAATGCCATGAAAGACAAAACAAGTTTAGAGAATTGTTCCAGATTACAACAGAGTAAAAAGACATGGTAAGGAAATTGCTGGGAAGATGACAGGGTGAGCAGATCTAAAATGCTGACCTTCCCACAGGAACACCAAGAAAAGCAACTAGAAGTCTGTACTCAACCCTGTGAAAACTTTGAAAAGGTGGGTAAATGACCACAGCAAGGAGCCACAACCTGGATCAAGACAAGGATTATTCGCAACCAGGAGGAATCTCAACCTGCTCCTCCCTCTCCTGGCATGGCAGACAGATGGCTGGGGCTCCGCCACAGCTGCATCCCCAGCCAACGCATGGCTCTCTTGTATGCTCCGAAGGGTCCCCATCTCTGTCCCTGAAGTTAATAGGACAGGTCTTGCTAGCAGATTGTTCAGAGTCTGGAGGCAGCCTGAAAGACTTCAGCCTTGGTCTGGCTGGAATTGGAGTCCTCACAGAGCAGGGAGGGAGCTATGGCCAAGGGCTGAGGGCTATACTCGACTTAAAAAAAAAAAAAAAATTTTTTTTTTTTTTTTTTGTGGATTAATCAGTGTGTGTTTTCTGATTGCTTTGGGGGCCGCTAAAAGACTGAAACCTTGGTCTAGCTGGAACTGGAGGCCTCACAGAACAGGAGAGGGAGTGGTAACCAAAGACTGAAGGTTGTGACCTTTGAGGGCAGATTGATTAGTGTGTGTTTTCTGATCTGTCTGGGAGCTGCTGAAGGACTGAAACCTTGGTCTGGCCTAACCTGGTGATTTCACAAGAAAGGAGAGGGAGCAGTAAAAAAGTCTGAAGGTTGTGCCTGCCTAAGAGTTTTTCACAGAAATTAGTGCTCTCAAAAGCACCGTGTATTCAGGGGAGTTGAGGAAGCTAAAACCTTGTAAAATTCTAACATCCTGGTTTAAGCATACACACACACACACAGACACACACACACACACACTCACGCACAGCACAAAAAGAACCTGGAAATGACAGCCCATTCAAATGAACAAGATGAAATCATCTCTATGGAAGCCCAAATAATGAACAGATTGAAAGAGTATAATACAACAATGTTAAACAAGCTAAAAGAATTAAAGGAAAACACAGACAACTAAAGGAAATCAAGAAAATGATGTATGAACAAAGCAAGAATATAAATAAGGATATAGACACTATATATATACACACAAAAAAAAAAACTAAACCGAAATACTGGAACCTAAAGACAATAACTGAAATAAAATTACAGTTATTCCCTGATTTACAAGGTATTTGAGTTACAACAAACCATACTTAAAACTGTCTGTGTTTTTCTTTTTTTGGTCCATCTTACCATTAGTAATGTACTGCATGAGTGTTGCAGCAGATAATATGCTGATGTTCTCATTCTCAGACTGATGCAATGTTAGAAGTGCTCACTCGCCTATGCCAAAAAATTTGGAAGACAGCTACCTGGCCAACTGACTGGAGGAGATCCATATTAGTATGCATTCCAAAGAAAGGTGATCCAACAGAATGCAGAAATTATTGAACAATGTCATTAATATCACATGCAAGTAAAATTATGCTGAAGATAATTAAAAAATGGTTGCAGCAATTCATTGACAGGAAACTGCCAGAAATTCAGGCTGGAGTCAGCAGAGAATGTGGAAATAGGGATATCATTGCTGATTTCAGATGGCTCTCGGCTGAAAGCAGAGAATACCAGAAAGATGTTTACCTGTGTTTTATTGACTATGCAAAGATATTCGACTGCATGGATCGTAACAAATTATGGACAACATTGCGAAGAAAGGGAATTCCAGAATAGTTCATTGTACTCATGCAGAACCTGTACATAGACCAAGAGGCCGTTGTTGAACAGAACAAGGGAATACTGCATGGTTTAAAATCAGGAAAGGTGTGCATCAGGGTTCGATCCTTTCACCATACTTAATCTATATACTGAGCAAATAATCTGGGACGCTGGACTGTATGAAGAAGAACACAGCATCAAGATTACAGGAAGAGTTATTAACAACCTGTGATATGCAGATGACACAACCTTGCTTGCTGGAAGTGAAGAGGACTTGAAGCACTTACAGATAAAGATCAAAGACTATAGCCTTTAGTATGGATTAAACTTCAACAGAAAACAAAAATCCTTACAACTGGACCAATGAGCAACATCATGATAAATGGAGGAAATATTGAAGTTGTCAAGGATTTCATTCTACTTGGATTCACAATTAATGCCCAAGGAAGCAGCAGTCAAGAAATCAAAGAACATACTGCACTGGGCAAATCTGCTACAAAAGACCTCTTTAAAATGATAAAGAGCAAAGATATCATGCTGAGGACTGAGGTGCCCCTGACCCAAGCCATGGTATTTTCAGTTGCCTTATATGCATGTGAAAGCTGGGCAGTGAACAAGGAAGACCAAAGAATTGGTGTCTTTGAATTACGGTGTTGACAAAGAATATTGAATATACTATGGACTGCCACAAGAACAAACAAATCTGTTGTGTTATCAGGAGGGACCAGTCCCTGGAGAAGGACATCAGATTTGGCCAAGGGTCAGTGTCAAAGAGGAAGACCCTCAACGAGATGGATTGACACAGTGGCTGCAACAGGCTGAAATACAGCAACAATAGGAGGTTGTGGGACCGGACAGTGTTTGGTTCTGTTGTACACAGGGTCACTATGAGTCGGAAAGGACTCAACAGCACTTAAGAACAACTATTTAAAAAAAAAAAGTTGCCATTGAATGGATCCCAACTCATGGTGACCCCAATTCTACTTTTAGGTATAAACCTAAAAGAGTTAAAAGCAGAAATGCAAACAGACACTTGTATACCAGTGTTGATTCCATCTCTATTCACAGTAGCCCAAGGATGGAAGCAACAGCAATGTCTATCAACAGATGAATGAATAAACAAAATGTGGTATATATATATATTTATATTTATATCTATATTTATATTTATATTTATATTTATATTTATATTTATATATACAACAGGATATTACCCAGCCATAAAGAGAAATGAAGCTCTGATACATGGTATAACATGGATGAGCCTTGAAAACACGTTGAGTGAAATAAGTCAGTCAAAAAAGGACAAATATTGTATGATCCCACTTATATGAAATATCTGGAATAGGCAAATGTATAGAGACCAAAGTTTATTAGTGATTACCAGGGGTGGGAGGGAAAAATGGGGAATTATTGCTTAGGGTGTATACTGAACTTCTGTTAAGAATGATGGAAAAAATTTGGAAACGGATAATGGTAATGTTTGCACAACATGAATGTAATTAATATCACTGAATTGTACATGTAAAAATGTTTAAATGGCAAGTCTTTTGTTATATATGTATTTACCACAGTTTAAAAAAACATATGGTAACTAAATGTAGTGTGTGGTTCTTGACGGGATTCTGGATCAAAAACGAACAAACAAAAAACCAACAAATCACAATAGCAGTTATAAAAGAAACAACCTGTCGTGAGGTGCTGTCAAGTCGATTCCAACTCATAGCGACGCTGTGCACAACAGAATGGGACACTGTGCGGTCCTGCGCGATCCTCACAATCGTTGTTATGCTTGAGCCCGTTGTTGCAGCCATTGTGTTAATCCATCATATACTATAAATTGGGGAAATCTGAATATTAAATATATGTTAAAAAAACGAGTTGCTGTGGAATTGATTCTGACTGATGGCACCCCCATGTGTGTCAAAGTGGAATTGCACTCCATAGGGTTTTCAGGGCTGTGACCTTTTGGAAGTAGATTGCCTTTTGAGGCACCTCTGGGTGGATTTGAGCTGCCAACCTTTCGATAAGTAGTCGAGCACTTCACCATTTGAGCTACCCAGCAACTCCTAAAAATATGTTAAATAGTATTGTATCAATGTTAAATTTTCCCCAGTGTGATGTTAGATTGTGGTGATGTAGGAAATAGTCCTTGTTCTTAGACAGTATGTCCTGAAATATTCAGGGATGAGGTGTCATGATGTTACCAACTGTAAGGTGGTTCAGCAAAAACAAAGAATGACAAAAAATCATATATATATGTGTGTGTGTGTGCGTGCGCACGCGTGTGTGCATGTGTGTGTATTATCTCAAATGTGGCAAAATACATGGTGATTGTAGAGGTTCACTGTATTATCATTACAACTTTTCTGTAGATTTAAATTTTTTTTTAATGTTGGGAAAAAAATTCTTAAATGTTGTAGGGTATTCATCTCCATGGTGAAAAGGCTGTTGGCTCACTAGAATGGCTGTAACAAAAAGACTGACAATACTAAATGTTGATGAGGATGTGGAGAAACTGGAACTCTAATGCAGTGTAAAATGGTATAACCATATTGGAAAACAGTTTGGAAGTTCCTCACAATGCTGTATGTAGAGTTATCCTATGACCAGCTATTTCACTCCTAGGTATATGCCCCAAAGAAATGAAAACATGTCCACACAAAAACTTGGACATGAGTTTTCATAATAGCATTATTTACAATTACCAACAACGAGAAAGAGTTCAAATAACTGGTGAATGCATAGACAAAATATGATGTTATCTACACAGTGGAATACTATTCAGTAGTAAAACAGAGTGAACTACTGATTCATGGTACAACACAGATGAATCTCAAACACATTATGCTAAGTGAAAGACACAAAAGATTACATTGCCTGGTTGCATTTATGTGAATTGTTGAGAAAATTTGAATCTATTGAGACAGAAAGCAGATCAGTGTTTTCCTGGGGCTTGGGGGATGGGAGCAGGGAGTAACTGCCGGTGGGCATAAGGGAACTCTCTGAGATGAATTGTAGTGATGATTCCACAACTCTAAATCTACTGGGCTGTACTTGTACAGTGGGTGAATTTTATGGTATGCAAATAATAGTAAAGCTGTTAAAAACAAGCTTTTGGTTTAGCTCTGGGTAAAAAATTTGAAGTGGTGGAAGCTTAAGACTTCTCCATTGTGTGATCTTCCCAGGTGCTTACGGAGAGACGTATCCTGCCATTGAATATGATCCTCTACCTCCACCGTCTCAGTTGCCCTCTGCGAGGGAGCGCAGGAGGAACAAACTGAAAGGACTGGACTTTGTGCGTATGAAGTTTCTTCTTCTTTCCCCTCTTTTCTGGTTTAAGAGAATGAGGTCTGGGTTCCAACCCATGCTAGATTGGGTGGTCCAATAAAGAAAGAGCACCGGCTTTGGAATGAGGTGTACGTGGGTCTGAGTCTAGGCTCTATCCCCAGGTAAGTGGATGACCTTGGGCACATCATTGAACCTGTCCCCTGGGGTGGTTCTAAGTATACAGGCAGTACCTGGCACAGAACCTCTGCCCTATAAATGTTAATTCCTCAGCCGGTTCTCCTTCCCCTCCACAGACTTATATGGATTTCAGAGAAGGAGCAAAAAGCAACTGAAAGCCATTTCTGGAAAGCTTGCTATGTCCTCATAATAACCTTACACGATTATATAGGTGTCATCTCCATTTTGCTCAGATAACCTTCCCAAGGTCACATAGTCAAGAAGGCTGAGATTCAGACCCATTTTTTCAGTATACTCCACAGCTTTTTAACACAGCCAGCAAATAGTGTGGGCTTTGGGCCTTTAGTACACATCCTTGTCATTGCGTAGTGAGTGACCTCTGGGCAGTTTCTTAAACTCTGTGTCTGTCTTCTTATATATGACATGGAGATACAGTTAGACAATATATGTGAAGCATTTAGCATTGAGCCAAGTATGCAGGGAACTCTCAACAAATGACAAGTGCTGTGCTTATTGGCATTACCATCTATCCAGTCTTACCAGCCAGCAGCAACTTGATAAACGAGCTTGGCAAAGGGTAGGCAACCTCCACTTTAGCTTAACCCTGATACCCTGAAACAGTAATGATTGACTCAATGAATTAACTTTTACCTGTTTCTTTATGCCATAAGAAGAAAAACAAAGTGTGCTTGAAGACAATGATGATGAAAGAAGTGGGTTTGTAATGGCTCTTGAGGGCCCTTGGTGGAATGTTGTTTTCCTAAGGTCCATATACTCATTTCTAATTTGGAGTGTATCTAACGTTGCAGTCCTATAATTCTTGCAATGAGTTATACTTTAGATTTGGGGCTTAAATAAATTTCAACAATTGAGTTAGTATTAAAAAATTAACTGGCCAACTGAAAGAGCTCTTAATGGCCAGAACTGGAACAATTTGAGTAAAACAATATAGTAATATTGGATTATAACCCAAAGAATAAAATAAATAGCCATGAGTCCATACTGACGTAAGAACATGATTGAATAAGTAAATAAATGGAGAATAGACAAATCTCCTCTGCAGACCAATTCCAAATAATTTATGTAGATCTAACCCTCGAGGTCGAGCCTAACTCCCCCATCCTGAAGTGTGGGCTACATACACATAGTGCTTTTTTTCCCAGGTGTACAGCGTAGAAAGGGAGAAAAACAGTAAATTTACAGTGGAGAAAGCTGATACACTACAAAAAAAAATTAACTGTAGGTATCTGTGGAGGAGGGATGTGAAGGTGCTAAGATAGTTAAGAGGATAAACTAGGCCTCCAGCTTATCCAGAGATCCTATCTTGACCCTGAGTTAATCTCTGCTCTGGTTTCCTGCTCACCTCCCCACTCCAACCCTGTCTGTCACATGTTCTAGAAGAAGGTGCTCTAGGTTGCCTTTAGGGACCCTTAGTCAGAGTCCAGGCTTAAAATCTTGCCATCTAGACACTGACAGTTTGCTTTTTAATTGTTGATCTACCATTTTGAGAACATTGATCTTTAAAGATGACATAAATACATAGTTAAGTTTATACAAGTATTGAGCTAGCTTTCCTAGACCAGTCCTACACAGAAATCATCTTTTTTAATAATCATATTTTGGTCAAAGTTTTCTTTATATCCTTGTTTTTCTTCTATTACTCTATCCATTAAGGAACAGATGACTTCAATTTTTTTTTTTACTTCTCTGAATTTAGAAATGTATAGATGGGTACTAGTACTCGGCCGTTCATTGCCTTCATCTGTTAATATGCATCCCCAGCCATGCTGGAATCTCTCTGAGAGGAGCCGCCACATACATTTCCCTAGTGATGAGTTGGAAACCCTGGTGGCGTAATGGTTAAGTGCTATGGCCGCTAACCAAAAGGTTGGCAGTTCGAATCCACCAGGCACTCCTTGGAAACCTGATGAGGCAGTTCTACCCTGTCCTATAGGGTCACTATGACAGAACTGACGACAGTGGGGTTTTTTTTAATGATGAATAATATTGAACATTATTTTCATGTGCTTGTTAGCTACACATATATCTTCTGTGGAAAAATGTCTACTTAAATCCTTTGCACATTTTTAAATTGGGTTAATTTGTCTTTTTATTGTTTAGTTGTAAGAGCTCTTTATATATTCTGGATACAAGTCCCTTATCAGATATATGATTTGCAAATATTTTCTCCTATTCTGTGGGTTGTCTTTTTACTTTCTTGTTGTCCTTTGAAGCACGAACATTTTTTCATTTTGATAAGGCCCAACTCGTCAATCCTTTTCTCTCTTGTGCTTTTGGTGTCTTATCTAAGAAACCATTGCCAAGATCACAAAAATTTACCTGTGTTTTCTTCTAGGAGTTTTGTAGTTTTGGCTCTTAAATTTAGGTCTCTGATCCACTCTGAGTTAGTGTTTGTGTATGGCATGAGGTAGGTGTCCAGATTCATTTTTGAATGCAGATAACCAGTTGTTCTAGTACCATGTATTAAAAAGTCTTATTTTTTCCTCCACTGAATTTTGTTGGCCCTTCTTTTCAGAAATGTAAGGTTTTTTCCCTGGGTTCTCAATTCTTTTCCATTGAGCTATATGTCATGATTCTATAGTTGGATTGATTTTGAGCCCCTGTAGTTTTTTCTTTTGCATCTTACATTTCTCAAACTTTCCCAAATGGCAGCAGTTCTGTGTTACCACAAATCCTATTGCTTATCCTTGACTGAAGGTCATCTGAGCCTGCATGGGGAAACAAACGTCAGGAGTCAGAATTAAGGGGTACATATTTTCATCTGTTTTATTTTGTTCACCACATTGTACATTTATCAAGGGCAAGAACGTTTTGATGCACTGATTCGTTCTGAGTGTATTTTGTTAATGTTTCTGAAGTTCTGTTTTCTACCCACAGGATAATGTTCATCCTGATGTACCGCCAGATGGTCTCTCTTTAAAATCTGTATCCAGCATAAATGTTGATGAGCTTAGAATGAGAAATGAGGAACGAATGCGAAGACTGAATGAACTTCAGACTAAACCTGTTAATACAGGTAAATGACCAAGTCTATAGGGTCTCTCTGAGTCAGAATCGACTCAACGGCACTGGGTTTGGTTTGGGTTTTTTGTTTTTTTTTTAGTACTTAACAGCAGATTCTCTAAGGACTCTTAAGCCAGCGTACTGGGAAGTTTTCACTGAAGGCTGGGGGATAGATGGAATGAGTTGTAAAGTCCTTTGAGTTGTGGGAGAACACAGTAACTACCCAACAAAGACAAGCCTTAGGTTTGGTTTTGTATCAGATTTTCTGCCAGAGAGGGTGTACCCCCTTCTGGTGGAATCTAAACAGATACATGCAGGTTTTGCCTATTAAATATATATCCAGGCTTTGCTTTCATTCGAGTGAGTGCTGATTAGTCTGGCAGAGTGATCACAGAAGTGAACGATTGTCAGGAAGTAAGTAACTTTAATACATTTAATTCTTTACATAACACAGCTATTGTAAATCTGGAGTGCTAGAAAAAGTCAGTTATTTTTACCTTTTACTTGGCTATCTGGACCTTGGACAAAGCAGAATAGCCTCAGGTTAATACTGTCTCTGAGAGTTAGTCTTCTCACTACAGGTAGGCTCCTTTGACTGTGGTTTGAGGAGCAGCCCGTGACAGCAGGACGCCACAGACTGCTGAGAGCGTGGGCAGGGGCTGGCAGCGCCTCAGGCGGTGAGCAAGCTCCTCTGCCGGCCCTGTTACTGCAACACAGGACAGTTTTATATTAATTAATAAGTGCTACTGATTGGTAATTAGTAAAGTGGTCTTATTTGTACAAGAGACTCTCAAGCTACATTACAGTAATTTTCTAATAGCAATTTCCCTAAGATCCTACTTATAAATACTGTGTCAGTTTAAAACCGTGCTCACATAATCCCTAGCAGTCAGTGTCTTGGCAGATCGAACACAGTACTTCACGTAACAAACATAGAAAAACATGCAACAGGGGGAACGTGCCTTTTTCTTTCTTGTTAAAAGGCCTTTTCCATCTGCCCTCTGTATTACCTGTTCTTCAATTTCTTTTATAAACAGTAAATTAATATTTAACAGATATGTTTAACTTGAGAGGAGAGAGCATTTTAAGAATCTACTCTTTCAGAAGGTTTTCAATTTCTAAACTGTTTTTAACATTGTCCTTTTAAACAGGAGCTTTTTGGTCCGATGTGCATTGATTGCTCATTAAGTTGATTGCACATGTCCCCTTGCTGGGCTGATCCTTCACAGACCGGGAGATGTCATTTTTTTAAAAAGAAATTGACATCACAGGGTAGGACGACAGATTTTCCTATTATTGTATCTAATAATAAGTAAAATACAAGATATAGAAGTTGAGTATGATCAAGTCAATTAAATAATGAAACATAAGAGCTACTTGTAAGAGTGGAGAATGGGTGAGATACAACCTTCTCAGGTTAGGAGAGAATAGACGTAGTTTAATCCCATGACTCCTGCTTTCACAAAATGACTTTTAATTTCCCTCCAGCAGTATTATAGGTTGGGATTATCCCCCAAACTTTGTCAATTAAAAAAATTTTTTTGTGGAATCCATTAAGTTTCTCTGGAAGGCAACAGTAACACTGCCTGTGCTTCCACGGGCCCGAGTGTCTGGTGACGTGTCCTCTCAGACGTAGAATTTCCAGGCCTAGCCCTGTAGGCAATGGCAGTATGGAGCCACATTATTCACCGTTTTTTGTTTCCACAAAACTGGCCCGCCCTGGGCCTGCTTTCCCACCTCTAAAGTGGAGAGGTGGACAAAGTAGGACAGTTTGGAACCTGACACTTTGGGGAAGGCGGAACTGTAATGGGTTGGAACACGAAAGCCTTGCGTTCTAGCCACCTGTGTGCACCTACGCTGCCTGAGCTGTGGCTCTTTTTGGGGTCCTTTAGATGATGACAGCTCACTGGTTGACCTCGATGACATCATGAAGCAAGTGGGTGATGATGGAACAAGCTCCGTAGCGACCGAGCCCTGGCTGCGCCCTGGCACCTCAGAAACCCTGAAGCGATTTATGGAAGAGCAGATGAGTCAAGAGCAGCAGCAGGTTCCTGGAAAACCAGGCCCTATTCATTGGCAGGGCCTGTCCACTGCACACGGTTAAAATAAATGTGTACTGGACCCCACAGTGCCTTTACGGTGAAAGGAACGTTAAATCTGAACCTTTAATATGTTCTACTTTGGCCCCTACCTGGACGTTACTTACTCATGTTCCATCTGTATATAAGGTATTTTTTCCATGATGGTGTATATTATGTACATAAATAAAAGGCCATGATTATTGATTTATTTAATGTAGAATCGTAGAGGATTATTTTTGCACAATTTTGCCATAAATTAGGGTGGTAACAAACTCTTGGAATCAACTACCATATGTGCATTATTTTAAATTTTGCGTGTCTAAAAGATAAGGCGAATAAGATGTGTCTTAACGGTACTTTAAAACCAGGATACTCTGTTATATGCACATTTGCCATTTATTTCTATTCAAAAGGAATTCATTTAGTAAATCCGTCTGTTGTGGCTGTGATCGTTTGCTGTGTAATTACGGGATCAAATGTGCTAGGCGTGTTCACGTCATTAATAGCCACTGACTGAGTATAAATGATGGGCGCCATAACTGATTTCATTCCTGTGAGCCGTACGCTAAATGTTCCATCTTTCTGCCTCTATTTTGTTTTTGTGTCAATGAAGGCATTGTTTTAAGTAACTAATTTATATGATTTAACTATTTCTTAATAGAAATAAATTTTTATTTTCATTACCAATGTTGAGTTCTTATTTTAACTGGAGTTGAGGTTTCTAGACTAGGTGTTATGGAAGTTGAAGAGCCAGTAACACCCAGGTGTCAGACCATGGTCACCTGGAAAAGGACTTAACCTTTGGAATCACTCAGTAAGTGACTCAAATTCTAGAAAATAATTTTCATGGGGATTAGAGTCTTCCGCACCATGACAGCAGAAACATGGCTGGACGCTGCTACTTACCTCTTCCTCTGACGTAACTCATGGCAGAGAAGATGGGGTGAGTTTGCAGCAAG
Organism: Elephas maximus indicus; assembly: GCF_024166365.1. Taxonomy (NCBI): domain Eukaryota; kingdom Metazoa; phylum Chordata; class Mammalia; order Proboscidea; family Elephantidae; genus Elephas; species Elephas maximus. The sequence goes on along the minus strand of NC_064833.1, from coordinate 75,366,801 downwards.
TATGAAATTCCTCTGACATTTCAAATTTTAGCTACATGTAAATTTTGTACTCAAGTCTCTAACCACAGGCTTATCTTATTATTAAAGGTTCTTCTGCTGACAACATCTTAAAGTAAGGTGAAACCTTTGTTTCCTTTAGGGAGCATCTTCGTACTATACCATCAAATAATAAACCGCCAGGTCATCTGGAGCACGCATACCTCAGACAGACCTAAAGGTCATGGTGGCCAACAGGGACAACCCAAGTTGGCTCCCAGCTCTAGCATCTAGCTGGGCTTGAACAGCATTGTGTCTTAGGGGTAATAAATACAGTGTCTTAGTTCTGTCGTACTCATCTTTCTGCTCTTATGAATGCATTGAATAACTGCTCATTAAGCTAAGAGAAGCAGGGAGTAAAGACTGAACAATTCTGCTTTTTACAGAACCCCCTTAAGGTAATTTATTGACATGTTCCACTTTCCTGTTTAGCGCTGTCGTCCCCTACAACTTTAACTGCACCCTAAGACACGCAGTATGACCCCGCACACTGCTCCAGAGAGAACTTGAGCTCCTTCAGCATTCTGGGTTAATGAATATACAAAACATTTAAAAATTACAAACATGGTTTAGAAAGAAACTGTGGGGTACAGGAAGGGGGGAGGAGGAGAACAGCCTCATATCAGAAGTTGGAAAGAAAACACCGGAACCAAATAAAATTGAATTTGTAGTTTTGGCTGAAAGTAACCTTTCCATGTTTGGCTTTAAATGAAAAATCAAAAAGAAACGAATCAATGAAACATGGGGCTGTGGGTTACACAGGTTTTGACCACACTGATGAAATAATTCAAAAACTTTATTGACCTATAACCTGATTAGAATATGCCAGATGAGAATCAGTATTGTACAGAAAGTTGTACAGAATTTTTTTTACATAGAAAACTTTACATCTGTACCATATACATTTTATCCATCTGAAAAATTTTCTACACCCACCGTTCATACGGACTGCTCGACAAGCTTGGCTTTGTAACCATCAGAGCACAATTCACAGTACGAGCACATTTCCAGGAGGCCTGACCACCCCGACCATGCCAGACCTGTTATTTTAATATAGTCAACGTTAAACTCTGTACACAGAGTAAAATCTACATCAAGCCCCGCCCCCCAAAAGAAAAGCAAAAAGTTACAGCAACCTAGATTCATTTTGCAGTGATTCAAGTTTCAGTCCATGAAAGATCATTACATTTTAATGGCTCATCTTTAAAAGCCCTAAGAGAAGGATATTACAGGTAGGAAGGTCAGTAGTGATATTTTCTACCTTTGTTTTTTCCTGCTGTTCATCTTGACAAGTGTCAGCCACAACAGCTTCTGGGCATGTTAAACCCTCAAAATTATCACTCCCCAAAAGGGGAAAACCAAAAAATCCCCATGAAATAAAAAAAGTTCAACCCAAACGTTTAGTGCATTTGACAAAATATTATGGGTATTTAGCAAAGGAATAAGAAAATAAAGAAAGAAAATAAAACAGTGCAGGATGAGCTACAGAATGTTCAAGATTGTATGTTACAAACCTGCATCTCTGTACATTTTTTCACAGAAGGTTGATTACCAGTATCTCAGGTAGCCTGAGTGTGCAAAAATCTTCAGAATAAGAATACCATAGTTGCTAAATATCTTTTACCATGAACAATATTTTTTTCTTCACCCCCCACCCCCCCAATTAACTATAAACATTTTTATCCTTCAAAATACAGCTCTCCTGAGGTGTACTTCTTGCAGAAGCTGAAATCTTTACATCTGTAGTTCTTTGGGTAAGTTTCACTTCCACACCTGCCATAGGTACCTGGGGCCTTCCCTGCCACCGAGGACAGAGGACACTGTTGAGGCAGGCCTCCTGCTCAACATGAGCCCGTCAGTCTCTAAAGGGAACCCGAGTGCTGAGTGGGACCTACAGTTCGAAGCCTCTGTACCGGCAACCCTCAGACACGCAATTCAGGGAAACCATTTTCAGGTAGGAAATCTCAGCTCCAGGGTCCTTTTCAAGAGCGGAGTGATGTAAACGCCAACAAAAATAGTTCCCATCATTGCTTATTTATTCCAAGGTCCTGTTCGAGTGGTTGTGAGATCTGAAAAACGACTCCAATTCGCAGAAAAAATCTTCTGAGCACAGCGCGAAGTTCAGGGATCAGGTCAAATTGCATAATTTCACATAAGAGAGGGTAGTAGAACGATGCATGAGCTTTAAACTGGGGGAATGAACGTCTCCTTTTAGTAGTGCTGACACACCAAACGACAGAGCCTAAAACTGCCTTTAGAGTCAAAGCGCTTTGGGGCATACACTGACCAGCGTCATCCGCATCAAGCAGTGACGATTCTGATTAGGACACTAGAAGACTAAGAGTATTCAAAAGACCCACTTAATACAAACATGACTCAAACGGGTATCTGGCTTACTTTGAAAAACAGCTTCGATCACGTTGCCCTAACAAACATTTGGTAAATTGGCTTTTGTTTTTTAATCCTGGTAATAAGCAGAAGTAAAAAGCCAAGCAGGAGCTAGAGCTGAGTTTTTATATGATCTGGGTCATTACACCGTAGCTTTTGTTAAATAAAAGTTTAAGTTTTAGGGAAAATGGTATCTCAGGTTGCAATACAAAATACCTGTAGAGTCTCCAGGCAAAGATAGATACATCCCATATTCACAGTTCATTTGCACACTTCACCTACACTTTTGCTATAGTTCCTTCAGTTCTGACACTAGTCTGCTGCCTGCTGTCTTTCCTGCTTCCTCACGCCCGGCACACAGGGAGGCAGTGTGCCAGCTTGTGGTGAGAACACGAGACAGACTGGTTGTGGAGTCAGACAGACTGGGTCTAGAGGCCTCTGCCATGTAGTTGGTTGCTGGGGGCCTCAGGTCACTTCTCTGAACTCTACTGGGCCCCGCGGTCAGATGGAAACAGCTGAACGCTAGGCCTTGCCGTGGGATCAGCACTGCCCTGCCTCTGCAGGGCATGAGTGCCTTATGTGTTCAGTTACCAGGCCACCTGAGTAGGCATTTTAAGACCACTTCAGGGGTCACAGCAACCCCCTTCCATTTAGGTGAGCTACCAGTTGTTATATTTTTTAGAGAGTAAAACGTTATGTATTTGAAAACCTGAAAGTAAGTATGCATTTATATTTACAGTTATATGTTTTTTACCTTCATCTCTACTGGTGTAAAATTGTTAAATGATTTCATGGGCTATTCACGAGGGGCTCTGTTTGACACAGAGCCACTAAATCTGCTGAAGGTATGGCAGAGCCTGGTGCAAAGGCCTAGGGACCTGGGGAACGCAGCTGAGGGGCCGGAGTGCAAGCCTTGCAGGTGGGCTGTACAGTTTTCAATGTGGGCATGGGGAGAGACTCTAAGGGTCCTAACGGATTCTGATTCCAACCTGCTGAAGAGAATCAGTGATAAGACAACAAAGCTGGGTAAGGAGGGAGAAAATCAAGGACAGGGAGACTGAATTACAGCATCTGTGCCACTGCACAAAGCAGCCCGGGTTCGTTTCATCTGCCTCTGAGAGCTCTCAGGCAAGGGGTCTGCAACCCAGCATTCCTGCCTCAAACTCAAGTTCCCAGTGCTGGTCAGTCTAGGGAAATGCTAGGCTGAATAAGCTTAGTGATGGGGCGAAGGGGTTTGTAGATGTCTCGTACTTACCCTACTATCGCTTATCTTTAGAACTTTAGTTAGGAACAAAAGCAGTAAGTTAGTCCAGGCCTCCCGGTGACTTTCTGATGTTAGAGTCAGGAAGTAACTTAGTGCTTCACTGCAGACACTGCAGAAGAAAAAATTTCCTTTTCAGTGCGCCTGCATACCTGATGGAATGCTTGTTCACTATTAACTACTAACTATTCAAGAACATGCTAGACTCCATCTGTTTATATTAACTGGAGTTTCAACATAACACATGTCTCTAAGTCAGGAAGAAAACCAAAGATACTAAAATAAGCCATCACACTTTATTAGAAAAAACATGTTTTCTTAATTTTATAAGTTTCCTCGACTTCAAAGCCACCATGTAGCAGCAAGGACACAAGCTTGGTGTCAAAAGGCCCGGGCTCAAGTCTGGGGTGGCTCTTCGCTCCTCTAACTGTGTGGCCTTAGACTCCTCTGGGCCACAACAGTCTCATCAATAACATGGGAAAACTGAGACTAAGTGGTCTCTTAAAATCCTAAAATGGACTTAACCCAAGTAGACACAGAAATCCAATGCAGATGACAGGATTCTTTCTGAAGGCCATGCTTCATTCTTAGCATGGGTGTAAATTTAAAGGACAAAATACTCATTTGTTATGAAGTGAGAAAAAAAAAAACACACACCAACAAAAACTGCAGATTTTTTTCAAATTGAATGCAGGTATTCCCTTTACAAATATCATTCTGTAAAAACGGGGTCACCTTATGGCATTAAAAAACCCTATAAAGTATAACAAAATTTTAAGTTTTAAGAGAGAAATCTCCTCTGTTCTATAACAGCAGCAACAGACAGGATTTGTTTACGTCATCACTTGACAAGCAGGTTCATTTATAACACTGCATTTAATTTTCAAAATCACTCTACATCTCAGAGACAACACAGGCCCTGCAGCTCCCTGCCACGGGGGGAGAGGCCTCTGCCTGAGCCCACACCTTGCGCCCCCGTTGGGCTGAGCCCACGCTCTCGCGCCCCCGTGGGGCTGAGCCCACGCCTCCCGCGCCCCCATTGGGCTGAGCCCACACCTCCCGCGCCCCGTCGGGCTGAAGGGCCTGCAGAGGCATGTGTCTGAGGCTGACACGACGCTGAGATGCTTACTTTAACAGTCGGTGCTGGACCTCCTCCCAGGCGCTCGCCCGGCCCTCGTCCGTGTACATCCGGAAGAGGATGCGCAGCCCGCAGGCCAGGCTGCTCGTCTCCTGCTTCAGAAGGTTGGGTTTGGACTTGCCTTTGAAGCCTGCAGAAAGAGCAAGTTTCTGTGATGAGCTGGGAAGGCATGTTAAATGGCAGCCTGTACAAGACCACTGTGTGATGTAGTCACTGGCCTCTACTGCGTACAAAGCAGAAACACCATGTAGGCACCTGGGGAGCAGGGGTCATACAGCAGACGGAACGGTGTCAGTGCACGGCTGGAGACCACCCTGGCTTAAATTCCTCCCTTTGCACACAGGGTATAAAACTACTTTTGGACTTGAAAGCTCCATGTACACAGCTGTTCAGGGTGCAGTGTGCTGCCTGCCCTGCCTGTGGTGCTCCTGGGAGAACAGGTGGGGCAAACCACCCAGCAGGTGAGCTGTGTCAAAGGCAGGGCATGAAGGCACAGTGCAGTGAAAACAGGGAGGCTCTGGTGAGCCCAGCAGAAGCCCCAGGGGAACGGTGGTGGGACTGTGGGCTGGAGAAAGGGGAAACTAAGCACAGACCACCCCTCTCCCTGCAGAAGCTAGGCTGTAAGAGCCAGGGGCTCTGTTTCCATGGACCCACTAACTATGCCAAATGAATGCCGGGAGCCTGGTGTAAAGGCCCAGGTTGTGAGAGGATGAGCAAAGCCACCGGCTTTGTAAAAAAGACAGTGGATTGAACAGAATGAGCAATGTAAAGCAGCTACATTCTATCTGGTATAGAGGCAATGTTGCAAAAACAGCTCCTTCCTTCCTGCGGAAACCCTGCTGGTGCAGCAGTTAAGTGTTCGGCTGTTAACCAAAAAGCCAGCAGTTCAAGTCCACCAGGAGCTCCTTGGAAACCCTATATGGGGCACTTCTACTCTGTCCTATAGTGTCGCTATGAGTCGGAATCAAGTCGACAAGAACGGTTTGGTTTGTTTGGTTGTCCTCTCTGCACCTGCTGGATTCTGCTACCCGCCCCTCCCCCCGCCCCAAATGTGCTGCACCTAACGGGCAAGGGCAACTCTCTGATGACGGCATTAACAACGTCAGTTACTTCATTACTATAAAGCTCATCCTTTATTTAAACTTTCTAACTTGTTCCAATATAAATACACCAGAGACCTCGCCTCCAACACTCACTCCTGTTCTCAGGATGACTACTGCAGGTAAACACTCAGGAGCCATTGAAATACAACCTTCACCACACCGCCTTTCTCTTTAAAAAAGGCAGCTTTAAGTACGCCAACAATTACCAACAGGCAGGCCCCAGCTGGGCAAACAGTGAAAGAACACTGGCAAATCAGCCACAGAGCAGGCTGAATAAACAAAGAGGACCCTGCTCCGGGCAGCCATCTGACTCAGCGTAGAGCAGAAGGCCTGGCTGGTAGGCTGACATTAGTCAGGGTGAAAGCTGCGCTCGGTGAAGTCAATGCATGGCCTGGAAACACACTGATCAGTGAACCTGGGTGACGGGACAGCTCTGCCGCACACACACGGAGAGTGAACACAAAAGGTGAGACCCGCACAGCTTACCTGCTTTCCAGAGAGCAGTCCTCTGTTCATTGTTTGAATTAAAGGCTTTAGCAAATCTATGTGACTCTAATAAGCAGTCCAGTAACTTAAAAAGTTGTTGTGATGTTAAAAAGCGGTACATTCCTTGGTCTTGGGTATCAACGCGAACATCGAAGTCCACTGCATCTCTCTGTGGGAAAACAAACCACCACACATGCACGCACACGCACGCACACAAGCATCTGAGTAAATTTAGGACTCAGTGTTCACCAGAGACCAATTTTACAAGCAAGCACATTACAAGAAACAATCTGCTCTATTCCAATAGAAACCAGGAAAAGGCCCACCTTTAGTTATTCTTAAATCCCCATCATCTTCACTCCGTGCACTCTGCAGTCACCAGCCCATCACCTCCCACCCCTCCAGTCCCGGCCTTCTAACTCCAGCCTCCCGTGACTCTTCAGCCCCACCAGGTCCAGTAGGACATTTCTCCCCCTGCCACCTCTCCTCACTCCCACAGGTCTGCCCTTCTCTTCTTAACCTGTTTGGAGGCCATGGAGTGCAACAGGATTATATTTTTGCATAACTCTGCCCCACTTCTTAGTAATTGTCTGGCAAAACTCAAGCCTGGTTCAATTCCTCGCTGACTACACCATATCTGCACCCAAACAAGAAGCCTGCCTGGCAAAAAACTGCCTGGCTTCTCATTAAGTCCAGAAGGCTCTGGGTGCGGTGCAGCAATCCTACATTTCTCTAGTCCACTCCCCTGACCACCAACTGTGCTTTCACTTCTCTCCTCAGACAGCTAACACTTTCTTCCCAAGCTGACTTGGTAGGCGACTTTTCTTCTGATATCCTTAATAGGAGCTATCAGAAGAGACCTCCCACAAGCTCCCAGCACCAGATGTACCAACATTCCTGTACCCACCCACTGTGCCCGCCTCCTCCTGCAGTGTGTGAACTGTCTGCGCCTCCACCCGGGACAGCCCCAGGTGCACCAGGGACCTTTCCCAGTCACTCAACAAGGCCACCCAGCAGCCAGCCCTCTCCTGCACTCAGTGTCTCCTGCTGGAAAACCCTCATCAGCAAATGCACTGCAATACTGCCCATCTTCACACACAGCTCTCCTGACCCCTATCCTCCTCCAGCTATAACCCCACTTCTGTACCCCTTCACAGCAAAACTCTTGAGTTATCAAAGCTGTCTCCAGCTCCTCTCCTACACCCATCATAGCCAGGCTTCTGTCTCCAGTGTTGCACTGACACATCTTGTCTAGGTCACCAAAGTCAAAGTCCTCCAGATTGCTAGGTCCAGTGGTCAGGTCACAGACGCCATTGGACCTGAGCGTACAGTGTGTCTGATGGGTGGGTCAGACCCTCCTTTAAGCACTGGCCTCACCTGACCTCCAGGAAACATCTACTTCCCTGACTTGTTCTCAGTCTCTCTTGCCTCATCACTGGGCACGCAAAATGATGGCAAGTCCCGGGGATCTGTTCCTGGCCCTCTGCCCTGCTCTAGCCACACTCACCGCCTCAGTGATGGCTCCGGTTTCATGGTCTAAAATTACATCTACATGATGAAGGTCCTCCAACCTCCCAAAATTAAACCTTAGCCTGGCCTCTGCTCTGAACCCCAGATTGTTCTGTCTTATTTCCTACTTATACCTCCTTACCTGTGCGGCAGCTAAGTTTTCTGCATCTTCCTTCTTACTTGTGGCTGGGAAGAAGACAATGTTGTCGATAGTCTGGATGAGTTCCAGCTGCACAACACATTTAATCAACAGGGCAGCAAACAATTTTTGTTCTGGAAATTCTGTGAGGAAACCCCCCAATGCACATGCAAACAAAAAATTACTTTGAATCCTCTATAATTTCTCCGACAGTACAATGCTAGGTAATAGCAGTACGTATGAAGGTAACTGGTACATACCCACCACACTGAGGACATGCTGCTTTGCACATCGGTGCTGTTCAGTAAAAGTCTCATCAGTATTTACAAAAACCTTCAATTTTTAAAATAAACAATCCGAACCTAAATGATTTATAAGAATGAATATGATCAAGAGGCTCCACTATAAAATTTTAAATAAGATTCAGATGATTCTTGAAAAAACTGAACAAGAGGATAAAAAAACTTTAATAGGAATTATCAAAACCTCAAATTTGACCATTGAAAATAAGTATATAAAAACATATACTGTGCCCTGAGATAATCTTTAAACTTTAAACCACATATATTCCCTGAAGTCATCTTAAAACCAAACAACAGTTTAGCTTAACTAGTGGAAAAAAGTCTACCTTGAGCATTACGCTTTTTAAGAACTACCTATATCGCAACAAACTGACAACAGCAACTCTAAAAATTCGATAGGAACCTTGGGGGGCAGTGAGTTTATGTCAATAAGGAGGAACAACTCAGAAAAGGTGGGTGAGAACGACTGCACAACTTGAAGAATGTAGTCAGTGTCGCTAAATGGTACATGCAGAAACTGCTGAACTGGTGTATATTTTGCTATGTATATCCTGTATACTCTCAACAACAAGAAGATAAATAAAATTTAGGGGGGAAAAACATACTGTAGGAAAATCATAGGAACCAGATCTACGTGGGACAGAAAGTTGAGGGCTAGCCAAGAATTCGGACCAAACCGGGCAATGTCATGAGTTAACAATTGCACGCATACTACTTGGATCCAGATTAGCTATTGTAGCTAAAATTATCTCATATTTGCAAATGGACCCATCAGCAAAGAAGTCTATACAAGTTATGCTAAACGCATTACTACAAAAGTAACCTGAGTGTCCCCTCACAGTCCCCGGCTGGTTGTCACAAGGTATGTATATTCCTCCAGCCTGAACAAACTTGCTCTGCAGGGCATTTGTGGCAATCCACCTGCCTGAAAGGACGTACTCCAAGAACGTTCCACTGCACTAACCACCCCAGGTGGAGTGGCTGAGCAGACGCAGAAGTGCGAGATTAGGAAAGACTCAAGTACTGCGATGGTGAAGGAGCTGGGAGCAGAGATACTCCCCCCGGGGGCAACCTCGACCCCAGAGGCCACGCCTAGACCTGGGTTCCTGGGCAGCTTCCCCAGGAGGGTCTCCTGGAGGCAGACTGTTGCCCAAGGGGAGATGTTTATTAATCGGTCTCTGGCAAAATGGTCTCCAGCAATGGCTCCAGCACCAATGACCTACAACCTCTCAGTTTCTTTCTACTACTACAAGTGTTTTACTAAAAATTCTTTTTTTAGGCACCCATTTGTGGAATTAAATTCATGTCTGGAGGATTCTGGAGGTAGCAAAATAACTTGTTTAGTTAAATTTATTATTATTTAGGTCATTAATAAAGGCACCTTTGCAGGTATTTTTCGAAAATGCTGTTCTATTCAATACGTGGTTCTTGGTACAAGATCTGAAGTCAAAAAATAAAACAAAATAAGACAAAGAAACCAACAAGTCTCACGGCTGTCTCTTAAATGTCTTTTCTATAGTCCTTTACTATAGTCACACTCTGACACATACCATTCATTCATTCACTCATTCATTCAAATCATAAAAACATTCTCTATCACTGGAGCAAGGGACTCCTGTCAACACACCTGGGACCCCAGAAGGGACTCAGCAGGTGCACTGATGTCTACCGACATCCAACAACACTCAGGGTGCTTAGAGGTTCTCAGTGGGGCCAGACATTTTTAATCACGCTGATAGTTTGGCAGATGAGGCTCTGCTCTGTCTAAGCTAGGGAAGCTGGGCCTTTCCACACCCTCTGGTGTCCACTGAGAAGCAGACAGGGATCCTAACTCCAATCTCACTAGCAAGGACTAGCAGCACATTTGGGGACAATACCTATTTAGACAAAGTTTGCTCATGATAAGGGTTGGCACTGCCAGAGTGACCAGTTCACTGGGTCATGTGGACCTGTAGGTACTAAATTAAGACCAGGTCAAGCAGTGGTGTTTTCTGAGCGTGTAGAAAGAGCGGAGCAGCCCTTTCAGGCAGGTGAAGGACTCGGGGCTGTGCTGGGATCTTTTCTCCAAGCAGACCTCCAAATAAAAAACACCAGAAGCACAGCCTATGTGCCAAGTGAAAGGGCTCTTGGGAACAGCCCATAGGATGGACACCAAATGTCCTGAAGAATGGCTGATGCCCTGGTTACTCTTCATGTTCTCTAGGGAAAAGCATCAAAGGATCTCTGAAACATGAGGGCAGAGCAACTCAAAGGGATTAGGTGGCTGATGCGACACTATCTTGGGATGTTAGGTGGAGGCATCGCTGAGGCTTTCATTTTTCTCACCACACGTAAGAGCTTTGAACCGGATCATCATCTGGCCAGTGACACACGCCGCAGAGTGCTGAACAGAGGGAGGTGTGTGTGCCTGGCCTAACGAACACAGTCTGGGAGGGAGTTTCAACAGATAGCTTCATCAGCAAGTAAAATACCTGGTGGGCCTAACTGCTGGATCTCTGCACTTCAGGGCAGAAGGCAGCAGGGATGGCAACAGGCCCGTGGGCTAATGGGTCCTGGAGCGTTAGGAATACAACCCCCAAAAGGCATGAAGCCCCCATGTCAGTCAGTCCAACCCCCGCAGCTGTCATCCACTTATAGATTAGGCAGCCAGGAAGATGGAAGGTTGGCAGAAGGGAGACATCCTCCTTCCTCTCTCTCTCAATTCAGGAATCAGATGCCAGGGACAAAGTCTTAAGGTATGACAGGGTAAGAAAACACAAGCTGGTCTCTAGGTACTCAGGACTGGGAAAGAGATACAATTAAAAGCCTATGAGCGTTAAGTATACATGTGGTGTTTGCTGTCTCTGAAGGACATCTTAAGTCAGAACACCAAATGCAGGTGACAGCTGCCCAACAAGCTAAAAGTTTAACCAGATCTCTGGAACGCACCATGAGCCAATGCTGTCAGCCACACTCACATGTACTGTTTCTGTGGGTCTGAGATCAAATCACTGAGAAAGTCTGCTGTCTCACCACCCAACCCTGCATGCCTGATGGTCAATAGAGTAAAATCTTGACTCTCAGTGGTGCTGATGTGGAAGGAGAGGCAACCAAATGCCTCTTGCTTATGGAATGCTGACCTCATCCTGCCCCTAGCTTTCTGAGGTCAGGAAAGATCCCTTTTTTGTCAGTCTTTAAGGACCTCTGGGGATTACCTGTTTCTTATAGAAAAAAATATATTTTTTTTATTAACTTTTATTAAGCTTCAAGTGAACGTATACAAATCCAATCAGTCTGTCACATATAAGTTTACATACATCTTACTCCCTACTCCCACTTGCTCTCCCCCTATTGAGTCAACCCTTTCAGTCTCTCCTTTTGTGACAATTTTGCCAGCTTCCCTCTCTCTCTATCCACCCATCCCCCCTCCAGACAAGAGCTGCCAACACAATCCCAAGTGTCCACCTGATATAATTAGCTCACTCTTTATCAGCATCTCTCTCCCACCCGCCGACCAGTCCCTTTCATGTCTGATGAGTTGTCTTCGGGGATGGTTCCCGTCCTGTGCCAACAGAAGGTCTGGGGACCATGGCCGCCGGGATTCCTCTAGTCTCAGTCAGACCATTAAGTATGGTCTTTTTATAAGAATTTGGGGTCTGCATCCCACTGATCTCCTGCTCCCTCAGGAGTTCTCTGTTGTGCTCCCTGTCAGGGCAGTCATCGATTGTGGCCGGGCACCAACTAGTTCTTCTGGTCTCAGGATGATGTAGGTCTCTGGTTCATGTGGCCCTTTCTGTCTCTTGGGCTCTTAGTTGTCGTGTGACCTTGGTGTTCTTCATTCTCCTTTGCTCCAGGTGGGTTGACACCAATTGATGCATCTTAGATGGCCGCTTGTTAGCATTTAAGACCCCAGACGCCACATTTCAAAGTGGGATGCAGAATGTTTTCATAATAGAATTATTTTGCCAATTGACTTAGAAGTCGCCTCAAACCATGTTCCCCAGACCCCCGCCCCTGCTCCGCTGACCTTTAAAGCATTCATTTTATCCCGGAAACTTCTTTGCTTTTGATCCAGTCCAATTGAGCTGACCTTCCATGTATTGAGTGTTGCCTTTCTCTTCACCTAAAGCAGTTCTTATCTACTGATTAATCAATAAAAAACCCTCTCCCTCCCTCCCTCCCTCCCCCCTTCGTAACCACAAAAGTATGTGTTCTCAGTTTTTACTATTTCTCAAGATCTTATAATAGTGGTCTTATACAGTATTTGTCCTTTTGCCTCTGACTCATTTCGCTCAGCATAATGCCTTCCAGGTTCCTCCATGTTATGAAATGTTTCACAGATTTGTCACTGTTCTTTATCGATGCGTAGTATTCCATTGTGTGAATATACCACAATTTATTTACCCATTCATCCGTTGACGGACACCTTGGTTGCTTCCAGCTTTTTGCTATTGTAAACAGAGCTGCAATAAACATGGGTGTGCATATATCTGTTTGTGTGAAGGCTCTTGTATCTCTAGGGTATATTCCAAGGAGTGGGATTTCTGGGTTGTATGGTAGTTCTATTTCTAACTGTTTAAGATAACGCCAGATAGATTTCCAAAGTGGTTGTACCATTTTAGATTCCCACCAGCAGTGTATAAGACTTCCAATCTCTCCGCAGCCTCTCCAACATTTATTATTTTGTGTTTTTTGGATTAATGCCAGCCTTGTTGGTGTGAGATGGAATCTCATCGTAGTTTTAATTTGCATTTCTCTAATGGCTAATGATCGAGAGCATTTTCTCATGTATCTGTTGGCTGCCTGAATATCTTCTTTAGTGAAATGTGTGTTCATATCCTTTGCCCACTTCTTGATTGGGTTGTTTGTCTTTTTGTCGTTGAGTTTTGACAGAATCATGTAGATTTTAGAGATCAGGCGCTGGTCTGAGATGTCATAGCTGAAAATTCTTTCCCAGTCTGTAGGTGGTCTTTTTACTCTTTTGGTGAAGTCTTTGGATGAGCATAGGTGTTTGATTTTTAGGAGCTCCCAGTTATCGGGTTTCTCTTCATCATTTTTGGTAATGTTTTGTATTCTGTTTATGCCTTGTATTAGGGCTCCTAGGGTTGTCCCTATTTTTTCTTCCATGATCTTTATCGTTTTAGTCTTTATGCTTAGGTCTTTGATCCACTTGGAGTTAGTTTTTACGCATGGTGTGAGGTATGGGTCCTGTTTCATTCTTTGCAAATGGATATCCACTTATGCCAGCACTATTTGTTAAAAAGACTATCTTTTCCCCAATTAACTGACACTGGTCCTTTGTCAAATATCAGCTGCTCATACGTGGATGGATTTATATCTGGGTTCTCAATTCTGTTCCACTGGTCTATGTGCCTGTTGTTGTACCAGTACCAGGCTGTTTTGACTACTGTGGCTGTATAATAGCTTCTGAAATCAGGTAGAGTGAGGCCTCCCACTTTCTTCTTCTTTTTCAGTAATGCTTTGCTTATCCGGGGCTTCTTTCCCTTGCATATGAAATTGGTGATTTGTTTCTCTATCCCCTTAAAATATGACATTGGAATTTGGATCGGAAGTGCGTTATATGTATAGATGGCTTTTGGTAGAATAGACATTTTTACTATGTTAAGTCTTCCTATCCATAAGCAAGGTATGTTTTTCCACTTAAGTATGTCCTTTTGAATTTCTTGTAGTAGAGCTTTGTAGTTTTCTTTGCATAGGTCTTTTACATCCTTGGTAAGATTTAGTCCTAAGTATTTTATCTTCTTGGGGGCTACTGTGAATGGTATTGATTTGGTTATTTCCTCTTCGGTGTTCTTTTTGTTGATGTAGAGGAATCCAAGTGATTTTTGTATGTTTATTTTATAACCTGAGACTCTGCCAAACTCTTCTATTAGTTTCAGTAGTTTTCTGGAGGATTCCTTAGGGTTTTCTGTGTATAAGATCATGTCATCTGCAAATAGTGATAACTTTACTTCCTCCTTGCCAATCCGGATACCCTTTATTTCTTTGTCTAGCCTAATTGCCCTGGCTAGGACTTCAAGTACGATGTTGAGTAAGAGCGGTGATAAAGGGCATCCTTGTCTGGTTCCCGTTCTCAAGGGAAATGCCTTCAGGTTCTCTCCATTTAGAGTGATATTGGCTGTTGGCTTTGCATAGATGCCCTTTATTATGTTGAGGAATTTTCCTTCAATTCCTATTTTGGTAAGAGTTTTTATCATAAACGGGTATTGGACTTTGTCAAATGCCTTTTCCGCATCAATTGATAAGATCATGTGGTTTTTATCTTTTGTTTTATTTATGTGATGGATTACATTAATGGTTTTTCTGATATTAAACCAGCCTTGCCTTGCATACCTGGTATAAATCCCACTTGATCATGGTGAATTATTTTTTTGATGTGTTGTTGGATTCTATTGGCTAGAATTTTGTTGAGGATTTTTGCATCTATGTTCATGAGGGATATAGGTCTATAATTTTCTTTTTTTGTAATGTCTTTACCTGGTTTTGGTATCAGGGAGATGGTGGCTTCATAGAATGAGTTGGGTAGTATTCCATCATTTTCTATGCTTTGAAATACCTTCAGTAGTAGTGGTGTTAAGTCTTCTCTGAAAGTTTGGTAGAACTCTGCAGTGAAGCTGTCCGGGCCAGGGCTTTTTTTGTTGGCAGTTTTTGGATTACTGTTTCAATCTCTTTTTTTGTTATGGGTCTATTTAGTTGTTCTACTTCTGAATGTGTTAGTTTAGGTAGGTAGTGTTTTTCCAGGAATTCATCCATTTCTTCTAGGTTTGCAAATTTGTTAGAGTACAATTTTTCATAGTAATCTGAAATGATTCTTTTAATTTCATTTGGTTCTGTTGTGATGTGGTCCTTCTCGTTTCTTATTCGGGTTATTTGTTTCCTGTATTTCTTTAGTCAGTCTAGCCAATGGTTTATCAATTTTGTTAATTTTTTCAAAGAACCAGCTTTTGGCTTTGTTAATTCTTTCAATTGTTTTTCTGTTCTCTAATTCATTTAGTTCAGCTCTAATTTTTATTATTTGTTTTCTTCTGGTGCCTGATGGATTCTTTTGTTGTTCCCTTTCTATTTGTTCAAGTTGTAGGGCCAGTTCTCTGCTTTTGGCTCTTTCTTCTTTTTGTATGTGTGCATTTATTGATATAAATTGGCCTCTGAGCACTGCTTTTGCTGTGTCCCAGAGGTTTTGATAGGAAGTATTTTCATTCTCGTTGCATTCTATGAATTTCCTTATTCCCTCCTTGATGTCTTCTATCACCCAGTCTTTTTTCAGGAGGGTATTGTTCAGTTTCCAAGTATTTGATTTCTTTTCCCTCGTTTTTCTGTTATTGATCTCTAGTTTTATTGCCTTGTGGTCTGAGAAGATGCTTTGTAATATTTCGATGTTTTGGACTCTGCAAAGGTTTGTTTTATGACCTAATATGTGGTCTATTCTAGAGAATGTTCCATGTGCGCTAGAAAAGAAAGTATACTTTGCAGAGGTCAAGTTGGTTGATTGTTGTAAGCAGGTCTTCCGTGTCTCTGTTGAGCTTCTTACTGGATGTCCTGTCCTTCTCCGAAAGTGGTGTGTTGAAGTCTCCTACTATAATTGTGGAGGTGTCTATCTCACTTTTCAATTCTGTTAAAATTTGATTTATGTATCTTGCAGCCCTGTCATTGGGTGCATAAATATTTAATATGGTTATGTCTTCCTGATCAATTGTCCCTTTTATCATTATATAGTGTCCTTCTTTATCCTTTGTGGTGGATTTAAGTCTAAAGTCTATTTTGTCAGAAATTAATATTGCTACTCCTCTTCTTTTTTGCTTATTGTTTGCTTGATATACTTTTTTCCATCCTTTGAGTTTTAGTTTGTTTGTGTCTCTAAGTCTAAGGTGTGTCTCTTGTAGGCAGCATATAGATGGATCGTGTTTCTTTATCCAGTCCATGACTCTCTGTCTCTTTATTGGTGCATTTAGTCCATTTACATTCAGCCTAATTATAGATAAATAAGTTTTTAGTGCTGTCATTTTGATGCCTTTTCATGTGTGTTGTTGGCAATTTCATTTTTCCACATACTTTTTTGTGCTGAGATGTTTTTCTTAGTAAATTGTGAGATCCTCATTTTCATAGTGTTTGACTTTATGTTAGTTGAGTCGTTATGTTTTTCTTGGCTTTTATCTTGAGTTATGGAGTTGTTATACCTTTTTGTGGTTACCTTATTATTTACCCCTATTTTTCTAAGTAAAAACCTAACTTGTATCATTCTATATCGCCTTGTATCACTCTCCATATGGCAGTTCAATGCCTCCTGTATTTAGTCCCTCTTTTTGATTATTGTGATCTTTTACCTATTGACTTCCATGATTCCCTGTTATGTGTATTATTATTATTTTTTTAATTAATCTTAATTTGTTTGTTTTTGTGATTTCCCTATTCGAGTTGATATCAGGACGTTCTGTTTTGTGACCTTGTGTTGTGCTGGTATCTGATATTATTGGTTTTCTGACCAAACAATATCCTTTAGTATTTCTTGTAGCTTTGGTTTGGTTTTTGCAAATTCTCTAAACTTGTGTTTATCTGTAAATATCTTAATTTCTCCTTCATATTTCAGAGAGAGTTTTGCTGGATATATGATCCTTGGCTGGCAGTTTTTCTCCTTCAGTGCTCTGTATATGTCGTCCCATTCCCTTCTTGCCTGCATGGTTTCTGCTGAGTAGTCTGAACTTATTCTTATTGATTCTCCCTTGAAGGAAACCTTTCTTTTCTCCCTGGCTGCTTTGAAAATTTTCTCTTTATCTTTGGTTTTGGCAAGTTTGATGATGATATGTCTTGGTGTTTTTCTTTTTGGATCAATCTTAAATGGGGTTCGATGAGCATCTTGGATAGATATCCTTTCGTCTTTCATGATGTCAGGGAGGTTTTGTGTCAGGAGTTCTTCAACTATTTTCTCTGTGTTTTCTGTCCCCGCTCCCTGTTCTGGGACTCCAATCAGCCGCAAGTTATCCTTCTTGATAGAGTGCCACATGATTCTTAGGGTTTCTTCATTTTTTTTAATTCTTTTATCTGATTTTTTTTTCAGCTATGTTGGTGTTGATTCCCTGGTCCTCCAGAAGTCCCAGTCTACATTCTAATTGCTCGAGTCTGCTCCCCTGACTTCCTATTGCGTTGTCTAATTCTGTAATTTTATTGTTAATCTTTTGGATTTCTACATGCTGTCTCTCTATAGATTCTTGCAACTTATTAATTTTTCCACTATGTTCTTGAATAATCTTTTTGAGTTCTTCAACAGTTTTATCAGTGTGTTCCTTGGCTTTTTCTGCAGTCTGCCTTATTTTGTTTGTGATGTCTTGAAGCATTCTGTAAATTAGTTTTTTATATTCTGTATCTGATAATTCCAGGATTGTATCTTCATTTGGGAAAGATTTTGATTCTTTTGTTTGGGGGGTTGGAGAAGCTGTCATGGTCTGCTTCTTTATGTGGTTTGATATGGACTGCTGTCTCCGAGCCATCACTGGGAAACTAGTTTTAGAAAAATATTTTAAGGTTCTCCTAGAATCAGGGTCCCTGCAGAGAAAGGTCATCAGGGTACGCATCTCAGTTTACAGGGAAGAATTAGCTCCCTTAGAATGTTCTAGTTACGGAGAACAGACTTACGCTGGGCCTGAGTTGTCCTGAGACAGCAGTTACAAGGGTTCCCTGCCCCAGGTGAGCAGTGAGGA
Source organism: Elephas maximus indicus (assembly GCF_024166365.1). Lineage (NCBI taxonomy): Eukaryota > Metazoa > Chordata > Mammalia > Proboscidea > Elephantidae > Elephas > Elephas maximus. Next base: position 75,348,747 of record NC_064833.1, on the reverse strand, counting down.
GATGAGGGCATGGGAAATAGGCTAGTCTAGGGGGACTGTGATGAAGGAACAGCACAGACAGAGGTAGCAGAAGCCAGGAATGGAGACAGGCAGCTATGGCCATTAACATATTTCTAGTTGGTTCTCAGAGTCTATCATGGCTTTTAGAAAGGGAAAAACCACCTGTACTTTCTGAATGTTTTGGGCAAAGCCTACTGAGAATTTAGTGGCCTCTGAATTGCATGCGGAACCACGTAACTCTCTGTTATTGAATCATGTAGAAGGGTTAATACAAGGAGCTGAAGTGCCTCAGGAGAATATGCAGTTACGGTAATCTACATGTTCGGAATCAACTGAAAGGATACCTCTCACTAACTGCTCTGCTAACACAAGTCCCATGTCTATGACTCTGGCTGTGAAGGGATAAGAGATGCCAGCTGAACCAGAGACCCACGTCTGCTGTAAGGATGGTCAGAATTTGGGGAGAAGGCCCAGGAAGATCTGTTCTTCCTCTAGCTCCACCTATTCTGAGTCAACAATTCCAGGGTGAACCTTTCCTGAAGGACTCGCAGAGGCGCAAGAGCAGGATGGCTGCTCTTGGGGAGATAGCCAGCTGAGCCCTCAGCTCAGGGTGCAGGGGAGCAGCATCCTCTGCATCCAGGAAAAGATACATTCCCAAAGCAGCCAGGTGAAAACTTTCTAATGTGTTGACGACCAAGTTCTCTCTTCACAAAACTAAGCATTAATTTAAGGCCGAGACAGAGAAAAGTCACTATCCTGCCCTTATGGCATTTTCCAGTCAGCAAGGGCGTCCTACACAAGCCACTCTGTTCTCAGAAGAACAGGAATGAAAATGAAAATGGGCCACTTCCCAATACAATGAACTTCCTTTTAAGAAGTTGGCAAGACACAGAGACTGAAGCTAGAAGCTCCCTTGAAGGAGGATACCAAAGCCTGTCTTCTTTCAAGAACAACTATAAGCATCTAGGATTAATAAAAAAAACTTCTGAAAAAGGAAAATGCCTTTCTCTTTAACGCTGCCTTCTTTGAAGGAGTATTATACTCTTGCACATAAGAGGCCAAAACTGTAGTAGCGGTAGCAATGTTAAAGGCTAGTTAAAAGAAGATTTTAATTAAAAGTGCTTAAATGGGCCCCTACCTCATGCCATATATAAAATTTAACTCAAAATGGATCAAAGACCCAAAATGTAAGAACAAAAACTGTAAAACTCTTACAAGAAAACATAGCGGTAAATCTTCATGATCTTAAATTTGATAAAGAAATCTTAGATACGACATCAAAAGGAAGAGCTACAGAAGAAAAAATAAACTGAACTTCGTCAAAATTAAAAATTTTTGTGCTTCAAAGAATATTACCAAGAAAGTGAAAAAACAACCTACAGATGGGAGAAAATATTTGCAAATTATATATCTGGTAAGGGTCTAGTCTCCAGAATATATCAAGAACTCTTAAAACAATAACAAAAAGACAAACAACCTAATTAAAAATGGGCAAAGGACTGGAACAGACAATACTCCAAAGAAAATAAACAAATGGTCAACAAGCACATGAAAAGATGATCAAAACATCGGCATTAGGGAAATGCAACCCAAAAGCCACAATGACATACCACTTCATATTCACTAGGATGGTGATAATTTAAACAAACAAGCAAAAAAGAAAATAACAAGTGTTGGCATGGATATGGAGAAACTGGGATCCTCATCCTTTGCTGATGACAATGTAAAATGGTACAGCCACTGTGGAAAACAGCTTGGTGGTTGCTCAAAAAGTAAAACATAAAATTACCAGATGACCTAGCGATTCCGCTCCTTGGCATATGCCCAAAAGAATACAAAACAGGTACTCAAACAAACACGTGTATGTGAACATTCACAGGAGCACTATTTACAATAGCCAAAAGGAGGGAACAGCTGAAATGTCCGTCTTCAAGAAGAGGTGAGATAAATGGATAAGTAAAACAGGATGGATACATACATACAATGGAATGTTATCTAGGCATAAAGAGAAATGAAGTTCTGATACATGCTACAACATGAAAGAACCTTGAAATCATGCAAAGTATAAGGAGGCAGACACAAAGGGTCACATACTGCATGATTCCATTTACATGAAATACTCAGAATACAGACAGGAAGCAGATTGGTGGTTGCCAGGCGCTGGGGGTGGGGGAAGTGGGAGTGACTGCTTAAAGAGCACGGGGTTTTCTCTTGGGGTGATGAAAAGTCTTGGAACCAGATAGAGGTGGTAGTTGCACAACACTGTAAATGGACTAAATACCATGAATTGTTCACTTTAAAATGGTTAATTTTATGTTATGTGAATTTCACCTTAATTAAAAGTCCTAAAAGCATCTTGTTCCCCTTTAGGAAGGAGGTAGTCTTTCCTAAGTGCCTTAATTCTCCTTCAGCAAACAAAATTGACAAAGTTTAGTCAAAAAGCAAAGTGTTTCCCCTTTTTGTGATGAGAACCAGGAGGGTGAGGATGGAGGAAAGGTGGCCCATGGATTGCTATGTAGATATTGGGTGGTGGGTGGGGGAGGCGGGGCAGCAGTGGGGATGGGGAGGAAATGAGCTTGGTGAACTGAGAGCGTGGGAGGGATGTGGGGGATGGGTGTAGTATGTAAAGAAGCCTTGCTGTGAAGCTGGGAACTCCTCCTTAGAAAACTGTGGCCCATCACCAGCTCCCCTTGCAGACAGGGAGAGGAAGGAGCTAGGCCCCACCTGGGCAGAGAGAAGATGTGGCTGGCATGTAGAAGGCGAAGGAGAGGGAAGAAGCATGTGTTCTGCACAAACGCTAGCTAGATGCATTGTAGAAAAGCTGGTATCCCAGGTGTTAGCTGAGCAAGAGAGCCTCTGTCTCTCAGAGGACGTCCCAGTTGAGGCAAATGCAGTGAAGAAGTGACTAGTGACTAACAATCGTTACAAGTATATGTTTGTTAAGAATAAAAGTAAAACCAAATATCTCATCCCTTTCCTACACTGAATAAAATATAGGAGAAATATCAGCACTAGCAGCAGAGAAAATTCCATTTTCTTAATTAAAATACACAGTTTATTTTTATTTAGAGAAATAACTCACTTGCTGTAGGTTTAACTTTGCTGACATCTTCATTCACAGTAGCGACCGAAGCCAATGGGACCTGCTGTCTATTATCTGCAGATCTTGGTTGAATAGAATCATGAATATCTACAGATTTCTGTGATATTGTATCCTAAAAAATTAAAAAAAAAAAATTCATTATATGCTATTTTCTATTATCGCTTATTTTTTAAAAAGAATTATATTCCTATGAAAATTGATGTTCTACACACTGCAATTATACACATGATGAGAAAACTATTTAAAACTTCCTATATATGGATACTTCAACTTGAATTTGCACATGAGCAACTGATGGTCTGTTTTCATAGGGCCTCTGGATTCTGCTATACATAAGGATGCTATGAATTGGAGGGTAAATAACAACAACAACAATATTCCCAGATAAGAGCTTTTAAGAGAAAAGCTTCCTTTCTGACTCTCACTGATTCAGGTCTAATACCATCTAAGAGCAAGAGATAAAAATACTACGTGACAGAACTATTCACAAAACTCACGAGTGGTTATGAAAACTAAACAAAACACACATTTGGAAGAGAGGAGGGAGATTTCTCAAGTTTTGTGTAGGCTAAGCCTAGGGAAGCTTTGTGGAGTGAGTTCAGGGGAAGATTTCTGTCACCCAAGGAACAGAGACCAGAAAGGTCATTGCCAGGGTCTGGATGGCTGAGGCCACAGGTACAGAGTCACTGAAGATGAGTGTGGCATCACAAAGGGAAGCCAACTTTGGAGTCCAGCAGAGCCACACTAGAATTTGGCTCCAGAACTTAACTAGCAGTGTGACCTTGGAAAAGTTTAATCCTGAGCTGTGGATTTCTGATCATGAAAACAGAGATGCCATTTTCATTGTGGGTTATTACGGATAAAGAGAATGAATGCAAAACAACAGCACAGAGTCAGACAACAATGGTGGCTGAAACTCCTCCTATCCTAGCTGTATTCTGCTATAACACGACAACACAGTCAGAGAGAAGACACGGGCTTCAGGAGGAACTGAGATTTCTGGTATAGCAGTCCCATCCTGAGGCAACCCTGGCTGGAGACAGAGGCCTGTGTTCCCCAGGAACAATGCTGATCAAAGAAAGATTGCAATTTAGGCTTACAATATCACAGTTTATGATCTTTCAATTCCTGGTCTGCATAAAATGCAGGTAACATATACCAAACTTGGTCCACAAAACTGCTGGAGGGATCAAGTGAGAAAATCTCTTTTTAAACAGTGCAATGCTACACAAATCTAAAGCCATATTATTATGATGATTATTCTTGTTCATCTTTGTATTTTACTAAGTGTGTAAACACTTTCAGTAAAAACTGTACGGGTCCAACAGAGTATTTGGGTAATTTATTTGACTGTGATGAAATAAAATATACTTTCAAATGCACATTTAAATGTAGGAGTCACATAGCAACACTTATAAAATTATAAATCCTTTAAAAGAATGTTTATTGTTTAAAAATAATTACAAAGCAAATGTCTTTTTTAATTTAATAACTATATTTTAAGGGAGAAATTAATCGGTTTCTAAGTCTAAACATCTATTGTCCTACTGGAGTAAATGGAAGCTTTGGTTTTAATACCTTTTTGTCACCAGCTGCTGTGAACATTCTAATGGCTTCTAAGAAGCTTCTCCCAAGAAAACTACTCAACCACAAAATTTAAGTTGCAATATTGGGACTTCCCCCCTCTACATTAGAGGTATTTTTAAATATTAAGTGTATCTCTTTCTTAGTTTTCCTAAATAATCATTTTTTGGAATCCTTACATTTTCTAGAACAGCTCTGAACCAGAAATAGTGTGCCATCACCTCCCCCTTAAAAAGGACTCTATAGAAAACAACAAGCCCCCATGAAAGGAAAGAAATCTCTATGTACTGATGTGGAAACATCTAGATAGTCTAAGTAAAAGTCTCCAAGTAAGATTTTGTTTAGTATCACTGATATTCAATATACACGTGAATGCACAGAAAACAGGTGGCAAGACACAGACCACAGCATTAAATGCTGGAGCTGGGGTTGAAGGCATAGAATAAGAAGGGACTGCATTTTTTACCCTATGTACTTCTGTACTATTCAAAAACTGTTTTTTTTTTTAGAGCAATCGGATAAATTTTCGATTTCTAATTTCAAAAAAATCCTTGAGTGCAGAGCAACAAATAGTCTAGCTGAGAAAAGCAGCAAAGAAAATTCCACGATTTGTTGGCAAAAGCCAAGTAGTACAGGGGAGGAGAAAAAAGGAGACAGAAGAAGAAATGGTAGATACATCAGAAGTGGTGTGAGCAGCAACAAGAGGCAGATATTAAGAGACCAGGAGCAGAGGCAGGGGGATGGAGCTCTCAGAGGGGGGCCAAGGCAGTCAAGAGGAGGCGTCTGTGAGCTGGCATGCTAAAAGCCTAGAAGGGCATCACTGTGCCCACCACACCAGAACCAGCAGCAGAGTCACTGAGCGCTCACCGGGGTGATGCAGGTTCCCACTCTTTGCAAGCATTACCTGACTTAACTGTCATCACAAGCTGCGTTGACATATGTGGGAAGTGGTTTACTGAGGGCCAGAGAGCCAGTAAGTGGCAGAGCCGGGCTGTGATTCTGGATCTGATGCCAAAGCCAACAGTGAAAACTATTAAACCGCACAGCAAAAGGAGTGGACAAAAGCCCACAAGGCAAGCAGGGAGCGGGCCAAACTTAAGAAAAGCAAAAACAAGCATCCACTCATTCTGAACTTGCAACAGGATGTAGTAAGAGACAGTGGAATCTGCGATGAACTGAACTCCAGCAGATAGGGCTCATGGAGCAATGCAGGCCCACCCAGTAACACCAGACTTCACAGCTCTTTCAAGAGAAATTCAAGATGGTATTTTTCTGTGAATCTGAGTTTTAAACATTGACAATTGGTTAAAATTTAAAAGTTGTAGAGGCCAAATCAGGTCATTAGCTCCTGGTTTAAAATTCACAGACATCAGGTACAGTGGTAGAGACATGATAAGGCCTGTAGACTAGACAACAGTACTGAATGAACGTTAATGTCCTGGTTTTCTTTATTACCCTGTGGTTCTGTACGGTATCCTTTTGCTTTGTTTTTGAAGAAAATACTAAAATTTTCAGGGATAAAAGTGTATCATGTTTACAAATTACCTTGAAAGAATTCAGAAAAATGTGTTGCTGTGTATGTGTGCAAAGAATGATAAAGTAATGTAGTAAAATAACATTTGGGGAAATGGGTAGAGAGTACATGAGGGTTTTTGTACTATTCTTCTAATTTAAAGTAAAATTATATAGAAACAAAAAGTTAATATAATCCAATAATGTCGTTAGCTTGGCCCAGAAATCCCTACGCGTAATCTGGTCTCTGCCTGCTGCAACTCTTGAAATCATTGTCTTCTAAGGCTCAGACCATTTATATTAAAAAATAATTTAAAATAGTCCTTCATGGCACTGAGAGTTAATTTTTTGCTGCATGAATATTTACTACCAGTAACTTTAACATGAGAATACCAGACAGCAAACTTGCACCATCTTTTCAAAAGAGTTGGGCTTGCATAACAGAATTTGACAAAACTGCTTAACGTAAGTAATTAAATAATTTAAAATAGGATTTATTAAAACTTACCAACTGTTTTTCACTCACAGGAGATGGAGGTGGGGGAGCAATTTCTCCAGAGGTGGGGCGCCAGGTCAACAGCCTTTAAAACAACAAAATCATACCAATCACTGGGGGGCATGCCACATGGCACTGCCAATATGTTTTGAAGGGGAAATCTGGTCATTAGTTTTATGGTTAAAAAAAAACTCTCTGAAAAGTTTCAAAAACTTAAAACCAATTTGTCTAAGCATTAATGTCATCAAGTATGTTCCAAAATGAGATTTTAAAAAAGGTAGAGACTTTTCGAAAAAGTGATAGAACTCTTCAGATTCTATTTTAAAATAAAATGCATAAAAATAAATGAAAAAAAAATTTTTTTTTTTGGCCCAAAAGAGGAAGCTAACTTGCCAACCCCAGACTGGGTGCCCACAGTATAAAGATGATTAAAGCCCAAGTTCTTGTTTCTGGGGAAGTAGGAGCCTCGAAGAGTGGGGCAGACAGATTTAAACAGACCATTTCAGTTCAATGTGAAAAGTGCTCTGTCTGGTACAGATGTTTTCTGTTAAGAAAAACTTACTAGATGAACTTTAAGGTCTTGTATCTTATTCTGAGTAATTTAATTCAAAAAATTAAAACAGAATCAGTTTTTGAACACACCCAAAAAATAGAGCCCAATCAATTTTTGGAAAGACTTCTTAGGGACAACAGCCAGGCAGGAATTCATACAAACATTGACCTAAGGCCACAGATAAACTCTGATAGACAGAGATAATTTTAGGGTCATTTGTGAGCTTGTTACACTGCCCCAAATGAAAAATGCCCCCCAAAATAAGAAAGATTGTCCAATATTTAGAAATAAGCCAAAGTGATTACTGTGTGTCCTTGGAGTGTAGTCCTGCCTACAGACTTCTTTTTAGGGGCGTGCACCTTCTATTGTACTTTCTATTTACTATTCTTATCTACAAGGGAATTAGTTACATGTAACTCGTGTCAAGAAAAAGTTTATGAAGCTTAAAAATCTGGACTAATCGGTAGTTTTTACATATAATTTTGTGCCAGTGCATACCCATGTGACTACTTAAGACATTTTAATGAACAATCTACCCGTGATTTAGAAATTGTAACTCTAAGGTCAAACTATGTGCAGGCATAGAGCCCCCAGGCCTGAAATGGGAAGTAAGTTCCAGTCTGTCCTGTAAGAACCCAGGTGCTGTCAGTCAGTCAGGCTGACTACGTTTGCTTCCCCACTGATACCAACTACCTCGCTGCGCTGCAATTCAATTCCAAACAGCCCTTAGGGAAAGTGACAATTAATTACAAATTCTAATATTTGCAAATAGATTTTAACTTGATTATTAAATCTACATTACTGAAACATACACTAAAGGTTTTTTTGTTTAATTAAAAACCACGGCTTGGTTTGCTCCAGACAAGTAAAATCTTATAAAAGTCAGTGGACTCACTTCATAATGACCTGGATTTGGGTGATCAGAATAAGGGATTTTGGTTTACAAAGAATTAATTCATGTACTTGCTATGGTTTATAGGTGTCTGATTTGTAACAAATCTGAATACATGAAGCATTGGGACATGTTTAAAAGGGTTTCTGTTATGAGAACTCACTAGGTGCCATCAAACTTACATATAAAATATACATATATAAAAATAAGGTTGTATAAAATCTTCTTACGCATGTGGGATTGTGGTTTTGAAGATATCCAATGTGCAGTTACAAGTTTTATCCCAGATTTCTAGGGTAAATTTTTCACCATTCAGAATAACAACATTCTCTAAGCAGTTTGTACCAGATCGTGCTAACTGCTCATTGTCTGGAAAAGAAAAGAGCAATTCATTTATCTATCACCATGGTTGCATGTGACACTTTCTAACGCACGTGGTAGAGACCTACCCTGCTGCACACACCAGTAGAGCTGCGCAAAAATGTCATCCAGAAGCACGTCACTGAGGACTTCTAAATACTGGGTGAACACATCGCAGATGGCATAAAGTGCGTGGTTGCAGGTAGTTGTCATCCATTCCGCTTTCTGGGGGGGGGGGGAGGGAAGGGTTAAATCAAAGTCATACCATTCATCGACATCTAGAATTAAAAAAATGTTTTCATATTTAAAATGTATGCCTGTCAGTGTTTCTCTTAATAGAGCTCCTCACTTTCTCTACAACATTATATCCATCTTAACTGAATATCTGGTTTCCACTTCTCTTCATTATCCCCAACAACCCCTAACCACCTACATATAAAATGATTTAGGTATTTTCTGTATTTGCCTTGGTTATAAAAAGAATATCACTGCATCACCTTGATATTCACATTATGACTTTTCAAATACTATGCATGAAAACAACAGCTGGCCTTCCTCCAGAATAGGAGCGAAATGAAAGAGAAATAAAAAGGAAGGAGAAGGCTGGAGTTTATCCTGGTAAGGTTAGCAGAGGTTGAAAATAAAACTGGCTTTCCTGAACTCTGCTTACTTGAAAACACCACCAAAGATCAAAAGAGCCATACAAAATAAGGACAAATAATTTCTTTACCCTTTTCAAATACAAACAGGATAACTGCAGAAGTCTGCATTTAATACAATTATATGGACAAAATAGAAAAATCTGAAGCTTTCTACCCACACTTCCTGAAATGCACACTACAACTGGTCTGTGGTAAAATACACTGAAATAAATAAAATTTAAATTTTACTTTGTATTCTTTACTCAAATCAGAATGAGAAGTCACTATGCAACGCTATTGAAAGTTACTGGTTTTTTACAGTTGTGACAGGATTAAAATGAGAAAAGAAACTAGAAGTTTAACAAAAACACGGAAAACAAAAAGCAAATTTATTAACTCGGTTCTATTCCAAACTTGGGTTTTTGTTTATAAAGATACACTATTATAATTTGAAATACTAAATTGCATTAGGAAAAGTATCAAAAACCTTTTAACTTGACTATGCTAAATGAAGTTTTTTGTTTTTTACCTCTGTCTGCTGTTCTGGCAACTTCATGTTGTCAAAGATTCTGAAAACGATTCGAAACAAATCCTGCCACCAGTGCTTTTCGTAAGTGTGGCCATATGTTTTCATTATTTCAAACATTACTGTTAAGCCCCTAAAATAACAAAACATAATTAGGAGAGATATACTATAAAACAGGGTGCCACATGAAAACCCCATCTCCTGAGGCAGATGTCAGTAGTTCCCAAAGCTACTAAAACAGTAGGCTTCAGGCCAGCTTCCGACTGACCCCGACCCTGAGCTGTGAGTGACTGAAGCTGTCAAACAACTGATTTCTTTGGGACATGTCAGTTAGGAAAAAACTCCAAAGCCCTTTGCCTTTTTTTTTTCTTTGTTTTACTTTTCCCTCACTCTCACCCCACCAATCCAACATTTAAAAACAGTAAATGGAATTGCAGATTAAGAAAAACCACCATTTGGGTGAATATTAACTTTTTAGCCCTCTGGCCCTGGGAGCACGCACACCCGCGTGAACACGAGCATTTCCCTGCTCTCCTGCACGAAAGCAGTCTACGCGGAAACCAAAACCAGATTTTAAGATCTTTTTTAAAAAGCTAGAGAGGTTTTTAACAAACACTATGAACCCCGTTCATATGCTACTGCCAAACGGAAGGATTTATAACGGATCCTCTAAAATCTTAGGAGGAAACGAGCGAGGTGAGGGAACCCCGTTCATATGCTACTGCCAAACGGAAGGATTTATAACGGATCCTCTAAAATCTTAGGAGGAAACGAGCGAGGTGAGGGCGGTATGGCTGTCTTGTTCCCTGCTGTACACAGGCAGCCGGGCAGAGCCGGTGGCTGAGGAGGGGCCCAGGGAGCACGTGCTGAATGAACGAACTGCTGTAGGATTACCTTCCTTGTCTTTTGAATAAGTGTTAAACCTTAAACTTGAACTTGTTTTCCTGATGCCTTATTATTATCTTTCGTGAAATAATACCTTTATGTCAAAGTTAGCTTGACATAAAGCTTGATCTTTTTATCTAGCTTCCTTCTAGCAAATTATAGACATCCTTGAATTTACAACTGTGTTACATTCCCAAGTCTGACGGTAAGCCAGGACACATTTTTCTTTGATAGACTCCATAAGGACTGGTACCTGGTCTAGTTCATTTGCTGCTATGCACAGATTTAGCAGAATACCCTGTCAGATCTGCCGTGAGATGCTAGACCCAGAGTTTTCCTCCTACAATGGAACAAGACTCTTCCTCCATCTGCTCAGCTCAGAGTCCACTCCCATACTCTCTGTGTAACTGCTCCCGTGGCTGGGGCTAAGGAGATGTGGGGAATCCTGTTTTCCAGGTTCCAAAGCAAATGCTGAGATCTACAGAGGCCTCCAAGGATGGTTACTGCTGGAGAAGTCTGTTTTTCAAGCAATTCTTAAGTAGCTGGTGTGTAGGAAAAAAAAAAAAACTATTTGGGATCCTAGGTTAATTATTTAACCCTAACTCTTCAGTTTCCTCCCCTACAGAATTTTGGGAAAATCAAATGAACACGTATATGAAAGTACTTCATAATTTAGGGTGTTATATAAATGAAAGTGCTATATTTTTTAATGTAATCTAAATAATAACTCATACAAATCCTGGGGTGAGGTGGGGAAATAAAAAACCCTCACCAAACAAAATTTAATCTCATTTTTCTTCCCCTTTACGAATAAGACACACCCATAATTTGAACACGGGATATGGTAAAAAGAAAGCAAGGTAGCATATGGCTCCGGACAAGGCCAGGCTAAGAACACAGGCAGGTGTCCCCTCAAATAGATCTCCACAGATAAACAAGGGCGAGGTGGGGTGTGTGCTCGGTTACGTGCCTTCTTAGTCATGTTAGTCATGACAGGTCAGTCACTTACCTGAGGTGGCAGGACGTTTGAAAGTTGGAACTCTAAGGAATTTAGATTTACATGAACTAGGGACTGTGGAAAATTGAATTTTATCATGTTCCTAACAGGTCTATTGATAAACAATCCACCATGCCTAAATGCAAAACGAAATGCTCTATAATGTTCTTATGGTATTAAATTCTGTGACAAATTCCCTAGGCCTGAGTCCTATTTTGGATTATTTATCTATTTTATAAAAGTTTCTGTTATAACAAATAGTGCTATAAAAACGAGAAGTTTCTCAGGATATAAATCAAGCTTAACCTTGGCTGGGGATAGGTGTGGTTCTGCCATGAAGAGAGATTAATTCTTTAATTATCATTTGATCTGTTACAAGTCTGTATTACTTTTACGATTTAAAAAAAATCCAATATAGGTAAATCTCCAAATAACTAATGTTTCTTTCCAAAACCAAGGTAGGATCCTTAAAGGAAGGATTTTGTTTAATGCAGCTTTGGAACATCCTCTCCTGCCAACAAAACAAACAAAACTAATATAAAACTGAACTCACGATGGGCTCCAACGCTTGCTGACAGGTATCAGGATAGAGAAGTTGGCCATTTCAATTTGGCAGTCAAAAATACAGGGTGAGAAAAACTGTACTAAGGGACTGATACAAACTGTGACCTAAAAATGTACACTGAGCATTTGTATGGTTACATAATATCCGTAACAGTTCCTTTACAAATTGACTATATATAGCTCTCATAATTGAAAACATATTTTTTAAAGAGTTCAATTCTTTTGGAATAAAGCTATAGCTATTCAAGATTATTTTACTGTCCAGACTTAAACTCCACCAAGGTTGTACAATTTAAAATTCTATCATTCATCTAGAAATAAAATTAATTTTGCCACTAACTTCAATTTCTGATTGGAAATAAACAAATTAACTTTGAAGCTAATACTCAAAGTATGCTATAATGAAATTTTAAGGAAAAGTAATGTATTTCCATTTTTATTGTTGCTCTATTTAACACATGTTAAAATATTAAATTGCTCACACATATATGATAACATGCACGATTTAACTGTAGAACCTGTGTTCACATAAGAAAAGTTAACTTGATTAAAGTCAAAAGAAATCCTTCAAAATTTAATTACAAATACTGACTGTTACCTGGTTCTTACATCTAATTTGCATCTATTGATGATACAGGATAACTCAAAGAGAATTGGGAACCATCCTCTCACCCACACCCTGTCTTCAGGAGCCACATTCATATCATCGCTTGTGTATTCCTTAAAAGCCTTCAGAAGAAAGGTAGGATTATTAAAGGCAAAACACATTAAAACCTGTCTGTTAAGCTTATAACATATGTCTCCAAAAATGTTTACATGCTTTACAAATGAAAAGTGACCAATTTCATAAATAATTTATAAAACATAGAGATTCTAACTGCCTACTAAGAGCACTGGACTAGAACCCAAAAGTTGGTTGTTTCTCAGCTTCAACTCTGACACCAGCTTTCTGCATTATTAAAAACAAACAAACCCCACTGCTGTCTACTCTGACTCATGGAGACCCCATGGGTTATGGAGAACTGCTCCATAGGGTTTTCTTGGGTGCAATCTCTACGGAGGTAGTTCATCAAGCCTTTCTCCCGCAAAGCCGCTGGGTGAGTCTGAACCGCCATCTTTAGGTCAGTGGTCGAATGCAAACGTTTGTGCCACCCATGGGTCTTTCTGCATTATTGGCCAGGTTAAATCAGGCTCTCTTTGTCATTTCAAATGATGAGGACACCACGAAGCCAAACCAACCATACTGGGGAGTTGTAAAGATCAAATGAGTTGATGTTTGTAAAAAGTACTAAACACCCCATATACAGGTCCATGTTAGTATGTAGTAAAACTCCTATTACCAAATCTATGATGTATCATTTCTCCTCACAACAGTTACAAAGATAGATTCAGATATGGATTGCTAATTCAACCTTTCACCCTCAATGCTGAAGCCCACACTCGCCCACAGCTTTGGTGCTGCAGGGTGCTAGCAGACACAAAGCAGTACCGGGTGATGGCTGGAAACACAGGCCTGGTGGGTTCAGACCCTAGCTCCCCTCTGCCAGACAGCCCTGCAACTATGGGCAAGTTTTTAGCTGTTCTGCGCCTCAGTTTGGAAACGATGGTAGCATAGTGGTTAAGAGCTACGGCTGCTAACCAAAAGGTCGGCAGTTCGAATCCACCAGGCGCTCCTTGGTAACCATATGGGGCAGTTCTCCTCTGTCCTATAGGGTTGCTATAAGTCAAAATTGACTCGACGGCAATGGGTTTGGTTTTTTTTTTTGGTGCCTCAGTTTCCTCATCTGAGGAACTATATGGGGCTAGTAACATTACCTAGTCTAGAAAATCATTAAGAAGATTAAACAAGTTAATACATTTGAAACACCCAGAAAAATACCTGACACCTTCAATAAATGTTAGCTATTCTTATTAACTATTGTAACTCAGAATTCAAGCTCAGATTCTTTTCTGTTCACTTAAAAAAGATTCATATCACAATTTCCAAATAAACTAAATTTCAGACCACAAACAAATAACTCATCAAAAAGTTTAATAAACTGCACTATACCTGAGGTCTATCGGACACATATTTTGCACAATGGCGAATAAGCCGAATTGCTTCCATGCTTGTGTCTGGGAAAGCTGCGTTGCACGCAAATTCAGACAAACATTTCACTGCATCCTGAAAAGAATCAATGGTTGCTGGAAAGTGTTTTTCAAACACAAGGGCTAAAAGAGAGAAAACATATCAAAATAATTATGATTTTTAAATTATTTTTAACTGTACCAAAAACATATCTACCCCTATGTTCAACGCCTGATTCTTAAAGGTGTTAAGGACTCTGACAGCCAACAGATCTGGGGCTCAAGATTGTGTCTACCACTTACTTGATCACCCTGAGAAGGGAGGATAGAGAAACATGTCTGTTTTATTTACACCATAAACCCAGCACTTAATACACAGTATTACAGTACTGCAGTAGGCACTGATTACACGTTTGTTGAATGAATACGTGAAATTACTTAATCTCTGTATCTCAGTTTCTTGATCTATAAAATGGGGATAATAGTACCCATAGGATAGTTGTAAGCACCACATAAATAATGTAGATGAAGTGCAAACACTTAGTAAGAGACAGCTCTGATGATGTCGTTATTCTTGATGGTGACGGTGATCATCATTATCATCTTCTGTACACAGGCTTCTTTTACCTCCTCGGTAGTTCACTCCCTTTAAAGTCAAAGGAGGCTGTGTAATACAGTGAAACGCAAAGGGTTTGTCTTAAGTTCCCTTACTAGCTCTGTGACCTTGTGTAAATTACTTAACCTCTCTGTGCCGGGGTTGCCTTATGTGTAAAAAAAGAGATAATACAGGGATTTATCTCATAAAGTTGTTAAGAAGATTTATAAAAAAAGACATAAGTGCTTGGCATATAATAAATAAATGTTAACTATAATAACATTATTATTATTCACTCTGATTCTCCAGACAAAACTTGGTAAAATTAAAGACCATAAGAAAAGAGGTCCATAATATTATCATACTTGAGCTCATCTTTCTGAACACATTCAATTTTGTGTGTGTGCGTTTTATGGCTTGAACACAGCTAAAGCAATACTCACTGACAATGTGCCCTGTTGTTTGGAATGCAAGTTCCACTATGCTTTCATCTTGATCAGATGCAGCTAGATGAAATACAGAGAAAATGTTCTTCCATCCAGAACGAATATTAGCAGCTTGAGAATTAACCATCTGTGCTATACACCGTACAACCATGTCTCGAATTGTGGGAGACCTAAAATATTAATATAATTGCTTGGATATGCATACAGATAAAATGCATCAGATTTTTCTTTTGTTTTTCCCCCTGCTGTGGAAAATAATAAGGTACTTTTCTGATTTTAAGCAATTCAATAAATATAATACCTGTTCCGTTTCATTATGTGTTCAAAAGGTCTTAAGAAATCCTTCTGGAATCTGAAATTAGCAAGCTCCCCCTTTTCTAAGAATTTCATAGACAATTGCCTCAAGGAGTCTACTGCAAAAATAGCTACATCTTCATTGGGGTTACAGCCAACCTGTAATGGCAACAAAAATATAGGATGCTAACATTAGCTGTGAACCCACCATTTTTTATTTTTGTTTTAGAAAAAGTATAAATCAGAAAATACAATGGATAGATAAATCCTAAGGCTCTCTATAAGGGTACTAGGAGTATGTTAACAATATCTCTCAACAAGAAAAACAGATAATTTAACTAAATTAAAAAATTTTTTTTATTATGCTTTAGGTCAAAGTTTATAGAGCATACTAGTTTCCCACTCAAAAAATTTATACACGGATTGGTTCGTGACGCTGGCTGCAGTCCCTGCCGTGTGTCAGCGCTCTCCCCATTACCCTTCCCCACCCAGTTCCATTTGTCCAGCTGTCCTGTCTCTCTGTGGCTATTTTGCCTTAGTCAAATTTTACTAAATTCTTAAAACCTATAGCAATCATTTCTAAAAGAAAAGAGGATTCAAAGGATTTTCTAAATTTAATTACAAAAAAACAATAAACAGGTGCTCAGAAGGGGGAAAAAAGCCTTAATTAGATACCGATATAGAAGTTTCAAACAAACTATTACAAATGCAACAAATACTGTAATTATTGAAATACCTTATTAAAATGATCTCCAATAACTTCCCAAATTCGAGACCACTGCAACCTTATTCTTCCCATATTGTAATAAGATATTTCTACTATTTTTTGCAGACTAAACATTCTTGGATGTGTAGTGGAAAGTAACTCATCCATAGACACAG
Source organism: Elephas maximus indicus (assembly GCF_024166365.1). Classification (NCBI taxonomy): domain Eukaryota; kingdom Metazoa; phylum Chordata; class Mammalia; order Proboscidea; family Elephantidae; genus Elephas; species Elephas maximus. The sequence goes on along the minus strand of NC_064833.1, from coordinate 75,332,350 downwards.
CACAGAGCCAACGGACAAAATCCACTATAAAACAAAGAGATTTACATTAAAAATCTATAAATTCCAGAACTGTCAATCACATTCAAAATCATTTTGTTAAAATAAATTATACTGGTCTGTTTAAAAAAAAAAAAAAAACTATAAAAATCTACATTAGCTTAACTTTAAAGTTTTTTTTTTTGGTAGCACAAAAGCCAGTGCGTAAAGGGAGTAAATGTACATACTTACCAATAGCATTTCCATCTAGCCTCGTAGACCCTGTAAATATTCTAGGGGAAAAAAAGACCACAATTCAAAAATACATAATATGTCAATTCAAAAGCGGCCTGAGTTACTAGCTATTTTTAAAAATCTATTTTAAAGAAAGAAAGAAAACAAACCCAGGTAATCAAATGAGTGTTTTTTTTACCATATAGTTTAGGAACAACTGAAGTTTAAATGGTTCTTTCACCACCAGCCCATGCATATCACTGAGCATTCAATAATATTATTAGAGTGAGATGATATTTCTGCAATTTTACTAGCAGATTTATAAACACCTCATGTGTATCTCATGAGACTCTAAGAAAAACATTAACTTGATAACCAATAACTGGCACAATACAAGAGAAAACATTTTGCATTTTTTCCTATCAGCATTAAACAAGTTCATTTTTACAAAAACAAGTTCATTTTTACAAGTAACGTAAGCTTCATTAGAAAATTCATTGACGGCAACTTACAGTTTAATGTAACCTTGCAAACAACTTCACCCAGTTTAACCAAGAAGTGGCTAGGCCACTTAGAACATTCAAATGCCTGGATTTAAGCCACACAGTGTAGCTCTGCTGAGCCTTCTACACTGAGCTCTTTTTGTATGTTTCATATTTTTCATGGAAGACTTCAACATAAACTTATTAGTACACTTTTTTTAAAAGCTGCGTTTCTACCCACCTTCTGGGTTTGGAACCCAGGGTCTGATGTAACTCTCAGGATGGAGTGACATTCCTCAGTTTAAAATGTACACAGCAGGATTTGCATGATAAAAAGTTGCAGGAGCAATTCCAATATTAAACTTTGAAATAACAGTAAAACTACCAATAGCTACCAATCTCAAGGCTGGTACTGTCCTAAGTGCTTTATATATATTCACTCATTTAATATTCATAAATACCCTGTGAGGTATGTACCATTTATCATCAATTTTAAAACAAAGAAATTGAGGTATAAAAACATTTAATAATTTCTTCAAAGTCACAGAACAAATAAAGCACCAGAGCCAAAATTCAAACCAGGACAGTCTGACTCCAGAGTCCCTCCTCTAAACAACCACATTACACTACCTCACACCCACCTGAGCAAACACATATTAAAAAACTTAAATATACTCTAGTTTCCTTTCCAACTGTTGTTTTTGGCACTGAGTCAACGCCAACTCATAGTGACCCTTATATGACACAGCAGAACTGCCCCATTGGGTTTTCTAGGCTGAAATCTTTACAGGAGCAGACTGCCAGGTCTTTTTTCCCACTGAGTGGCTGGTGGGTTTGAACTGCTGACCTTTCGGGTAGCAGGCAAGCACTTAACCATTTCGCCCCCAGGGCTCTTCCCCCTACCCTGATGGTGCAGTGGTTAAGAGTTCAGCTGCTAACCAAAGGCTGGCAGTTCAAATCTACCAGCTGCTCCTTGGAAACCCTATAAAACCAAAACCAAACCCATGGCTGTCAAGTTGATTTCGACTACCCTATAGGGAAGTTCTACTCTGACCCATAATGTCACTATGGGTTGGACTCAACTCAACAGCAACAGGTTTAATGTGTTTACTACTATCTGAATGTTTCTGAATATACCATGATTTTTTTAACCTCAGTGCCTTTGAACGTCTACGTGTCCTGGCAATGAGTAACAAAATTAAGACAGAAAAACTTAAAAACTGACAACATGATAACCCAGAATCTAAGTTCCTGCTAAAGAAATGTCTTAAGATTCCCTATATTGCTCTTTCCAGTACAATAAAAAATCTGGCTAAAATCACAAACTGGGAGGAAAAAAAGCAAAAATAATAATCTCCCATTTATCCAATGGCTAGACTGAAACCAGGAACTAAAAACATACAAAACCTAAAAAACTCTTACATGAACAAAAAGGAAAATTGCTAGAATATATATTTCAAATGTGCTTAGCTGATTTATTGAACTAGAGATAATTCTCATGGAAGGCAATGGCTATAAAGAAAACACACCACAGCTAGAGTCAAAAGTAAGTATTATAGGAAAAAAAAAATTGGAAAAGTAACTAAATAATCAAGAAAGGAGTTTATGACATTAAGAAGGAAATAAATGGTAAAGACTAAAGGGGTAAATAACAGAAGCAGAGATGGAGATTATATGCAACCATAGGGGAAGGACGCTGAAGGTGGTGAAACGATGGAGCACAAGGCGACATGAACAAAGAGCTACCATGAGCAATCAGACAGGCTCTCAACACTCGGGGTATGGTGGAGGGTAAGGGGAGCACGTATCCTGGCTAAGGGCATTCAAATTCCTACTCACTCTGGCAGCCTCTCAGGGCCACTCTATTTCTAGTAATGCTCCCCTAAAGACAAGCCAAGTGGCAGAGCACAGCAGTCTGTGGAGGCACTGAAAGTTACGCCTTAATACACTAAGGGAACAGAGCTACGTTTCACAAAACCAGTCTGTGAAATGGATTCTGTATTCCCTGTATGAAAAGCAAAGGACAGAAGCATGAAAATCTTGTGTGCTAATATTAAAAGATGCCCTAAAAAGTGGGGGGTGTGGGGGGAGGGAGGAGCTAGATCTCTGCTTCATCCACATTATACTAATGCACACACAAAAAAGCTGGCAAACTAAGATTCTGGATCAAATAAACTTTTAAACTGTATGCAACACACAAGCAGCCTAAATTACTATACCTGTTAAAGGTTTTTCAGAGAGAAAATATCAAAGTAACCTATTTTTCTTAGACCTATGCTAACTGAAAGACAGGTTAGAGAAAATCCAGTTGGATGAGCTACATGTATTTTCTGATAGGTACAGAGTGTTCCAAGGAGTAAGATGGGTCAGTATGAATAGAAATTCAAAGGAAATAGTATTAATAACTGGTGTATTTAAATAGGAAGAAAGGCCTGGCGATCGACTTCTGAAGAGTCAGCCGATGAAAACCCTGCGGAGCACGACAATCCACTCCCACTGTGCACAGTCGCCGTGGGCGGGGACCGCGTCAACGGCAGCTAGGAACAAGTGTGTTTAACACACAGTAATAAAAGCTGTGATTCTGAAGAACTGCTTTTTAAAGTTTAGAGACGAATCATTCCTGGACATAGTCTACTCCCTGCATAGTTTCATAATACTTTTGAAATTGGTCTAGTTCAGTGATGCCCAGCAAATTCTGCCCTAGCAAATGCACAGGATTAGGTACTCCAGATTCAGGTGCCCAATATTCTCCTAAATTCTAATGGGACAAGATTCCTAATACAAAAAGAAAGGTAACTAGAAAATTTTATTATCTTAAGGCTTGTAATCACATAATTTTTTGTTGTTGTTGATAAAGAAACAGATGCTAAGGAATTAAAAATAATTGTTTCTGTTTAGTTCCCATACTAATAGTAACAGATTAGTCTGAACAACAGACCACAAAAGACAAGGAAATGTCTTTTTTTGCTGGACAATTATAGAACTCTCCAGGCTGATACCTGACAATATTCTCACGGCTGTTTTGATTACCAATGTCACCACTGAATTAGCTTATGTACCAGAGAGTTGGAATGTAGCATACGAAAACAGAATTTCAGAGGAAATTAAATACATCACACAAGAATATGATGTTACAATAAATCAACAAATAAAAGATATACTTTTTAATGTCTTCACTATATGCTAAAATTTAAATATTGAGGCTTTGAATAAAATTGGACAAAGGATTTATGTCTGTACAAGTGCACGATGACGATGAGCTTAAGACAATGGACTACTAATAGAATTTGGGCTTAGATGCCTCTGAAAGTGCATAAATTCTTAAAACAGAGTGGCATATAATTTGTTCAAATGAGTGACATGCCCCCTGTAATAAGCAGTGGATAGAGGATAAATTAGAACTGGATGTGGTCACGATAAAGTAAATTATGGAAATAGCAACAGTATCTAAAATGTTGAACCTGGCCTGAAAAGATTCTCATAATGACAGTGAAGATGATTTTCTGCAAGGGAAGAAAATCATTTATCAGAAAGCAGAAGGGTAGATCACATGCTCTGGACTTGTGCACACAGGGTGCACACGGGCAGGAGGCTGCAGACCTGCCGCCTGAGTGTACATCCTGGCTCCGCCCCTCAAATTCTTTATGAATGAGAGAAAATGGTTACGGCAATAATGAAGGCCAGGAGAGCCTGGCTGTGTAAATGATCAAGTTTCTCAACCCCGCTCTGTCTCAGTTTCCTTATCTGTAAACTGAGGGCAACAGTCCACCTCTCTTGAGGCTACGAAAAGGATTAAATGAAGTAATGCACGTAAGGCACTTTGAAAAGTGCCCAGCAAGGGGAGTTCTCACATTACACCATAGGTATAAAATGGTACACAACCTTTCTTCAACCTGTGCAAGGCAATGGCAAATGGCCCTCCCAACTCACCCCACTCCCAAAAGGGGGAGCAAATGACATTAAGAACTTTAAAGGAAAAAGTTTTAGGGAGTATGTCCAGGGTCCGTAGCCACTGAACACTCTAGTTCTGTTTGTACTTAGAGCAACAAGTGTCATCCAAAGCAAAATAATGAATCGGCATGAATCTCCAGGCCATCAAGAAAACATAAGAGAACTTATGTTGTACAGCTTCCATCACCGGTGGTTAAAAAAAAAAACAACTAAACGTCAGTGTTGGAAAATGCTTAAGTTTCAGTTATGTAGGCATTTATCTGGAAAACACTCATCTTCAAAAGAACACTAGATGTTGTTCTACATGCTGGGCATTTTACATCTGAAATAAATTACATGTTCCAGAGTAAAATAAACCATAGTGTGGGTGGGTGTTCTTTTAGAAAACAAACTAAAACTTAGAAACACCTAGTAATACATAAATTCAAAAGTCCTTTCCAAAGAAGCTTATAATGAGACTTGCCAGAAAAACCCTTTCATTTCACCAATAATGCAGTTCCACATCAAGGACCCAGAAAGACAAATTACATTGCATTTTAAAATAGGGATAATAAGGGGAATATGCTTTCTTTGAAGAAAATATTTGTGTTTTTTTCTTCAAGGTAGCCATCTCCCTAATGCCCGCTAGTACTTATTTGTAACTTAAAATTTTGCACTGTTTATCTCCTTCCTATATTCTATTATTTAAAAAGAAAAATTACAAGTACTTCATCATCTAAATCACAGCATATCACAATATAGTCTTATATTACTTAAGATAAATTATTTTGGCAGTTTTTTTTTCTTTTTACTAATGGCAAAATACGTCTAAGTGCTACAGAATTGAAATAGTACGCACCTGAAAAGGGAATAAGAGGTGTACCTTACCTGTCAACAGCAACGACAACACTCTGAGAACTGGTTTCTCCAATGGATTCCTGAATGCTCGCTATCTGCTTCCAGTCCACATTTCCTCCAACTACCACACATAAAAGAGAGTCCTTTCAGTTCGAAAATAATTCAGTGGAAGAATATACTTAACAGTCCTACAACACATTTCTGAAGTCAATTATTTTCATATTAAAAGAAACAAGCCTTTGAGTAAGCAATTCTTTTGGCATCAGGGACATTTACCAAGGCCAAATATGTTTAATGAGCTACACTAAGTAGTATATAAAGATACGGTTACAAAGACACAAATTGTGTTTGCAAAGACGACAGAAATCCAGAGAACTGAGAATTCAGATCACAATATTAATGATATCAGGCATAATGCTTAAGAAACACAGCAGTGACCCCAGTTCCAACTATCCTTCTGAGGATGATTCCCAATCGCATACAGCTAGACTCCCCAGTCATTTAACCTCCGTCCCTTTACAACTGCTTATTGGCAATGTCTACCTGTATGCTCTAACATCCTCTAATTCAAAGGAATCACTATCTTTTCCCTAAAACTGGCTCCACATTTTTTAGAGAGTAGTACAACAATTTCCCTAATTTTTAAACTTTGAAACTTGGAATTATCTCTGATTTCTTTCCCCTTCTCCACCCTCAACATTCAATTAGTCCCTAAACCTGAGGGATTTTCTTTTGACCTACTTTTTGTATAATCCATTCATTTCACCACCTACTTAGCTAAAAAAAAAAAAAAAAAAAAATTTTTTTTTTTTTTTTTTACGCCCTCCTAATTTCATGTCTGGATTACTGAAAGAGTTTCCATCGAATTTCTCTGCTGCTAATTTTTCCCACCTCCTGTCAGATTAATTTTCCTAAATCATCATCTTCATTTTGCTACTGCTACCTACAGGATAAAGCACAAGCTTTCTAGCCTAGCAATTAAAGTACTTCCCTTCAACATTCTAGCCAGTATGTACCTGACCAACGAGATTATCTACCAAGACCCAGTTTGAGCTCTCTCCCTTGTTATCACCTTCTTCTGAACTAAGTACTACTCAAATCAGAATTTCTTCCTTACAGTTCCATATACATTGTTTTGTGTATGTCGATGTTGCCTTCTCAACCAGATAAAAAGCTACTAAGGTTATGAATCATGTCGTATACATTTTTTGTACTTCCCCATCTTACTCAATATTGAGTGCAAAGCAGGTGTTCACCAAATACTTGTTGACTGATTGACCAGACACTCCATAAAAGCCAGATAATGTCATTTAAACCAGTTGGACTCTAATTCTATCCCAGGAACTGAACAATGTGAAAAGGATGACAGACGTGTTCACAACTAACTGTAATACAATGTAATGATTACTTCAGGGTTGAAAGAAACTAATTACTAAAATACTGGTTTGCTATATAGAACTAATTCTGATGGGGGAGGAGACAAGGAGGTGTTGCCTCATGGGAGGGCATCACATAGGATGAAATATTTATTCAAGTTGGACCTAGAAAGATGAGCATGTGAAAAGGGAAGCATAAGGAAAAGCTTTTCAGGCAGAGGGGGCGGCATATATGATAATGGAAGCATGCAAGTGCAAAGCATGCTTTAACATACTTCGGTGTGTCCACGATGGAGGATTTGGTGAGCGACAGTGAAAAAGGGAGAGAACGGTAGTAGGAGATGAAGCTGGAAAGGCAGACTAGAAACAGAATGTGAAGAGCCTTGAATGCCATGTTAAATATACTGCTTTGGAAAACAGAAAACCATAAGAACTTTTAGAAGATTGACATGATCCAATTTATCTTCAGAAAAATAAAGTTTGGGAGTCTGGAGAACGTATTCAAAGAAGAAGAGATATTACAGTCAGAGATACAAATTAAGAGTCTACTTCTAACACAAGTGAGAAATGATGAACGCCTGAAATCTGTGACAGAAAACTGGGTGGTAGGGCAAATAGTGCCAAGAAATTTCAAATGTGCAGCATGTCACAGGAATTTAATGAAGAGAAATCAATGAGAAAAAATAGCGCCAATCACCACATAACTTCTTTTATGTATCAACTAAATGTCCTTTTTACAGAGCTTTCTATACATTTTATACTTAAATATAATAATCTGTAATCATTAATAATAAATACTTAATGGAATCAAAGAATAGATACAATGTTCAGAAATCCAAAGAACCTATTTCACAAATACGTGAATTCTTTCAAAGATCTGTGGCTGTAAAAATCTGCTAATAGTTTACTAACAGTCTGCTCTGAAGCACAAATATTTATGGTTAACCAATATACACAGAGAACAAAGAATATATGTTATAATTACTCATTTATATGACCAAACCAGTATGGACACAATTCAAATCTAATATTTATATACACTGCATTCTTAATAATTCAAAATTTCCTTTTTCTAAAAAGTACGAGTACAGGTTTTTAACATATCCAGAAAGCCAGATAAATATATCAATGCTGTTAACTTGATTTCACAAAATATTTGGTCCACTGATACTCGTAATTAAGGAGGACGTTAGTTTAAAAAAATTAAAAAAGAAAAAAAATACATAGAATAAACTGGCTTGATTATCCACCTGTACCTTATCCTCTTCTAGCTTAAACTCTCCCTACAGTGTCTGGCTCAGGAAAGCAGCTATTGTCTGAGCAGATGAGCGCAGGTGGACCAGGGGTGGGCATCTATGACGTGGGCTGGCTGGTGACCAACGAGATGGCCTGAAGTAAGGACTCTGCTCAACAGAGGCCAACTCAATAAGACCAGCTCCGTCTAGGCTATGCACTTGAAAATGAGACCTAAGCAATCCATATTGAGTTGAGAATGGAGCAGACCCAAAAAGAGAAGTAGATGACATAAGAGAAAGCCTAAATAAAGCATGAAAGAGAGTGACTGGTCCCTGGAGTGGCTTGGATGTCTGAACTATCTTTCATTTCCAGGTCCAAAATGTGTGTATCTTTATGTGAATTCCCTTTTCCTGAAAGAAGAGGCAGGTCATCCCATATCTTTGCAACCTAAGTAGCACAATGGCACAGTTATTAAATTAATTTTAATTTGTATTCAAGTATACTAGTAAACATTTTAAGTATCATTATTTCTTATTAGACTAAAATTTTCAGAATGTTAACTATTCCACTGATTTGTATTTTTAGTGTAATGTACTTGTATAGTTCTACTTGCTAATATTCAGCCCCAGAAGCAATCTGCACCTTTTTCATTATTTTGACCTTCTCACACTTCCCTAAGCCTTTCAAAGCTATTGAATCAATCAATGCACATTCATTTCACTTGCCTGTAAATATCTTTCACTGTGCCTCCTGCTACCTCCTGCAGCAGAAGTTAGACTTCCGAGTTACAGAAGTCACCCTGCAGGTGGTCAAGCAGTTCTAAATCCTGCTGCTGGGTCACCAGGCTATCAGGCCTACGCCTGCACTGGCAGAACTCCAGACCTCACAGTACCACAGCATCCATGGTTTAAACGCACTGCTGGCTGCTACAAGCCCTAACACGGTCCTGGTCTTTACTTCTTTCCCTGTGGATCTTTTTTCAGGCTTGATATTTTTTTGGATTGTCTAAAAATTTTTATTGCTAGCAACAGAAAAATCACTGAAAGATACAAAGACAGAAAATGTCCAGAAATGTGAAGTTACAATACAAAGCCTTAACTTTAAAGTATATATTCCTGGATGTTAGGTGTGTTCCTTCCTGCCCTCCTTAAGTCATGTCTCTAGATTCCTTGGTTGGAGATGGGGTGGGAGGTTGGACATAAAATAATCCAGAAATGTCTAATATTCCAGCCATTGTGCTAAATCCATTTATACACATTCTGAGTTAATCCTAACAACCTTCTGAGTAGTATTACCTTTAGTTTGCAAAAGAGCTCAGAGAGTTAAAGTAACTTGCACATAACAAGGAAGAGATATAAAAGAATTCAAATCCTTTAACTCGCTGTTGAGTCGTTTCCAACTCATAGTGACCCTATCGGACAGAGTAGAACTGCCCCATAGGGTTCCCAAGGCTGAAATCCCTGTGAAAGCAGACTGCCACATAGTTCTCCTGTGGAGTGGTTGGTGGGTTTGAACCACCGACCTTATGGTTAGGAGCTGAGATTTAACCACTGTGCAACCAGGACTCCTTAATTCAAGCCCTGAAGTACTTTATTAAGATAAAAAATAGTCTAAACTTTATGCTTCCCTGGCCAGACTCCTTCCTTTTATAACTAAAAATGTATTATCTTTGATTCTTCTACAGTCATTTTTGCTAATATTGACCACTGTTCTATTGAGTAAGCCTGGAAGCACCTCGCCATACTGAGGCACACGACAGAAACCAGGGAGAGAGTCCATGCTGGCAGAAGTGTTTTGCTGAGCCTGCAGAGTGCCTTTAGACGTTCTGAAGGTGAATGCGTTCTTCAGTTGCCCCAACTCTCTATTATCTTATACCAGCCTTCACACCTGCTTAATCTTAAAAGTAAGTGATTTTAAGCTGCACTCTTCTCCCACCTACCCACCAACTAGAAGGTTAAGACTGTCATTTAATGTTGCATACACAAGACTAGGCAAGAAATACTCAGTTCCCTACTTAATTACTGTGCTTTTTACTTAGGAAGTTAGCCAAAGGCCATTCTATCACATCCTTATAATGCACTGCTATAATTTTTACAATGAGCAAGTTAAAAACAATTTTTGATACTTCCTAAAAATAATTTTTAAAATTCTCACCTAGCCCGAGACCCACAAATTCATCAGGAGCCTGATCTTTTGTTCCAGGAAGAGATCCTTCTCTGCCTCGCACTGTTCCAGAAATATACCGGGGTTTCACTCCAGTTCCTATCAGTTGTGCCAGCTCCAACTGACTGATGCACTTCAGAATCTTAATTGCAAAAAGGAAATTAAAAAAAAAAAAAAAAAATCCATGTAAAAAATGTCATGAAAAATATTTTTGATTTTTTTTTAATTGTGATTTAAGTGAAAATTTACAGTGCATTAGTTTCTCATACAAAAATTTATACACACATTGTTATGTGACCTAGCTGCTCTCCCTATAATGTGACACCACACTCTTTCTTTCCACCTCAGATTTCCTGTGTCCATTCATCCAGCTTCTGTCCCTTTCTGCCTTCTCATCTCACCTACGGACAGGAGCTGCCCATGTAGTCTCACGAATCTACTTGAGCTAAGAAGCACACTCTTTACCAGTTATCATTTTATGTCTCTAGTCCAGTCTAATCGTTGTCTGGAAGAGCTGGCTTCGGGAATGGTTTTAATTTGGGGCTAACAGACAGTCTGGGGGCCATGTCTTCCAGGGTCCTTCCAGTCTCAGTCAGACCATCAAGTCTAGTCTTTTTACTAGAATTTGAGTTCTCCACCCCACTTTTCTCCTGCTCTGTCTGGGACTCTCTGTTGTATTTCCTGTCAGGGCGGTCACTGGTGGTAGCCGGGCACCATCTAGTTCTTCTGGTCTCAGGCTGATGGAGTCTCTGGCTTATGTGGCCCTTTCTGTTTATGTTTTCCTTGTGTCTTTGGTGTTCTTCATTCTCCTTTGCTCCACGTGGGTTGGGACTAATTGATGCATCTTAGATGGCTGCTCACTAGCTTTTAAAACCCCACACGCAACTCACCAAAATGGGGTGCAGAACATTTTCTTAACAAACTTTGTTAAACCAATTGACCTAGATGTCCCCTGAAACCATGGTTTCCAGACCCCTGCCCCTGCTACTCTGTCCCTCAAAGTGTTTGATTTTGTTCAGCAAACTTCTTAGCTTGTGGTTTAGTCCAGTTGTGCTGACTTCCCCTGTATTGTGTCTTGCCCTTCCTTTTACCTAAGATCATTCTTATCTACTATCAAGTGAGTCAATACCCCTCTCCCTCCCTCCCCATCCTCATAACCATCAAAGAATGTTTTCTTCTGAGTTTAAACCTTATGAAAAATACGTAAATGTATGCAGCAAGGATTTAATGGTACACCAAATTATGTCAATATAAAAAGCTAAAGGCACTTATTCTAAATGCAAATTATAAATGCAAAAAGTAAATTCATTTCCTCCCCACTTAAGCATGTTACTAATAAAATATTTAGTATTAGCTCATTTTATAAACCAAATTACAAAGCTAAAAATAAAGAAAGTACTTATACCTCATGCCATGAATTTCCTAAATAATTTCCATCTGTATGAGCCACTGTGATGAGTGTTTTTATAGTGTCAATGTTCTTCTGCTTCATTTCAGTAATACCAGAACTCACTGTAAGTAAGGTAAATCTTGCTAGCGCCTGGACATATGCATCTCTTTCCAGCTATAAAAAGGAGAAAAGTGTACTTTTATGGTTGTAAATACAGTAATCTTTAATTCCCTATTGACAAGCTCTGCTTATGTGTTTAGTAAAATTTTAACTGACATTTCATGAATTACATACAGTATCACAAATAACTGCAGTTTTTAAATTTTAAGTTGATGAATGATGCAGGAAACGCAAAAAACTCTAAAATCCTAGAAAGATGTCGGTGCCAAATCAAGAAAAGATTTTAGTGATATTAAATGAATTCATGTACTTAAAAAAAACATTCATTGAACACTTAAGTTTCAAGTACTGTGTGGACCAGCAGAAACCAGATTTGCAAATTTGTTATGTTCTCTACAGCGAGACTGTGGCTTCTAAACCTTACCGTTTATAATTAAACGTGAATCGGGTTTGTAAACAAAGAAATAAAAGCTATGACCAAAACTGATTATTAGACAAAGCATATAAATTACCAGAAGGGATAGTCTCCATGAAAAACTACATAGTAGATACTTGGTTCTTTTAAAGATAACTTATTCTTATGTTTAGGTAAGATTTATAAGGTGATATAAGTATATGTAATATGATTCGGTAAGTTCGAACATGAAATAAGATATTCAAATTATCATACAGGAATTCAATGTCTTGGAAACATCTTAAACCACTAATACGCTATAGAAAACAGAACTGCAAAGTTATTACGGTGAATTTTAGATAGATCAATACACAGCTACTCCTTCCATCATGGTTTATCAGAAACTTAAACATTAAGATTCATTTAAATTCCACCATAAATTGAAAATTAATTTTTAATAAGTCAGATAAAACAAAAATTATTATAACCTAAATTACAGTAATAACCCATAAATAATTTACACTTTTCAGACTGGCTACAAAGGTGAAATTCTGTTACCTGAATGCTGAAAATGCATGCAATTCTGATTGCACATCTTATACCTTCCAGGCAAAGAGAAGCTACTTCAGTATCATCACAATCTTGTAGACCCACACTGAATGCAGCCAGAAAAGGTGTCCAAGCCAACTAGAAAAAGTAAAGATTTAAAATACATCATGGGCATCAACCAATAACTAAATCTTACGATAATACTAATTTTTCTCAGCGGTTTTAGACAATAGAAGATTTGAGGAAGTTCTGGAAAAAAGGAAGTCAAGTGCTTGGCATAGCTATCTGGAAAGCTTTCTCAGGCACGGGATAAACTACGTAAAGGCTGCCTGGGCTTAAATAAGTAGAAGAGAGAGCAAGATTACAAATTCAGCAGACGACCTCAGGCATACTTTAAGCACAGCATCTGTAAATTATTCACCATCAATAAAAAAATGGGAAGTGTCCAGATTCATAAATTAGTTTTAGCCCTGACTTGAGAATCTTCTCTCTGCACTCTTTGTCCCTTGCAATACTTCACTGGTACTTTACTTCAAATAAAATCCTCCTTTTAATCACCTTCCTACTTGGAACAATTACATTTTTCTCTTCTCTTTAACCTTGCTGCCTAAAGAACATCATTTAGTCTTAATAGTTAATTTTTTTTTTTCTACATTGAGACATTAGTAAAATCTTTGGTTCCTAGCTGGACAACACTTTAAAATATATAGTTCAATAAAATCCTTCTTCATTGCATTGTGAAAGCCAAAAAACACTTAGGTCTTACCATGAAGACTATGAACACCACCCCAAGAATATGGTCTCCGGACACCCTTTAACTCAGTACTGAAGTCAATTCTGAGGTTCACCCTTCAGCCAAAGATTACATAGGCCCATAAAACAAAATGAGACTAAACAGGCACACCAGCCCAAGGGCATGGACGAGAAGGCAGGAGGGGACAGGAAAGCTGGTAATGGGGAACCCAAGGTTGAGAAGGGAGAGTGCTGACATGTTGTGAGGTTGGCAACCAATGTCACAAAACAATATGTGTATTAACTGTTTAATGAGAAACTAGTCTGCTCTGTAAACCTTCATCTAAAGTACAAAAAAAAAAAAATTAAAAATGATCACCTAATGATAAAATAAAGATTAAAAAAAAGTCTATGACTATCTAGTGAAGTTGTAACATAAAACAAAAAAAGAGCTACTTCTTGACTAGTGAAAATCCTAATATTAAAACATATACACCCACTCCTCAGTTACTGACATGGTTCCAAAGACCAGGTCATTACGCAAAAATTGGCCTTATGTGAAAATGGAGGATATTTTCCTTCTGTTTTCAGACCACCCATTTGTCTGATTTTCTTTATTTAGAAAATATGATCATAGAAATAATAACAGCCAAGATTTACTGGTGTGCTCATCACTGTGATGAATCCAGTTATGGGTTACTGCTCTGTGGAGAAGGAGGAGGACTGGAGGAGACAAAGCTGGATAAAGCCAGCTGGGTGACTTGGGGGGGCTCAAGGTATAACCACTTCACCTTCCTCCTGTGCTTCCCTCAAGGAGCCACCTCCAGGGCTCCAGTCCCATCCCTGAAAGCCATGAGTTCGTAATCCAGGAGCCTGCTCTGCCTCTGGGTCTGGCGAGTCACCAAGGCTCAGGGCTTCCTACAAGGGTGCTCGCAGCCTGGCTGCACACCCAGCCCCACTGAGGCGGAGGCTTCAGGCCCAGTTTGACTCACTTTGGGATGTCATTAAACTCGCATACATTTCTTCCAAACACCCTCTCCAGTACTTCTTTCTTTCTTCCCTTGCTCCACCCCACAGTAATTTTTAGCTGTAGGGCCTCAGGCTGCATATGAGCTAGGAACTCAGAAGAGGCACCGGCTGGCTTGGTGCTGGCTGCACATCTGCCCAGAGGCTGTGGCCATGGAGGAGCCCTGTGGCAGCTGGACAAGGGTGCCGCTGACGGCACGAGGGAACAGAGGGTAAAGGGCAGGGAGGCCTGGCTTCCAGGAGGCCACCCAGAGACCCTCCTCAAGGGAGGAAATGCTCAGCAGCCATTGCTGCCACACCCGCTGCCTCATTAATGCGCAAAATAGTCAGATAGTAGATTTTTTACTATTGTCGTAAATGGGAAATGTCAGGTAATGAGATCATCAGTAAGTGAGGAATAGATGTATACATATATATATAAACGATGAAATGTCTGATACTGACAGCATCTCCTGCTTTGATTAAATCATGAAGCAAGACAATATAACCATAAAGCAAAAAAAAAAAAAAAAAAACCAAACCTGTTGCCGTCAAGTCCATTCCAACTCACAGATGCTCTCAGCATCAGACACTTCAATATATCCAAAGAACCATGAAAATGAAAAATGGTTATACTCGTGTGCTGTAGAAGCGACAACTGGAATTTTTAAAAGATCTATAAAGCTTTTACCAATATCAAGGAAAACAGAATTTCCAGAGCTTTGCTTCTAACTTTGAAAAGTCTAGAAGTAAATATTCATAATCTCTATACAAAGGAACTATAAGCCACACTACCTAGGTTGTAGTCCTAGCTTTGACACTTACTTCTTCTCTCTGAACCTCACATTTCTTCTTTATAATACCTGGACCGCCAGTACAGAGAGATGCTGTGAGAGACATATGAGGTGCACTACTTTTACACCATAAAGTACCAAATGAAAGTAATAAACTACACATTCTGTTGTAAGCAATGGCACATCTGTCTGGAAACCTGTGTTATATTTTATACAAGAAGAAATACAAATGGTTCTTAAGGCCAGTGAAAAAACGTTTAACTCCATTAGGAATCAAAGACAATGATTTCGCCTATCAAAACAGCAAGGATTTATACCTTAAAATAAATAAATAAATAAAACCTACTGTCTTCAAGTTAATTCCAACTCATGATGACCTCATGTGTTACAGAGTAGAAATGCTCCATAGGGTTTTCTTGGTTGTCATCTTAACCAAAGCAGATCATCAGGCCCTTCTTCCATGGAACTATCAACTTTTAGGTTAGTGGACAGGTGCAAACTGTTTGCACCACCTAGGGACCTCCTAAGTAATATCCAAAACCCACTGCCATCGAGTCAGTTCTGACCTACAGTGATCCCACAGGACAGAGACCCACCCCATAGGGTTTCCAAGGCTGTGGGAATCTTTACCAAAGCAGATTGCCACATCTTTCTCCCGTGGAGCAGCTGGTGGGGTTTGAATCACCGAACTTTTGGTTACCAGCCGAGCACTTAACCACTGTGCCACCCAAAAAACCAAACCAAACCCACTGCCGTCGAGTCGATTCTGACTCATACCAACCCTACAGGACAGAGTAAAACTGCTCCATAGAGTTTCCAAGGAGCGCCTGGCAGATTCAAACTGCCGACCTTTTGGTTACCTTGGTCAGGGCTCCTTAAATAATATCCAGGGGCTGTGAAATTGCCCACTCATAAATTGTATAAACCTTTGTGGACTATAACTTGACAATATGTAAAAAGACTCTTAAAAACATTTATAGCCCTTGATATTATAATTCACATTCTAAGAATTTATCATTCATTCCTCTACCCATTCAATGCATGCTTACTGAGCACTTACTACAAGGCAGGAATTATGCTATATACTGGAAATATAAAAATGAACAAAACCAACACAGTTCCCTTGCCTCATAGAGCTTAAAGTCTAAAGAAGAGACATTAAATTTTAAAATAAATAAATAAATGTATAAATGCAAATTGCTACATATATATTCCATGAAGGAAAAGTGTTCTAATTTAGATTACAGGGGTCAGGGCAAAACTCTCTGAGAAGGTGACATTCAAACTGAGAAATTACTCAGGCAAAGAAAGAAAATGTATTCCAATCAAAGGACACAACTTTTAAGAATGCCCTGAAGACAAAATAATTTAGGACATTCTAGAAACTGGGGGAAAAAAAAAGCCAGTATGACTGCACAATAGGAAGGGACAGAAGTAATTCAGTGACAAGGTTGTAGGGACAGGCAGAGACCCTGTGGGTGTGTTAGGGTTCATCGTTAGTATCATCTTCAACGAAGGGGTTTAAAGAAGTCGGCATTTTATTTTGCATTTTTAAAAGACCACTCTGGCCTCCATAAACAGTTAAGAAGAACATAAAAGCAGATGTAAGGTGGCCCCTTAGGAGAACGGTGCAATACTCGGAGTGATAAACGAGGGCATCTTGAATAGGACAGTGGCAGTAGAAACAGCAGTAAGGGCGCAGATTCGAAATGCTAGCTTAGAGGTTGGTGTCGAAGAGCATATGTGCGGTGGGAAGACAGAGCAGGAAAAGGGTATCAAGCATGACTCTCAGGTGTCTGCCATGAGCAACAAGGGACTAAAGAGTCAACTTTCTAAGATGGGCAACATTAGGAGACGAACAGATCAGGAGGGTAGGCGGCAGAAGGGGAGAAATCAAGAGTTCAATTTGGACAAAACTGCATGTAAGACATACATCCTTTGGAAATAATTAGAAACACAAACAAAAATTTATATATAAGGATTTCATTGCAGCATTATGTATAATACAACAAGAAAACCCACAGATAACCTAAATAGTAATAGTGAGAACCTTTAAATAAATTATAGCTAATCAAGAATAGATCATTACGGTACTATTAAAACTTTGTTTATAAAAACTTTTAAAGATATGGGGAAATATATAATTCCATACATGATCTGAAAACGGCTTTTTAATTAAAAAGATAGAAAGTAAACAAATACACATAATAACAAAAGTTTTTTTCTGAGTGGTAGAATTATGGCTTGTTCCTTATTCTTTTTAATTCCCCACCTTTTTTCCTCCCCATTAAAATATTATTTTAAAGAAAAGCAAGAGTATGCAATTAAAAAAAAAAAAGCTGCTTTATAAAATGTATTTTATAATAAAGAAAAAAGCGTTTCTTCTATTTCTACAACATCATTCTCTATGTTATCCCAGAAGATAAGGCCAGTTATACTCTACTATTCCTTCTAACATTATCTCCCCAGCTCCTTCACCTTCATCAACTTTTACAAATACCCCTATCACACAAACCCTGAAGCAGGGTTACTGTACAATTTTAAGCTGGAAGGAAGAACAGAAATCTTGTGCCAATCTTGTACTGCACATACACATATGCAGTTGTGTGAGAATGAGGACTTGAGTTGTGATCTTCAGCCTCCACAGACTGTCTCCCCATGCTGTCTCACAAACTAGAACGGACCTTACCCACCTTCCCTTTTCAAACCTGACTAGACTCCCCTCCATTGCCCTATAACCCTCAGGAAGCACCGCCTACTCATTCTGGAATTTGGAGGAAGAAACTTTCTGGGCTCCAGGTATACTCAGAACCTGCAAATTAGTTCCTGAGTCAAAACCAGTAAGAGAAAACAAAAGGCTCAGGATTACTTCAAAATGTTAGTTAACTACAAAGGTTAAAAAAAAAAAAAATCAAATCCCTTGGCCAGGATTAATGATAATTCTCCAAAATCTTTTAAATTCCTAACATGGCACACCTATTAATTCTGAATAGTGCATAACCTTCTCTTGTTCTACTTAATAAGGGAAAATTTATACCTGCTATATCCTACATAACATGGCGTCTGCTTCCACTAGCATGCTATACCACCATAAAACCAAAAAACTAAACCTGTTGCCGTCAAGTTGATTTCGACTCATAGCGACGACCCTAAAAGACAGAGTAGAACTGCTCCATAGGGTTTCCAAGGAGCGCCTGGTGGATTTGAACTGCTGACCTTCTGGTTAGCAGCCAAGCTCTTAGCCACTATGCCACCATAAAAAACAAAAACCTGTTGCCATTGAATCTACTACCGTTGAATTGATTCTGACTCATAATGACCCTACAGGACAGAGTAGAACTGCCCTGTATGGTTTCCAAGGAGAAACTGGTGGATTCAAACTGCTGACCTTTTGGTTGGCAGCTATAGCTCACCATAGCTCTTAACCACTGTACCACTTTGAATAAAATTAAGATACAAATGCATACTGCAACCAAAAGTTACTGGTAACTCTTACCTTAAACATGGGCCTCACATGCTCCAAATGTGTGGCACTTGTAAAAGGTGCCTGAACGTGGCTCACAGCCTCCATGAGTGCTTTCGCTGTCTTGGCCATCTGCTCCATTTCTAAGTTATACAGAAGTCTTCTCTGTTTTTCACTGGCTACATCTGAAACAACAAACACTATTACCATTTAAAACACAAACCCTTTAAAAATGCTATTTTGATGTTTTACCTAAAAAATAACAACCACCACCAATGCATACTAACTAAAAATGATCCTAAGAAATCAGACATAAAAGATCACATATTGCATGACTCCATTTGTATAAAACATCTAGAATAAGTAAATCCATAGAGACAGAAAGTGGGCTCGTGGCTGCCAGGGGCTAGGGACAGGGGGAATGAGGCATGACTGCTTAACAGATACGGGATTTCCTTTTGGGGTAATGAAAATGTTCTGGAACTAGATAAAGGCTGTGGTTGTACAACACTGTGAATGCACTAAATGCCACTGAACTGCACACTTTAAAATGTTAATTTTATGTTACGTGAATTTTACTTTTTTTTTTTAAATCCTGGAACAGGAGTCAGGGATATATGGAAAACCTATGAAAAGGAAACAGAGAAGATACAACTATCCCAATCAACCAAAACCAAAAACCAAACCCATTACTGTCGAGTTGATTCTGACTTGTAGCAATCGATCAAAATACTGGGGAAATGACCCAAATATGGGGTAGGTGAGCAGGGGCTAAGGGGTACGAGGCAACAGCATCTCCTAGCCAACAAGGAAGTGGTGGCCTTGACATTCCAGGGAGATTTTCCATCAAGCATTGGTCAGTGCTATTTCTCTTCAGCTTGGGGGGAAAAACCCACGTTTGGTAATCAGATCACCAAACTCTATACTATAGTACTTCTCATCAAAACACGGTTCTAATCCATATTTACACAGCTACTTTACTCTAAATCAAGTGAAAAAACTCTGAAAAATCCATATTTTCTCCTGTGAACAATCAGGATTCAACTGACGGGGATACTTACTTTGCTTACTTGATTTTGTAGGGATTGTTAATTCTTTCGTTTCTTTCATTGATATCTTTTTTCCGGCTATTTCATTATAGATGGCTGACAGATACTCTTCAGGAAGGTCTTTACTGTCATTGATACCTCTATTCATCTTAATGTACTGTTCTTTTGTCATTTTATTTTTAACCTAGATATAAAAAAACAATTATAATTCCTAAAAATTAACATAAAAATTTCACTTGCATTTTAATAATTCAAATAATCATAAAAGAGATTTTATAAATACTTTGAGGACAAAAAGTAGAAAATATTCAACAAAACTTATATAAAAATAAAGAAGGAAAGTCACAGAAACTAAAGGCAATGTAGAAAAGACCCATACTGTTAAAAAACTAGCATATACTAATTTACCTCACTCTGAATGGACATGCAATAAGAAATGAAACTGGAAAATGAAATTATATGTATTTCCCCAAGGTCAAAGAGCTCCAACCAGAGTCTCTGAAAAAAGGTTGTAACAACTACTGGTAACATAAAGGTAACAAAAAGATTCAAATCTTCGTTCAAAAGAACATACATGTATTGTTACTGATTTAAAAGCTGCTTTTATGTAACAATAACAATAGTTGAAATTTATTTAAAACAAGATCATTTCTCTGACTGATTCATTGCGGCAACTCGATGGTTTTAGGTAATTTGGGCAAAGGGTCCCTGGCATGTTCTGTCCTGTTGAAGAACACTGTGAACAGGAATGGCCTACTACAGACCTTGACAAAGCTGTGGAATACAAGTTTGGAGTCTGTAAGATGGTAGCCCTGTCACCAAACTTGGGAATTAGCACAGCCAAAATATTTATACTTTCTATCTGCAGAAACCCAAATGGACAAAAACCCATAAGTGTTATGCTGTCCCTGAAGACATATTTGCTTAATTAAATATACTTCTACTACCTTCCAAAAAGAATTTAAGGCAACTGTAAAGAAAAGCCTCCTGTTAATTACAGGAAACAACAATCAAGCAAATCATTAGAAGCTTATAAAAAATAACTGCGCAGAATTCATAATGTTCAGAGGATATAATCAGGATACATAAGATTATTTAGTTCAGGTTACTTTACAAAGAGAACTTTCCAGTGTGTCGGAAAAGTTGGAAGAGTGCTTCTCCTACAAAAACCGAAAATTACTACCATAAAAGTTTTCAAATATAATTTATTGTTATTCAAGGGAATAAAACAATCATTATAACTTTAAAATCTCACCTTGAGTCAGAGCGCTAAAAAAAAAAAAAAAAAAGCCATTTTGCTCAAAATTGAGATGCTTAAAAAAAAAAATCCTGATCCAGAAAGAGCAAAATAAAAGACTACAAATGTGCTGCCAGTAAGTGGCTAAAAGGAGATTAAAATCACCTGGAAATTTTAAGTCTGGCACAATGTTTTCGCATCATGCAATCAGAGACAGACGTGTGGGCAGACAAGCTAAAAGAGCAATCAAGTATGTTTGTAAAGCTGGGTTGGAAGGAGGAGGTGGGGGGTCCCAGAAGGTGAGAGGCAGGGAACACATTGCCTCAGGTACTCAAAATAGTGCACTGCTCAAACAGAACCGTCTGCCACAGTGGGATTCTGGACATAGTGTAGAACACAATCCTACTTTTCTTCTGACATCTCTACTTTTGACTTTTATTCTCATGTTCTCAAATTAAGCTATGTCTAGTTTTAGTCCCTTTTTTTTTTTTTAGTTTTAGTCCTTAAATCACTTTAAGCCAGTTGTTACTACTGATGAAGATTAATGTATACAAAATATTAGGCATGTTCTAAATATAGCTCATATTTAAAAAAATTTCATTGACTCAATATATATAAAAGGTAGCCTAAATATAAATAAAACCCCCTCAAAAGCAAACCTGTTGCCATCAAGTCAATTCCGACTCAGCAACCCTACAGGACAGAGCAGAACTCCCCCATAAGGTTTCCAAGGAGCACCTGGTGGATTCGAACTGCCGACCTTTTGGTTAGCAGCCAAAAAGCTCTTAACCACTATGCCACCAGGGTTTCCAAATACAAATAGTGTAGGTAAAAAAGGAACATAAGTGACTCGCTTGTTAAAATTCACCTATATGTTAATTTAAAAGACAGCTAAGAATGACAATTTGTTTTAAGGAATTCCTGTAAAGTACCTGTGTTCTTTTTAAAATGATGTTATTTAACATGCCATAGTTCTATGGTCCTTAACCATAAATCATATGGAGCCAAGATTACGGGTTCAATTTCCAAGAGGCTTCACAGAAATTCACAAGCTGTTCCACAGCTGCAGGCTGTGTATCAGCACATGATCCCAGCCAGCAGTCTGACAGGAAACATGACAACAACCAGTTCCCACTGCGGGACTAGTACTACATGTTCTATGGACAGAGTTAGTGACATGAACACAAGGCACTGTTCTCAGGAATGTAACCGGTACATGTTCAGAAACTTATAACAGACAATACTGGGTGCTTATAAAAAGATACAAAAGAAATTTATAATAATTTCTCAAATAACACAAATATCTACATACATAGAAGATATGACACAGATGCAATGTAACAGCAGTTATCAGTTTATACAACCAAATGGTTTTAACACATAACCTCCTTTAAAAACAAAGATATGTGAAGCCCAGTTTATAAATACTTTGATTTAGATAGAATAATCAGACTAACAACTCCGACATGAAGCTATCTAAATAAATCGTTATCTGTGGACTGCCTTCCAAAGCAACGGAAAAAAGTAATCATACTGGATAATGAAAACCCCGAAGGGGAGGTGCTTTTACTATACTGCCAGTAATATGCCAAAGGCAAATATGAAATTAAAAAAAAAAAAGGTCTACATAAAATAAAACAAATCCTTAGTGAATGCATAGTTGTTGAACCTTGGCATTTAAAAGTAGAACTCTGTATCTAAATCTCCCATCATATGTTTGATATATATTTTCCACATTAATCCTTCCTTAAACATCTCAAAACACACAACAAAAATCCCCCAAAGTTAAACTCAACCTTTATATAAATTTTAATTTCCAATACATCTCAGAATAATAGTAAGTATATCATTTATTTCACACTCTAAGAATAAAAAATATCATTAGATGCCTACCCCTAGGATGCACTAAAAAATTCTTGTAAATAGATTAATTTATAAAGGTAATTTTACCCAAGGACATCGCGCATGCTTTTTGAAACTAAGTATAAAATACCTAAAACTTTACAAGCAACTTTTCTTCTAGTAGCATCTGAAATCAATGGATGGTTAAGAAGAAAGTATTAATTTTATGAGGCAAAACCAAAATTTGAACACTTTTTGGATATCTGGTATTTTTAACCTAGTAGGTTGTTCATTTTTTAGGTGTGATGATACTGTGGTTGTGTTTAAATAGAGCCTTTCTCTTTTAGAGGTGCATGCTGAAATGATGAAATCATTTCACAGATGAAATAATATCTGGGATTTGCTTCAAGATGATCTAGGGGAGGGACAGCATGTGGATGGAACAAGACTGGCCATAAGCTGATTAACTGTGGAAGCTGGGTGATGGGTACATGAGGGTTTGTTATACTAATCTCTCTGCTGTTGCTTACATTTGAAATCTTAGGGGGGGAAATAGTTTATATATAGCTTTTTCTATGTTATGGTAACTATAAACAGAAGATTTATAAATATCTTCTTAAACTTTATATAACCGTCAATCATGAGACTGACAAATAGTTTTATTTTACAGATACCTAAAAGTCTAATTAGAATTACTACAGGAAATTCCAATTGTAGAATGTAAACCACCCCAAACTAAACACCTCTATTTGGTGAATCCTTTAAACTAAATTTAGATTAAAATTTCAACTATTACTTACTTATTGAATTAAAAAGAATTTAATTTATACTTTTTTTTTTTTTTTTTTTTAGCTTTCTTGGAAAAAAACATACCTGTGGACTGTGAAGATCCGTGGTCAACATGATAATTGAGTAAGCCAACACATAAGCAGTATCTGCACTAGCAAAAAGGGTTTGTCTGAAAAAAATGAATGTATCATGTTACAATCTTTTTTTTTTTTTTACAGTTTTATTTAAGTCACCTCAACCCTCGCAGCACTTTTAATTTTCTCTCACAGGATTTATGTTCTATCTCACATCAAAATTTTTTATATCTTTATCTTATCACTTCCAAATCAAGTCACATGAGGGCAGGGGTTCATGTTCTATTATCTCTGAGTCCCCAGATGCTCCCCAGCACAGTGTCTTAGATGGAGTCAACAGTCAGTACTTGAATTTGAATCTTACTTACCCTTGGTTGCATTCTAGGTATCTTGCAGCAAATTTTTCCATTAATCGATCAATTTTCTGAGCTTCTCCTGGAAGACGGAATCCTTCCAGAAACAAGCGAAGGGCTGAAACAAAGTCCTTTCCTGAAAAGTCATGTTGGTCCACATATGCATACATGACTTCTTTGTTAAACTTATCATTATCGCCCAGGAACTCACCCGCCTGAGTCTAATGTGAGAACAAAAGACAGAAATTGATGTTCTAAAAACATGCTACACTTGTCATGCAGCCATTTACAAAGCAGACAAATCAGTAAGATCCGTGAGTTCTCGACCACAGGGTT
Organism: Elephas maximus indicus; assembly: GCF_024166365.1. Lineage (NCBI taxonomy): Eukaryota > Metazoa > Chordata > Mammalia > Proboscidea > Elephantidae > Elephas > Elephas maximus. Next base: position 75,307,968 of record NC_064833.1, on the reverse strand, counting down.
AACTATTTTAAACATGAAGCTAAAAGTTAAACATACTGAATGTGCTTATCAAAAAATTTAAGATATTCTTTTCGGTTTAGAAAATTAAAAAGCAAAATTAATAACACCTAGGTTATTCTTCAGGTTTTAACTTAAAGGGGTCATAATATGCAACCTGCAAAGCAATTTTATAGAAAAGATTAGAATAAAATCAAATGGTGTGCTTACAGAGTCTAGTCTTTCCTCCTGATGTAAGAACTGGGCAATATCTTCGGGTGTAGTGCCAAGCATCCCTTGTTCTTGGAGGTACTGTATTCCTCTCTTTGGTTTCTTATTAAACCTAGACGATGTTAAAGTTATAGGAACATTAAAAATAGAAAATCATTTGTATTACCTGAGATGATCTTAAACTAGAGTAAATTAATTTTCTAATAGCACTTAAAAACACAGGAGCTTTTTCTTCCAGGAAGGCCATCTTTATCACTGACATGGATCATTTCAAAGACTATTTTTGTTACAGTAGGGCATATTTGTTGATCACATCAACAATGGTAAACTAGACTATTAGGGACAATGTTGCATAATAGATGAATCTGAAAAGGATATGAACACTAATTATCTCATACTTTTAGTATATATTCTCCTTAATCCTCAAGGATTCTAAACTCATTTTACAAACATCCTTTGATTAATTCCATGTTTCCTGCTTTTAAAGTACAGATCTTGAATTTTGGGAACAGTTTTAACCACAATTTAATAGCATTATTCCCTCTATAAAAAAATCTCTATATAATCAATGTTTTTAGAATATACTCCAAATAGATTAGACTGGCACATCAAACAGCTCCAGTTTACCTTATGTTCGTCTGCTCCCATCTAACCTATATTGTTGTTTTGTACTGCTGGGTCAACTCTAACTCACGGCAACCCTGTAAGACAGAGTAGAACTGCCCCATAGGATTTCCTAGGCTGTCATCTTTACAGGATCAGATCACCAGGTCTTTATTCCCGCAGAGCTATCAGATGACTTCGAACCGCTGACCTTTCGGTTAGCAGCCAAGTACTTAACCACTGCACCACCAGAGCACTAGTCCATAAACAGAATGCATTTGCCTGCCCTCTCAGCTCTCTATACACTGGGAAACTGTTCCTCATGCTTAAAGATCTAGTTCAAATGTCACTTCTTTGCTTGCAAATAATTTACTTCCTACTTTTATTGCACCATTAATTACTGCAGTCCCTTATTACCTACCACCTAGACTATTTCAAGAGTTCTTCAATGTTTCCCAGTCTCTTGTTTTGTCCATCCTCTAGTCCTTCCTTGACACTGCTGGCAAAGTAATCTCTCCAAAACAGAAATTTGATGATACCACTCCTCTACTTAAAACCCTTCAACAGCATGTCAGTGCCAAGAGGAACCAGACAAAACTCCTCTACGTGGAGAATAAGGCCTTCTGTAAGCTGGATCCAACTCAGTGATCTTGTCTGACCTCCTACTATTGCCCCTCTCACCCAGCCCCTGCCATGCTCAACAACAGTCACCAAACATTCTCCCTTGCCTCTGTGCCGATACATACGCCCTTCTCCTTGTCTGGATACTCTCCCTGTCCTGTCCTAATGGTTCCGCACTCAAGTTCTAATTCAACCATCATCACGTACTCTCTCTGAGCTTTCATTCTAGTGAAAGAAACACAATTTAAAAAAATTATAATAAAATTATAATACAACAAATTGATATATTTTCAATGTAAGAAGCTAGCACAGCAGAAGAAATGATGAATTAGCTGAGATGGCATGATATATTTCCTGGAGAAGATGACTCTTGAAGTAAGCTTTGAAAAATGATTAGACCTTTTTAAAAGTAAGGGGAAAAAAAATCCCAGACAGATGAAGAGACCATGCTAACACACAAAAGTATAAAACAGCATGATATTATAATAAATAGCTCTGCAATGTAACAGCGAGGTGAGATACAGAAGTGCCAGGTGATGAAGCAGAATTCTAAATCGTGAAGAGTATTATATGCTATTATAAGACGCTTTGGCTTTGTAAGATCAAGAGGGGAGAAATATAAGCAGTTTTTCATTCAAGAAAGATTGCGCTAGGAAAGTGTGAGAAAAGAGTGGAAAGTGAACAAGACCAGAGGAAAAAAAAGAGAGGCCAATTAAAAGATTATACTAGTCAAGGCAAGAGACAGTCTGTTGTTGTTGTTAGGTGCCGTCGAGTCAGTTTCGACTCTAGTGACCCTATGCACAACAGAACGAAACACCACCCGGTCCTAAGCCATCCTTAGAATTGTTGTTATGCTTGAGCTCATTGTTGCGGCCACTGTGTCAGTCCACCTCGTTGAGGGTCTTCCTCTTTTCCGCTGACCCTGTACTCTGCCAAGCATGATGTCCTTCTCCAGGGACTCATCCCTCCTGACAACCTGTCCAAAGTACGTAAGACGCAGTCTCACCATCCTTGCCTCTAAGGAGCATTTTGGCCGCACTTCATCCAAGACAGATGTGTTCGTTCTTTTGGCAGTCCATGGTATATTCAATATTCCCGTCAACACCACAATTCAAAGGCGTCAACTCTTCTTTGGTCTTCCTTATTGTCTAGCTTTCACGTGCACGTGATGTGATTGAAAATACCATGGCTTGGGTCAGGCGCACCTTAGTCTTGAGGGTGACATCTTTGCTCTTCAACACTTTGAAGAGATCCTTTGCAGCAGATTTGCCCAATGCAATGTGTCATCTTCTGAGTGCCTTCCAACCCGGGCGGCTCATCTTCCAGCACTATATCAGACAATGTTCCGCTGCTATTCGTAAGGTTTTCACTGGCTAATGCTTTTCAGAAGTAGACTGCCGGGTCCTTCTTCCTAGTCTGTCTTAGTCTGGAAGCTCAGCTGAAACCTGTCCTCCACGGGTGACCCTGCTGGTATCTGAATACCTGTGGCATAGCTTCCAGCATCACAGCAACACACAAGCCCCCACAGTATGACAAACTGACAGACACGTGGGGGGAGACGGTCTGACTTGAGAGAAAAGCTCTGGGAGACTGAGAGAAGAAAACAGACTGCAGAGATACTTAGGAAATAGAATCTTACTAGGACACATACTAGACTGTGAGCTCTCAGAAGCAAGGACTGTTTGATTTATCTAGTTTCCCCAGGACCATGAATACTGTTTAGAACAAACGTAACTTTGATAAATATTGAATAAACAATTAGAATGAGTGAAACTGGTTACTTTCCGAAACAATTTTGTGAGATTTTATAACAAAGAATATACATAAAATTTTATCAAAAAAAATTTTTTTCCACATTAACAATGAAAAAAGGCACCCAAAGGTTGACCAAAAGGTAGTTCTGAAGTATCAGAAAGAAATGCCTCAGAGCAAATGTAGAAATCCAAGTAAGCATGTTAGGGGTTTTATAAAAGCTAGATTCATGGAGAAAGGCAAGCCATTTCATTTTTTTCTTACTGGCATTTCTCTGAAAGAAGAGATAGTGGATAATAAGAAGGAGAGCAGCATGGTGGTATTGAGACAGAAAATAGTCTAAAAGACTGATGTCACAAAATTTAGTGGGAAAACTGGATTTTACAAGATCAGAATCCGGTACGGTGTTCCAGCTGGATACGGAGGTGACCACCTTATAAAATGTAAGAACGAAATCTATAGTAATGATCAATAATGAGAACAGTAAATTTCTAACCCAACTGGAAAAAAATCTAAAGGCTATAAAGGAATAACGCTAGATAGAAGAAATATCAAATTTTAAATATCTCCTGCTTAGGAAATTTAAGATTTCATAGCTAGGCTAACAGAAGAATAAAAGAACTGTGTAACTGAAGTTCACCAACAGCAAATAATACATGTTACAAAATTAACTCATACTAGCTATGCAATACAATGACCAAGGGGAGCTGAATAAGGACCCACTAGAAGTTTAGGATTCAGGAGAACTACCCACTCATTTTACTCATTGAAAGGTGGTAATAAGAAAGGGATTAAAAAAAAATAACCAAAAGCAGTACAGAAATCTAGGGGAGGGGTGGCATAGTTCTAGCACAGGCATATTCAATAAAATTTGTCCTATAAAATCTGGTACTTACAAATCTATCCCTTGTTCTATTATTTCTTTTTGTTGCTTTAGGACCTCAAATTGTTCTGGATTATCATTGCCAGACATCTGTGTACTATAGCTGCCTATCCCTGATGACGATGTTGACTCCAGGGAATTTAAACTTCCGTATCTGTTTATTGTCTCAGGGTGTTTTATTTCACTTGTCTCTTGCTCTGAGGGTTTTTCCTGACCTGTTAGAGGAAAAACAGATAAATTATTCTGTCAAAAAAAAAAAAAATTTGTGAAAGGTAAAATTTATTTTTGAATAAGATATTTCCATGTTGCTTAGATATTTATGTAATACAAATGAAATATCAGGTGCCATAACAGACAATATCATGATTTTAAAACACGATGGGAAAACGAAACAACAAAAACACTGCAACTTGCACAAGTACAATCAGCACGATTAGAAGGAGCCCTTCTCTGCACTTGTGGTGCTGAGTATCCACCAGGTCTTCTGTGCTCAGCTCATGCCTCATGAGGAAGGTTTCCCTCCTAGCACTGTTGACTAAGGTAAGACTTGTGTAGCCCAGCAGCTATGAGTTTTTCTCTGAATGAGGCAGGTAAACAGCAAACAAAAATAACAATTCAACCTTCTTAAAACATATCAGCTTTTTATGTGTTTTCTTCTATGATTATCTTATAACAAGTTGTACATATATGCTCCCCTTTAATGTGATATTCAAAATCTTACTGCTGGGAAAATTTTAAAATACACTTCAGATAACAAAGTTAGAAAATTACTAATTTTAAAGCTAGTTATTTAACTCATAGGGAATGCTTCTTCATTAGTTAAAATGAATACATATATCATGAACCTGTTTAATAGCATCTGCAACTATCTTTGAAGTATCATTTACTTAAAATGAAAAAAAGAATTACACCTCAAAATGTCCCCTTACCAAGAGTTGTCTGCGAGTTGGGATTCACATACTGATCCTTGCTCCATTCAACCATACACTTCAAAATCGACACTAAGCATTCTAAACCTTTTTTCCTCAGGCTCAGTTCCTACAAAATAATTCATAAGTTGAATAAATGCAAAAATATATTTTAAAAAAATGTAGCTTTTCCTTGGCGAAGTTTAAATTTGAAAATATTTTTAAGTTCTTACCTGAACATTACTCATACCAAGTTCTTGACTGCCCCGTCCTTGAGCAATTTTTGATAGGTCATTTACTAATCTTTCAAATATATTTGCTGCATTTAAGTCACAGTCATAGTTTACATAAATATCCACCACACTCTGAGCATCTGTAACAGCACAATGTACTAACTTTAATAAAAGGGATCTAGCATATGAGTACAGCTGGCCACTTAAATACCTCATCGTTAGAAAGAGACAACAGTGAAAGATAATTTTAAATACCTGCACAAATCCTTGTCAGTGTCTGGATAACCATCCATTTGTGGTCAAATGAGCTGGTAGAAGTTTCCAGTATGTACAGGAAAATCTCTTTAAAGAACACCTGAGGTTAAGGGAAAACATCTGTTTAAAATATTGTTCATTAATTCATTTTAAGTATTCCAAAATTGTAGAGCAGGGATGTGGACCCAGACCCCTCTGGAGTTCAACTCATTTTGAGTTCACCTCTGAAACATAAGAACTAAAATAAACTGGGTGGGTGATTTAAAGCAGTTGTTGCAGTATCTGTACTGCACTTCAAATTGTTTTTGTTTGCCATTGCATACCCACTACGAAAGAATCTGCCAAGATTTGGAGTTCCTCAGGACAGACGAAATTACCGTGATCATTTTTTAAACATATTTACAAATCTGTTATAGCCACACTTCACTTTTTACCTCCTCAAAAAAAGGATAATTTTTACTCTGTTTATCAGCTATAGTTTTCACACATTATAGTACTGGATGAGTCTAAATGTTCCTAGACCTAAATATAACTGTTATTCTAATCAACACAATAAAAAGGATCTAATTCACATATGCTGTTCTATTTATGTAATTACTCACAAAACTAGGTATCTCTGTTGTCTGGAAAATATGAACAATTCCTCACTATTCTTTACACTAAATAATAGCAGGCACAAAGGAGTTAGTCAACTAATGATATACGTTTCAATTTAGGAGTTAGGAATTTTCAGATTTAAAATTATTTCAAAAAAGTGTCTGTGATTTAAGAGCGTGACAAACAAACAAAAAATCAACCCAACATATTGACATGTATGGGACATTATATATTATGAATCCAGAAATCATCATTTATAATGTTAAGAGGACTGATATCTTCTCCCCCAAAACTGACACAGGTACCACTATAATATGCTTCTCTTTCATAACTCATATGTTGAGGTATTTCAAGATGGGCACAACTGATCTTGCATTTGAATATGTTTATTATTTTAAAAAGCACATCTACGCTTACCTCATTTTATCCTCCTAATCTCCCCTGAGGGACAACACATAGTGAAAAAAGCCTGATCTCTTTAAAAAATTAAAACATTACAGTAATTTTGTAACAAGAATTCATCATCTATGCATAGACAAGAAATTTCTTAGAGGTATTTCCTTTTAAATTCATGTTTATAAAAATGTTGTATGTCAAATTTCCTCTATAAAATAGTAATCCCAACTGAAATGATTTTTGCGAAATCTGGCTCCATAAGGATAAATATTTCTTCCAGTCTATTAAATAGTCCTTTTACAAGTAGGATCACAGTATCCAAAAATCTATAAGTAACTGCACCAACTCTCCCAGAATTCTCCAATGTCAAGTTAAATGCATCATAATCAAACAAAAGACATGTAGCTTGTTAAAGAAAAGTTTCAAAAGTAAAAAAAAAAAAAAAAACTTTTTATTTGTACTTCCTGCAGATAATGGTGGAATATTATCTAAAAACAGCAGTTGTTTCTAGCTAAATGCTTTGTATCCTTGTACTAGAAATACGGCAAAGTTTCTCAAACTTTACAGGCACCAAAATGGTTTCTTTGAAGCCATTTCCCATCCAAAAATATAGCCCAAATAAAAAATGTTTCACTTAAAACACCAAGGCCTTATTCTTTCTTTTTTTTGAGTGAGTTAATGAATTATTAGTCTTATCTTGAGATATGATTAAGTATAAGATTAACACAAACAAAAATATAACCTGCTTTTCACATCAAACACAGTATGAAAGTGAAAACTGACCAATGTAAAAATGAGTATTTCTAAAATACACAATATCCCAACCCAAATGATATTTTCACAAATGAAAAGTTAGAAGAAGTATCCATTAAATCAGTAAAGCATAAAGTACTACTTTAAGATATTTAATTATTTGAAGGTGATAACAAAAGATAATGAACTGGGGATACCTACACTGTAGATACAGACATGGCTGGAAGATTCCTTAATTCAGTTTTGCTAAATCTCTGAAAATATTTTAGAACCTCATGACAGTTATCCTATTGCCAAAGATTATAGGGGAAAACTTTAAAAACATAATATATACTTGTAGAAAAAAGTACAAAGCAGAAATTCATATTTTCAAAAAATACATCCTCCTCAAATCACCCCTTTTATAGTGCTAAAACTCAAATGGTTTAAAACCACAGAGACGTGGTACATATTTGGAACTTTTTTTTTTTTAACTCAGTTTCCATAAAAAAAAAAAAACTGTCAAACATTGCCAAAGCCAACTATATCTCAAGTCATCACAGTTTTGGATGTTTTCAATTAATGATAATTGAGCCTCGGATAAACCTCATTTACCTACAATACTAATACTACGCAAACCTGAAGCTTTCCTTTAACGGAACCAAAGTCACTATTACCGACCATACATACAATAGCAGAGCTAATGTGAGAACCAAATTAACCCACGACACCTAGAATCATTCGGTCAACTAGGATAAATTCCTTGAAGGCAGCGGCTGTGTCTTATCTGGTTTTGCACTCTTAGTGCTTCATTTACCCAGTGCCTAGCACTTCATAGGCACATCTCAATTGAATTAATGGAAAAAAAAAAAGGAAGTATATGGAAACATTCAAATATTATTTCACACTTTGAAAAAGTTTCCAGTGTATTAAAAATCTGGTTTAACGTGAACCAGATGAAATAGTCAACAGTAATCTTACACTTTAATGACTAAATGCAAAACATACCTCAATTTGCATCTTCAGATGTGTCTTGAAGTTTGACAACAAAGTAAGAAATATTGAAAGAGAAAGCTCAAAAACCTCTGGAACAGATGAGACTCCGTTTTTTGAGAGTGCAACACATAGATACTGCTTAATAGCATTAATAAACATCTCATTAGTCCTGAAAACAGGTCCTGCATTCTGCAGAATGGATAGGAGTAACTGCAATGAAAGAATCTTGGATCGTAACTCATGAGACCTAAAATGTAAAGAAGAAGGCACAGTATATGAACAAGTTTAGCATTATGGTAATAACAGGTTGTTTCAAAGATATTTCCTGGTACCACATAATTTTACAAACATTTTAAATAGAAAGAAAATGAAAACACTAAAACATAAAAAAGAAAGTACAGTATGTAAATAAACATAGCCATAAATAATGGATAACCACAATGTTCCCTTCTACCACATAATTTTACAAACTTTTTTAAATGGTAAAAAAATCATTCACACATTAGTGTGGGGGAGGGTGGAAGTCATTGCTGAAGAGGTCCTGAGTTTCTCTTTGTGGAGATACCAAGTTTTGGAAATGAAAAGCAGTGACAGAAGCACAACATGGCGAATGTAGTTAATTTCAATGAATTGTATATATATCAATGGTTAAAATGGCAAACTTTTTGTTGTATATATTTTACCACAATAACATTTAGAAAAAACATACATGAACAAAAAAATGGAAAAAAAATGAAATAAATATATTTACTAGAAAAAAACTCATTCACAAATATTTATGGTCAACTTATTTTTCCAATGGAAAAGAAAAAATAATTTGAAGAGATATGCCTTGTTGCTTTCTTTCACAATCATACTTCTGTTTAAAAATCACCATGAACTTCTTAAATTAAGTGCCATATTCAGTGTATGATAGTTCCAATGTACTTTTTTCCTAGGTACGCTACTTCAAAATCCCAAACATCAATAAAAAGTTTTGGTTACGTTAACAAGTTACAGCACTATTTCAAGCTTACTGTTTCAGTAACCATTTTGATTATTTTTGTTGTTCTTTTTTGAACTAAACACAAAGAGGCTTTTAGAACATTTCAAAACTGTATTTCCTAATAGCTTACTCATTTATTCTAAATACTTTTGTAATGAAAAGCTGGAAAACAAAGTTTAAAGCTTAATTTAAAAGTACTATTTTTCGTGAAAAATGTACGTCTGCCGTGCTTCTGATCAATATCTAGCATTTTAATGATCAAATATCACAACTTTTTTCTCCCACAGGAACATGTCTCTGAAGATCAACAGGCGATTGATCCCAGGCAACATTTCAAATGCAGGACATACATAATTGCCCTAGCAGCTGGTGCTTTCTTTTATGTCTTTTCGTTTAAATCCTAAATGCTACATTCAGCCACGTTTACACAGTACAGTAAACTTAATTGCTACTGATTTCTACTTTAAATTTTTCAGAGTTACAAGGGTCAAGTAATTGAACGACCAGAACTCTAACAAGCAATATTTACTTTTATGTAATTGGGTATCACAAAAAACTAACTTTTTTGAAATAATATCAGAGCCAACAGCGTGGCTCATAATTTTACGGTCATGTTTTGAAGAAGACTATTCTTTTTTTTTTTATTCTTGAGTCTAAGAATATGGGCAGCAAATATATTAGAACAAAATGCTCAGATGAATCAAGTCAGAACCACCAAGAGGTAAGAATCTGAATAGCTATGGGAAAAAAAGGTGAGCCAATCGAGCCATCCAGTATCTTCCCTTCATATTCTCTTCTACCTCTATTTCCTAGTTTAGGTCACACTTATCACCCTTTTGTTCAATTTCTATGTAATTAAATCTTGCAACTTATCATCCTCTAACATACGAGTTTTTGTTAGAAAAAGTATATTTTCTTTTTATTTGTATTCCCACCATTCAAAATATGTCTTGTACATGGTATGTGCTCAAAAACAATTGAATTTATTCATGCATTCATGCAAACTTTTATGAAGTACCTGCTATTTACAAGGCACTAAGAATGAAGAAATAATCAAATGGTTTCTTATCTTAATACACAACAAATCATGCTTTTGATTGGCAAAAGAGGCTGGAAACATTAGATTTGAGGTTTTTCCTCGGGTAGTTTCAAATATAATCCAAACATAAAGAACATTTCCTAGATCGTCATGTTAGCAAGATAGCAAAATATAAAAGAGAAGCGACAAAAAAAAAAAAAAAAAAAAAACCCAAAATTACATAACTACGAAGTCTCACTGATTTTGGCAAAACCATTCAAGATAAAAAAATTTTCTTTTTTTTAAAAGGGCAGGAAATGTGATCTCTTTAAGTATTCAATTATAATGTTTAATGACCCTGATGGTCAAGGTCCTTTCTAAGTTCAAACAAAATTTCCTATTTGGTTTAAATATTTTTAAATAATTAATTAATTTGCACTTTCCAGAACACTTTTAGATTAAAAAAAAAAATAGTACTCAAAATTCATATACTACTTTTTTCCTTTTCATTCTTAGCATTTTGAGAAATTCCCTCTTTACTGTTTCTAGCATGTTTTCAAATGTCATCTTTCACAATCAGTTTCAGAAAATTAAATATTGAGGCTTTTAACATCCATAACATTTTAAAATCATGGTGAAAATGGTCTTCAGCAATAACAACAAATTCTTAAATTATTTCCTTCTTACAGCCAATTCAGAAGATGTCAAAATGATCAACTTTTGATAAGGAATTGAAAATACTAAAAACATTCTTTTAAAGTATATCAGGTATAAGGACATACATGCTGCAATTTAGACAACCCCATTCCTTTTTTGTAAAGTTTATATTGTCAAAAATAAATAAATAAATCTCTCAGGATTTGGGCCAAAAATTTTTTCTAGGATTTTAGTCTCCTGGGCCTAAAATATGTTTCTCCCCTGAATCAGTACAACGTGAAAAAACAAAACTATACAAAATCTGACAAACGTGTTTTTTATACTAACCGTCTCAGGTTTTTCCTTCTTAGTTGGCACTTAGGAACGGAAATGCTCTAGGGTTTATTTTCAACTGAAGTAGTGTTGCTTGCACTTCCTCTATTTTAATATCTCTTTCTTAAAATCAAACAGGCCTTCACCAAAGTTTCTCTCTCCAGAAAGTTCTCAAATTGTCATACTGTAATACATCATGCTACTACATTAGAGGGAAAGCCTGGTAGCGAAGTGGCTAAGTGCTACAGCTGCTAACCAAAGGGTCAGCAGTTCGAATCTGCCAGGCGCTTCTTGGAAACTCTATGGGGCAGTTCTACTCTGTCCTATAGGGTCGCTATGAGTCAGAATTGACTTAACGGCAATGGCTTTGGTTTTGGTTTTACTACATTAGAGAGGCAGGTCACTCTAATAGCCCAAACTCAATCTAAAGCAGTAACTAATTAGAGTTGAACCACATGTTAATAGAGGCAATTAGCTACAGATTTCATATCCTCCTCCTATTCCTGTCTTTCTTTCTTCCTCTGTAGTTTCAGATTAATAGAGACCAATTGTGCCTTAGATGGCCACCTGCAAGCTTTTATGACCCCAGTCACTACAAAATGAACTAGGAGGTAGAACAGAAGCAGTAAACAAGTCAATATGGCCAATTAACTGGGATGTCCCATGAAACTATGACCCTAAACCTCCAAACCAAGGAACCAAATCCCATGAAGTGTTTGGTTGTACTTTTTTTTTTTTTTCCTCTAGTTGTTATAAAAATATCTGTCTTATTTGTCTCATGGTTATAATAGAAATACTACAAGTGGATGGCTTTAACAAAGAGAAATTTATTCTCTCACAGTTTAAGAGTGCCACCTCTAGCGGAAGGCTTTCACTTTGCTGGCTCTGGAAGAAGGTCCTTGTCATTGATCTTCCCCTGGTCTAGGAGCTTCTTGGCACAGGAACCTCGGGTCTAAACAATGTTTTCTACTCCTGGTGCTGCTTTCTTGGTAGTATTAGGTCCCCCTGTCTCTCTGCTCATTTCTCTCTTTTATATCTCAAAAGAGATTAATTTAAAACACAACCTAATCTTGTAGATTGAGTCTTCCCTCATTAATATAACTGCCGCTAATCCCACCCTATTAACATCATAGAGATAGGATTTACAACACATAGGAAAATCGTATCACATGACAAAATGGTAGACAATCACACAATGCTGGGAATCATAGCCTAGCACATTTTTTTCAGGGACATAATTCATTCCATAATAATATCTATCACACAACTTCTGCCAATTCAACTTTTTACAAAAAATCCCATTGCCGCTGAGTCGATTCCAACTCACAGTGACCCTAAAGGACAGAGTATAAATGCCCCATAGAGTTTCCAAGGAGCGCCTGGTGGATCTGAACAGCCCACCTTTTGATTACCAGCCATAGCTCTTAATCACTATGCCAGCAGTGTTTCCAAACTTTTTACTGGTGAACAACTTACTGGCAGCAATTACAATAATCAGCTGTGCAACCCTACCCTTAATCAAAGCGATTTTTCCATCACCGTTTATCCCTCTTTTCACCCCTCCTTCCCACCCCTGGTAACCACTAATAAACTTTGGTCTCTATACATTTGTCTTTTCTTGTCTTTTTATATAAGTGAGGTCATACAGTATTTGTCCTTTTGTGATTGGCTTATTTTGCTCAGCATAATGTCTTCAAGTTCCATCCACACAGGTATCAAGACTTCATTTCTCCTACTGGCTGAGCAGTATTCGGTTGCATGTATGTACCACATTTTGTTTATCCATTCATCTGCTGGACATTTAGGTTGTTTCCACCTTGTGGCTACTGTGAATAGTGCTGCAATGAACATTGGTGTACAAGTCTCTTTTTCGAGTTTCTGCTTCCAAGTCTTTCGGGTATATACCTAGGAGTGGAATTGCCTGGTCATATGATATGGCTATTTTTAGTTTTTTGAGGAACCACCACACTGTTTTCCACAATGGCTGTACGATTTTGCTAAGGGTTCCAATTTACCCCAACCCTCACCAACATTTGTTATTTTCTATTTTTATCATCTCAGCCATCCTAGTGGGAGTGAAATTGTATCTCACTGCAATTTTGATTTGCACCTATAGGGTCACTATGAGTCAGAATCAACTCAATGGCACAGGTTTGGTTTTTTGGTTTTGGATGGCTAATGACACTGAGTATATTTTTATGTGTTTGGTGCCATATGAATATCCTCTTTGGTGAAATATCTATTCAAGTCCTTTGCTCATTTTATGATGGGGTTATTTGTCTTTTTTGTTGTTAATTTGTTGACGTTTTATATATATTTTGGTTATTACATTCTTTTTGGATATATGGTTTCCAAGCAGCCCTGGAGGCGCACTGGTTAAGAGCTACGGCTGCTAACCAAAAGGTCGGCAGTTTGAATCCACCAGGCGCTCCTTAGAAACCCTACGGGGCAGTTTTACTCTGTCCTACAGAGTCACTATGAGTCAGAATCGACTTAAGACAACAGGTTTTTGGTATTGTATATGGTTTCCAAAGATATTCTCCCACTTGGTAGCCTGTCTTTTTACTTTTTTGGTGAAGTCTTTTGATGAAGTTTTTAATTTTTATGGGATCTTACCTATTTTTTCTTTTGCTGCTTTTGCTTTTGTTATTATATTGCATAATCCATTGCTAAAAGCTAGAACTGACAGCATTGCCCCTGCTTATTCTAAGAATTTCACTGTTTTAGTTTGTACATTAGGTCCTTAATCCATTTTGATAAATCAATATTTTTGATGGGAATCAGTCAATGATTCCTATCCCAAAGTACTTCCTAGGGCATTTTGTAAGACCTTAACGAATACATATTATCTTATGACTGTAGGATTTCTTTTAGGTTTCATCATCTTTTGAAGCAGCTTTCAGAAGCCTAGCCTGAAGCTAGGAAGCAGAGCTACCTGAGCTCCGAAGTTCCTTATAATACTGCGATTTAAAAAAAAAAAAATTTTATTCATACACTCACTCATCAGACCCTCATTCACTCAATCATTCAGTAATATTTATTGAGCACCAACTGTGTATCAGGCACTATTCTACGATGCTGTCTGTACCCTTTGGGAAACAGTGCAAGATACCTACTCCAGCAGTTTTTGTACTCAACTGTTTCTCAATCCCTTTTTTTTTTTTTTTAAAGTTCAAGAGTAAAACAGCCCTAAAAATTTTAGTTGGGTCCTACAGGACAAGGAGAATAAAATAAAACCCAAAGATTATCTGAATACAAGTAGACACATGAGACTATATGTTGGCATCTCCTGTCTCGAGAGAAGATTAAAGGGCAGAGGAGGTCAGAAGCTGGCCGAATGGACACTAAAAGACAGAGCGGAGGGAAGGAGTGTGCTGTCTCATTAGGCGGAGAGCAATGAGGAGTATATAGCAAGGTATATATAAATTTTTGTATGACAGAGTGACTTGATTTGTAAACTTTCACTTAAAGCACAATTAAAAAAAAAGGTTATGTTAATAACTCCAACCTTTAAAAAACAAACAAACTGTATTTGTCAGTCTGAACAACTAGTGACTTACTTTGGATCTGGTGGTCCATCTGACAGGGGTTTCATTGACAATTTACATAATGACCTGAATACTAGAAAGGCATCCTTTTGTAAAATGTGGGAAAACTTAGCACCAGGTGAAGGTCCTGAAGAATTTCCAGATTCCTAAACAAGTTAACACACCATGAAAATAAAGACATTTGTGAGTACAAAGTAATTTTAGCTTTCTAATGTATTTTATATCATTCAGTAATATAGTGAGGCTTACCCCATCCAACAGAAGGGAACCAGATGAAGAATTTGCCATTCTTTAGTCTGACACACCGCCCCACCCCCAACAATAAATTAATACTTGTAAAAGAATTGCATTCTTCTTAAATATTTCCTCTTTGCCACAAAATAAACTCTTAAAATACACCCAACTCATAGAATTACTGACAAAAAAACTAGCTCACGCCCTGACAAGATACCTTATTGAAAGGCCTAAATTATGCTTTCTTCTACCTGTTATTGTGTTTTATATTTTTTTCTATTTTACTTTTTATCTACTCTTGAGCAGACATAACACAATAGAGACTGTCAAGGCAATGTTTAAAAGCTGGTATTTGCCAAAGGTCAGCAAGGCCAGAAAACCTGCCCCTGTATATGGGGCACTAACTTAGGGCAGGACTCTCTTATCTAGAAAGATAAGGATAAAAACATACATAATATATGGAGGGAATGATAAGGAGGACCTGTTACTACCATAGTAGTAAGGTCACTACAGCCTTGAGCAAAGGTAAGACAAAATTCCCCAAACTTCTGAAAGTTCTTTCTCATCCTAGGATACCAGAATTAGCCTGTAAATATATGATAAGAATATTCTTTTTCAATTGGGCAGAGGTGAAGGGAAGATGGGAACCCAGATGAGACACACCTTAAAGCTGGAAATTCAGCTGTCAACATTGGAAGGGGATAAACTGCTCTGGTTTATATCAACGAAAAAAAAAGTTTTTTGTTCTCCCAAACTGAAATCTGTCAGCATCATCAACTGGAGATATTCTCTACAAGGTGTTGGTAACTGATGTATCTGTAAGATTAATGAGATGCACCCCCAACACACACACACACACATATACCTGAGTATCATTGGAAGAGACAGACAGTCTGTCATCAGGTAAGGATGGTGTATATGCAACAGAAATTGGTGTTCCAGGAATTCCATTTGCTTGAATATTTTCACTGTCACTGCCATCCTCTAAAGTTCCAACATTGCCATCTGTACTTGCATTTACAGTAGTCCCGTCTCCCATATCTAAAATGACAAGAAAATCACACAAAATATATATGAATTCACTAAAGTGTATTTAATTAAAAAGCATACAGTATTTAAAATCAAACAGTAGCAGAAAAGCAATACGAGTAATATGTATTGACACCACTAAAGGTTACCAGAGTTACTAGTAAATACGCATTTGAAATATGTTCAAATATAATCTTTAAATTGCTCTGGCAATGAAATACATTCAGTTGATGAAAGGCTAACTGGTATGTGCCAAAACAAATTGTACTTTCAGCCCATATTAGCGTTTACTAACTGGGTTCTGATGGATGCTAACACCTTGACATGTTAACAAAAGTTCCTCAAAATAAATCCCTTATCAAATAAGCTTAGGAAATGCTGGGAAACAGGTTTCCTTATTACAGCCTGTTATCTGTTAATACGCACTGAGCTCTTCAAAGGAGATACACAATACGTAGTGTTCCCAAAATTTATTTCACTAGTTACTCTCCTCCCTTTTTTGGGAATATCTCTAAGAACGTGTGTTCGTAGGAACACAGCTTAGAAATGATGACCTGTATCACCGCACATTTTTCATTATGTTATGCTGAGTAATCATATGGGTAATTAATATAAACAGAAACAAGGAACTTCTAGTAGAACAAACATAGATGATGCAATTAATACCTAGTCCCAGAACTACTCTAGATGCAGCTGCTTAAAAAAAAGGAGCACATACATGTCTATGGCCATAACCCAGTAGTTATCCGGCAGGAAATTGTTCCTTTCATGATAACACTGAAAGAAAACTGTAAATCAGCATGAGGGGAAAATACTGTATTATAAGGAACACAGGTTTTGGAGTATGAAAGGCCTGTGTTTCAGTCATGTCTCTACCATTTAACTGGTAAGTTATTTCATCTTTCTTTGCCTCAATTTCTTCATCAGCAAAATAGAGATAATAACGTCTATGCGATTCACCATATACACACACATATATAAAAAACACAATTTGTGCTCAGTAAGTGGAACTATTATTAATTTCATTAACTGATAACACGTCTCCAACTTCTGAGTGATTCAAGCAATGAATGGAGTAGCAGCTTCTGGTGTTTTTATCCTAAAGCTGCTTTCTGTTCTCCAAATGAGAATACTCTGGGATTGATTAAGAGGGATAATTCCAAACTATGTTTTACACTTAACAAGTATGATATGAAAAACATATTCAGTGATAAAATACATCTGGGAAACTCTAAGTTACACAGAACAGTTGCTTTCCAAGCAGACCTTTTGGAGCTTTAACATGCTGGTGTTCAATATGCTAAATATTATTATAACTCTTATTATTAAATGTATATATTACATATACACATTTGTGATACTGGAAATGTGCTGTGCTTCAAAATAAGCGGCAGCATTCCTCTCTATTGTTTCTGTATTTCCCCAGGAAAGGAAGAGGTACGCACAGCCCTGGTCCTTCTTATCTCTCCGCCTGTGATGACTCAGAAGAGGGTCCGCCCAAGGCCAAGGATACAGACTTGGACTGCTCACCTTCCAGGAAAAACAGCCAAGAATGCCATGGCATCTGCTTTCAAGTCTCTATGGATTCTTACCTGGAAAGGGGACTACACTAATTCTATATACAGGTAGTCCCTAACTTACAATGTACTTTAGTTTATGACAAAGCGCACTCACGACTATCCGCCGTTTTTGGTTTTTTTTTGGTACATCTTATCCTCAATAATATGTACTACATACAATGTTGCAATGTACAATTTGCTGATGCTATCATTCTCATGTTAACCCCCAAAGACAAATAAAGATCAGATTTATAAAGACACCGATAATAAAAGGCAGTAATAATGAAAACCAAAAAAAAAAAAGGGGGGGGGGTATTCAACTTGCTGAGTTCCTATTTAAGTAAGTCAGAACCGACTTATAACAGAGTAGTAGTTGGAACAGAACCCCGTCTTAAGTCAGGAACTACCTGCATAGAGAATGCTTATATGCAAAGAATTCTCTAGATGAGAAATTTAATGCTGATTATTAGAAACTGAGTTCCTATTTAATTCTCCAAACACTTACTCCAGACGGTTTTCTCTCTGTACCCCATTACATCTCCTTCCACCTACCTTTATAGCTGGTTTCCACCTTCTCTTTAGGTAATGTAAAATGAGCTCTTTCTCCTTTCCCCCACAAAATTCCCTGGCATTTATAATAATCTTTTTTCTTCCCTCTCATTTCAGAGGAAAACATTCCTTTACATTTCTAAGGTGAGCAATTTATTTGCCCTCAAATTTCATCTCTTCTTGCCTTCAGTAGTACTCTTTTAACATTACATTTTCATTTCTGTGCACCCCACTTTTACCCAATAAATGCACTCAATCTCTTGAGTCTAAAGAAAAAAAAAAAATCAACTTTGCCACACCTCAGCTACTATTTTCCTCCCTCTTTTTATCAAGTTTCCCAAAAGAATAATCCATACTTTGATATTATTTTCCTCTCCATTCTGAGGAAATTTCTCCAAGGAAAACATTTTCTGACATCATTTTCAGACTTTGACACCATACAGCCTTGGGTTGAAATCTTGATTTTATCACTTCCTAACAAGTTAACTTAATCTCTTAGTGCTTTAATTTCCTCATTTGTGAAAAAATGATAATAGTACCAAAATCTTCCAAATTTTCCAGAGGATTAAATGAATGTTTAAAAAAAAAAAAAGCATGTGAAACAAGTTTTGGTACACAGTAACTAAAGTAAAGTATTATTATTCACTATGTTTCTCCTCTAATTTATCTTCTAATTGTCCCATAAAACATAAATGCTGACTTCTGGTTTCAAGGTGGTGAACTGGGCCTACTAATTTACCTTTTTCTCCATTGACAAATCCCACTGAAATTACTACAAAAACATAAGCAAGAGATAAAATCTGTAACAGCATTGAAAACTAAGGAGGACACTATCAACGGACCAAAAGCTTTGAGGAATTTCTAGAAAATATGAAGCAGATATTTTATATCAAGGGAAAAGTCAGTAATATTGAATTGCCTGTGACTGAACACGTGCTCAAAGACTAACAGAATCATATCAAAAAGATCCAGGAAATGGCTTGAAGGGGTTCCCACTGGCCATATCTGGAACAAAGAATAACAATGATAAAGGACTGTAACACATCAAATAATAAAAGAATTACTGAGTCCATAGTATTTTTTTAAGGAGGGAAGGAAGAGAAGCTCTGTTCTCCATGAAAATGTCAATTAGTGCTAGAATCAGATAATTGCTATATTGCTACCCAATGCAATATCTAAGTTCGGGAAGGATATCAAAGGATGCTAATACCATTGAGTAAATGAATTTTCATATGGTCTCAAAGTATCCCCCTTAGATTACTTTTTAATTACAAAGGGAAAAACGTTCTTTTACATTGGAGAGATCTGGTGGTCACCTCTTAAATCAAAAGACTGAAGAACATCACCAAAGTGGGGCAAACTGTCATCATGTACTAACTAATATGATGTAATAAGTACCAATGTCACCTATGCTGTAAAACTGCTTATTGTAAATCTAATCATAAGGAAACTATTATATCAATCCAAAATATGGAACATTCTACAAAACAGTTAACTGAGACTCTTTAAAAAAATAAATGTCATGAAAGATGTGGAAAAAAAGGCAATAGGGCTTCTTCTAGACTGAAAAGATCAAAGAGACATAACAATCAAATGCATTGAGCGTACGCAGATTGGGGCCTGGACTTAGAAAAGGGGAGGGAAGGAGGGAGGCTGTAAGAGACACAATTTGGAACTGGGAAAATTTTTTAGTATATGTTTATTAGATATTCTTCAAATAGTGTTAATTTTCCTAAATATGAAACAGAACTGGGGTCCTGTAGAACGCCCTTATTCTTAGAGGATCTACGCTGAGGTTTTTAGTGGTGAGATGTCATGATGTACACGATCACTTTAGAAATGGATCAGCAAAGACAACACACACACATATACATACATACTATTCATGTGTGTATTTGAAGACACAGAAAGTAAATGCAGCAAAACTGTTAACAAATTAATGAATCTAGATTAAAAATAAACAAACAAAAAAACCAAACTCGTTGCAACTGAGTCGATTTTAACTCATAACGACCCTATACGACACAGTAGAACTGCCCCATAGGGTTTTTCCAAGGAGTGCCTAGTGGATTCGAACTGCCGACCTTTTGGTTAGCATCCGTAGCTCTTAACCACTACACCACCAGGATTTCTGAATCTAGATAAGCAGTATACAAGTGTTCACTGTACTTTCTTTAAACTTTTTACTAGCCCTGAAAAATATCTCCAAAAAAAAAGTTGCAGAAAAATAAAAAAGGACTTTTACTTTCACTTCATACTTTGCATCATCTATAAAAAGGGCTAGAAAACTTTTTCTATAAAGGGCCAGGTAGTAAATACTTTATGGTCTCTGTCACAACTACTCAACTCTGCCTTTGTAGCACAAAAGCAGCCACAGGCAATACATAAACAGATGAGCACGGCTATGTTTCAATAAAACTTTTTTTTTTTTAAACAAAAATAGCGAAATAGATTTGGCCTCTGGTCAACCGCTGAACTATATTTTCAAAGAATCCGTGGACACAGTTCCTTTCCTGATCATAATTTGTTTTTTAAAAAATTCATACTCTGCAAGATCATGGTCTTTTCTTTATTCTCTACAGTTTCCCACTTCAAAATCTTATGGCTTCAACTCTCAATTTAAACGAAAGACTCACTTTTGATATTCTGTCTTGATATCTCTTAGGCAGAGTTCTATCTTTCTATTACATATTCCATAAACATTTCTGCATGAAAGGCTCACGTGATGATCAAAATTCAATACATCAAAATAAAAATTAGTGCCTTTTTTCCCACGCCAATTTTTGCTCCAATAGATTCCATTCTACCAACAGTACCACCGTCTGCCTACTCATTCATGCTCAAAAATTAGGAAAGCATCTGTGCAGGAAAGAACAAACAAAGAGGCGGGGCCAAGATGGCAGAGTACTCAGACACTTCCGGTGATCCCTCTTACAAAAAAGACCCGAAAAAACAAGTAAAGCAATTATACGTATGATAAGTTAGGAGCCCTGAACATCAAAGGCAAAGTTCGGAAATCGGACTAAGCGGCGGGGGGAGGGACGGTTCAGAGAGGGTGACGAGTTGCTGGACCTGACTTAGCAGGAACCGGAGCCTCTCAGGCACAATCCCGTCACGATCGCGGTGGGGCTGGCGGTGTTCAGGATGTGAGTCCCTCAGGGAGACACAGTGAGCCGCACAGTCTACTCACGCCTCTGTAATCAGAGAACAGTGCTCTTGGCAAAAGCTAAGTACTTAAGTCTATTTTATTGTGCCCCCAGCCGGCAAGCCGGCGTCAGCGGTGGTCGATTTTCCTGGTCCCGAGATATACTCTGCTGTGCGCCCTGAACCACTCTCCCACCCTTGGAGAAGGAATAAATTAACAACTGCAGAAAACATAATCTGCAGATACCCCTAAGCTAGGAACTCAGGGCACAAGCAGCTCCTGGCCAGGCACAAATGGTCCATGGACTTTGAATGCCTTTCACCCCTGCATGGACCTGTATGGGCCCATTTCAGAGATGAGACCCTTGCTGACAGACTGCAACAGTATATGTGCATGAGATCTGTCTTTAACTGTTTCAGCTGTGTGGTGGAGAGGAGCGATTTTGACATCTAACACCACTCTGCCTATTAAACAGGGTCCTCACCTACCCATATCAGGGGCCTGAGGACTGGTGGCTCCACCCATGCCACCTAGCCACCCAAGACAGGGGCCCATGGATAAATGATGTCTCCCAGTCCTTACAACTAAAAGCACTGGGTGCCCATGGTCCAGCTGCATGATCCATCCCCCTGTGCACTCTAGGAAACAGGGACGTGCTTTCCTCACAAAAACTCAGGGGATGGTTGTCAGCCTTCTGCCTTGCTCAGTGTGACTCCCTGCTGCAACCAGATACCTGTACCTACACCAGTCACCACTGCTCCTCTAAGACTGTAGGACAGAGCCTGCACTGCACACTTGGCAATCAACTACCTGGACACCTGAGCTGAATCCATACAAGAAAAGTGACAGGACTCCTAAGCTCACATGCCTGGTAACAGCTCTAGCCATCTGGTGACAGGAAGTTAGAGCTTCAAAGGTGCAAATAATCAAGTTAGCTCTCTCAAGCAGCCTATTTCGGCATATGAATACAGAACAAAGCAAGAAGCTAGGATACAGTGAATAAATATAAAATAAATTAATACAATAACTTATAGATGGCTCAGAGCCAAGAGTCACTATCAAATCACATAAACTAGCAGAAAATGATCACTTCAACAAGCTCTCAAAACAAAGAATCAAGGACTCTTCTGGACAAAGAGGTATTCCTGGAATTAGCAGAGGCAGAATACAAAAGAATAATAAACAGAATTCTTCAAGAGATTAGGCAAAACACAGAACAAGCCAAGGAACATGCAGATAAAGCAGTGGAGGAAATTTAGAAGATTATTCAAGAGAATAATAAAAATTTAATAGGCTGCAAGATTCCACAGAGAGACAGCAATCAGAACTTCAGAAGATTAACAATAAAATTTCAGAATTACACAACTGAATAGAAAGTCAGAGAAGCAGAACTCAGCAAACTGAAGGCAGAATTAGTGAGACTGACGAATAAACACTTGGCACCAAAATACTTGAAGGAAAATCAGATAAAACTTTTTTTTAAAATGAAGAAACCCTAAGAATCACATGGGACACTATCAAGAGAACTAACCTACGAGTAACTGGAACACCAGAACACGAAGGGAGAACAGAAAATACAGAGAACTGTCGAAGATTTGTTGGCAGAAAACTTCCCTGATATTGTGAAAGATGAGAAGATATCTATCCAAGATGCTCAACAAACCCTACACAAGGTAGATCCCAAAAGAAAGTCAACAAGACATATTATAATCAAACTTGCCAAGCTAAAGGTAAAGAGAATTTTAAGAGCAGCTAAGGATAAACGAAAAGTCACCTATAAAGGAGAGTCAATAAGAATAGGCTTGGACTACACAGCAAAAGCCATACAGGCAAGAAGGCAATGGGATGACAAATGTAAAGCATTGAAGTAAAAAAAAATGACAGCCAAGAATTATATATCCAGTAAAACTGTCTCTCAAATATGAAAGTGAAATTAGGACACTTCCAGATAAACAGAAGTTTAGGTAATTTGCAAAAACCAAATCAAAACTCCAAGAAATACTAAAAGGAATCCTGCAGTTAGAAAATCAATAACATCAGATATTAACCCAAGACCAGAACACGGGACAGAGCAATCAGATATCAACCCAGACAGAGAAATCACAAAAACAAATCAAGATAAAAAAAACACTCAGAATGAGGAAACAGCGATGTCATAATGTAAAAGATGACAAAATTAAATAAATGAAGAGGGACTAAAAATGCAGTCATAGATCTTTCATATGGAGAGGAAGTCAACGTGGCATAAAGAAAAGTTTGGTTTTAACACTAAAAAAACGAGGGCAAATATTAAGGTAACCATATAGGAGACTAACAATCCTACACATCAATATAAAATATAAGAAAAACATAAAGCCTCAGCAAAAACAAAATCAAGGAATAAAAAGATAATATATAAAGAAAAACTACTCAGCACAAAAAATTAAGTGGGACAAAAAAACTGTAAACAACACACAAAAAAGACTTAAAAATGACAGTACTACACTCATACCTATTCATAATTACACTGAATGTAAATGGACTAAAAGCACCAACAAGGAAAGAGAGAGAAGCAAAATGGATTAAAAAAAAAAACGCAATCCAGCTAGCTATATGCTCACAACAAGAGACACACCCTAGACTTAAAGACAGGAACTAAAACTCAAAGGATGGAAAAATATATATCAAGCAAAAAACAATCAAAAAAGAGCAGGAGTGGCAATATTAATTTCTGACAAAATAGGCTTTGAAGTTCAATTCACCATAAAGGATAAGGAAGGACACTATATAATGATTACACGGACAATATGCCAAGATGATATAAACATATAAAATATTTACGTATACAACAACAGGGCTTCAAGACACATAAAACAAACTCTAACAGCATTGAAAAGCAAGAGACAGCTCCACAATAATAGCAGGAGACTTCAACACACCACTTTCGGTAAAGGACAGAACATCCACAGAGAAGCTCAATAAAGACACCAAAACCAAACCCAGTGTTGCTGCGTTGATTCCGACTCATAGCAACCCTACAGGACAGAGTAGAACTGCCCCACAGAGTTTCCAAGGAGAGCCTGGTGGATTCAAACTGCCTACCCTTTGGTTAGCAGCCATAGCACTTAGCCACTACACCACCAGAGTTTCCCAATAAAGACACGGAAGATCTATATGCCGCAATCAACCAAATTGACCTCACAGATATATAGAGAACACTCAACCCAACCGCAGCCAAGTATACTCTTTATTCCAATGCACATGGAACATTCTCTAGAACAGATGACATAACAGTTCACAAAGCAAGCTTTAATAAAATCCAAAACACCGAAATATTATAAAGCATCTTTTCTGACCATAAAGCCATAAAAGTGGAAATCGATAACAGAAAAAGCAGGGAAGAGAAATCAAACACTTGTAAACTGAACAACACCTTGCTCAAAAACAACTGGGTTATAGAAGACATTAAGGATGGAATAAAGAAATAATTCATAGAATTCAATGAGAATGAAAACACTTCCTATCAGAACCTTTGAGATACATGTAAAGCAGTGATCAGAGGTCAACTTATAACAATAAATGCACACATCCAAAAAGAAGGGCCAAAATAAAAGAATTATCCGAACAACTTGAACAAATAGAAAGAGAGCAACAAAAGAAGCCCGCAGGCACCAGAAGAAACAAATAATAAAAATTAGAGCAGCACTAAATGAAAAAGAGAACAGAAAAACAACTGAAAAAGTTAACAAGACCAAAAGCTGGTTCTCTGAAAAAATTAACAAAGCTGATAAACCATTGGCCAAACCAACAAAAGAAAAACATAAGAGCAGACAAATAACCCGAATAAGAAATGAGATGGGAGATATCACAACAGACCCAACGGAAACTAAAAGAATCGTATCAGATTACTATGAAAAATTGTACTCTAACAAACTTGAAAACCTAGAGGAAATGGATGAATTTTTAGAAACACACTACCTACCTAAACTAACACAAACAGAGGTAGAACTACTAAATAAACCCATAACAACAGAACAGATTGAAAAGGTAATTAAACAACTCCCAACAACAACAACAAAAAAAAACCCTGGCCCTGACGGCTTCACTGGAGAACTCTACCAAACATTCAGAGAAGAGTTAACACTAATACTACTAAAGGTATTTCAGAACATAGAAAAGGATGGAATACTCCTAAACTCATTCTATGAAGCCAGCGTAAACCTGATACCAAAAACCAGGTAAAGACACTACAAAAAAAGAAAATTACTTACCTATAAAAAAAAAAATAGCCCTCATAAACTTAGGCTAAAAAATCCTCAACAAAATTCTAGCCAATAGAATTCAATGACATATCAAAAAATTAATTCACCATGACAAACCAGGTATGCAGGGATGGTTCATTATTAGAAAAACAATCAATGTAATCCATCATATAAATAAAACAAAAGACAAGAACCACATGATCTTATCAATTGATGCAGAAAAAGCATTTCACAAAGTTCAACACCCATTCATGATAAAAAACTCTCAGCAAAATGGGTATAGAAGGAAAACTCCTCAACATACCAAAGGGCATTTATACAAAGCGAACAGCCAACATCATCCTAAATGGAGAGATTCTAAAAGCATTCCCCTTGAGAAAGGGACCTAGATAGACAAGAATGCCCTTTATCACCACTCTTATTCAGCATTGTGCTGGAGGTCCTAGGCAGAGCAATTAGGCTAGATAAGGAAATAAAGGGCATCCAGATTGGTAAAGAAGAAGTAAAAGTATCTCTATTTGCAGATGACATAATCTTATACACAGAAAACCCTAAAGAATCCTCAAGAAAACTACTGAAACTAATAGAAGAATTCAACAGAGTATCAGGATACAAGATAAACATACAAAAATCAGTTGGATTCCTCTACACCAACAAACAGAACAAATAGAAGTGGAAATCACCAAATCAATACCATTTACAGTGGCCCCCAAGAAGATAAAATACTTAGGAATAAATCTTATCAGAGATGTAAAAGACCTATACAAATAAAACTACAAGAAACCAAAAAAGACCTACATTAAGTGGAAAAACATACCCTGCTCATGGATAGAAAGACTCAACATTGTAAAAATGTCTATTCTACCAAAAGCGATCTATAGATACACACAATCCCAATCCAAATTACCACGACTTTTTTTTTAATGAGATAAACAAATCACCAACGTCATACGGAAAAGGAAAGAGGTCCCAGGTTAAGTAAAGCATTACTGAAAAAGAAGAACAAAGTGGGAGACCTCACTCTACCTAATTTTAGTACCTATTACACCGTCACAGTAGTCAAAATAGCCTGGTACTGGTACGGTAACAGAAACATAGACCAATGGAACAAAATTGAGAATCCAGACATAAATCCATCCACATATGAGCATCTGATATTTGACAAAGGCCCAAAGTCCACTAACTGGGGAAAAGACAGCCTCTTTAACAAACCGTGCTGGCATAACTGGATATCCATCTGCAAAAAAATGAAACAAGACCCATACATCACACCATGCACAAAAACTAACTTGATACGGATCAAAGATCTAAATATAAAATCTAAAACGATAAAGATCATGGAAGAAAAAATAGGGACAATGCTAGGAGTTCTAATACACGGCATAAAGAGTATACAAAACATACTAACAATGCAGAAGAGAAACTAGATAACTGGGAGCTCCTAAAAACCAAACACCTACCCTCATCCAAAGGCTTCACAAAAAAAGAGAAAAAGATTACCTACAGGCTGGGAAAAAGGTTTTAGCTGTGACATTTCCGATCAGTACCTGATCGCTAACATCTACCTGATACTGAAAAAACTCAACTACAAAAAACATAAACAACCCAATTAAAAAATAGGGAAAGGATATGAACAGGCACTTCACTTAAGAGGACATTCAGATAGCTAACACATGCGTGAGAAAATGCTCACAATCATTAGCCATTAGAGAAATGCAAATCAAAATGACAATGATATTCCATCTCACTCCAACAAGACTGGCATTCATCTAAAAAACACAAAATAATAATGCTGGAGAGGTTGTGGAGAGATTGGAACACTTATACACTGCTGGTGGGAATGTAAAATGGTACAACCACTTTGGAAATCGATTTGGCTCTTCCTTAAAAAACTAGACATAGAATTACCATATGATCCAGCAATCTCACTCCCTGGAATCTATCCTAGAGAATTAAGAGCCTTCACACAAACAGATATATGCACACCCTTGTTCACCACAGCACTGTTAACAATGGCAAAAAGATGGAAGCAACCAAAGCGCCCACCAACTGATGAATGGATAAATAAATTATGGTATATTCACACAATGGAATACTACGCAACGATAAAGAACAAATGATGAACCCCTGAAACATTTCACACCATGGAGGAATCTGGAAGGGATTATTCTGAGTGAAATTAGTCAGTTGCAAAAGGGCAACTATTGTATAAGATCACAATTATAATAACTGAAGAAACAGTTTAAACAGAGAAGAAAATATTTTTTGATGATCATGAGAGGGGTGAGGGAGGGAGGAAGAGGGGTTTTCACTAATTAGATAGTAGATAAGAAATATTTTAGGTGAAGGGAAAGACAACACACAATACAGAAGAGGTCAGCACAACTGGACTAAACTAAAAGCAGTTACCTGAATAAACTGAACACTTTGAAAGCCAGCGTACCGGGGCAGGGGTTTGGGGACCATGGTTTCAGGGGACATCTAGGTCAATTGGCATAACAAAATCTATTAAGAAAACATTCTGCATCCCACCTTGGAAAGTGGCTATTAGGGTCATAAAGGCTAGCAAGTGGCCATCTAAGATGCATCAATGGGTCTTGACCCACTGGGAGCAAAGGGGAATGAAGAACACCAAAGACACAAGGTAATAATGAGCCCAAGAGACAGAAAGGACCACATAAACCAGAGACTACATGAGCCTGAGACCAGAAGAACTAGATGTTGCCCGGCTACAACTGATGACTGCCCTGACAGGGAATGCAACAGAGAGGTCCTGAGGGAGTGGGAGAGCAGTGGGATGCAGACCCCTAATTCTCATAAAATGACCAAACTTAATGGTCTGACTGAGTCTGGAAGGGCCCCGGAAGTCATGGTTCGCAAACCTTCTGTTAGCCCAAGACAAGAACCACTTCCAAACCCAACTCTTCAGACAGGGATTGGACTGGACGATGGGACAGAAAATGGTGCTGGTGAAGAATGAGCTTCTTGGATCAAGTGGACACATGAGGCTATGCAGGCATCTCCTGTCTGGAAGGGAGATGAGAGAGCAGAGGGGGTCAGAAGCTGTTCGAATGGACATGAAGATAGAGAGTGGGGTGAAGGAGTGTGCTGTCTCATTAGGGGGAGAACAATCAGGAGTATACAGCAAGGTGTACATAAGTTTTTGTATGAGAGACTTACTTGATTTGTAAACTTTCACTTAAACCACAATAAAAATAAAAAAAAAAAAAAAATTACTAACAATGTAGAAACACCAGAAGAGAAACCAGATAACGGGAAGCTCCTAAAAGTCAAACACCTATCCTCATCCGAAGACCTCACCAAAAGAATAGAAGAACTGGGAAAAAGTTTTTAGCTATGGCATTTCCAATCAGCATCTGATCTCTAAAATCTACATAATACTGCAAAAACTCAACTACAAAAACACAACCCAATTAAAAAATGGGCAAAGGATCTGAACAGGCACTTCACCAAAGAAGACATTAAGGCATCTAACAGATACATGACAAAATGCTCTTGATCATTAGCCATTAGAGAAATGCAAATCAAAACTACAATGAGATTCCACCTCACTCCAACAAGGCTGGAATTAATCCAAAACAAAACAAAATAATAAATGTGGGAGAGGTTTTGGAGAGACTGGAACACTTACACACTCCTGGTGGGAATGTAAAACGGTACAATTATTTTGGAAATCGATTTGGCGCTTCCTTTAAAAACTAGAAAGAGAACTACCATATGATCTAGCAATCCCACTTCTCTGAATATATCCTAGAAAATAAGAGCCTTCAAATGAACCTATACACGCATACGCATGTTCATTGCAGCACTGTTGACAATAGCAAAAAGATGGAAGCAACCAAGGTGCCCATCAATGGATGAATTGATAAATGTTGTTGTTGTTAGGAGCCGTGGAATTGGTTCTGACTCATAGCGATGCCGCGCACAACAGAATGAAATGCTGCCCGGTCCTGAGCCAATCTCAGAATTGTTGCTACACTTAAGCTCATTGTTGCAGCCACTGGGTCAATCCACCTCATTGAGGGTCTTCCTCTTTTCTGCTGACCCTGTACTCTGCCAAGCATGATGTCCTTCTCCAGGGACTTGTCCCTCCTGACAGCATGTCCAAAGTATGTAAGACACAGTCTCGCCATCCTTGCCTCTAAGGAGCATTCTGGCTGTACTTCTTCCAAGACAGATTTGTTCACTCTTTTGGCAGTCCATGGTATATTCAATATTCTTCTCCAACACAACTCAAAGGCATCAATTCTTCTTCAGTCTTCCTTATTCTTTGTCCAGCTTTCACATGCATATGATGTGATCGAAAATACCATGGTTTGGGTCAGGCGCACCTTCGTCTTCAAGGTGACATTTTTGCTCTTCAACACTTTAAAGACGTCCTTTGCAGCAGATTTACCCAATGCAATGCGTCTTTTGTTTTCTTGACTGCTGCTTCCATGGCTGTTGATTGTGGATCCAAGGAAAACGAAATCCTTAACAACTTCAATCTTTTCTCCGTTTATCATGATGTTGCTCACTGGTCCAGTTGTGAGGATTTTTGTTTTCTTTATGCTGAGGTACAATCCATACTGAAGGCTGTGGTCTTTGATCTTCGTTAGTAAGTGCTTCAAGTCCTCTTCACTTTCAGCAAGTAAGGCTGTGTCATCTGCATAACACAGGTTGTTAATGAGCCTTCCTCCAATCCTGATGCCCTGTTCTGCTTCATATAGTCCAGTTTCTCGTATTATTTGCTCAGCATACAGATTGCATAGGTTTGGTGAAAGAAAACAACCCTGATGCATACCTTTCCTGACTTTAAACCAATCAGTATCCCCTTGTTCTGTCTAAACAACTGCCTCTTGATCTATAAAGGTGTTCCCCATGAGCACAACTAAGTGTTCTGGAATTCCCATTCTTTGCAATGTTATTCATAATTTGTTATGATCCACGCAGCTGAATGCCTTTGCATAGTTAATAAAACACAGATAAACATCCTTCTGGTATTCTCTGCTTTCAGCCAGGACTCATCTGACATCGGTAATGATATCCCTGGTTCCAAGTCCTCTTCTGAAACCAGACTGAATTTCTGGCAGTTCCCTGTCAATATACTGCTGCAGCCATTTTTGAATGATCTTCAGCAAAATTTTGCTTGTGTGTGATATTAATGATATTGTTCTATAATTTCCACATTCAGTTGGATCAACTTTCTTGGGAATAGGCATAAATATGGATCT
Organism: Elephas maximus indicus; assembly: GCF_024166365.1. Taxonomy (NCBI): domain Eukaryota; kingdom Metazoa; phylum Chordata; class Mammalia; order Proboscidea; family Elephantidae; genus Elephas; species Elephas maximus. Next base: position 75,277,274 of record NC_064833.1, on the reverse strand, counting down.
CTTCCAGTCATTTGGCCAGGAAGCTATCTTCCATATTTCTTGGCATAGGCGAGTGAGCACCTCCAGTGCTGCATCTGTTTGCTGAAATATCTCAATTGATATTCCATCGATTCCTGGACCCTTGTTTTTCACCAATGCCTTTAGAGCAGCTTGGTCTTTTTCCTTCAGTACCATTGGTTCCTGATCATATGCCACCTCTTGAAATGGCTGAATATCGTGCATCGACTAATTCTTCTTGGTACAATGACTCTGTGTATTCCTTCCATCTTACTTTGATGCTTCCTGTGTCGTTTACTATTTTCCCCATAGAATCCTCCACTATTGCATTGATAATTACTGGCGACTAGAATGCAAAAGTTGGAAACAAAGAAGAAGGATCAGTAGTTGGAAAATATGGCCTTGGTGATAGAAAGAACGCTGGAGATCGAATGATAGAATTTTGCAAGACCGGTGACTTCTTTGCAAATACCTTCTTTCACCAACATAAACGGCGACTATACACATGGACCTCACCAGATGAACACACAGAAATCACTGTGGAAAGAGGAGATAGAAAAGCTCAATATCATCAGTCAGAACAAGGCCAGGAGCCGACTGTGGAACAGACCATCAACTGCTCATATGCAAGTTCAAGCTGAAACTGAAGAAAATCAAAGCAAGTCCACGAGAGCCAAAATATGACCTTGAGTATATCCCAGCTAAATTTAGAGACCATCTGAAGAATAGGTTTGATGCATCCAACGCTAGTGACTGAAGACCAGATGAGCTGTGGAATGACATCAAGGACATCATACATGAGGAACACAAGAGGTCTTTGAAAAGACAGGAACGAAAGAAAAGACCAAGATGGGTTTCAGAGGAGACTCTGAAACTTGATCTCGAATGTCAAGCAGCTAAAGCAAAACGAAGAATTGATGAAGTCAAAGAACTGAACAGAATATTTCAAAGGGTTTCTCCAGAAGACAAAGTATTATAATGACATGTGCAAACAGCTGGAGATGGAAAACCAAAAGGGAAGAACACGCTCAGTATTTCTCAAGCTGAAATAACTGAATGGATAAATTAATTATGGTATATTCACGTAATGGAATACTACGCAACGATAAAGGAAAATGATGATTCCATGAAAGATTTCATAAAGTGGAGGCATCTGGAAAGCATTATGCTGAGTGAAATTAGTCAGCTGCAAAAGGACAAATATTTATGAGACCACTATAATAAGAACTCAAGAAACAGTTTAAACACAAAAGAAAATATCCTTTGGTGGTTACAGGGTGGGGAGGGACGGAGAAGGGTATTCACCAATTAGATAGGAGAAAAGAAGTATTTTAGGTGAAGAGAAAGACAACACACAATACAGGCAACGCCAGCAAAACTGGAATAAGCCAAAAGCAAAGTTTCCTGAATACAACCGAATGCTTTGAGGCTAGAGTCGGGGGTCGGGGTCTGGAGACCATAGTTTCAGGGGACATCTAGGTCAACTGGCATAACAAAGGTTGTTAAGAAAACATTCTGCATCCCACTTTGGTGAGTGGCGTCTAGGGTCTTAAACACTAGCAGGTGGCCATCTAAGATGCATCAATTGGTCTTAACTCATCTTGGGCAAAGGAGAATGAAGAGCACCAAAGACACAAGGTAATTATGAGCCCAAGAGATAGAAAGGGTCCCATAAATCAGAGACTACATCAGCCTGAGCCCAGAACTAGACAGTGCCCAGCTACCACCAATGACTGCCCTGACAGGGGACAGAGCAGAGAATCCCTGATGGAGCAGGAGAACAGTGGGATGCAGACCTCAAATTCTCATAAAAAAGACCAGACTTAATGGTCTGGCTATGACTGAAAGGACCTCGAAGGTCATTGTCCCCAGAGCTTCTGTAAGCCCAAGACAGGAACCATTCCCAAAGCCAACTCTTCAGACAGGGATTGGACTGGACTATAAGACAGAAAATGATACTAGTAAGGAGTGAGATTCTTGGCCCAAGTAGATACATGAGACTATGTGGGCAGCTCTTGCCTGGAACGGAGATTAGAAGGCAGAGGGGGACAGAAGCTGACTGAATAGACATGGGCAATACAGGGTAGAGAGCAGGAGTGTGCTGTTCATTAGAGGGAGAGAATCTAGGAGTACATGTCAAGGTGTATTATGTAAGTTTTTGTATGAGAGACTGATTTGATTTGTAAACTTCCACTTAAAGCGCGCGCGCACACACAGACACAGAGATTATAGCCAAGAAAAAAAAAAAAAAAGAATTAACATAGCAGACCTGAGACTGTTTGGCAAGGTTACCCCTTGGCTGGTCTCCAGGAACTTGGATTTCAGGAAGGTTCCCACCATTCCCTAACTGATAAAACTGGCTCACTGTACTCAAAAAGTGTTGATGCAAATAACGTAGTTTACGTTTAACACCTGATTTTCTTCTGGGAGTCTGAAATTTTGGAACATGCCTAAATGGCCAGTTCCCAATAAAAACCTCAGGCAGTGGTTATCAATGAGCTCCCCTGCTAGACAACGCTTCTTGATACATGCTGTCACAATTCAGGGTTGGAGGAATGTCATGGATTGAATTGTTGTGCCCCCCAAAACATCTGTCAGCTTGGCTAGGTGATGATTCCCTTGTATGACTGTACGACTGCCTACCATTTTATCATCTGATGTGATTTCCCTATGTGTTATAAATCCCGCCACTATGATGTAATAAAGTGGATTAGTGGCAGTTATATTGATGAGGTCCAAGATTAGACAGTGTTTTAAGCCAATCTCTTTTGAGATATAAGAGAAGCCAGCAGAGAGACAGGGGACCTCATACCACCAAGAAAGCAGCGCTGGGAGCAGAGCATGTCCTTTGGACCTAAGGTTTCTGTGCTGAGATGTTCCCAGACCAAGGGAAGACTGATGACAAGGACCTTCCTCTAGAACTGACAGAGAAAAAGCCTTCCCCGGAACCGGTGCCCTGAATTTGTACTTCTAGCCTACTGGACAGTGAGAGAATAAACTTCTCTTTGTTAAAGCCATCCACTTGTGGTATTTCTGTTATAGCAGTACTAGGTGACTAAGACAAGGAAATAAGGGCATCCTGTGTGACTCCACTGGGAGGCGACTCTTGGAAGCTTGTGCCTGATTTCCTCCAGACTTTGCCCTACCTGCCTTTTCCTTAAATGGTTTTTCTTTTTATGCTTAAGCTGTAGTAAAACTATCATGAGTAGGACTGTATATTGAGTCATTTGGGCCCTTCTAGTGAATCACAGAATCTGTAGGTAGTCTTGGGGACCCCTGATATACCATCTTTGATTTTCCTTTCTTTACTGACATATCTAATCAGTTACAGAGTCTTAGGGAATTGGCATCCATTATCTCCTTTCTTATTCGTGTTTTCTTCTCCATTTCCACTGCTACTATCCTATTCAGGTGTAGATTACTGCACTAGTCTCCTACTCCCAAAACTCTTCTATTTAGCTTCTTAACGCATAGTTCTGTTGATTTCATTTCTTAGCTCTAAAATCTTAAACGGTAATGCATTATGTTCTGGAATGAAGTTCAAACTCCTACATCTGGAACTTACAGCCTTCCATTCATTAGCTCCAAACTACTTCTTTAGTCCTATTTTCTATTATATCACATCACATACTCTACAGTTCAGCCAAACCACCACCTGCCAATTCCTAAATACACCTAATCATTCTCTCCTCTAGACTTTTGCTGACACAGTTTCCAATACATGAAATACCATTCCGTACGTCTGTGTAAATCCACAGCCTTTGTTCAAATGTCACCTTCTATATGAAGCCCTCCTGGATCACTGTAACTAGAAACAACCACTGCTTTCTCTGAATTTTAATATGAGTATAGCTATTTCTTTCTAGGGAAACTTATCACTTTCTACTTCATGTTAGTCTTAATTACATAAATTCCATAACCATCTTCCTCAAGAGCATGGTCTTTCTTAGATTAATCTATTTATCCCCCTACAAGGTCATACAACTGTTCACACTCCGTAAGTATTTGCTCAATGAAGAGATGAATAAGATCAAAGAATGAGAAGGCAGTCAATCAGATGAATGTCTTTCTAGTGCTGCAGCAGGGAAGAAATATATTCTTAAAAAATGATGTAATAAATGGGAGTTAGGTATAGCTGAAACAGTACTATTCTTATTCAAGATCCACAGAGTTTGTTGAATCATACTTCTGGAAGAAGTATATGTACAAGGTACTATGACAGCCCTGTGCAAGATACCATGAATTAAATAAGCGCCAGTGGATTAGCCTCAAATCTAATCCTATCTATAACACTATTTATGAAAAACATGAGTGAAATTCTTAACAAACTTTAAAACATTTTGATAATGCACTGTATAAGACAGGAACTAACTCTATGACAATAAAGGTATAAGAAATTAAGTTACTGCCCAACAAAGATATGAAATACTCAAAACCAAATCAATTTAATACATATTCTAGTTTATAAAGTTTAGCATTTAAGAGGATGGAAAATATAGTCCTGCCCTCTATTACTAAAAACAAAATAGTATCAACTTGTTTCTTAATGAGTGAGGAAAAATGGGTTTTTATAAAAGATCATAACTGAAGCATAAGAAAAAGGGAGTACGCTTTTGAAATCAAAGATATTTAAATATTTTTCTCCACCAAAAAAAAAAAAAAAAAATTCTTGATAAATCACCAAGGAAATCAAATTTGAAAAAAGTTTATAATTTTGCCATTCCTGTTCAACACAACAGTCAGAAGAAATTCCGTAAGACAGAATAAACTAAAGTACAATACCTCCAACAACTATGTTCACCATTTCTTCTACAATGCTCTGTACAATGTCTTGTGGCTTTTCTTCCAGGTCATGATTTTCTCCATCATATAATATATCATTTTTGGATAAGGCTTTAAAACAGAAAAATTCAAGAGAACATTATTTTAATGTTTTTTAAACATTTATGATGAGAAACTTTCCTAACCAGCATAGAATAAAAGAAATCAAACGGATATGCAAACCAGATGTAATTATATGTTAAGGGAGAAAAAAATTCTTCAAAAATAGACCGAATAGACCGAGCTTAAAAATATTTCCCAAATATTTTCCAAATTCAACTCAGTTTCAACAATGATGTCTTTGACAAGCTATTAAATGGCTAGAGCCCTGGTGGCGCAGTGGTTAAGAGCCTGGCTGCAAATCAAAAGGTCAGCGGTTCGAATTAAATGGTTATTCAACTACATTTTTTTTACAATTTCTTTCCTTTAATGACCAAAAATTTTTAAAAGTATTCTGAATAAAACATTTCTAACATGTCCCATACACTCCCGTCCCTTAACAAACGATACGTTAGCTGTAATTAAAGTTTGTTTTGATTACTTAGGCTCATCAATAATAACAAGATCAACATTGTGCTCTGATACTGTGAGGTCCCTGAAGAAGACGACAGAGGGCTGTCTGGGCTTCCACCAGTGATGTCCAGCCCCTATTTACTATTTTTTTCCCCTCAAAATCTACATTTCCCCTGTAAAACTAAATTTAAGAACTAAAAAAGAATTCATTCCAATTTAATGTTAATCAAGAAAAGTTAACTGTCAATCAGAGGTTCTCAGCAGCTTAAGAGAAACCAATGCCACTACACAGAATTGATAATTTCCAGTAAAAGTCAATGAAACTTGACAGTCCAGGTGGCTTATATAGATTGTAGAGACCTCAAGAAGCCTCAATTAACACTTTAGGATCCTTTGGGATCTGGGACAGTGTGCTGAGAGCCACTGCCCTACACCAAAAGGCACTAGACTACTTATTAGCTGCTAGAGCTGCTCTTTCCACCTTCCTCGCCTGCCTGCCTCCCCCACCTGCCCCCGCCACCACAGACTTACTACAAGAAATCACAAATCATAATGCTGGCTTCCAGAAGCCTCTCCTCCCTGTATTTCACTGCTCTTAATCTACTGTCTACTGCATTTTACAAAATACTGAAAGCTACAAGGGGAAACCTATAAATAACCACATCTAATCAGTAACCTTATTTTATAAAAATCCAAATACAATAGCATTTAGACTTCTGTGGCATAAAACACATAAATGCCTTAACAATTTTTCCACCATTCTTAAGTTTTTTATTTCAGTGCACTAAAAAAAAAAAAAAACCAGTGCACTAGCTGGCTAAAATTACCTAGAGTCTGAAAATAAAACAGTGTCAATTTAACTAAACATACAGAGTCATTACCTAAAAGCGTGCACAAAATGACTAGCAAATTAAGACTCAGTTCTTATATAAATTATCTATTAGGAGACAGAAACAGATGAGAATAACACTGACTAACATTTATTGCATATAGCAAATGCTCAGAGAAGTTAGTTGTTATGTCCAAAGTCACACAGTTAGCAAGTGCCAGAGATGTGATTTAAACCGGGTCATTTAACTCCAGAGTGTGTACTCTTAACTAATGGTTCTTAGCCAGAATGTTCCTTTATATCAGGCTGTTAAAAGGAAAGCATTTTAAAGCCAAAATAATTACAATACCACAGAGAACTATGTTGTATTTATACTTCTGAATCTTATAAGGCACCCAGACTGGTGCCTCATACAGAGTAGACTCTCCTACTCCTTGGGGTCTTAGCTATATGTTTCCTCTGTTGGAATATTTCCCTAGATTTTCCGGCTAGCCAATGCCCACCCCTTTCCATGAAGACTCAGTTAAAACATCACCAACTTCTCTAGGAAGGTATTTCCCTACTTCCCCTGGACAGCCACCCTGTATGTGCCACTTCCAGGACACTTATGACACTCTACTTCATTTACACACACCTGACCCTCCAGGCAGACTATGCAAGGCAGACTATGCGCACACTAAGGCTGTTATCTCCGATTTCTAGCACAGTGCCAGACACAGACTGCCCAACAAATGTGTGCTGAATGCATGAATGAACAAATGAAGGAGTAATTGAAGTCCCAGCTTTACTAAAGATAAGCCTTTTCAATCAGTCCCTTTATAAGCACAAAATGGCAAGTAGAGAAAATTCTGGAAAGGCAAGCTAGAAAAATGTAGCATCCGGACTGTGTGGATTCACTACAAGCTCGAGTAGTGTGAATGCTCAGTGTATCAAAACCGTTTCTTCTAAAATACACAATAAAATATTACTAAAAAGGCAAGACAGCTTCTTTCTATTCATGCCACTGTCGCTGTTTATGCCACTATTACACAGGTCATGGAAAAGATACAGTTAAAAAAAAAGGCTAAAAATATATTAAAGAACTCTTCCCTCGAAGTGCAGTAAACACACAGACTTCAAGTGAACTGCAGCTTCGTCCTAATCATCCTAGTTCCCGAGGACAGAATTTGGACAGGCGAGAGAATTTCCGTGACTTCTTGATGACAAGCTGAGGTGCATCAAAAACAACTCAAACTTCCTGGTAGTCACACAGCCCAACTGAAGCTGAGAATAATGCTTGGAAAAGGTTGACTTTGTGTCATCATTTTTCTCAGAGAAACCAATTTGTAAAATAAAGGTATTTTAATTTTTGTAACCTTATACATTTTTCTTACAAATAAATTTACTTATATAAAAATACCCATCTCAGAACATCTCAATTTTAAAGATCACTACACATCAGGATACAAAAATTAATGAAATTTATTGTCTATGTCAGTTGGTTACTCAAAAAATTTGGTTTTATATTTAATTTCAGTACTTCTTTTGGCATAATTGCAGTATTTTCTAAACTGATAATATAATGATATCCTCAAGTTTTAAGTCACATTCCAGAAAATCTTAGTAAATTGGTCCCTGTTTGTTTTAAACTGATCTTAATACCAAAATTTCTATATAACATACTAAGAGACATTTATGACTCTCTTTAGAAACATAAACCTTCTCCAAAGCAAGTCTATAAATTACACTGCTCGTGAGACGCTAATGAATGCACAGTATCGTTTTAAGTGTCTTATGGGTTGAGGTCAAATTAACTCTGCTACCTAGAATGGAAAAAGTCCACAATCGCAATGTGTCTGGTATCAGTTAAGTCCTATTACCCTCTCCACATTTCTTCACCCAGAACTCTCACCCCTACATGGTTCCCCTAACGCACACACAAACACACACCCCACGCCCCCTGCTCAAGAAGATTACTTTCGGCTGCAGTTGCCTGATCAGCTTCAGTCTGTTCATTTTCTGCACTGGAAAGATCAGATCCATTCTCAGGCTCTGTGTCATCCTGAAGGCTTTTATCCACATCATTTGTATGGGGGTCAAGGTCCCCTTCATGTTCTTGGGATATGTGATCAACAGTCTGAGGTGGCAGGTATCTGAGCTGAGGTGATTCAGGCTCATGATGGCTTCCTGGAGATTGCAGCAGCATGTGCTGCTGCCGATGCCTTTCTTTTTCCATTTGTTTGGCTTCCTGCAACTGAAAAGAAACGATCATTTCCAGTATTAGTAAAATAAAGTGTTTAAAATGTGGAGTTATAATGTCAGATCTAACCATAAATCCTTTGAATAAAAGGTACCACCTTGTTTCTAGGTTTGGAAATTATAGTTCACCAGAAACAAAAGAACATAAAAATAATTAAAAACACACACAAAAAAAACAAGTAACAGTGGTACTTTTTAGTGGTATTGGTGAACAAGAAAAGAGATGGAAGACTTTCACTATATACCCTTTTCATTCTTTTTGGTGTGTGAAAGATGTAAATGTATTACCTAAACAAAAAATTAAAATAATTTTTTAAAAGCCTCAGTAATAACTAGATTGTTGCCAACAATGGATTTACCCAAAATCATATAAAAATTCCACTAAGTTTGAAAAAAGAACAAAACAAACCACTGTATAAAAGTGGATGGGGGGGCTGATAGACAGATATAAACATATAAAAAAAAAAATATATATATATATACACCCACCCAATATATATAGATATACATATTTCCTGGGTAGAACAAATGATTAAGTGCTCGACTACTAGCCAGAAGTTTGGAGGTTCGAACTCACCCAGAGGTGCTTTGGAACACAGACCTGGGGATCTGCTTCCAAAAGGTCACAGCCTTGAAAACCCTATGCAGTTCTATTCTGCACACGAGGTCACCATGAGTCAGAAGCGACTTGACAGCAACTAACATATATGGCTGTGTATTTTCATACATATATATAACACACATATGTATGTGTATATATTCATTTTTGCTAATATCGAAGTCTAGAAAGATACACAGGAAACTAGTAATAACAGTTACCCATGGGGGGAAAAAATTTTTTTTTTTTTTTTATGGAAGGTGGGTACCATAGTTGTTAAGAGCTAACCAAAAGATCGACAGTTTGAATCTACCAGGTGCTCCTTGGAAACCCTATGGGGCAGTTCTACCCTGCGCTATATAGCTGCTATGAGTCGGAATTGACTTGACGGCAATGGGTTCAGTTTGGTTTATGGAGGGTGGGGAGCCCTGGTGATGCAGTGGTTAAGTGATATGTCTGGTAACCAAAGGGCTGGTAGTTCAAATCCACCAGCTCCTCCCTGGAAACCCCACAGGACAGTACTACTCTGTCCTACAGGGTCGCTATGCGTCCGAATCGACTCGATGGCAATGGGTTTTTTTAATTTATGGGAGGGGCTGGAAATGATCAAATGTGAGACAAGAGTAGGAAGGAGACTTTTCAACATATATTCTCTGTAACTTGTTCTTACATTATCTAGTTAAACGTATCTTTTAACTACAAAATAATAAAATTACATATAATAAATAAAATTGTAACACAGGCTTAAATGCCTCTACGTAATCAGCCACATAATTAGTATGAAAAAACTATATCTACAAATGTTCCAATTTTATTTTAGAAGACGTATTATTACTATATATAATATTTATAAAACTGGCTCACTTATAAGATGCTAAAATGGTAACAATCAGGATCACAGGGTTTCTTTTTTTTAGAACTGTATTGCTTTCATATACTTCTCTTTGATTCTCATGACTTGATGAGAATGACAGTTTTGATGGAGAAACAAATCACCAAATTCATATGGAAGGCAAAGACGCCCCAGATAACTAAAGCATTAGTGGAAAAGAAGAACAAAGTGGCAGGTCTCACTCTACCTGATTTTAGAAGCTAGTATACCGCCACCACAGTAGTCAAAACAGCCTGGTACTGGTGCAACACATAAATAGACCAATGGAACAGAACTCAGAATCCAGACATAAATCCATCCACATATGAGCAGCTAATATTTGACAAAGGCCCAAAGTCTGCTAAATGGGGAAAAGATAGTCTGTTTAACAAATGGTGCTGGAATAACTGGATATTCATCTGCAAAAGAATGGAACGAGACCCAAACCTCACACCATGCACAAAAACGAACTCAAAATGGATCAAAAGCCTAAATATAAAATCTAAAACGACAGATTGTGGAACAAAAAATAGGGACAATGCTAGGAGCTCTAATAAATGGCATAAAGAGTATACAAAACATTACTAACAATGCAGAAGAGAAACTAGATAACTGGGAGCTCCTAAAAATCCAACACCTACGCCCATCCAAGCCTTCACCAAAAGAGTAAAATGATTACCTGCAGACTGGGAAAAAGGTTTTAGCTATGACATCTCCGATCAGTGTCTGATCTCTAAAATCTACATGATATAGCAAAAACTCAGCTACAAAAAGACACATAACCCAATTAAAAAATGAGCAAAGGATATGAACATGTACTTCACTAAAGAAGACACTCAGGTAGCTAACAGATACATGAGGAAATGCTCACGATCATTAGCCATTAGAGAAATGCAAATCAAAACTACAATGAGATTCCGTCTCACTCCAACAAGGCTGGCATTCATCCAAAAAACACAAAATAATAAATGTTGGAGAGACTGGAACACTTATACACTGCTGGTGGGAACGTAAAATCGTACAACCACTTTGGAAATCGATTTGGCGCTTCCTTATAAAACCAGAAATAGAACTACCATACGATCCAGCAATCCCACTCCTTGGAATATATCCTAGAGAATTTAAGAGCCTTCACACGAACAGATATATGCACACCCGTGATCACTGCAGCATGGTTTACAATAGCAAAAAGACAGACGCAACCGAGGTGCCCATCCACTGAAGAATGGATAAATAAATTATAGTATATTCACACAATGGAATACTATGCATCAATAAAGAACAATGTTGAATCTGTGAAAAATTTCATACCTTGGAGGAGTCTGGAAGACATAATGCTCAGTGAAATCAGTCAGTTGTAAAAGGACAAATATTGTATAAGACCACTATTAAAAGTACTGGAGAAACAGTTTAAACAGAGAAGAAAATATTCTTTGATGGTTACAAGAGCGGGGAGGGAGGGAGGGAGGAAGGGGTTTTCACTAATTAGATAGAACATAAGAATTATTTTAGGTGAAGGGAAAGAACACACAATATAGAAGAGGTCAGCACAACTGGACTAAACTAAAAACAAAGAAATTTCCCGGATAAACTGAACACTTCGAAGGCTGGCATAGCAGGGGTGGGGGTTTGGGAACCATGGTTTCAGGGGACATCTAAGTCAATTGGCATAATAAAATCTATTAAGAAAACATTCTGCATCCCACTTTGAAGAGTGGCTTCTGGGGTATTCAATGCTAGCATGCGGCCATCTAAGATGCATCAATGGCTCTCAACCCACCTGGTGCAAAGGAGAACGAAGAACACCAAAGACACAAGGTAATTATAAGCCCAAGGGACAGAAAGGACCACATAAACCAGAGACTACATCAGCCTGAGATCAGAAGAACTAGATGGTGCCTGGCTATAACTGATGACTGCCCTGACAGGGAACACTACAGAGAGCCCCTGAGGGAGCAGGAGAGCAGGGGGATGCAGACCCTAAATTCTTGTAAAAAGACCAGATTTAATGGTCTGACTGAGCCTAGAAAGACCCCGGAGGTCATGGTTCCCAGACCTTCTGTTAGCCCAAGACAGGAACCATTTCCAAAGCCAACTCTTCAGACAGGGATTGGACTGGACTATGGGAGAGAAAATGGATACTGGTGAAGAATGAGCTTCTTGGATCAAGTAGACACGTGAGACCATGTGGGCACCTCCTGTCTGGAGGGGAGATCAGAGAGCAGAGGGGGTCTGAAGCTGGCTGAATGGACACGAAAATAGAGTGGAGGGAAGGAGTGTATGGTCTTATTAGGTGGAGAGCAATTAGGAGTATATACCAGGTTGTATACAAATTTTTGTGTGAGAGACTGACTTGATTTGTAAACTTTCACTTAAAGTGCAATAAAAATTAAAAAAAAAAAAAAAGAATAACTCTTCCGGAATTAATTTTCACAAAGATAAACATTTTGCAGTATCAAATATGGATATTTAATATTCCCCAGTAATATTCCATAATATAGAACAAATTGTGTGGATTTATAAAATAAATGTGAGTAAGAAGATTTTAATGCCTGAAAAGTAGGAAGAGCCTTATGGTCCACAGCGTCCAAATTCCTCATTTTACAGATAAGGAAACTGATGGGCTCGATGTGCACGGCTGGAATCAGAATATTCATGGAAACATCAATTTCCAAACCAACAGTGAGGAGTCAGATCCCACCCTGGGCCTGATTCCAACCACTGGGCACCGCGGGGCAAGCACGTGCTGTGAAACCGCAGACGAAGCCTGGGGTCCAGCTCTAGGTGCTCCCTCACTTCCTCCGGAGGTGCAGAAATGCTCGGGACAGCCTCGAAAAATACCGGAAATGTTACTCTGTGAAATAAACCTTTAAACATTTTTCATATACCTTTGTACTTTCTAGAGTAGGATTTTTCAACCTTAGCACTAATGACACTTTGGATAAGATAATTCTTGGGGAGTCAGAAGAGAGAGACTGTCCTGTACACTGCACAACACTCAAACAGCATCCCTAGCCTCTAGCTGCCCTATGTCAGTGACAGCCCACCAGCCACGACAATCAAAAATATCTCAGATCTGCATCTAATTGAGAACCACTGTTCTAGAGGAAGAAATTAGCTTTTTTCCCCACTGAATTAATTTTAGGACTGAAACTTTCTATAATAAAAGTCTGGCAAGATTTGTTTTGTTGTTTTGTTTTGTTTTGATGGGTTACGGTTACGAGCAGTATATATAAGTGAATTAGACTTCTAGCTTGGAAGATTTTACCAAATATTGATGTTAAGTCAGTCTTTCCCCCTTTCCCATTTATCTATAATTATTCAAAGTACAGAACTAAATATCCTTCATGACATGAAACATGTTCCTACCTTTATCACAGTTCAGCTATATATTTATTTGTGTGATCATCTGTTTAAGGTTCCTATCCCCCCTTCTTCCCCACTGCTTGTAAGATCTTTAAGGGTAGTGACCAAGTGTGTTTTGTTCATCACTATGTGCCTGAGGCCTATCACAGTGCCAGGAGCATATGAAGAACTCAAGAAAAACTTGTTGAACATATAAAATGAGTAAAACTTGTATTTCTGTCATTAAAGATTAAAATGAAACTGTTTTCATCCGCTTCCTGAAATAAGCAGCAAAGTCACTATGGTTGCAAAATATTAGAAATAACCTAACACGAATACATAGGACAGTAACTGAATAGACTATGGTACACATTGCCTATAAGAAAAATGAAAAAGGAAGACCTCTAAGAAGTGATATGCAATGCTTACCATGACATAACGCTAAGTGAAAAATGCAAAAGAATACCAATGGTAAGCGTAGTAGCCAGCCTTTAAGATGGCCACCAATGATCTCTCTCTTGTATAGTCCCCAGCCACATTATACTAAGGGATAGTCTGTATGGCCACTTCTGATTATACATTATAAAAGATATTGCAGCTTCTGTCTTCTCACTCTCTCGGATCATCCATCCTAGGTAAAGCCAGCTGCTGTCTCATAAGGAGCCTTCTGAGACCCAACTGATAAAGAACTGCAGCCTCTGGTCAACAGCCAGTGAAGAACTCAGGTCTCTTTCCAACAGTCACACGGTGAGCTCAGAAGCGTATACCCTAGCCCAGTCAAGGCTTTAAATGATTGCAGTGCCAGCGAACATTGTAATTGCAACCTCATGAAAAACTCTGAGCCAGAACCACCCAGCTAAGACACTGCTGGATTCCAGGCACTCTAAAACTGTGAGAGAAAATAAACGTGTGTTGTTTTACGCAGCTAAGTTTTGGGAGTAATTTGTTACTTCGCAATAGGTAAGAAATACAGAAGGTGTAACCCTTCATGTGAGAAAGAAGGTGACACACGAAACTATACATATACCTGCTCATTTGTGCTAAAGAACTGCAGGAAGAATAAACAAAAACTAAAGACATAAGCTACATAAAAGGGGTGGAAAGAAGGGGGGAACAGAAATGGGATGGTAGAAGTGAAGAGGGAGTGGCACTACTCTGAATATACCATCGCATAGCTCGGACTTTTAAATCAGAGTAATGTTTTACATACCCCCCGAAATAAAAAACAATTAAAACCAACCAGAATGTGGGGATGGGGATACCAAAATGGAAATCAGACAGTAACAAATGAACCTAACTGTATTAAGAATAACATAAGCCCAATTAAGAGTAAAGGAAAGAAAAGAACAAACCTAAGTAACTTTGGAAAATAACATTTTCACTGGATAAATCTAAAGACAAAAATAACTGAACACAAATTCTCTAATATGCTTAGTATACTTAGTAAATTTGCTTCCGATACCAGTATGGGTTAGCACTCCTAAAAATAACTGTGAATACTAGACTTCAATAAATAATGTATCACAGAAATGAACACATGGATTTTAATATGTACACAGAGATTAGGAGGGGTGTTAGTATATGAATATATACTTCCTGGCTCTATCTGCTGAGCACCTAGAAGAAAAACACCCCAACAGAAATGAACACATCTAGCCACGTACATTTTGATTTCTAAACATCATTCTCCAATCAAAGGACCCAGGGCTCATTGGAGAACTGATGGACTCCAAGGCTGGATCAGGAAAAATTCAAGATGAGCTTGGAACATCTTGAGGTTTTAGAAAGTTAAGTAGATGTCCAAAAAAGCATGAGAATATACAAGGTTAAAGCTGGAATAATTTGTACTGGGCAAATCTGCTGCAAAGTGTTACAAAGCCAAGATTTCACTTTAAAAACTAAGGTGCACCTGACCCAAGCCATGGTGTTTTCAATTGCCTCGTATGCATGAGAAGGCAGGGGAATTAATAAGGAAGACCAAAGAAGAATCGACACCTTTGAATTATGGTGCCGGTGAAGAATAATGAATATATCATGGACTGCCAAAAGAACAAAAAAATCTGTCTTGGAAGAAGTACAGCCAGAATGAGCCTTAGAAGCAAGAATAGCAAGACTTCGTCTCACATATTTTGGATGTGTTATTAGCAGGGATCAATCCCTGGAGAAGGAAATGATGCTTGGTAAAGTAGAGGGTGAGTGAAAAAGAGGAAGACCCTCAAACATGGATTGAGGAGGTGGAGCCAAGATGGCGGAATAGACAGACATTTCTGTCCAGCCCTCTTTACAACAAAGACCTGAAAAAACAAGTGAAACGAGTATATACGAGACAACCTGGGAGCCCTGAGCATCAAAGGCAACCTTAGGCAATGAACTGAGGGGCAGGGGGAGGAAGAGGCCGTTCAGAAGCGGAGAGGAGATACCAGACCTGAATCGTGGGTAGCCCTCAGGCACCATTCCTGGAGTGGTGGCAGTGGCGGCGGCAGGCTGGCACTAGCATTCAGCCGCAGTTTCCTCAGGGAGAAGCAGCCAGCCACACAGCGGGCACACACCTCCGGAAGCTGAGAATGGCGCTCTTGGCAAAAGCTAAGTAGTTGCGTATATTTTACCGCTCCCCCCACCCGCCGGCTTCAGCGGCTGAATCCCTGGGCCTGAGATAGACCCTGGTGAGCATCTAGAGCCATCATCCCGGACTTGGGGAAGGCAAAAATTTGCAACTGGGGAGAAAAGATAATTTGCGAGCTCCATTAACTGGGGGACTTCAGGACAGAAGTGGCTCCTGTCCAGGCATAACCTGTCCAGGGACCTTGAGCACCTTTCCCTTCTGCATGGACCTGTGTGGGCCTATTTCGGGAGAATAGGCCCTTGTTGGCAAACACCGACCATTTCAGCTGTGCAGTGGAGAGGTGGGTGTTTGACGTTTGACATTGCTTTGCATTTAAACAAGGTCCTCACCTACCCACATCAGGGACCTAGGGACTGGAAGCTCCACTCAGGTCACCCAGCCACCCGCGACAGGGACCCAAAGTTAACTGGTACCTCCCAGTCCTTGCAACCAAAAACTTTGGGTGCCCATGGTCCCTCTGCAGAACCGACCCACCAGCACGCTCTAGGGAAGGGAGACACATTTTCCTCAGAGACACTTGGGGGTCAGTTCTCAGACCCCTGCCTTGTTCAGAGCATGACCCCCTACTGCAATCAGATACCGGTATATATGCCAATCACCCCTGCCCCTCTAAGACTTTAGGACAGAATGTGTATCACACACTTGGTACCAGCTACATGGAAACCTGAGCTGAATTCATACAAGAAAACTGAAGAGACTCTTAGACTGATATACCTGATAACAGCTCTAGCCAGCTGTTATCACCAGAGCTCCAAAGGCAAAAATAATCAAGCTAGCTCACTCAAGCAACCCAAAGGGGTATACCAAAACAAAACAGAGCAAGCAGCTATGACACAGTAAGCAAGCATAAACTAATACAATCACTTATGGATGGCTCGGAGACAACAGTCAGTATCAAGTCACATAAAGAAACAGACCATGATCACCTCAACAGGCTCTCAAAACAAAGAATCCAGGGATCTTTTAGATGAAAGTGCATTCCTGGAATTACCAGATGCAGAATACAGAAGTTTAATATACAGAACCCTTCAAGACATCAGGAAGGAAATGAGGCAATACGCAGAGCAAGCCAAGGAATACACAGATAAAACAACTGCTGAAGTTAGAAAGATTATTCAGGAACATAATGAAAAGTTTAATAAGCTGGAAAAATCCATAGACAAACAGCAATCAGAAATTCAGAAGATTAACAATAAAATTACAGAATTAGATAACTCAATAGAAAGTCAGAGGAGCAGAATTGAGCAAGTAGAAGCTAGAATTTCTGAACTCAAAGATATATCACTTGGCACTAATATATATTTGAAGACAAATCAAAGAATTAAAAAAAAATGAAGAAACCTGAAGAATCACGTGGGACTCTATCAAGAGAAATAACCTACGAGTGGGAATACCAGAACAGGGAGGGATAACAGAAAACACAGAGAAAATTGTTGAAGATTTGTTGGCAGAAAACTTCCTTGATATTGTGAAAGATGAGAAGATATCTATCGAAGATGCTCATCGAACTCCACATAAGGTAGATCTTAAGAGAAAGTCACCAAGACATATTAAAATCAAGCTTGCCGAAACCAAAGATAAAGAGACAATTATAAGAGCAGCGAGGGATAAAAGAAAAGTCACCTACAAAGGAGGGCCAATAAGAATAAGCTCGAACTACTCAGCAGAAACCATGCAGGTAAGAAGGCAATAGGATGACATATTTAAAAAAATTGAAGGAAAAAATTGCCTGCCAAGAATCATATATCCATCAAAGCTGTCTCTTAAATATGAAGGTGAAATGAAGACATTTCCAGATAAACACAAGTTGAGGGAATTCGTAAAAACCAAACCAAAACTACAAAAAATACTAAAGGGAGTTCTTTGGTTAGAAAATCAGTACTATCAGGTGTCAACCCAAGACTAGAACACTGGGCAGAGCAAACAGAACTCAACCCAGACAGGGGCATCCAAAAAAAAAAAAAAGCAAGATTAAAAAAAATTAAAAAGCCAAACACAAGGTAACGGCAATGTTATTATATAAAAGAAGACAACATTAAAATACATGGAGGGACAAAGAAATGTAATCATATACCTTCCATATGGAGAAGAAGATACGGCGATACAAAAAAATAAAAGTTAGTTTTAAATTTAGAAAAATAGGGGTAAATAAGGTAACCAAAAGGAGACAAACTATCCTACTCATCAAAATAAAATACAAGGGAAAAATAGAGACTCAGCAGAAACAAAATCAACAACAATGAATATGAGCAAAGGACAATATATAAAGAAAATCTACTCAGCACATAAAATCAAGTGGGAAAAAGAAACTGTCAACACACAAAAAAAGACATCAAAATGATAGCACCAAATTCATACCTATCCATAATTACCCTAAATGTAAATGGACTAAATGCACCAATAAACAGAGAGTGGCAGAATGGATTAAAAAACAAGATCCGTCTGTATGCTGCCTATAAGAGACATACCTTAGACTTAGAGACACAAACAAACTAAAACTCAAAGGATGAAAAAAGTAAATCAGGCAAACAACAATCAAAAAGAGCAGGAGTGGCAATATTAATTTCTGACAAAATAGACTTTAAAGTTGAATCCAACAAAAAGGATAAGGAAGGACACTATATAATGATTAATGGCACAATACACAAAGAAGATATAACCATATTAAATATTTATGCACCCAATGACAGGGCTGCAACATGCATAAAACAAACTCTCATCAGCACTGGAAAGTGAGATAGACAGCTCCACAATAATAGTACGAGACTTCAACACACCACTTTCGGTGAAGGACAGGACATCCAGAAAGAAGCTCAATAAAGACACAGAAGATCTAAATGTCACAATCAACTAACTTGACCTCATAGACATATACAGAACACTTCACCCAACAGCAATCAAGTATCCTTTCTTTTCTAGAGCACATGGAACATTCTCTAGAAGAGACCACATATTAGGTCATAAAGCACACCTTAGCAGAATCCAAAACAATGAAATATTACAAAGCATCTTCTCTGACCATAAGGCCATAAAAGTGGAAATCAATACAGGAAAAGAAATCAAACACTTGGAAACTGAACAATACCCTGGTCAAAAAAGACTGGATTATAGAAGACATTAAGGATGGAATAAAGAAATTCAGAGAATCCAATGAGAATGAAGACACTTCCTATCAGAACCTTTGGGACACAGCGAAAGCGGTGCTCAGGCCAATTTATATCAATAAACATACACATCCAAAAAGAAAAAAAGGGCCAAAATCAAAGAATTATCTCTAGAACCTGAATAAATAGAAAGAGAACAACAAAAGAAACCCACAGGCACCAGAAGAAAACAAATAATAAAAATTAGAGCTGTACTAAGTGAAATAGAAAACAGAAAAACAATTGAAAGAATTAACAAGACCAAAATCTGCTTTTTGGAAAAAAATCAACAAATTTGATAAACCACTGGCCAAATGGACAAAAGAAAAACAGAAGAAGCAAATAACCCAAATAAGAAATGAGATGAGCGATATTACAACAGACCCAAATGAAATTAAAAGAATCCTATCAGATTACTATGAAAAACTATACTCAAATTTGAAAACCTAGAAGAAATGGATGAATTCCTAGAAACATACTACCTACCTAAACTAACACAAACAGAGGTAGAACAACTAAATAGACCCATAACAAAAGAAGAGATTGAAAAGGTAATCAAAAAAATCCCAACAAAAAAAAGCCTTGGTCCACAGGGCTTCACTGCAGAGCTCTACCAAACTTTCACAGAAGAGTTAACACCACTAATACTAAAGGTATTTCAGAGCATAGAAAGGGACGGAATACTACCAAACTCATTCTATGAAGCCACCATATCCCTGATACCAAAACCAGGTAAAGACACCACAAGAAAATTATAGACCTATATCTCTCATGAATGTAGATGCAAAAATCCTCAACAAAATTCTAGCCGATAGAATTCAACAACATATCAAAAAAAATAGTTCACCATGACCAAGTGAGACTCATACCAGGTATGCCGGGTTGGTTCAACATTAGAAAACCAATTAATGTAATTACCACATAAATAAAACAAAAGACAAGAATCCCATAATTTTATGAATTGATGCAGAAAAGGCATTTGACAAAGTTCAACACCAATTCATGATAAAAACTCTCAGCAAAATAAGAAGAGAAGGAAAATTCCTCAACATAATAAAGGGCATGTATACAAAGCCAACAGCCAACATCATCCTAAATGGAGAGAGCCTGAAAACATTCCCATTGAGATTGGGAACCAGACAAGGATGCCCTTTATCACCACTCTTGTTCAACATTGTGCTGGAAGTCCTAGCCAGAGCAATTAGGCTAGATAAAGAAATAAAGGGCATCCAGATTGGCAAGGAAGAAGTAAAATTATCTCTATTTGCAGATGACATGATCTTATACACAGAAAACCCTAAGGAATCCTCCAGAAAACTACTGAAACTAATAGAAGAGTTCAGCAGAGTACTGGGATACAAGATAAACATACAAAAATCAGTTGGATTCCTCTACACCAACAAAAAGAACATGGAAGGGTAAATTACCAAATCAATGCCATTTACAGTAGCCCCCAAGAAGATAAAATACTTAGGAATAAATCTTACCAGAGATGTAAAAGACTTATACAAAGAAAACTACAGTACACTTCTGCAAGAAACCAAGAGAGACTTACATAAGTGGAAGAACATACCTTGCTCGTGGATAGGAAGACTTAACATTATAAAAATGTCTATTCTACCAAAAGCGATCTATACATTTAATGCAATTCCGATCCAAGTCCCAAGGACACTCTTTAATGAGATGGAGGAACAAATCACCAACTTCATATGGAAGGGAAAGAGGCCCCGGATAAATAAGGCATTACTGAAAAAGAAGAACAAGGTGGGAGGCCTTACTTTACCTGATTTTAGAACCTATTATACCGCCACAGTAGTCAAAACAGCCTGGTACTAGTACAACAACAGATACATGGACCAATGGAACAGAATTAAGAATCCAGACATAAATCCATCCACATATGAGCAGCTGACATTTGGCAAAGGCCCCAAAACCGTTAAATGTGGAATAGATGGTCTTTTTAACAAATGGTGCTGGCATAACTGGATATCCATCTGCAAAAAAATGAAACAAGACCCATACCTCACACCATGCACAAAAACTAACTCAAAATGGATCAAAGACCTAAACATAAAATCTAAAACAATAAAGATCATGGAAGAAAAAATAGGGACAACTTTAGGAGCCCTAATACATGGCATAAACAGTATACAAAACATTATTAATAATATAGAAGAAAAACTAGATAACTGGGAGTTCCTAAAAATCAAACACCTATGCTCATCCAAAGACTTCACCAAAAGAGTACAAAGACTACCTACAGTCTGGGAAAACGTTTTTAGCTATGACATTTCTGATCAGCGCCTGATCTCTAAAATCTACACAATACTGCAAAAACTCAACTGCAAAAAGACAAATAACCCAATTAAACAACGGGCAAAAGATATGAATAGACATTTCACTAAAGAAGACATTCAGGTAGCTAACAAATATATGAGGAAATGTTCATGAGCATTAGCTATTAGAGAAATGCAGATCAAATACAATGAGATTTCATCTCACTCCAATGAAAAAGGCTGGCATTAATTCAAAAAACACAAAATAATAAATGTTGGAGAGGCTGTGGAGAGACTGGAACAGTTATACACTGCTAGTGGAAATGTAAAATGGTACAACCACTTTGAAAATCGATTTAGTGCTTCCTTAAAAAGCTAGAAATAAAACCACCATACGATCCAGCAATTCCACTCCTTGGAATATATCCTAGAGAAATAAGAGCCTTTACACAAACAGATATATGCACACCCATGTTTACTGCAGCACTGTTTACAATAGCAAAAAGATGGAAGCAACCAAGGTGCCCATCAACGGATGAATGGATAAATTATGGTATATTCACACAATGGAATACTACGCATCGATAAAGAACAGTGACGAATCTGTGAAACAATTCATAACATGGAGGAACCTGGAAGGCATTATGCTGAGTGAAATTAAACCCCAACCCAGTGAAATTAGTCAGCTGCAAAAGGACAAATATTGTATAAGACCACTATTATAAGAACCTGAGAAATAGTTTAAACTGAGAAGAAAACATTCTTTTGTGGTTATGAGAGGGGGTAGGGAGGGAGGTGGGAGCGGGGTATTCACTAATTAGGTAGTAGATGTGAACTACTTTAGGTGAAGGTAAAGACAGTACACAATACAGGGGACGTCAGCACAACTGGACTAAACCAAAAGCAAAGAAGTTTCCTGAATAATCTGAATGCTTCGAAGGCCAGCGTAACAGGGACAGGGGTCTGGGGACCATGGTTTCAGGGGACATCTAAATCAATTGGTATAATAGAATCTATTAAGAAAACAATTCTGCATCCCACTTTGAAGAGTAGCGTCTGGGGTCTTAAACGCCAGCAAGCAGCCATCTAAGATGCATCAATTGGTCTCAACCCACCTGGATCAAAGGAGAATGAAGAACACCAAGGACACAAGGCGATTACGAGCCCAAGAGACAGAAAGGGCCATGTGAACCAGCGACTACATCATCCTGAGGCCAGAAGAACTAGATGGTGCCTGGCTACAACCGATGACTGCCCTGACAGGGAAAACAACAGAGAACCCCTGAAGGAGCAAGAGAGCAGTGGGATGCAGACCCCAAATTCTCATAAGAGCAGACTTAATGGTCTGACTGAGCCTAGAAGGACCCAGTGGTCATGGCCCCCAGACCTTCTGTTGGCCTAGGACAGGAACCATTCCCGAAGCCAACTCTTCAGACATGGACTGGACTGGACAATGGGTTGGAGAGGGATGCTGGTGAGGAGTGAGCTTCCTGGATCAGGTAAACACTTGAGACTATGTTGGCATCTTCTGCCTGGAGGGGAGATGAGAGGGTGGAGGGGGTTAGAAGCTGACAAAATGGACAGAAAAAGAGGGAGTGGAGGGAGAGAGCGGGTCTCATTAGGGGGAGAGTAATTGGGAGTATGTAGCAAGGTGTATATGGGTTTTTGTGTGAGAGACTGACTTGATTTGTAAACTTTCACTTAAAGCACAATAAAAATTATTAAAAAAAAAAAAAAAAAGATGGATTGACACAGTGTCTGCAACAATGGGCTCAAGCATAACTACGATCACGAGGATGGCGCAGGACCGGGTGGTATTTCGTTCTGTTGTACACAGGGTTGCTACGAGTCGGAATAGACTCAACAGCACCTAAGAACAACAATTGGAGCAACAAAATAATTAATGATAGCATTGGACTGTAACCCACAGAATAAAATAAATATGTACAGATCCATACTGATATAAATAATTGAATAAACATATAAATGGGAGAGAAGGGAGTTCAGTTAATATAGACGGATAGAAGGAAATAGAAAATCACAATTAGGCAAACACCATAGTTACAATTGTTGCCAGCAAGATCTCTCGACGGGTACTAAAATTAGTGTGTCCCCAAGACACAAGATATATTTGCATAGTCTCAAAGTATTGCCTCCAAAATATGTATTACCTACAAAAGGAAAAACAGTAAACTTACAGTGGAAAAGCCTGTACAGTGGACACCAAGTGCTGAACGTTAACATCACCAGTAATAAGACATGTCAACATCATGAACTTCTGATATCACGCACTGAAAAGTACATATTACTTCTGAGGTATTCTGCCCAAAAATGCGTAACTTAACGCTAATAATGAGAAAATAACAAAGCAAACTGAGGAACATTTTATAGAATAACTGATTAGTAATCTTCAAAAGTGTCAAGGTCTTAAAAAATGAGAAGACTGAGGAACTGTTACAGACTAGGAAGACTAAGAAGACGTAACTAAACGCACGTTAAATGAAATGCGGCATTCTCAATGACGCTGTCAACAGAAAAGGGCACTAGTGGGAAAATTGGTGAAATTCAAATAGGGTCTGTACTTTAGTTAATTGTACTGTATCACTATTAATTCTCTGCTTTTGATATCTGCCCTATGATTATATAAGATGTTAGCACTGGCCTCCATTTAGGAAGCAGTGAGTTTTTGTTATGGTGATGGGAAATTTGGCAAACATTATATGTAATCGTTGCATATGGTTAATATAACTGACATCACTAAATTGTACACCTGAAAAATGGTGAATTGGCAAATGTTGTGTTACGTATATATATATTTACAACAATAAAAAAATAAAGTAAAATAAAGACGTTAGTAGTAGAGGAAGTATGACAAAGGGTAATGGAGACCTCTAACCTCTCAGTAATATTTTTGCAACTTTTCTGTAAGTTTAAAATCAGTTCAAAATAAAGTTATAAAACAACGAAATCCCTAAATCAGGTTTTTTTTTTTTTTTTAATTACAAAGACCTATACATTTTTTAAAAAGGTTCTCTAGTTGATGGTCTCTTACAGATTCAGCCTGAAGCAGTTTAAAGTATAGGGTTTATCATGACCCTTTAACCTATGACCCCATGAGAGAAAAAAAAATATTTCAACAATACAGAAATGTACTATATTTTTAAAGGTTCAATGATTAATTTTATACAAGAATAGATTAGATAGTTTTATGTCTACATTACACTTATCTTCTGAGCTTAAGTGTATTAAAAATATCAGTTCATAAACACTTCTATGAGGAAGACAGTAAACATTATCTTTCCCGTTCTATTTGTGAAGAACTAAAAACATATTTTGTTCAACGTCAAACAAGTCATAAAGCCTCAAAACCTAACAAAATAAAACACAATACCACAAATCTCCAGTAAAAATAAAACTGTCCATGAAAAACACTCTTTTCTATAGGCACAAAGCTTTCATACAATTGCTCTAAGTTCCTTTCTGTATTTGATGCCTGTGGTAGTCTACGCAATCTCTGTATTTTTACTACTTACTGCTTGGTTTTCCATACGTGCAAAGATAACATTTAACATTTGAGTAAGAGTAGCTTTGGCTGTTGTCTGATTGATGAGATTTTTGCTTGCTAGATAGATGTTGTAACATGTCCTCACAGCTTGCAACACAGTTCCTTCATGAATTTCTATGTGTTGAGATGTTACTGCAGTAAGTAAAGCCTTAAAAAAAAAAAAAAAAAGACATTAAAGCAATTTTCTGCAGCCAGAGTTTCAGCACAAATATATATGTGTACAGTATTTTGATATTAGAACTTTCAGACACCATTACCACTTTCTGGTAGTATTTACAGAATTTCTATCTTTTTTTTCCCCCTAAATTTTATTTATTTTGCTGTTATTGCTGCTGAGAACATACACAGCAAAACACACACCAATTCAAGGTGTGATTTAGTGATTATATTTTTTGAGTTGTGCAACCATTCCCACTCTCCTTTTCTGAGTTGTTCCTCCTTCAACATAAACTCACTGCCCTCTAAGGTTCCTATTTAATCTTTCAAGTTGATATTGTCAGTTTGACCCTCTATAGATAGTTCTTAAAAGAGCATAAAGCTCAAGGCAAACCTTGAATAGTTAAACTAAACCACTGTTCAGTTTTAAGATGACTTCAGGGGTGTTTTTGGTTTAAGGTTTAAAGATTACCTCAGGGCAACAGTTTCAGGGATTTGTCTACCCTCCATGGCTCCAGAAAGTCTAGAGTCCAAGAGAAGTTGAAATTGGCTCTATCCATTGAATCTTTGATCAAAATGTTTAGTAATGGTAGGTGAGCACCATCCAGTTCTTCTGGTCTCGTAGAAAAGGAGGGAATTGTTAAGGCAATTAGCCACATATTCCATAAAAAAAAATAACCTCCTCCTACTCCTGACTCTCCTTCCTCCTCTGTTGCTCCAGATAAATAGAGACCAATTGTTGTGCCTTCGATGGCCACTTGCAAGCTTTAAAGATCCCAGGCACTACACAATAAACTAGGCGGTAGAATGGAAACACTAAACATGTTATTAGGTCACTTAACTGGGATCTCCCATGAAACCATGATCCTAAACCTCCAAACCAAAGAACTGAATCCCATGAGGTGTTTGGTTGTATATAAGTAGCCTCAGCAACTACTCTTTTTATGTGTGTCATTTCTGTAAATATTATCTATACACAGCTTTTTTCAATTCAAGTTCTTACAGGTGTACAACTTATTGACAGCAATTAAAATAATCAGCTGTGCAACCCTACCCTTAATCAATGTGATTTTTCTATCACCGTTAACTCCCACTTCCTCCCTTCCTCCCACTCCTAGTCACCACTAATAAACTTTGTCTCTATACATCTGCCTTTTCTTGTCTTTTTATATAAGTGAGATCATACAATATTTGCCCTTTTGTGATTGGCTTATTTTGCTCAGCATAATGTCTTTAAGCTCCATCCATACTATACACTTATCTTGAATATGTCATCAACTGTTAAGTTATTCGGTGTCTTCCTTATCGTGGCAGCAGTTTTAACATAATCCCCCCAATCCTCAAACGTCAGAAAATCATTTATTTAATGATTTTCTAGTGCTTTCAACCCAGGTTTCATTTTAATAGAAATGTTATTTGATTTCATTTATAAAAATGCACAGCATTCCTTGGAGAGAGGCGTCTGGGGTCTTAAACGCTAGCAAGCAGGCATCTAAAATGGATCAATTGATCTCAACCCACCTGGATCAAGGGAAAATGAAGAACACCAAGGACATAAAGTAATTACGAGCCCAAGAGACAGAAAGAGTCACATAAACCAGAGACTACATCAGCCTGAGTCCAGAAGGACTAGACGGTGCCTGGCTACAACCGATGTCTGCCCTGACAGGGAACACAACAGAGAACCCCTGAGGAAGCAGGAGAGCAGTGGGACGCAGACCCCAAATTCTCGTCAAAAGACCAGACTTAATGGTCTGACTGAGACTAGAGGGATCCCGGTGGTCACGGCCCCCAGACCTTCTGTTGGCCCAGAATAGGAACCATTTCCAAAGCCAACTCTTCAGACATGGATTGGACTGCACAAAGGGTTGGAGAGGGATGCTGGTGAGGAGTGAGCTTCTTGGATCAGGTGGACACTTGAGACAATGTTGGCATCTCCTCCTTGGAGGGGAAATGGGAGGGTAGGAGGGGTTAGAAGCTGGTGAAATGGACACGAAAAGAGAGAGTGGAGGGAGGGAGCGGGCTGTCTCATTAGGCGGAGGGCAATTGGAAGTATGTAGCAACGTATATATAAGTTTTTGTGTGAGAGACTGACTTGATTTGTAAACTTTCACTTAAAGCACGATAAAAACTAAAAAAAAAAAAAAAAGCACAGCATTAAAACTGTCACATTAAAGCACAGATATACTTCATATAACAGATCTTTTGAACTAGACTGTTAACTTGTAGGATACATATTGTATCTTATTCACCTCCACATATCTCGCAGATCCTTTTTACAGACTAGACTCAATACGTGTGTTGTTATTTTTACTACTGTTTAAGACATTTATGAAAATGTTCTAGGACAAAGCATTTAAATTTATCCCAAGTCCAAAGTTTCAATAAAGTGAACAGTTTTAATTCATAAATATGAATTTTCACACATTAGGTTACTTTCCATTTGGCAAGAGCAAGGATTCATTTATTTTGTCCTCTTTATCTTGTACAATGCTATGCAGAGTCAGCATCAGCATTAATATATCCTAAATAAACCATAAATGATATGAAACTGCAAATGACCATTTAAAGTGACTCGACAGTTTTTCTAGAATAAAGATACTATATAACTTATGAAGTAAATATAGCTACGAAATTGACAGACTCAGAACGGGCTATATTCACACATGAAGGAACATTCATGTAAAACCATGTAAACAATTTCAAAAGTACTAACAGTACATGAAAATTTAATTGATATATAAACAAACATAGTACCACTACCATTATAAGTAACATTAAGAACTCAATATTTGTGATCGACTAAAAATACAATGGAGTAATTTTTTTCTAAAGATGCTCAACCATCCAACATTATAACACAATCTCAGGGTGAGGTTTTGTTGAGCAGATTCAGCAGATGGATAGGGTGCAAAATAATCAGGGAAACCAGTCCCTAACTGGTTCCTTCAAAAAAAGAGACTTGGGAATACAGTCTTCTAATAAACTCTTGCATTTCAACAATGAAATGCCCTGATACAGGGTCTAGGAAGCACCCAAATTTTCTCAGTTATAGTAGAATGTAGGTAAAATTACCTTCCAAATATTTTCAAGGTGAAAGGTTTCTGATTTTAAAAAAATATAGATTATGAATAACAAATTAACTTTATATAATTAATTACCTTTATTATCTGCAACTGAACTCCTTCGTCTGTTTGAGGGCCTTGGAAACAACCACATATTGTTTCAATAATTCTATCAATTAATTTTTTGCCTGGTGTTGTACTATCTGGGGCATTGCCGGTCAAGTGTCCATAAGCAATAAGTTTCTGAAATGGATAAAGAAAATGAATTCCTAATTAAACCAACACATACTAATTAAGTTGAAATACCTATCAACTGAGTATATATTACATTTTTTGCATAAAAACACTATGGTTTAAACAAAGCCAAAGGCTACGACAACTTTGTCGGAAAAATTAGTTATAAACGTGTGGCCAGTAACCCAACAAAACCATCAGGCAATACCTTGAGACAGCCAGGTTTGAGAACCTGTCTCTGATGAGTTAAAACAGTTCACTGTTTTCTACTTAAATAAGGTTTTACTGACACCACTTTGTGAAAACTTAACACTTTTAAATGACTCAAACTCTCTTTCCGAATTATATCTATCAATATGCAAAAAACACAGTTTCCATACACTGTTTGCAATGTATCACAGATTTGATCATTCATCACTAACATTATAGCCCTGGAAGGAAGGCCTTAGATATTGTAATTCTAATTTTCCATGGAAAACAAGATCACAAATCAAACGAACTTATCCTTAGCCTATCTTAAGGACAAATCACATGGTTTTTTTATAGCCACTGAATTGTTAAGACAAATCACATGGTTTTTTTATAGCTACTGAATTGTTAGTTGAATAGGTAGTCTCCAAACAGTAAAAACACCTCAAAACAGAAGGACCCCTCTATCTAGAGGGTTATCTTACAAATATCTAAGAGGATCCTGTGTGTTTATGTGTGTGAAATGCAGGATGAAAGAGTCAAGCAATTTTTCTGACATAAATGAATGTTATATCTAAAGTCCAAAAGTGAATGTAAATACTAAGCAGTAAATATTAACCTATTACTTCATACAAAACAGCAGGCACTTAGTAAAACCATCTGCAAAGTCAAAAGCAAGTTCTAAGTTAAAGAGACCAAATCAACACTTTTGTTACTGGTAACCTTACTAAAGAGTTTTGTGTCTCATAAAGCTACCCGATAATTTCAGTTACCATTAAACTAGAAACCTCTTTTTGCAACTATTGTTGTCTACTTTGACTTCATGCAGTCATTTGCTTCTTACCACAAAAATGATATTCAAGGTTTTAATGGAAAAAGTCTGAATCATCAAGTGTGATTTATGTTTTAGAAACACAGTTAAGGAGCCAGTTCTCAGACAGTGCCATTTATACATACCTGTAAACAATCTAGAGATGTGCTAACTATGCGGGGACATCTGGACTGGCATGCCAACTCAAAGGGTAAGAAGTACTTGTCTGCTTCAATAAAATTTGTCTTTGATTTCACTGGTGGAAGGGTGCTTGATCCAGCTTTTGCTTCTCCGTGAGGAGGACTAAATGAAAAAGAAAAGTCTAATTAGAATTCACATCTACTATATGGATGAAAAACTCATATAGAAGCATAGAAATTTCAGTTCTAAAAGGGACCTTGTTAAAACCAGGTCCACCTTCCCATATTTCATAAGGAAACCAAGGTCTAGAGAAGTTAAGTGATGTTTCACAAGGTCAAATAAATGCTAGTGGCCAGAGCACTGACTAACCACGAGACACTGGATTCTTGTCAAATATCCTTTCCAATCATCTCAAGGTATTTCTACTATAGAAATATTTTACTGTTACTTAATAAATTTGTTATCATAGTATCTTAAAAGACAACGGGCTTTCTTTCTATTTGCCCTTAAGTAGAACTGTGCTTTTGAGTTACTCAATACTGTCTTACAGAGGTTAACACTATAACCTAATTTTTCTAAATATGGATCAAGGTCTTTGAGAAAAGACTTTAAAGCCTATCTTACGGTATTTCAGAAATAACCTTACATATTTATTTATATAAGATCTTTTTGAACTTAAAAGTATGTTTACAATTACAGCTTCTTAAAATCTATTTTTAAAAGGTCTATTTTACTACAGAGATTGCATGTAGAAAATCTGCCACACTAAAATAACTATATTATTATTCGGGTAAGGTCGACAAATTTGCAAATTATTTTTACTATAGAAAAGAAACCCCACAAACCTTTGCTTTTCTGTTTCAGCTTTTATTTCCTCTGTGGGAGAAAAAAGAAGCACATATTAAAAAGCTTGACAACAGAAAGATCATTAAGTAATCTGATTACAAGTTTTTCAAACTAATTTGTAGCTTCTTCGAAATGTTGGAAAGATTGCAAATTCAAAATAAAATCAGGTACTAAAATTCTGTTTCAGCAAAATGTATTAATCTACACAAATACTATAATTTTATAAAATCATACCACAGGATAGGTAAAAATGCAGACTGCAATTCCCAAAGCACATCCTCTTTTGTAAAGAATATTAACCAGAAGCATTAATATTAACATGAGAATATTACATGGTATTAAAGTCACAAAATATAAGGCACATGTTGATAAGGAAAAAAAAACAGAGAAGTCACTTTTGTGACTATCTCAGGGTAAATATCAGGCCAGAGCTACTACTTTTTAAATGTGTACATATGCATTTGTATCTAATCAATTTTCTTTTTATGATGATACAAAAATAATAATAAAACTAGTTGCCCTGGAGCTGATTCCAACTCATGGTGATCCCATGTGTTGTAGAGTAGAGCTGCATTCCACAAAATTTTCATGGCTGTGACCCTTCAGAAGCAGATCTCCAGGCCTTTCTTCCAAAGCACCTCTGGGTGGGTTTGAACTGCCAACTTTTTGGTAAGCAGGTGAGTACTTAACCATGTGCCACACCCAGGGGCTCCTATGATGATACAAGACATTATAAAACACGTATGCCAAATTTAATGGGAGATTACCCTTTTGCTATTTATACTGTAAGGGATGTGGTAAATTAGATAAATTCCACCTGCAATAGACAACCCTTAAATTTAATTAATTGATAGGTTGGGGAATCTGGTTAATTGACTAAACCGTTCTGAAATTTTGGGTGAAAAGCATTCAGACATAACACTAATTACTGTTATTACAGCCAACAGTCTGTATTAAGAACTATTATACTATATATGTACTAACTTTACCTGTACTTTTTTTTTTTTTTTTTATTACACTCTACCAAACCAAAAAAAACCAAACCCAGTGCCACTGGAGTCGATTCCCGATTCCGACTCATAGAGACCCTATAGGACAGAGTAGAACTGCCCCATACAGTTTCCAAGGAGCGCCTGGCGGATTCGAACTGCCGACTCTTTGGTTAGTAGCCGTAGCACTTAACCACTATGCCAATTACACTCTACATATACTCACAAATAGTCTTACAACAACCTATGAGGTATGTGCTATTGTATCTTCATTTTAAAGATTAGAAACTTGAGGGACAGAGAGCGTGAAAACTTAAGGGCTGAATGGCTTGGGTGTGTGGCTAATAAGTTTTGCCAGGTTTAAACCTAGTTAATCTTAATCTAGATCACAGTTTACTAACCACTGTTTTATCTATGTGTATCTATGAATACTGAGCAAAATATTTTAAATTTGAACACTATACCAGCTGCTAGCCTATAAATTTAATAAGTTATTATATCATAGAGCTTAATCATGGAGTTTGCTTAAAATAAAAGCAAAGAGTTTTATTGAAGCGGGAAAAACAATTCACAAATTGATTTTTTTTTTCCCTCAATAAAATTCCTTGCTTTTACTTTTAAGCAGACTCCTTCATTAAGTTCTATGACATTTCTTGGTGCCAGAAGTAGGATCTGAAGGATACTGCCTCAGATGACCCCCTGGAAGCTTGGGAATTTGGGCTCTCAGAACCAGCAGAGCCTTTTGAGCTCTTCTTGGGAGTCACCCCAGGTAATTCTTCTCAGATTCAAGCTCTGCATCCTTGCGTAGAGCTGAGTTTTATTGAGAATTCTAGTCTCTATTTTCACTTTGTCTGCTTACAGGTTTCAGGTTAAGGTTTTCTGCTTACAAGTTTGGGTTAAGGTTTGTTTGACCTAGGTGTTCTGGTGCACATTTGCTGAATTCTTGCAAGAAAATGAGCAATGCCAAATCTAAGAACAGGGATTTCCCTTCAGGGATACCTGCCTCTTACATGAACAAACATTTTGGTCCTGTAATTTGTTCAGTTTTGAATTACTGGCATGACCTTACCAGGACAACTCAGAAAATCAATGGCCGCTCTTGGGATCTTTTGATCTCACAAAATTAACCTTCTTGCATAGCAAATTAAAAAAGAAAAGCTCCCAAATTAAACAGACTCAACGGGACACATTTTTAATTGGAATTTGGAAGCTTCAAAACAACAGCAAGACAGTAAGGTTGCTTCCTTACAAAACAGTTTCTAAATTAAACAAACAAGAATCACAACACTAAAGTCCTGCCACAGCACCTTCTGCCCCCTGCCGCCGACTCCAATTCCCCTTTACCCTTTTATTCCTTCTTACGTCCCTACTATCATTTCACCTGAACTCCCTTCATAACCTTAAGAACAAGAAAGGATAAAATTTTACAAGAAATGCCCTTTAAAATCTGGCCCATGAACACCAGAGAAACTCCTAACGAGACCGGTGCAACCTTTGTGCCTTGGACCCACACTGAACTACATAATATTGTAAAGCATTTCCCAAAAGTCTGTGAGAGCCCTTTTAAATTTGCTGAGAAATTAAAAAATCTTATTGATGCTTATCAGTCTGGGCTTCCAGGCCTATACCAGTTGGTCCGTATGCTAACTGGGCCAGGGGAGGGCTAGCTATGATTAAAACATGCTGATTGGAAAAACCCTAAAGATAATCTGGCTTTCAGCATGGATAGACGGCTGCCACCCTTCTTGAAGATGCCCGAGCAGTCAGCAAAAGGTTACTTGAACCCATACCTAAAGATTTCCTCCAGTAATAGATTTTTTTTTTTTTTGGCTAAAATTCACTCTTGCATACAAGACAAGGATAAAAGTATTTACAATTATCAAATCAGAGTGTTTCAGAAGTTTGTTGACCATTCCAGGACTAATCCTTCAGCCCTGGACACTTCCGGAACCTTTAATGCTGTATTTGTGTCCAGTCTGAAACCCAAAATTTTAGCCTTAATTAAAAGGCATAATTTAGTTTGGAAAACAACTCTCACAGTGGAATTAACTAACCTAGCACATGAACTCCCTCAAGCCTAGAAATAAAACAAGCCTCAAAGGCAAATAAACTCATGGCCATGCAATTACAGCAGTTACGACACCCTGACCAAAAGAAAAGATTTGAATCAAGGCCGCCTAAGCTCCCTAACAGTGGCCTGGACTCTAAAGTATGCCATTATTGTAAAATACCTGGCCAACGAAAGGATTGCTTTAAGCTAAAATCTAAATTGAAAATCTCCTCATAGGGAACTCCCCAACCTAATTTTGAATGAAGGGGCTCCAGGGATGAAACAGGGGTTTGTTCCCATTGTGGCATTAAATTCTCAAGGAAACTACAATAATTGTTAATGGAGAAACTTGCAAAATTTTAATTTACAATGGAGCTACTTTGTCTGCCATTTAACCCCCCAGTTTGCAAAAACCGCTGCCCCGGAGTACTGAAACTGTTAAGATAGTGGGGGCCGCTAATGAAGCACAGACCTTGTATCACTCACAGCCTGTGCCATACACCTTGGGCATGTTAAGGACATACACCCTTTCATCCTCAGCCCAGATACCCCAGTTAATCTTTTAGGCAAAGATCTTTTGTCTAAATAGGGATGCCACCTGCATTTCACTGAGCAAGGAGAAATGGTTTTCAAATTTACCTGATACACCTACAATTGCACTGACAAAAATCTAAGAGAAAAAGCTGCTTGCTTTATGTTGGCCCTAGCCTTGTCTTTTTCAGATTCTACTCCATTTAACAATACCTCTCCCCCTTTTGAAATACTTTCACAAGTGCCCAAAACACTGTGGATCGGACCCAACCATAAAGTTGTTTTGCCTAAATCTTTCCATGTTCTTTTGTTACAAGCCCTGCAAATGAACACAGATGTGGGCCATGATAAATAATTGAAACATCAAGAGAATACTGGTGGTGTAAGTTTTTTTTTGGGGGGGGGGGCACAGAACGCACTGTTCCATTTGTTCCTGTCAAAACTCATGGAAACGTTTCACCTGGGCGACACTCTTTGCCTTCTGAACCTGTGTTAGAATGACAATTAGACTTTATACAACTTCCACCTTCAAATGATTATGAATATGTACTGTTATAATTTGTAGATTTTCACATCAAGTCAAGGCTTTCCCTTGTCAGCAGGCCACTGCAACTTTTATAGACAAAAAAAAAAAACTTCTTGAGAACATTATGCCAGCATGGGGAAGCCTACCTGCCCTTTGCAGTGACCAAGGGACCCATTTTACTGGACAAATTGTTAAGAAATTATGTCACATATTTACTATTTATCAGTAGCTACATTGTCCTTATCACCCCCAATCTTCTGAATTGATGGAAAGAACCCAATGGGATTTTTAAAACCCGGTTAGCAAAATTATGTGACTCTTGAGACCTACCAGGGCCAAAAGTTCTTCCTTTAGTCCTTTTAAATTTAAGATCTACTACTTTTGGTCCACATAAACTTTCTGTAACTGGGAGACCTATTCTTCTCCTTTACATTACTTTTGCTAATCCCCATACTGCTCAAGTGGAAAAAAAAAAAGATTTGTTAAAATACTATCACTAATTAATCGGACTTTAACAAAAGCACTATTTACAGATTAAAGAAGCTTTTAATGACCAAGATTTGCTAGGCCAAATCTTCCTAACACAGAGCCAGGAGTTATTTATTGGAAAAACCTGCTGCCGTTGAGTCAATTCTGACTCATACTGGCCCTATCGGACAGGGTTTCCAAGTAGCGGCTGGTGGATTCGAACTGCTGACCTTTTGGTTAGCAGCGAGCTCTTAACCACTGCTCCATCAGGGCTCCTATTGGAAAAGACATAAGCAAAAAAGATTCATTAAAGCCTTGCTGGAAGTGGCCTTATCAGGTCCTCCTTACTAATCCTTGTGCAGCTAAATTAAAAGGTGTTAAACCCTGGATTCATTTCTCTCAATTAAAGACAGCTAAATCATCTTTTTGGATTTGCT
This sequence comes from Elephas maximus indicus, assembly GCF_024166365.1. Taxonomy (NCBI): domain Eukaryota; kingdom Metazoa; phylum Chordata; class Mammalia; order Proboscidea; family Elephantidae; genus Elephas; species Elephas maximus. The sequence goes on along the minus strand of NC_064833.1, from coordinate 75,242,012 downwards.
AGCTATCTGGAGACCTGAAAGTTATACTCAAATGCCCACATGGCCAGAGGCAGACAGCATCTGAAGAAAGAACAAAACTTCATGCAAATTCAAGTTGCTAAAATCTGTGGACTTTGTTTTCTACTTACTGGCTTTCTTATGCTGTTTACTGTATTATATCAAGCAGACCTCACCACCTGGTGGTTCTAGTAATACAAATTATTGCAATCATTCTGCTTTGCTTAATACTAATAGCCTATGAACTAGCTTTATTTTTTATCAACCTGGGTTTATTTCTTGGTAAACTTCATTTTAGCAGACAATAGAAGCATTTTAATTTTGTCTTATGATTTTAGCGATTTTTTTCCACACAAGTAACTAAAGGAACTTACTTTATTACTGCTATTATTTTCATGCTATTTGCTTTATTAAATCACTTTCGGATAGTTTTCCTTCATTATGAAGCTCTCAAGTTTTTCATTTCTGCTTTCAATAATTCCCACTAACACTTAGAGAATGCCTTTATTAAACTAGCTGAATCAGTAGCTAATGCTAGTAACATAACTGTTGGATATGTCATCCTTCCCCAAAGTCTATGCATCAGAATTCAGATCCATCAGTATCCGCTATATTGGATTATATCATCTTGTACCCAACGTTACTGTTAACTTCAAAGTCACCTTTAAGCAAGCCATACATGTTAGACTATGACACCCTCCTGGATTATTAGCCCAACCTGAGGTACCATCCTTTGATTCAACCCGACCCATAACACCCAACCAGACCGTGGAACACCTGAAGGCTTGCTTTTCAAGACACAGAGGTGTTCACGTTGCTTGCCAAATTTGCCATTTGCTCCAACATGCAGCATTCCCTAGATACTTTTGAATTTTATCAAGCAAAGCAATTACCTGGCTGAATCAAGAATAACTCATCCCCCTTTATACCAGACTCTGGGACCCTCAAAAGATGGGACAGTAGACTTATTTGTAACAATTCTTTAACAAAACATTGGCTTAAGCAAGTTAATCAAAACATTCCCTTTCTAACAATTATACCAGAAATACCATAATTTATGCTCCTTATGGATATGTGTTTTTATATAGAGGATTGGATTATCTTACTAAAAAGAGACCAAACCCAATGCCTGGGCATTACCCTATCTAGATGGATGGAACACGATGGGCCAACGCACCCTCAGTCTTTTAGGAGTTCCTTTAGATATCCACTCCTATAATGAAAACCACCATTAACCTAACAATCTAAAACTTTCAGAAAGAAAAAGATATAAAAGAAACTACAAAGAGCCCAGAGCACCAATCCTTTAGCAGAAAACATCAGCTAGGGCTAGACATTTCCACAGAGCTCTCATACCTACATATCGAGTAATAATCTTAAAAAAAATTCTATCTGCAATCTGTCTTCTAGTGGGAGTGAAGTGATAACTCATTGTGGTTTCAATCTGCATCTCCCTAACGACTAATGACTTTGAGCATCTTTTCATGTGCTTGTTGGCCATTTGTATATCCTCTTTGGTCAAATGTTCATTATTTTTTTCCCCTAATTTTTATTTATTTTGTTGTTGAGAATAGACACAGCAAAATGTACACCAATTCAAAGGTTTCTACATGTATGATATAGTGACACTGATTACAGCCTCACCCTCCTTTTCTGAGTTGTTCCTCCCTCATTAACATAAACTCACTGCCCCCTAAGGTTCCTATCTAATCTTTCAAGTCACTGTGGTCAATTTGGTATCCATTATTTTTTAAATGCCAATGTTTAAATAGTCTGCTTAATTGTATCCTACACAAGCTATACTGAATGTAATGATTCTCTGCTAATTCAGATAAAAAAAAAAAAAAACTGAATTCAGATGGCACCATAAAATCCTGAAGTTCTATAGAAGGGAGTTATGATTATTTTACTGTAAAGACAATAAAATTATTGATAGTGTTTTGGTTTTGTATCATCAGATTAACAGGCCATGGTTAAAGGACAAGGTATTTATTTTACTTTCCCTTAACTTGTCATGCAATGAAAGTGGGTAAGAATTAGAAGTATGGGGAAAATTATAAAGCAGACAAAAGATGAGCAAAAAAGGAAATAATTGGCAGTTTCCATCTTATTTTATAAGTTTAACCCAGAAAATATTACTCAATGATCTTTTACTAAAAGTATCACAAATAGTTTATTAACATTTGTACAGAAACAATGTACAGACTTTGCAGTTCTGACGTGCACAGATTTTAGATACCAGAGTTAATAGTAGTCCTCCAATAACAAAGTTCAAATTTACATTACCCCAGTATATTAACAATGAGTAATTACAAAAAGTACAAACTTCACTGCCAGCTCTTCAGTCCGCAAATCACTACAGAAGCAACAGATGTACACTGTGATCAGAGACCAATCACATTACTTCTTTCAAGTTCTTTAAGTGATTGGTCGCTGTGCCATGTGTTATTCAGTTCATGCACAGATGGCAATGTAGGTGTGTTACCTCCTTGTCTCACAATGATAAATCCATGTGACATTTTACCAAAGTGGATGATAAAGGAAGGAATTGGCCAACAAAGATGAAAGTGCAACAAAAAAAACAAAAGTGTGAATGCTGGCAGTGATACTGGAAAATGGTTGTGATGGAAAGGATGACGATGTCCCACAGGAAGTGATGCCAGCAAATAACTTCACATGAAAGGAACTCAGAGATATTTCATAACACTGAAAACACAAAAGATATAATGCTGGGAAGCAAATCCAAGCTTAGAAAGGAGTCTGACAATTCATCAAGGGATAGAAAAGATGCTTGCTCTGTATTATGTTATACAAGGTGGCAAGTACTGCTGAAACTACTCTTAATAAGTTTTTTTTACAAAGAAATAAAATACTTTAGCTCTCATTGTCTCTAATGTTTTAAATTACTAATTTTTTCCATTTCATCATACATTTATAACCCACAGTTAAGTGTTTAATGTTTTAACAGAAAATTTTAAAGGTCACAGAACAACAAGGTCACTTGCATGGTCATCTTTATGGTCCCATAAGAAAAAAAAATACCATATTTTCATGGTCCCGTGAGGGCTGTTTGTATTCATTTAATACATTTCCTTTCAAAAGAATTCAAGGCCACTTAGAGTGAAAGAAGTCCTTAAAACAAGATTCAAAGGACACAAGCCAGGTAAGATGGGGGAGGCAGAGGGAATAATTATTCATCAGAATACTGAAACAATATTATATATATTATATACCACAGCATTTTAAAACAAGCTGAAATTTTTAAACAATATGCAACACCACTTTATATTTGTGTAGCAATATACAGTTTAAAATACTTTTCCATACATTACTTAATTTTCTCCTCACAAGACAATTCCTCATTTTATGGATAAGGAAACACAGGATCAGATTAGTTAAATGATGGGCTTAAGGTCAGGCAGCTAGTAAGTAGTGATCCAGGAACTAGTTTTCCTAGTCTTAAACTAATTTATTACCTACTACACTGTGCTATACCTAAGCAACCTTCTATTTACTGGTGCTACTGATCTGAAAAGGTCATGCAATAATTATCAGCTTAAACTTATTATAAAGCAGTGGTTCTCAAAACATGGTCCCAGTACCAGCAGCATCAGCATCACCTGGAAGCTTGTCATAAACGCAAACTATCAGGCCCCATCCCAGACCTACCAAATCAGAAATTGAGAGAATCTGACAATGTATGTTGGAATAGCCCTTAAGGTGATTCTGACACACAAGTTTGAGAATCATTGTTATAAAGTAAATAAAAGAAATGAATGGAAGACAATCCAGTTTCATCTACTACTGGGAATATTTAACTTGCTGTACCTATAAAAGTTCTGAGACTACAGAGTTTGAGCCTAGGTTAAAAAGCAACTCCTTTTTTAGATTTTTAGCTTATAATGAATGTTTAGTTACAGTTTTAAGCAAAGTGCCTTTCTATTTTAAATAATTAGAGCTTGGAAACAGTTTGTTTCAGGTTGGTTTTCAACAGAAGAATCAAGAAATAAGCTAATTAATTCTCAATTATTAAAAAAAAAAAAAACTGAAGAAAAAACATTAAAGCATGAAATTAAGAAGCAACCCACTCCAACTGAAAGCCATATTAGTACTTAATTGTGAAACACTTTCCCATTAAAGTCAGAACCAACACAAGGATGACCACGAGCATCAAAATATTTTTAACATTAATGCAAACAGACAATACTGGATGTGTAAGAACAGGACAATCATCCCTGTAGATAAGATAAAACGAGATGCTAGATGTCTAGTGATGTTTACGTTCTTTAACTGTATAGTCATAAAAAAAACAAAAACCAAATCAGTTGCCGTCAAGTGGATTTCGACTCGTGGCGACCCCATGTATGTGCAGGGTAAAACTACATTCTGTAAGGTTTTCATGGCTGTGATCTTTTGGAAGCAGATCAATAGGGCTTTCTTCCAAGGCACCTCTGGATAAGCTTGAACTAACAACCTTAGTAGTCAACCATTTAACTATGTACACCGTCCAGGGACTTCCAATAGTTAAAAATATATATATATTATTATTGAAATTCTTGCAGAAATTATTTTCTCTCTAGTCATTTTCTCCCCTTTCCCTTCAGAAATATGTTTATAAGTTTTTTTTATAACCTTAGAAACAAAATTACTGCATTATGTATAGAAGGAAAGATTAAAATTGGAGGAAATAGGTCATTCTAAACTAGCATAAAAGGTATAGATTTTAAAATGTTTTGAAAGAAACAAAATTTCTGTTCTTTTCAGATATACTCAATAACTAGAACCAAGTCAACAATGGTGACAAGGCATAGAACGTGTTTAATGAACAGAAAAGAATGATTTATTTAAAAAAAAAAAAAAAACTGATTACATACAAGTTATACATCTGATCTCCTAAAAAAAAAAAAAAGATCTCCTAGGTAGATTAAATATTCCATTTCATTATTTTTACTATTAACTTGATTAGCAGCTCTTTTTCCCCATTGACAAAACAAATATAAACTTTACATAATTATTTATATGGATTTGACAAGCTCTATCATCTATACCCAATAAATGATTTATATTTACCCTCTCACGACATTAATTTTGTCTTATATATAATAGTTTACACAGCAACACCAGCTACCCAATGCAAACCAAGCGGATAATCTAAAGATTGTAAACTGGTTGGGGGAAAAAAAAAAAAACCACATGAGAACTTACACATCCAAAAAAGTGTTGTCTCCTTCTTTAAGGCAGTAACCGTGGGAGGCTATGCATCAATTATCATAATGCTGCCAGTATTCAAAAATATTTGTGGAATTCATCATTTACAGTTCTTTCCTGTCTGCCTCCTTCTTTTAAATGAATAACCTCACAGAAGGAAAATTCTCTAGAAAGGGAATCAGATTCTAACCACCAATTAATCCAAGTTATCTGGAGCCAAGTCTGAAAAACAGTATGTGACGATAAAACAAAAGTTCTTAACTTTAGTGGCTCTGTGAACCATCTTTAACTGTGTATGCAAGCACTGTTCTAAGAGTCCCAAAGATGTCTATATGCCAAACTATAAAGACAATATAAAACCAATGACTAAAAATGGTAATCTGGATCAACTATGATAATGTGAAAACACTATTAAATTTATAAAATATTGCATATATGTATGGGTTTTTTTAATGGATTACTTTGAAAAATAACATTACTTTGAATGTATAAATTCTGCTAGGTTTACTTTTCAAAACCAATCATGTGACTTTAGATTCACATTTCATATAGTTAAGGATTAACTAAAAATACAGGAGTTAAAAAGTAATAGAAGAGATAATGGCCTAACTAAAGCAGTGACAATGGGTACGAGTAAATGTGACTTCCATGAACATCTGGGAGGGAGAACCATCTCCATATATTTACCTGATTAGCCAGCAGGGGTGGTAGCAAGAAGGGGGAAGGTGGCTTGCATTGCTAGATAATTCAGGTATCATTAGCTTAAGATACAATGCACAGTGGAGGGCGGGGAGGAGCAGGAGGGAAGAAGAGGTAACTTTTGGTCAGGTCTCTGGGTGGTGCATATGGCTTGCACTTGACTACTAATCTAAAAGTTGGCGGTTCACAAAAAAGCTAGATGGTGCACAGCACCAATGACTGCTACCACAACAGAGAATCCTTGACGGAGTGGGAGAGAAGTGTGGAGCAGAGCTCAAATTCATGTAGAAACACCAGACTTAATGGCCTGACTGAGACTGGAGGAACACCCAAGCCACTGCCCCCAGATGCTCTGTTAACCCAGAACTAAAACCATTTCCAATGCCCACTCTTCAAAGATTAGACTGAACTATAAAACATAAAATAAAACTCGTGAAGAGCGTGCTTATTATTAGTTCAAGCAGATAGAGACCAAAGGGGTGGCTCCTGTCTGCAGACAGGATTAAAAGGCAGGAAGGGACAGGAACTGGTTGAATGGACACAATAAACCAGGGGAGGAAAGGAGTAGTAGTGTGCTGTCACATTATAGGGATTGCAACTAATGTCACATAATAATACGTGTATAAATTTTTGTATGAGAAATTAACTTCAGCTGTAAACTTTCACTTAAAGCACAAAAAAATAAGAAGTTGGTGGTTCAAACCCACCCAGTGCTACGGAAGAAAGGCCTGGTGATCTGCTTCCATTTAGTCACATTTTCTTTTAAGTGACTATGGGATAGCCTAGTGAAGGTATTCAGTAGGAAACAATACATATGAATTTGAACATGAGGAGACAGCATGGCAGACTGTATTTTCTAAGATGACACTGTAGCATCTCCCATCCCACATGCTCTTTTGCAAAGTGACCTTGCCATAGCCCCATCAAGAGACAGGGTATACGTCCCCGCTGGCCTTAGAGATTCATTTACAACCAAAAGAATGCTGTGGAAGTGGTGCTGGATGACTTCTGAAGTTAGGTCAGAAAAAGCCAAGAAGTTCCTGCCTAATTCATTTAGAATTCTTGCTCTCTAGACACCCCTTCTTAGAACCCAGCTGTCCTGATGTGAGAAGCCCAAGCCTCATGGAGGCCACATCTAAGTGGTCCAGTCAATAGTCCCAGCTGAGCCCAGCTTTCAAGTTACCACAGCCCAGGCGCCAGGCATGTTAGCGAAAAAGCCTCCAGAGGACGCCAGCTCCATCTTTCAAGTCTCCCCACCACCGCCCTACCATCTGAGTCTTCCCAGCTGAGGCCCCAGACAATGTGGAGCAGCAATATGCCTATCTGAATTCCTGAAACACAGAATTTTCTAAGCATAATAAAACAGCTGTTGTTTTACATCATCAAGTCTTGGGGTGGTTTATTACATAACAATAGATAACCAGAAAAGACAAGTTAAGGAGGGTTAAGGAGATTGGGGTTTGAAGTAATTCCTTGGCAAAGGGAAGAAAGCACTATTTGAGGGGCACGGAAAGACTCTCAGGAAGCATGGGAAATCCTTCTAATGTGTTCTGAGGATTCGGATAAGGAAATCAGATGGTTAAGAGGTACAGAGCTGGGATTTTGTCCCTTAAACCAAGCCCCTTGTAACAAACTACTTATCAGCCTCCTCAGAATCTTGATAACCTAGAGATGACCATCCAAACTCTGACTCCTCCTTCAAGACTGAGGTTAAACTTTATCATCTAGGTAACCAGCCCTAGTCTCCCACCCACCCCCACACTCACTCAACATTGCTGCTTGTGTGCTCCCTGAGAACCAAGGATGCATCTCTATGAAGCTGCAGTGTCCTGTGACCATTTGCTTACCCTTGACTCTCAGTTGCTTGAAGGCAAGAAATATTATTCATTCTTCTCTGCATTCTAGCACCTAGCACAGCGTCAGTCACATAGTAAGAAGGCATTCAAAACATGTTCATCGTATTTATGTACCAATATGATAAATATCAATAAATGTTTATCAAACTGAACGATGAAGTAAAAGTCTCCCTGGTTTTTCTTTACTGTTTGCTTCCCTTTTCCTTCTCATACCTTTCCTGCTTATGGTTCTTCAATCTAACATCAGGGGCAGAAAGCAGTACTGTTTCTATAGCTATCTGCTTTGACCTAAGCTTAACTTCTACTAAATTGATGAGTTTTTAAATAATTTATTTGGTTAGAAAAGCAAGCTATAAAACCTAGGTGTTTTAGAGGAAAAAAAAAAAATGTTTTTTACTCAATCAGCTTCAGAGTCTCATATCCAGGGGTGCTATTTAGCCATTCTCTTCAAACAAATAAAACAAAACCTTGTGAATGCTTTCAATCAATGGTTTTCAAACTTCTCTGAATACAAACCACAGTAAGAAATGTTTTATATTGGAACCCAGTACATACCTACATATATATAATACGGAAAATTTTAATTAATAATTACCATTGCTATTGGGAATATATTCTCATTTTCTATTCTATTCCATTAAAAACAACAATACTAGCTATGACCCACAAAAATGAAATTCACAATCTAGCAGTAGTCTGCGACCACTAGTGCTAACTATTCTGGTTTTAAAAAAAAAAAAAAAGCTTTATGGTTTTAAAAAAAAAAAAAGCTTTAGAATATAAGAAACAAACCGTGTCTTTACTTCTGGATCAACTGATCCTTGTGATCCTGGCAATTAAGTGTTTGGAGGAGTGCTAGCAACCCACAGAGCAGTCAAGATCAAGTGAGGAAAATTTGACATTCACATTGGTCTTGCTGTCAAAGAACTCCAAAGAGGAGAATCATAAGGAACCAAGAAAAATCAGATGAGTGGGTCTAACTGAAGAAGTTATAAAAGATGAAGTTTCCAAGCAGAGTAGTACACGGCAGACAGCTCCCTGCAGAGACAACTGCATTTGCCTGTAATTTTATGCCAGATAAGCACGGGTCCCAAATAATTATAAGGAAATACTCTTTCTTTACCCCAGCAACTAAAGAACAATTTATTATGTCTTGAATATGCACAGAAAATTAAAAATTGATGAGAATTCTCTGATAAAAAGGGAGGCATGAGAAAGGATCTAGTATAGGAGGGTTCCTTAGTGTGGCCACCTCAATCTGAAAACAATGGTAGAGACGTACTAACTATGCCTATTGACCACCATCTGGTCCCACTGAAGACTGTGCTTCTCTCCAAACCTCTGTGCTAATCAGAAGGGAGCGCAGATTATCTGTTCTGGGCTCTGGGCCTCATGTTCTCCCCAGTGGATGCTGCTTCATGAAGAAATTTTCAAAATTATATTTTAAGGAAAAAAAATCTATTTTTAATTCATTCCCACTGAAGAAATAAAGTCTTTAACTTTGCAGTTTCTCTATGGCTGTGAAACAGAAATAACAATGATTCTTTCAAAATAAAGTTAATTTTAGTGGGAGTTATAAAGGAGACATGGAGCTAGGTTTCCTTCTTCTGCTTCATATATCTCCTTTCCAGAAATGGCCCTTTCCAGAAAACTGATGAAGTTAGAAGCTCCTCCTTCCACAATGTGCATGGAAACAAGTATTCAGTGGGGATCAACTCTAAGTTCCTTGTACAGTGAATATTCACTAATGCAAATACACAGATGTTCGTAGGTACTAAAATGATGGTGACAGAGCTGACAAAACTATTTAAGTTCTGATTCTTTTTAAAACATCTTCAAAATTTTTGGAAGAGGATGGTACAATGTACAGTAACGTATTTCTGTGCTAGGGTGAAGGTTAAGTGAATATATGTATAAGGTTTTACATCTCTCCCCAGTTTACAGTAAAAAATGTCACACATATGCACACCCATGTTCACTCCAGCACTGTCCACAATGGCAAAAAGATGGAAACAACCTAGATCCCCATCAACAGAAGAATGGATTAACAAACTGTGGTACACAGGCACAATGGATAATGCAATAATAAAGAACAATGCATGATCTCGGGAGAACATTTAGCTCAACTGGTGTAACATAATTTATAAAGAAAATGTTCTACATTCTACTTTGTTGGGTAGCATCTGGGGTCTTAAAAGTCTGTGAGCAACCATCTAAGATACTCCACTGGTCTTATGCCTTCAGAAGCAACAGAGAATGAAGAAAACTAAAGATACAAAGGAAAGATTAGTCCAAAGGACTAACGGATCATAACAACCACAGCCTCACCAGGCTGAGGCCAGTATAACTAGATGGTGCCTGGCTACCACCACTGACTGCTTGGACAGGGATCACAATAGAGGGTCCCAGGCGGAGATGGAGAAAAATGTACAACAAAATTCTAACTCACAAAAAAAAGACCGGACTTACTGGCCTGACAGAAACTGGAGAAACCCTGAGAGTATTATTGCCCCTGGACACTTTTTTAGCTCAGTAATGAAGTTACTCCTGAGGTTCACCTTTTAGCCAAAGATTAAATAGGCCCATAAAACAAAATGAAGCTAAAGGGGCACACCAGCCCAGGGGCAAGGACTAGAAGGTAGGAAGGGGCAGGAAAGCTGCCGATAGGGAATCCGAGGTCGAAAAGGGAGAGTGTTGACATGTCGTGGGTTCATTAACAAATAAGAAGCTAGTTTGTTCTGTAAACTTTCATCTAAAGTACAATAAAAAATAAAAACGTCACAGTTACTAATGCAATACTTAGTGACACATATTTTACATACTTAAAATGTACATTATGAATTTATAACATTTTTTCCTGAGCGAAGCTAAATTTTACCTTACAGTACTCTATAAAAGGAAACAAGCACCATAAACCAGATTATAGATTTTCCCTTAAGAGAACCTGCTTTGCATGCACTTTCAGTAGAATCCAATACTTCAAAAATTACTAGCAAACATTATACAAATTAATTTTTTACTGAGTCTCCCTCCCCCCAAAAAAAGAAAGCATATATAATGCAAGAAATTGAGCAGTCCCTTAGGTTACCAAATTTCCTGCTGAATTTCAAAGAAATGTTCTTCTGTCATAAACCAAGCCAAGCCCGTTGCAGTCAAGTCAATTGCAACTCATTGCGACCCTATGGTCAGGGTTAAATTGGCCTGGTTATTTTCTGAAATATGTAAGCAATTAGAATAGATGTTCATTCGAAAGCCAGCATTGCCCCACCAAAAAAGCCTACAGACCCTCATTTTAGAATATGCTCCCGGAGGATGAGTCAGAGTGGACTGAAAACTTCTGACTGCATATCATCGTATTGTTATTGCCCTCGATAGTTTGAATATCAGTGGAAATTTCGGAATACAAGGTGAAAAGTGACGGTTCCACTGTAAAAAAGCAAAAGCCAACTAAGGGGGAATGAGTTGATTAAAACTGAAACGAGGTATATGAGCCACAGATCATTTACAAATGACTCAAACCTAAAATTTCCTAATTTTATGTTTCTTCTCTTTATTTTAAATTACATGCAACAGAAAGTCATGGTACAACTTTTTAATTTAGATCTTGATCTCTGGCCAAAGTGTGTCATTTAAGTTCTCTAGTACTTTTAAGGAGCCCTGGTTGAGCGGTGGTTAAGAGCTTGGCTGCTAATGAAAAGGTCAAGCAATTCGAATCCACCAGCCACTCCTTGGAAACCCTATGGGGCAGTTCTACTCTGTCCTATACGGTCGTTTTGCGTCAGAATCAACCCGATGGCAACAGGTTTGTTTATTGGTTCAGTATATTTAAATAATTTTTCCATGATAAATAATTTTAAAACTAGGAATAAAAAATTATAATGGACTAAAACTGTCCCTGGGGAAATGCCTGCCAAGATGATGAAAACTGTTAAATAGATCATCAAAATCACAGGGGTAAAACACCAATAAACAACAAAAAATATCTCCTATTTGTATAGCATCTGATAGCTTAAGAGCAGTTTTACATACATCTTATTAATTCTTAGAATAGCAGATAGCATTATCAGCACACCCATTTTAGAGATTAAAAAACTGAAGTAATTTAACCAAGATGACAAGAAGGGTATGAAATGAGTCTTATCAAGTGTGATTTTGATAAGAAACGAGCCTAAATCAAATGACTGAATTTCAATGACTTCTCTGTTAAGAGTTATGAACCCAATTAAAAAATGGGCAAAAGATATGAACAGGCACTTCACTAAAGAAGACACTCAGGTAGCTAACAGATACATGAGGAAATGTTCACCATCATTAGCCTTTCCAAAAACCAAAACCAAACCCAGTGCCATCAAGTCGATTCCAACTCATAGTGACCCTATAGGACAGAGTAGAACTGCCCAACAGAGTTTCCAAGGAGTGCCTGGCAGATTCGAACTGCCGACCCTTTGGTTAGCAGCTGTAGCACTTAACCACTATACCACCAGGGTTTCCTCATTAGCGATTAGAGAAATGCAAGTCAAAACTACAATGAGATTCCATCTCACTCCAACAAGGCTGGCATTCATCCAAAAAACACAAAATAATAAATGTTGGAGAGACTGGAACACTTATACACTGCTGATGGTAATGTAAAATGGTACAACCACTTTGGAAATCAATATGGCGCTTCCTTAAAAAGCTAGAAATAGAACTACCATACAATCCAGCAGTCCCACTCCTTGGAATATATCCTAGAGAAATATGAGCCTTTACATGAACAGACATACGCACACCCATGTTCACTGCAGCACTGTTTACTACAGCAAAAGGATGGAAGCAACCAAGGCACCCAGCAACGGATGAATGGATAAATTATGGTATATTCACACAATGGACTACTTCGCATCGATCAAGTACAATGATGAATCCGTGAATCATTTCATAACATGGAGGAATCTGGAAGGCATTATGCTGAGTGAACTTAGTCAGCTGCAAAAGGGCAAATATAAGACCACTATTATAAGAACTCAAGAAATAGTTCATGCAGAGAAGAAAACATTCTTTGATGGTTACGAGATGGGGAGGGAGGGAGAAGGGTTTTCACTAATTAGATAGTAGATAAGAACTACTTTAAGTGAAGGAAAAGACAATAGACAATACAGGAGAGGTCCGCACAACTGGACTAAACCAAAAGCAAAGAAGTTTCCTGAATAAACTGAACGCATTGAAGGCCAAAAAAATGAGAAAGTTATGAACATTAATTTTAGAACGATTTTTATCATAATTAGTTTTCCAAAGTGCTCATAAAAGTTCAAACAAAAAAGAAAACAGCTGTGTTGGCTATTAGCTCAGAAATAGAAAGAATCCTTAGGAATCCTGCTGTTTTGAAAACCAAAAATAGAAATGTGGCTTGAATAGTAAATATTTCAATTCAATTATTTTCTTTCCCATTCTAAACTCTGTGCAAATAAAAGTATTTTAAATAAAATACAAAAACCTCAATAGAATTTAAACTAAGAACCTGCCTAAAACATTAAGTATTAAAAGTGTTGTTGTTAGGTGCCACCGAGTCAGTCCCTACTCATAGCAAGCCTACTAGACAGAGTAGAATTGCCCCATAGGGTATCCAAAGAGGGGCTAATGGATTTGAACTGCCAACCTTTTGGTTAGCAGCCCAGCTCTTAACCACTATGTCACCAGGGCTTTAAACAGGTGAACCAAATTTAAAGAAAACTTGCTAGTGGAAAATAAATATTTAGAGAAATCATAAATTATAAAAATGATCATTTAAATAATGGTACTTATAGTATTTTACTGTAGAAAAGGATGTAGTAGCTGTTCACTATCAACAACATGCAGCAACTGCAGTGAAAATCTACAAGAACGCAATCATTGTTCCAAGTGCTAAAACCCTACGGGAAAATAAACAACCAGACATTTCACAGATTCTGCTCAATATAAGTTATGCAGCAGCTACAGGATAACGGAAAGAATGGTGCACTATTAAGTCAGGGCCTGGGTTCTATTCAGACTTGGCTGCACAAGGAGGATACAGTGGAAAGTGGTAGGCTGACAGTCTAAACAGACTCAGGGTCAAATCCCAGATCTGCCACTGTATAACACCGGGAACGTGATGAACTTTCTAGGCCTCAGTTTACAGATTTTTTGCAAGGGGGATGATAACATCTAGTTGCCTATCTCACAGGGGTATTAGGAGAGTGAAAAAGACATGAAAGTGCTTTGCTTGGGGCTGAGTTCATCATTTTCTGTTTTGTTTTTTACAGAAAAATCATAAATATGAAAAAGTACAAAGAACAATATGAAAAATACCCATATAAACCAAACATTCAAGTTTGACTTTATGACACTATCTCATAAAATATTTAGTTCTTCCCAATTGCACGTAAAACCTTTTAGAACAAATTTCTAAAAGTCTGGGATAGAGATATAGTCAAAGCCTCAATTTAAAGTAGGCAAAAGAGGAAAATTTGAAAGTAATAACATGCATATATACTTATAAGTGCATGAATCCCCTATGGAAAAACTTGCTAGAAATAAGTGTTTGCCGGAAGAGGGAAAATCAAGTGTCTAGGTGATAAGGAAGGTCCCTGGGTGGCACTAATGGTTTGTGCTGTACTACTAACCTGGCAGTTAGAACCCACCAGGCAATGTCACAGTAGAAAAGCCTGGCGATCTGCTTCCTTAAAGATTACAGTCAAGGTCATGGAAGCTTCATAGGCACATCCAAACTTCCTGAGGGACTGAATTACTGGGCTGAAGGCTGGGAACCAAGGTCTCGGAAACATCTAGCTCAACTGGTTTACAAAGAAAATGTCCCACATCCCACTTTGGTGCATAGCGTCTGGGGTCTTAAAAGCTTTTGAGTCGCCATGAAGGATACTCCACTGGCCCCAACCAGTCGGGAGCAATGGAGAATGAAGAAAACAAAAGACACAAGGCAAAGATTAGTCCAAAGGACTAGCAGACCACAACTACCACCGCCTCCACCAGACTAAGTCCTGCATAATTAGATGATGCCCAGTGACCACCACTGACTGCTCTGACAGGGATCAGAGAGAGCGGGAGAAAAATATACACCAAAATTAAAACTCACACACACACACAAAAAAGACCAGACTTACTGGTCTGACAGAGGCTGGAGAAACCCTGAGAGTATGGCCCCCAGATACCCTTTTATACCCTTTTAACTCAGTACTGAAGTCACTCCTGAGGTTCTCCCATCAGCCAAAGACTAGACAGGCCCATAAAACAATAAATAATACACATCGTTTAACCACATAAAAAAAAAAAAAAATTTTTTTTTTTTATGAGACTAAATGGGCACACCAGCCCAGGCGCAAGGACGAGAAGGCAGGAGGGGACAAAGGTGGACAAACGGAAGTGGGGAATTCAGGGACAAGAAGGGGAGAGTGTTGACATATCGCGAGACTGGCAACTACTGTCACAAAACAGTATACATGTTAATTGGTTAATGAGAAACTAATTTTCTCTGTAAACCTTTAAAGCACAATAAACACACACACACACACATACAGCCAAGAAAACCCTATGGCTCTACTCTGTCACACATGGGGCCGCCATGAGTGGAATTGACTCAAAAGCAATGGATTTGTTTATTTGCGTGTTTGTTTGCTTTTTTAGGTGATAAGGAAAAACTTATTTTTCATCCTACATCTTTTTTAACTTTTTTTGAATTTCATATGATGTGCACATTTTAACAAATTAAATTTAAAAATTAAGCGAAAAAGACAATAAAGATTCTGGTGAATATTTCCAGGTTGTGTCCAATATTAAGGAAACCCTGGTGGCATAGTGGTTAAGTGCTATGGCTGTTAACCCAAGGGTCAGCAGTTCGAATCTGCCAGGCGCCCCTTGGAAACTCTACGGGGCAGTTCTACTCTGTCCTATAGGGTCGCTATGAGTCAGAATCAACTCGATGGCACTGGGTTTCGTTTTTGGTTTAGTCCAATATTAAATCCTGAGATGTACTTATCTATTTTTAAATCCACAAATTTTCAAATTTTAGTGTTACTTAAAATGTTACTTTTTTAGGATTTAAGGTGCGGCCAAGATGATGGAATAGTCAAGATGCTTCCTGTGGTTCCTCTTATAACAAAGATCTGAAAAAACAAGTGAATCGATTATATATGACAATCTAAGAGCCCTGAACATCAAAGACAAAGTTGAGGAGTTGGACTGAGCAGCAGGGGGAGGGAGAGCCAGGTTCACAAGCAGTGAAGATTTGCCAGACCTGATCTGGCCAGCACCCTGCAGGCTGGATAGGCTGGCATGCTGGGCTGAGGCAAGCAGTAGCATTCAGGACATGTTCTCCACACTGGGAGAAACTGAGCAGCATAGAGTCTGCATGAACCTGCGGAACCAGGGGAAATCAGCACTAAATCTGCAAAAGTTAGGTGCATGTGTCTAACCTACCATGCAGGATCCAAAAAACCCTTTCCCTTCTGGGAAGTATCTCTCTCCCACTTACCTGCCCCCTCTCCACTATGCTCTGGTCCCAGTCTGGCTTCAGCAATTACTACGGCCCGTGGGCTGGAACTGGGATCTGCTGCACACCCTGAACCATTCTCCCGGCGCGGAAGAGGGAACAAATTAACATGCAAATAACAAGCAGGAAAACATAATTTGCCAGCTCCCCTAAACTGGGACCTCAGAGCAGACATAGCCCCTTTGCCTAGACAGATACAAGGAGTCCATGGACTTTGAATGCCTTTCACATTCACATTCCTTTGAACGCCTGCCTAGACCTGTGTGGGCCCATTTCAACAGCACAGGCCCTCGTTAGCATAGTACAACAGGGTACATACCTGAAGTTTACTTTCAACTGTAACAACCAAAGGGGAGTGGCAGATTCATGACATTTGAGCATGTGACATTTAAGCAGGTTCCGTACCTACCCACATCAGGGGCCTGAGGATTGGTGGCTCCACCCACTGCACCTAGCCACCTAGGACAGAGATCCAAGAATAAGTGGTGTCTCCCAGTTCTCACGGCCAAGAGCACTGATTGCTCAGTCTGGCTGCAAAATCCAGGATACACTCTAGGATACAGGGATACGCCTTCTACCCAGGCACTCAGGGGCAGCCATCAGCCCCCTATTTGCTTAGCACATAACCTCCTATTGCAGCCAGATACCTGTGCCTACTCCACTCACCCCTGCCCGTCTAGGACTGTAGGTGAGAGCCTGCACCACATACTTGGTGACTGATGACCTGGACACCTGAGCTGAATTCACACAAGAAAAGTAAACAGACTCTTAGGCTCACATGCCTAGGAGCAGCTTTAACCACCTGGTGACAGGACATGTGAGCTTCAAAGGCACCAATAATCAAAGTAGCTCACACAATCTGCCCATTTGGGCATATCAAAACAAAACAAGAAGCCACTAGGACACAGTAAGCAAACATAAAATAAATATAATAACTTATTGATGGCTCAGAGACAACAGTCAATATCAAATCACATAAAGAGGCAGACCGTGATGGCTTCAGCAAGCTCTCAAAACAAAGAACCAAGAAAATTCCTGGAGGAAGACAAAGTCTGGAATTACTGGAGGTAAAACTCAAAAGATTAATATATAGAGCTCTTCAAGAGATCAGGAAGAACATCAGGCAAAATGCAGAATAAGCCAAGGAACTCACAGACAAAGCAACAGAGGAACTTGAGAAGGTTATAGAAGAGCACAATGACAAATTTAATAGGCTGCAAGAATCCACAGAGAGATGGCAAACAGAAATCCAAAAGATTAAAAATAAAATTTCAGAATAAGACAACTCGATAGAAAGTCACAGGAACAGAATTGAGGCAATGGAAGTCAGAATTAGTGAGACTGAAGATAAACACTTGACACCAACATATTTGAGGAAAAATCAGATAAAAGAATTTAAAAAAATGAAGGAACCCTAAGAAGTATGTGGGACTTTATCAAGAGGAATAACCTACGAGTGATTGGAGTACCAGAATGGGCGGGGGGGGGGGGGGGGGGGGAGAAAACAGAAAATACAGAGAGAATTGTTGAAGATTTATCAGAAAACTTCCCTGATATAGTGAAAGATGAGACGATATCCATCCAAGAAGCTCACTGAACCCCACAAAGGGTAGATCCCAAAAGAAAGTCACCAAGACATATTATAATCAAACTTGCAAAAACCAAAGATAAAGAGAGAATTTTAAGGGCAGCTAGAGATAAACAAAAAGTCACCTACAAAGGAGAGTCAGTAAGACTAAGCTCTGACTACTCAGCAGAAACTACGCAGGCAAGAAGGCAACAGGATGACATATATAAAGCCTTGAGGGAAAAAAATTGCCAACCAAGAAAATATATCCAGCAAAACTGTCTCTCAAATATGATAGCAAAATTAGGGCATTTCCAGATAAACAGAAATTAAGGGAATTTGTAAAAATCAAACCAAAATTACAAGAGCTACTAAAAGGAATCCTATGGTCAGAGAACCAATAACATCGGATAACAGCCCAAGACTAGAACACAGGACAGAACCACCAGATATCAACCCAGATAGGGAAGTCACAAAAACAAGCCAAAGCTAAAACATTGAAAATAGGGCAACAGACATCAATATGTAAAAGATGACAACATTAAAACAAAAATGAGGGACAAAATGATGTAATCACAGAACTTTCATATGGAGAGGAAGTCAAGAAGGTATCAAGAAATAAAATGCTACTTTTTAAAATGTCTGCGTTTCTTGCTGACTTTTTAAAATATCTCAAAGACTTTTTTATCCCAAGAAAGATGCTCTAATTTTAAAATGAAAATGAAAGGGAATAATTTAGCCTCCAAATATCTACACTAAAAGGAAATCTTCAATAATGTATTTAGTCTATAAATATTATGCTTGTAGTAGTCATTAACCCATATTATATAATCATAATTTACAAAGTTTTATCAGAAAGCGCTTTCAATAATTATGTAATGAAATTCTTCCTAAAGAATCTCAAAAGTATCTTAGCATAAACCAGTAAGATTTTACTTAAACATATTTTTATTTATTAAAAGAAACATTAGAAATAAAAATTAAATAATTGGTACATCATTAAATGTTCTGAAGTAAACAATTTTTCTTACAATCTAGAATGCAAGTGATTAAATTACAGATCATGACAATTTACATGAAGAACCATCGCAAATACATGTGAAATACCAATTTTGCATTTCTCAAAGTTAATATGTCAAAATTTATTCAAATAAACACACAAAGACAATTTTCATCTCCAGAGGCACCACCATCAAATCCACTTCTTGCTGTGGCCTGCGATAAAGCAGCAGCAACCCTAAAGCAGAAAATCAATTGCTTTATATTTCCCTTCCAAAATACATTCTAGATCTTGAAAATATATTTTCACATACCCCTAACTGAACAAATTTACATACTAATACCACACTTCTGATAATACAATTTTCAAAAGCATGATGAAAAATAAGTTAAACACATGTATACTGTGATCTACTTCAAAAAAATCAGCCAATGAAAACCCTATGGATCACAAGGGTTTGATCCTGTTACGCATGGGGTCTTCATGAGCTGGGGGCTGACTTGACAGCCACTAAAACAATACAGCTCTACTTCCCAACAGAATGGTTTTATTGTAGGAATCTGACTTGATACTCAAGAGTTCTGATCCATGGTTCCTCAACTCTATCCCCTCGATTAATCATTTCCTCCTGTGAGGTAACACAAAGAAATACAGGCACATAATAGATAGTCCCTGCCATCCTTAACAATCCGGCCATACACACACACACCAGTCATACCCTGCTGCACACTTCCATAGCATGTTGTATTTCTCCTTAGCAGTGCTCTTTACTTACCTCATTACTTGTTCTGAGTCTGTACTTCCCACTAGGTTATAAACTACAGTAAGAAAACGAACCCTGTCAGCCTTACTCATCACCTTGTCTTCGGTTCTTATCAGAAGTTGCACAGAATAATAATAACTAACATCTGTTGAGTAGTTACCAAGTGCCTGACACTTTAGCTGTTATTATGCTCCTATAATAACATCTACAGGGGTCCCTGCGTGATGTAAACTGCACCTGACTACTTGTCAAAAGTTTGGTGGTATGAACTCACCCAGCTGCTCTGCAAGAGAAATACCTGGTAATCTACTCCCTCAAACACCAGGCAAGAAAACCCTACGGAGTGATTCTACTAAGTCACATGGGGTAACTATGATTTGGAATTGACTTAATGTCACCCAGCAACAGCCAATGTAAAGATTTGAACCCAGCCAATAGCACCACTTAAGAAAGGCCTGACAGTCTGCTTCCATAAAAATTACAGCCAAAAAAACCCAATGGAGTAGTTCTGGGTGGCATAAATGATTAAGTACTTGACTAGTCAAAAGGGTGGTGGTTCGAACACACCCAGGAGTCTCAGAAGACAGATCTGGAGATCTGCTTCGAAAAGGCCTTGAAAACCCTATGGAGCAGTACTACTCTTCATACATAGGGTCACCGTGACTCAGAACAGATTTGATGGCAATTAACAACATGAGAATATAGACACAGATGCCCAAGATTACATACTTAGTGACAGGGTCAAAATTCTGAACTGCATTACTAAACTGATAGTGGCCACTCCATAAATGCTGGCTGAATGAATAAATGAATGATCTTAAAATCTAGTAAAGGATTCAAGTTATATATGGAACACTAAAAATATTCAAGATAAATTCAGGTCACTGATATTGATAAAAGATGTTGATAACAAACCCTAAAATTTGTAAATGTATAAATTTGCAAATAATTTGCCCATAAGGGGAAAATAAAGCTGCTATATTCCTTGACGTGGCTAAACTCAGTTACTAGTTAAGCGACTTCTCACATCAGCCAGGAAAAGTAGTAAATACCTGATTCGAATTTGTGCCTCCAAAAAATTACTATATCAGAAAGCTTGAAAGTCCAAACTCTAAATTTTAAGTCCACAAATGCCAAAAACTTTTTTTTTTTTTTCAGTAAACACTAAAAAAAAAAAAAAAGACTAAACACTATAATTCAAGGAATAAAACGTAAATAATACAAGAGATTATGAGAGGAGGAAATAGTGGGTAATGCATAATCAAAAAAGCCCTCACAAAGCAGGTTGTATTCGAGCTATACAAAGAACTGAAGAAGAAAGGGATAACAAGAACAACAAAATTAGCATGGGGTTTTGTTCAGTCAGTAAAGTTTATATACTCCTCAATAATAAGATAAACAGCCCAATCAAAAAACAGGCAAAAAATCTAAATAGACATTAAACCAAAGAGCATATATGAATGGCTAACAAGTTTACATAAAGATGCTCAACATTGTTAGTCAGTGCAAAAAAAAAAAAAAAAAAAACCAAACCCATGGCCATCGAGTTGATTCCGACTCATAGCGACCCTACAAGACAGAGTAGAACTGCTCCACAGGGTTTCCAAGGAGTAGCTGGTGGATTCGAACTGCCATCTTTTGGTTAACAAAAGTATCTCTTAACCACTGTGCCACCAGAGCTCCATTAGGGAAATGCACATCAAAACCACAAGATGCCATTTCACATACACTTAGAATGGCTATAATAAAAAAGGTGTAATAACAAATAGTGATGAGAATAGGGAGAAATGGCAACTCTCAAACACCACTGAAGGGAATGTAAGATGCTGAGCCACTCTGGAAAACAATTTAGCAATTTCTTAAAAAGTTAAATACAAATTTGCCATATATGACCCAGCAATTTCACTCTCAGGTACATATCCAAGAGAAATGAACACATATATTCACACAAAAACTCGTGCCAAAATGTTGTCAGCATTATTCACAACAAAAATTGGAAAAACCTAAATGTCTACCAACTGGTGAACGGACACAATGTGGTACATCAACTCCATACAAAGGAATACTATTCAGCAATAAAAAGGAACTAACTACTGATATATGCCAGCATATGTATGAATCTCAAAAACTTTATGCAAGTTACTGGGCTGAGGGTTGGGGCCATGGTCTTGGGGAACATCTAGCTCAATTGGCATAACGTAGTTTACAAAGAAAAGGTTATACATCCTACTTTGTGAGTGGCATCTGGCGTCTTAAAATCTTCTGAGAGGCCATCTAAGATACTCCACTGGTCCCACCCCATCTGGAGCAAGGCAGAATGAAGAAAACCAAAGACACAAAGGAAAGATTAGTCCAAATGACTAATGGACCACAAGTACTCACACTGCATCAGACTGAGTCCTGCACAACTAAAATGGTGCCTGGCTACGACCACTAACCACTATGACAGGGATCACAATAGAGGGTCCCGGACAGAGCTGAAGAAAAATGTAGAACAAAATTCTAACTCACAAAAAAAGGACCAGACTCACTGGCCTGATAGAAACTGGAGAAACATCGAGAGTATGGTCCCTGGACACTCTTTTAACTTAGTACTGAAGTCACTCCTGAGGTTCACCCTTCAGCCAAAGATTAGACAGGCCTGTAAAACGAACAGTCTCACATGTAGTTCGACTATGTATACAAGACTAAACAGGCATACTAGCCCAGGGCAAGGACGAGAAGGCAGGACAGGACAGGAAACCTGGATGGATGGATAGATGTAGGGAACCTGAGGTCAAGAAGGGAAGACAAAGGAGACTAACAATCGTACTCATCAAAATAAAACAACAAGAAAAAAATAGAGACTCAGCAGAAACAAAAACAACAGGTAAGAGGAAAAGACAATATATAAACAACTCAGCACAAAAAATTAAGTGGGAAGAAGAAACTGTCAACAACATGCAAAAAAAGACAACAAAATAATAGCCCTAAACTCATACCTATCCATAATTACACTGAATGTAAATGGACTAAATGCACCAATAAAGAGACAGGGATTGGCGGAATGGATAGAAAAACACGATCCATCTATATGCTGCCTACAAGAGCTAAACAAAACCTGCTGCCGTTGAGTCAATTCCGACTCATAGCAACCCTGTAGACAGAACTTAAACTTAGAGACACAAACAAACTAAAACTCAAAGAATGGAAAAAAATGTATTAAGCAAACAACAATCAAAAAAGAGCAGGAGTGGCAATATTAATTTCTGATAAAACAGACTTTAAAAAGTTAAACCCACCACAAAGGATAAGGAAGGACACTATATAGTGATTAAAGGGACAATATACCAGGGGGATATAACATATTCAATATTTATACACCCAATGACAGGGCTGCAAGATACATAAAACAAACTCTAACAGCATTAAAAAGTGAGATAGACAGCTCCACAATTATATTAGAAGACTTCAACACACTGCTTTCGGCGAAGGACAGAGCATCCACAAAGAAGCTCAATAAAGACACAGAAGATCTAAATGCCACAATCAACCAACTTGACCTCAGACATAAACAGAACACTCCACCCAACAGCAGCCAAGGACACTTTCTTTTCTAGTGCACATGGAACATTCTCTAGAATAGACCACATATTAGGTCATAAAGCAAGCCTTAGCAGAATCCAAAACATAAAAATACTACAAAGCATCTTCTCTGACCATAAGGCCATAAAAGCAGAATCAATATCAGAAAAGGCACGGAAAACAAATCAAACACTTGGAAACTGAACAATACCCTGCTCAAAAAAGCCTGGGTTATAGAAGACATGAAGGATGGAATAAAGAAATTCAAACAATCCAGTGAGAATGAAAACACTTCCTATCATATCAGAACCTTTGGGACACAGGGAAAGCAGTGCTCCGATGGCAATTTATATCAATAAATACACACATCTAAAAAGAAAGGGCCAAAATCAAAGAATTAACCCTACAACTTGAACAAAAAGAAAGAGAGCAACAAAAGAAACCCTCAGGTACCAGAAGAAAGCAAATAATAAAAACTAGAACAGAATTAAATGAAATCAAAAACAAAAACAATTGAAAGAGTTAACAAGACCAAAAGCTTGTTCTTTGAAAAAATTAACAAAATTGATAAACCATTGGCCAAACTGACACAAAAAAAAAAAAAAAAAAAACAGGAGAGGAAGCAAACAACCTGAATAAGAAATAAAATGGGCAATATTACAAAAGACCCAGCTGAAATTAAAAGAATCATATCAGATTACTACAAAAAACTGTACTCTAACAAATTTGAAAACCCAGAAAAAATGGATGAATTTCTAGAAACATACTACCTACCTAATCTAACAGAAACAAAGACAGAACAACTAAATAAACCCATAACAAAAGAAAAGACTGAAAAGGTTATCAAAAAACTCCCAACAAAAAAAAGCCCTGGTCCTGACAGCTTCACTGCAGAGTTCTACCAAACATTCAGACAAAGTTAACACCACTACTACTAAAGATATTTCAGAGCACAGAGAAGGATGGAATACTCTCTAACGCATTCTATGAAGCCAGCATATCCCTGGTACCAAAACCAGGTAAAGATACCACTAAAAAAGAAAATTATACACCTATATCCCTCATGAACTTGGAGGCAAAAATCCTCAACAGAATTCAACAACATATCAAAATAATAATTCACCATGACCAAGTGAGATTCATACCAGGTATGCAGGGATGGTTCAATATTAGAAAAACAATATAATCCATCATATAAATAAAACAAAAGACAAGAATCATATGATTTTATCAATTGATGCAGAAAAGGCATTTGACAAAGTTCAACAACCATTCATGATAAAAACTCTCAGCAAAATAAGAAGAGAAGGAAAATTCCTCAATATAATAAAGGGCATGTATACCAACAGCCAACATCATCCTAAATGGAGAGAATCTAAAAAGCATTCCCCTTCAGATTGGAAACCAGACAAGGATGCCCTTTATTAGGCTAGATAAAGAAAAAAAGGGCATCAAGATTGGTAAGGAAGAAGTAAAAGTATCTCTATTTGCAGATGACATAATCTTATACACAGAAAAACCCCTGAAGAATCCTCAAGAAAATTACTGAAACTAATAGACGAGTTCAACAGAGTTTCAGGATACAAGATAAACATACAAAAATCAGTTAGATTCCTCTACACCAAAAAAAAGAACATCAAAGAGGAAATCACCAAATCAATACCATTTACAGTAGTCCCCAAGAAGATAAAATACTTAGGAATAAATCTTACCAGAGATGTAAAAGACCTATACAAAGAAAACTACGAGACACTACTGCAAGAAACCAAAAGAGACCTACATAAGTGGAAAAATGTACCTTGCTCATGGATAGGAAGACTTAACATTGTAAAAATGTCCATGCTACCAAAAGCCATCTATAGGTACAACGCAATTCTGATCCAAATTCCAATGACATTTTTTAATGAGATGGAAAAACAAATCACCAACTTCATATGGAAGGGAAAGAAGCCCCGGATAAGTAAAGCATTACTGAAAAAGAACAAAATGGGAGGCGTCTCACTCTACCCGATTTTAGAAACTATTATACCGGCCTCAGTAGACAAAACAGCCTGGTACTGGTACAACAACAGATACATAGACCAGTGGAACAGAACTGAGAATCCAGACATAAACCCATCCTCATATGAGCAGCTGATATTTGACAAAGGCCCAAAGTCATTTAAATGGGGAAAAGATAGTCCGTTTAACCAACGGTGCCAGCATAACTGGGTATCTGCAAAAAAAGGAAACAAGACCCATACCTCACACCACACACAAAAACTAACTCAAAATGAATCAAAGACCTAAATATAAAATCTAAAACGAAAAAGGT
The DNA here is from genome assembly GCF_024166365.1 of Elephas maximus indicus. Lineage (NCBI taxonomy): Eukaryota > Metazoa > Chordata > Mammalia > Proboscidea > Elephantidae > Elephas > Elephas maximus. Next base: position 75,216,538 of record NC_064833.1, on the reverse strand, counting down.
CATGGAAGAAAAAATAGGGACAACGTTAGGAGCCCTAATACATGGCATAAACAGTATACAGAACATTACTAACAATTCAGAAGTAAAACTAGGTAACCGGGAGCTCCTAAAAATCAAACACCTATGCTCATCCAAAGACTTTACCAAGAGAGTAAAATGATTACCTACAGACTAGGAAGAAGTTTTTAGCTATGACATTCCCGATCGGTGTCTCAACTCTAAAATCTACATGATACTGCAAAAACTCAACTACAAAAAGACAAATAACCCAATTAAAAAAATGGGCAAAGGATGCGCACAAGCACTTCACTAAAGAAGACATTCAGGTAGCTAACAGATACATGAGAAAATGCTCATGATCATTAGCCATTAGAGAAATGCAAATCAAAACTACAATGAAATTCCACCTCACTCCAAAAAGGCTGGCATTCAGCCAAAAAATACAAAATAATAAATGTTGGAGATTGTGGAGAGACTAGAACACTTACACACTGCTGGTGGGAATGTAAAATGGTACAACCACTTTGGAAATCAATCTGGCACTTCCTTAAGAAACTAGAAATAAACTACCACATGATTCAGCAATCCCACTCCTTGGAATACATCCCAGCGAAATAAGAGCCTTTACTCAAACAGATATATGCACACCCATGTTCACTGTAGCACTGTTTAGCAAAAAGATGGAAGCAACCAAGGTGCCCATCAACTGATGAATAAGGAAATTATGGTATATTCACACAATGGAATACTACACAGCAATGAAGAACAATGATGAATCCATGAAACATTTCATAACATGGAGGAATTTGGAAGACATGATGCTAAGTGAAATTAGTCAGCTGCAAAAGGACAAATATTGTATGAGACCACTATTATAAGAACTCGAAAAGTAGTTTAAACAGAGAAGGAAATATTCTTTGATGGTTACGAGAGGGGAGAAGGAGGGACGGAAAGGGGTTTTCACTAATTAGATAGTAGATAAGAACTATTTTAGGTGAAGGGAAAGACAACACACAATATAGGAGAGGTCAGCACAACCGGACTAAACCAAAAGCAAAGACGTTTCCTGAATAAACTGAATGCTTCAAAGGCCAGCATAGCAGGGGCGGGGGTTTCGGAACCATGGTTCCAGGGGACATCTATGTCAATTGAAATCATAAAATCTATTAAGAATACATTCTGCACCCCACTTTGGAGAGTGGCACCTGGGGTCTTAAATGATAGCAAGCAGCCATCTAAGATGCATCAATTGGTCTCAACCCACCTGGAGCAAGGAGAATGAAGAACACTAAGGACACAAGGTAATCATAAGCCCAAGAGACAGAAAGGACTACATAAACCAGAGACTCCATCAGCCTGAGATCAGAAGAACTAGATGGTGCCCAGCTACAACCGATGACTGCCCTGACAGGGAACACGACAGAGAATCCCCGAGGCAGCCGAACAGTGGGATGCAGACCCCAAATTCTCGTAAAAAGACCAGACTTAACGGTCCAACTGAGACTAGAAGGACCCTGGAGGTCATGGTCCCCAGACCTTCTGTTAGCCCAAGACAGGAACCATTCCCAAAGCAAACTCTTCAGACAGGGATTGGACTGGACTACAGGATAGAAAATGATACGGGTGAAGAGTGAGCTTCTTGGATCAAGTAGACACATGAGACTATGAGGGCAGCTCCTGTCTTGAGGGCAAATAAGAGGGCAGAGGGGTTCAGAAGCTGGCCGAATGGACAAGAAAATAGAGAGTGGAGGGAAGGAGTGTGCTATCTCATTGGGGGGAGAGCAACTAGAAGTATATAGCAAGGTGTATATAAATTGTTGTATGAGAGACTGACTTGATTCGTAAACTTTCACTTAAAGCACAATAAAAATTAAAAAATAAAAAAAAGGGGACATGCTGCAGAGTTGGCAACCAATGTCACAAAACAATGTTTATTAATTGTTTAATAAGAAGCTGATCTGCTCTGCAAACATTCACCTAAAACACAACTGAAAAAAAAAAACCTTACGCTAAGAAAAATGCTATACACAAAAGCTCACATTTTGTATGATCTCCATATTGTATGCTATTCAGAAAGGGCACATCTGTAAAGAAAGCAGATCAGTATCAACAGTTGCTTGGAGCAGGGATGGGGTTAACAGTGAATGGACAATAGGGACTTTAGTGGGGTGATCGAAATGTTCTAAAACTGATTTATGGTGATAGCTGTAAAACTCAGTAAATCTTAAAAAATTCAATGACCTGTACACTTCAAATGCATGAATTATACGGTATATAAAATATGTCTTAATAAAGTTATATTTTTAAAAAGACATACATGATTGGAATGAAGGATTTGTGGTGGCAGACAGGAACGAATGGCATTTCATGCATATTCTATAACTCAGTGGCTAAGCTAAAATGTAGACACTTGTAAGCATGGGAAAAAAAAAAAACCCCAACACTCTTTAATTGAAATACTATGTATGCACTAGTATAAGGCGATTTTTGTTTCATCCAGAAATTACTCCTCAGAAAAGAGGAAGCCAGGGACCTCATACCACCAAGAAAGCAGTGTCAGGAGCAGAACTCATCCTTTGGACCTAGGGTCCCTGTGCAGAGAAGCTCCTAGCCTAGGGGAAGATGGACGAGAAAGCCTATAGAAAGAGAAAGCCTTCTCTTGGAGCTGATGCCCTGAATTTGGACTTTCAGCTGACTTTACTGCGAAAAAATTAATTTCTCTTTGTTAAAGCCATCCACTGGTGGTATTTCTGTGATAGCAGCACTAGATGACCAAGAATCTGGTACCAAGAGAGTGGGGTGCTGCTCTAACAGATACCTGAAATGTGGAAGTGGTTTTGAAACTGTGAATGGATAGAAGACTCAGAAGGAAGTGACGAAAACTGTTAACACCGGAGAAGGCGCAGATGGTGAGGACCAGCAGCAGCAGTGAACCGACAGCAGCAGAACCAGGAGACCAGCGCTAGACAGGGCTGCAGCCGACCCACAGAGCGAGAGAGCTGAGTGCCTGTGCGCACACGGCTTCCCGACTTATCAGTGGAGCTACAGACCTTTGGAACACTTGACAGGGCAGGGCTGAGAGGCCACAGAAAGCAGAAGCTGGAGACACAAGGAACACAAGAAGCCGAGCTACCTCAGTCTCAAAAGGTATGGCCAGAACCTCTGGGGTTTCAAAGAGTGAAGCCATAGCCTATAGTGTTTCTAAGGGTGGAATCACCACGCATATGGACTAGGAGAATGGTGCCTAAAGCCAAGGGAGCAAAGCTGCTATCCCGGTGGGCCTGGAAGGCGAAGCTGAAGCTCAGGGTCAAAGGGCTTCCACTCAGAATCTGGAGAGTATGGCCAATAACCAGACTCTGGAGGGTAGGGCCACTGTGTAAAGGGTCTCAGAGAACAGAGGATTATTTCCAAGCCTTGAGGGCTAATGTAACGTGTTCTGCTGACTTGCTTGGTGCCTGTTATCACTTCTTTTCCTCCAGTTTTTCCCATTTGCAATGGAAATGTCTAACTTGTGCCTGTTCTTCCATTATGACTTTGGAAGCAGATAACTTGTGTTCTGGATTTCACAGATGAAGAGGAATTTTTGGATTTCAGACTTGGAGTTAAGACTTTTGCCAAGGAGCACCTGGCGGATTCGAACTGCTGACCCTTTGGTTAGCAGCTGTTGTGCTTAACCACTACGCCACCAGGGTTTCCTACATCCCGTTAAAGATTATGGCCTAGGAAACCCTATGAGGCATTTCTACTCTGTCATGTTAGATACCTTTACACTCCGTCTTCATACCTAGCATCTGGCCTCTTATCCTTTTAGCTTCTTCTCTTTAAGCATCAAGAGTTGACCAAGTTTGTATTCCCACACCACTAACTCTGCATTCAGTTATGCTTTTACTTCCTCTAACACTGATTTTAATCCTGTAGATGTAATAATAGTTTCCTGCTTTGTTTTATTCAGCTCCAGTTTCATCCCTTCCTACTTTTTTTTTTCTTCCTTTAACTTGTACTTTCCCACTCAGTTTCTGATCCTGTTTCAGCACCACTGCAATTACTGTCCCGGAAAATTATCTTGGGATTCTGTAGTGATCATTTTTAGTGCTACAGCCTTCTTCTGAGACCGTATTATCTTCGCCTCTCTCTGTATTTATTATTTAGTTAGTTCTACAGTAAGTTTCTTTTACTTATCTTAAAAGAAAGCAAAATGTTTTCAGGTATGGTGCTGTCAACTGAAAAAATGTGAACTTCCCCTGGCACCTCTGTCTATTTGGGTGCCAGTTGAATCTCTTTAGATCTTATACTGAAGGGCAGACTGATGTGCAAAACTCCCAGACCAATCAAGTTTCAAGCCAATAATCATCTAACAGGACCTCGTCCTTCCTCTAATGACTTATTAGCTGATATTCTGAGTGGAGGAAGAAGAACTGTACAAACTGTAATGGCCAGCATGCGCTGCTCATAGGACTCCCCCCCCCCCCCCCCCCCGCCCCATTATCCAGCCAACAGAACTTGAATTACTGGGACAGTTCCTCTCAGGAGGCAACGTGCCAGAGTCATCCCACTACCTCCACTCTTCCCCCAACCCTCCATCCTTCACTGTTGTTTTCTGGGAGAGGGAAAGAAATAAAACAAAAATGCAGTGGTGTCTTTAAAAAATAGTATCAAAGTGACAAAACAAATAGTTCCTAGGTTTTCTGACTGAGAGAAACTTCGAGCAAAGTGAGATGTGGGTAGGTAGCTGAGTGCTGGGTTTTGTTTATTTTTAACAATAATAGGCTCTATTTCATGAGGCCAAGTCTGATGTGCTATGAGGTGAAGGTTAGATAAGTTATTCTCACACAGCTTCACTCCTCCCAGGGTCTAGCAATATCAGTGACATTTTCCTCCATTTCAGCAATAGTGGTCATTTGAGAGGTCACATCAAGGGGTGTTAACCAAATGCTAATGTGTACTTGAAGTTACGAAGTGATTGTTTTTAAATTGTCTCAATTGCTTTAAAACATATCTTATGAATTGAGAATGCTTCTATATATCAGTGCTGACAGAGATTCTGAGGGTTTGAAAGCTGGGAAAAGACAGATAAATAAAATCTGGTAGGAAATAAACATAAAAAGAGTGGTTCAAAAAAAAAAAGAACTGAAATATTCTAATAAGAATTTTTTTTAATGATAAATCTAAGATAAAAATTAGAGCTAAAAAAATAAATTTAAAGAACTGAGGAAAAGCAAACATTCTGGACAACATTCAGATTTCCAAACTCCAAACGTTTTCTTATATACCTCCTGTAGAGTCAAATTATTAACAGGGGCTACGATAAGGAGCCCTGGGGACAAAGTAGTTAAGCACTCAGCTGCTAACCAAAAGGTTGGCATTTCTAGCCGCTCCTTGGAAACCCTATGGAGGCAGTTCTACTCTGTCCAATAGGTTGCTATGAGTCGATGTCAATGGGTTTGGTTTTTTTGTTTTGTTTTGTTTAGACAAAATATTTGGGGACTTTAATGAATCAATAAAACCTTTATATTATAAAGGTTCAGTCAGCCAAACTGGAGAGAGATGTCTTAATTAAACAGAACATTTCGTATGCATGAATGGCAAAAGCCAAACAAAGTTCCTTATTTGCTATTAATTAAAGATTATATAACTAATAAATGTCACAGATAGAAAAGTGTAATGAGAGTGTATTGGTAGAAACCATTTCGGGGAGCATAAAAAAATAAAAATCAGGGAATATTTAATAACAAAATTTAAAACTGCTTAGTATACATTCATAAATATAATTTTAATTTAGTGATAAAACAGAAAAGGGTAACCAGTCTTTTCTAAAGATATTTTTCACTCAAACCAAGAAAAACCAGACAAGCAAAAAGAATCATAATAGTGATGATTTTGAAGGCCTACCATCTTCTCAGGAAAACCAAAATTTTGCATATTTGCTATCCAATCAAATTTTTTTTTTTTTAATCTAAAACCAAAACCCATTGCAGTAGAGTCTATTCCAACTTATAGCAACCCTATAGAGGGAGAATATTTAAAATTAAAAAATATTTCACAAGGAAAATAACTCAATGATGAAAATATAACCACACGCAAAAGTTAAAGACAGCATACTCCCACATGTTCACTGACTCTGTAAGGGAAGCATGTACTATGTATTACTAACAGAAGTATCTTTCCTTCTAATTTGCCACTCAAGAGTCTTCAACAGTCCCAACAACTGCCTTCTGTTGGGGCTAGAAACAAGGAATAAAATACTTTCACTTCATATATACAAAACACACAGCTTCATCAGTGCATTTGGGGAAAAAAATTACATTTTCATAACCTAACTTTAATTTTTGCCCTTGTACCCTCTAGCAAAATTGCTATAGACACGGTGCTAATATTCACTGTAAAACTTCCCTTCCAAATCACTAAATAGACAATAGATAGGTGGCAACTTTGGTGAATGTTAAGACAGTGCACACTACTGTGGAAGCCAGCACAGCTTGCCCAAGGCAAGGTCATGGAAGCTCCACAGACATATCCAAACTCCCTGGGGGACCTTATTACTGGGCTGAGGGCTGTGGGGACCCTGGTCTCAGAGAACATCTAGCTCATTGGCATAACATAGTTTATAAAGAAAATGTTCCACATGCTACCTTGGTGAATAGCGTCTGGGGTCTTAAAAGCTTGTGGGCGGCCACCTAAGACACTCCACTGGTCTCACCCCATCTCAAGCAGCGGAGAATGAAGAAACCCAAAGACACAAGGGAAATATTAGTCCAAAGGACTAATGGACCACAACTACCACAGCCTCCACCAGACTGAATCCTGCCCAACTAAAATGGTGCCTGGCTAGGACCACTAACCGCTCTAACAGGGATCACGATAGAGGGTCTTGGAGAGAGCTGGAGAAAAATGTAGAACAAAATTCTAACTCACAAAAAAAAAGATCAGACTCACTGTCCTGACAAAGACTGGAGAAACCCAGAGAGTACAGCCTCCGGACACCCTTTAGCTCAGGACTGATGTCACTCCTGAGGTTCACCCTTCATCCAAAGATTTGACAGGCACAGAAAACAAAACGACACTAAAGGGACATACCAGCCCAGGGCACACCAGCCCAATGACTAGAAGAAAGGAGCGGACAGGAAAGCTGGTAGTAGGGAACCGAAGGTAGAGAAGGGGGGAGTGTTGACATGTCATGGGGTTGGTAACCAATGTTACAGAACAACATGCATACTAATTGGTTAATGAGAAGTTAGTTTGTTCTGTAAACATTCTTCTAAAGTACCATAATTAAAAAAAGAAATACACACTAATCATGTTAAAAAAACACACTAGATGATGTAAAAAAACAAAACAAAAAACTTTCCCTCTAGTAACTAAGAAAACACAAAAATGATGTTTACTACTGGTGTGTATCTTTTAAAGCTTAATTATTAACTATTCATAATTATCACACAATCTACATCACATTTCTATTCCTCTCACTATTACCAGAAGATGCACAGTTTCATTCTCGTTTCTAAAAATGTACCACACTGGAATTTACATATAGGCTTTTGCTTGTTTGTCATTATACTAAACATATTTTCAATTATCAGGTTAAGAATAAAACTGAGGCAATGGAAGCGTGAGGACCCAACAAAATACGTGAGGAAAAAAACAGCCAACTTCTTCTCAAAAATAACTTTTCCTCTAATACCTAAGAATTAAAGATAATATTTTTAATAAAGATAAACACAGATTAAGCATTACGTTAATAAGATAGTAAGAGGTAACAATAGAGAATTTAAAAGAAAATCCTAAAATTACCTGGAAAAACAAGTAACATCATAAAAAAATAAACGGCAGTAAGAAATGACTAATCATGCCTACCAGATACCACGAGGTACTATGCTAATAAAAAATGAAAATAACTGATGGAATGAGATATGATACATTTTTTAAAAAACAGGAAAAGGAGCGATTATTTAGAAACTGCTGCTAAAACACCTGGCTATCAATTGAGAAGCAGGAAATGAACTGATTAAATACATAACTCATATATACTCTAATAAACCTCAAGAATAAAACTACAGGAAAAAAAACAAAATTTGTAAGAAAGCAAAAGTATACCTATCCTTTTGTTTTTCTTTGCTTTTTACTTTTAAAACAGGAAAAATAAACTGCAAAGAAAAGATGAAAAGGAACAGTTGCATTTAAAAAAAAAAAAAACCCAACCCCAATAAAGCTAAAGAGAAGAACATCTTTTTCCTCAGAGCCAGGCTGTCTGCTGGCATTTACAGCAGGCACCGTACAGTTTATGGCACTACTCCCATAAGGAATAAGGGTCATAAATGACCACACTCTAACCCAGAGATATGGGTTTCTTTTAAAGAATCCTGCATAGGTAGTGCGCACTCGGAGCCCTGGTGGTGCAGCGGTTAAGTGTTCAACTGCTAATTAAAAGGTCAGTAGTTTGATTCCACCAGCCGTTCCCTGGCAACCCTATGGGACGGTTCTATTTTGTCCTGTAGGGTCACTATGAGTCAGAATCAACTCAATGGCAATGAGTTTTTTTTATGAGAGCAGACACTCAGTGAACTCAGCAGAATAAGAAAAAGAAAAAAATCTCTATAGCAAAATTTAAATGTAAATGCGCCCCAACCGGAAACCATTTAAACAAATGACACGTTTATTAAAATGCTAAATAGGGAGATAACATAGATACAGGTAGTCTCCGACTTAGGATATATTCAAGTTACAAAGAATGAAGGGCACTTAGAACTGTCCGGGTTTTTTTTTCACATCATATCAACAGTAATATGTACTACATACAATGTTGCAGCACTGTAATTTGCTGATGTTATCATTCTCGGGTGTTCACCTGCAGATGTTCAAAGACCAGATTTATAAAGATACTAAATAAAAGGCAGTAACAATAAAAACTAAAAAAAAAAAAAAATTAATGAAAACGACAACAAAAATACCAAGGTATTAGACTTAGGTCAGAACCGACTTACGACAAAGTCATTGGAACAGAACCTCAACACTGAACAGGTCTACCTGTATATAAAAAATGCAGATGAAATAATGAGAGAACATAAAATTGAAAATTGACAATTATACTCTAATTACATTTATACACTTACAGAAGCCACTGAGATGCACAACGAGTTATTTTTACAAAACAAAGTTATCTGGAATTTCCCATAAGAAATAATTTCAGTAAGATTTTGTTTTTATTTCAAGTTTTAGTGATTTGAAAATGATATAAAATATTAAGATAAAAGCAAGTGAGGGTATTTCTAGACATCTCGCCAAAGAAGAAATACAAATGGCCAACAAGCACATGAAAAAATGTTCAACATCATAAGCAATTACAGCAAATCAAAACCACAACAGGATACCACTTCACCCGGACTAGGTCGCTATGAGTCGGAATCGACTCGATGGCCCTGGGTGAGGATGCCTAAAACAGAAAACAAATGCTGGCAAGGATGTGGAGATACTGGAACTCTCATACAGATGATGCAGAAAACAGTTTGGTGGTCTTCAAAAAGATAAACACAGTAACTAGTACCATATGATCCAGCAACTCCATTCCTGGCTATATGCTCAAGAGACTTAAAAGCAACAACACAGACACAAGTACACCAATGTTCACTGCAGTGCTATTAACAATGCCAAAAGGTGGCAACAGCCTGAAACATCAACACATGAGTAGATAAATAAAACGTGGCACATATATGCCCTGGTGGCACAGCAGTTAAAGTGCTCAGCTGCTAATCAAAAGGTCAGTGGTTGGAACCTACCAGCCACTCCACAGGAGAAAGGTGTGGCAGTCTGCTTCTGTAAAGATTTACAACCGTGGAAACCATATGGGGCAGTTCAACTCTGTACCACAGGGTCACTATGAGTCGGAATGGACTCGGCAGTGGGTCTGGTTTTGGGTTTATGTACATACGATGGAGAATTATTCAGCCATAAGGAGAAATGAAGTCCTGATACATACTTCAACATGGATAAACCATGAAAACATTATGCTGCATGAAGTAAATCAATTATAAAAGGACAAATATTGTATGATCTCACTCATACGGAACAGCTAAACTGGGCAAACGTTAAGAGACCAACGTTTATTAGGGGTTACCAGTGGCGGGAGGAAGGGGAAAGGTGGATACTCTTTAGGAAACACTGAGTTTCTATTTATGGTTACATCCTCCTGGTATATTGTCATTTAATCATTATATAGTGTCCTTCCTTATCCTTTGTAGTGGATTTAACTTTTTAAAGTCTGTTTTATCGGAAATTAATATTACCACTCCTGCTCTTTTTTTGATTGTTGTTTGCTTAATACATTTTTTTCCATTCTTTAAGTTTTTGTTTGTTTGTGTCTCTAAGTTTAAGTTGTGTCTCTTGTAGGCAGCATATAGATGGATCGTGTTTTTCTATCCATTCTGCCACTCCCTGTCTCTTTATCGGTGCATTTAGTCCAGTTACATTCAGCGTAATTATGGATAGGTGTTTATTTTGGTGTTTTTTTTTTTTTTTTTGCATGTTGTTGACAGTTTCTTCTTCCCACTTAATTTTTTTGTTCTGAGTTGTTTATATATTGTCTTTTCCTCTTACCTGTTGTTTTTGTTTCTGCTGAGTCTCTATTTTTTTCTTGTTATTTTATTTTGATAAGTACGACTGTTAGTCTCCTTTGTCTTCCCTTCTTGACCTCAGGTTCCCTACATCTATCCATCCAGGATTCCTGTCCTGTCCTGCCTTCTCATCCTTGCCCTGGGCTAGTATGCCTGTTTAGTCTTATATACATAGTTGAACTACATGTGAGACTGTTTGTTTTACAGGCCTGTCTAATCTTTGGCTGAAGGGTGAACCTCAGGAGTGACTTCAGTACTAAGTTAAAAGAGTGTCCAGGGGCCATACTGGAAACCTCAGTTTCTTCCTTTGCAAAATGCAGATAAAAAAAGAGCTCCAAAGTTCAAACGGTTGTTTTGAGGATTAACTGAGATAAAGTCAATAAAATTATTTAATCGGCACAGAACCTGGCACACGGTAAATACTCAATACATGTTATTTCTTGTCCTCCTACTATTGCCTTAGAAATTAAATAGCCTAATTTTTTGAAGAACACATCTGTTCGTGTGTGTGTGTGTGTGTGTGTGTGTGTGTGTGTGTGTGTATGTATGTAGAACATAGTCTGGAAAAAATACTTCAAAAAGTTAACAGTGGTTCAATGAGAAACCACTTCACACCCACTAGGATGGTTAAAATAAAAAAGACAGAGAGTAGCAAATGCTGACCAGGATATAGCTACACTAACCATCATACATTGCTGGTGGGATTGAAAAATGGTACAGCCACTTTGGAAAAGAGTTTAGCAGTTTCTTAATAAGCTAAACAATTTTATCTTATGAGCCAGCAATTCCACTCCTAGGTATTTGCCTAAGAGAAAAATATAAGACCACACAAAGACTTATATGCAAATATTCATACCACCACTATTCATTCAACCCAAATGTCCATCAACTGATGAACAGACAAACAAAACGTTGTATATCCACACAACGGAATACTATTCAGCAATGAAAAGAAATGAAGTAATGGTACACACGCTACAATATGGATGAACCTCAAAAACATAGTAAGTGAAAGAAGCCAAACATAGAAGAGCACATTTGTGTGATTCCATTTATATGAAATGTCCAGAAAAGGCAATCTAGAGACTGAAAGTAGATTAGTAGTTGCCTGGGGCTAGGGGTAGGAATAGGGATTAACTGTAAATGAGTTCTAACAAACTCAATGAGGGATGAAAATGTTCTAAAATTGGATTATGGAGATGACTGCACAACTCAGTAAATTTACCAAAAAAAAAAAAGTAATAATTGTATATATTTAAAATGTGTAAATTTTACAGTATGTAAATTATACCTCAATAAAGTTGTTTTAAAAAGTTAACAACGGTTATAGCATTGTAGGTGATTTTATTCCCTGTTTTGCTTTTGAAAATGGTTTATCTGAGAAAAAAGATTTATATAAAAACTAAATTGCCAAATTTATTGGAATTATGTGTAATTAAAAGTAAGCAAACATTCAAAAGGCCATAGGGACTCAATAAAGGACTTGGCCTTCATAATACTTACTTTGGCTATTTATATTTTTTATTGATTATCTCCTGTTAGTGAAATCCTAGATAGATAAAACGTTGTTAAGCAGATGATTAAGTATAGCTTCTCTGTATGTGTTTTTGAACACAAAGTTGAAACTGAAAAATTAAATGCCTCAATTTTTGCTTTAAACACAAAAAAAAATCATTAAAAAAAATTAACTGCCTCACAGAGTTTTCTAAGAAGATAATAGACGAATTTATTTATGTCAAGCCTAGATCTCAGGAAAACAAAAATATCAAAAGTAGAACACCAACTTTTAAATACTTGGGTCCAGGCTTCTATTTTTTTTTTTTTTAAGAAGTTTTTCAAGAGACTCTAATGTACACTAAAGCCTGAGAATAACTGCTTTCCAGATTTATGAAATAACCAGAGAGGAGCACTGTGTAAACATAAATATGATTAAAAAAAAAAAAAATGGAAGCTCAAATAAAGAAAACAAAGTCCATCTGAAAAATCAGGATAAAAGGAACTCAAACTGGGTTTGAATAATGGACAAGAAATGACAATGGGATGACATCTGTCCGTGTGTGTGTGTGTGTGTGTGTGTGTGTGTGTGTGTGTGTTAGAGCAAAGCCTAGAAAAAAATGAACGTTACTGAGAAGAAGGAAGACAGGGATGTAACCTTGACTTTAACGGTGACTCTTTCTTAAACAAAACAAAATCAAACCCTTTGTCACTGAGCTGATTCAGATTCACAGCAACCCTACAGGTCAGAGCAGAACTGCCCCACAGGGTTTCCAAAGCTGTAATCTTTAAGAGGATTGCCTCAAACTGCTGACCTTTTAGTAGCAGCTGAGCACTTAACCACCGCACCACCAGGGTTCCTCTGCTCTTTCTTGCTGCAATATAAAATAAGGTCCCTTTGATTAGGTACAGATCTAAAATACATATCAGAACTACTTACACATAAAGAGATGGGTGCCTGGGTGGCGCAAGCAGTTTGCAATCAGCTGATAACCTAAAGGTTGGTGGTTCAAATGTACCCAGCGGTGCCGTGAAAGAAAGGCCTAGTGATCTGCTTCCATAAAGATTATAGCCAAGAAAACTCTCCAGAGCAGTTCTACTCTGTAACACATGGGGTTGCCATGCATTGGAACTGACTTTACAGCAACAGGTTTTTACAGATAATTAGAAAGCAAATCACAAGTAACATACTTGTAAAGATATCAGAACTATGGGTTTTATGTTATAAGTACTCAAAATACAGCCTGAGAAAGAGAAAAAATATCAGAAAACAAAAAACAAAAAACCCCGAACCCACTGCCATTAAGTCAATTCTGACTCATAGCAACCCCTATAGGACAGGGTAGAACTATCCCACTGGGTTTCCAAGGAGCAGCTGATGGATTCAAAATGCTGACCTTTTGGCCAGAAATATTTTCAGTAGAAAATATTCTATCATTAGGCAAGTGCTAAAGTACATCTAAACGGTAGGACTAAAATTATTTCAATAAATAAATCTGTTTCCCAAAGGTTGCTTCCTCCAGGTATGCCCCATCACAGTGAATGCAATGTACAACCATCTCGAAGCTCTGGCTAAAAAAGATAGGAGGTCATCCTCTTTGTCATACAACCAATCCATCAGCCAATCCGGTGGACTCCTTCAGAATGTATTTCGAATACAACCAATTCTCAACCCCTCCACCACCACCAGCCTAGTCTAAGTCACCATCATCGCTGGCCAAAGCAAGCTTTTTAAAATGTAAACCTGCTTATGTCACTCCCCTGCTCAAAAATCTCCAGTGCCTTCCATCACACTTAAAAAAAAATCCCAATCTGCTCTCCTCTCCTCCCATCCCTCCTCTGACTCTGGTCCAGCCACATAAGCCTCTCTACAACAAGCACACACCTGTTTTGCTCTTCCCTCTTCCATCTAGGTATTTAAAAGGTTGAATCTCTCACTTGTCACTTCTCTGCTCAAATTCCACCTCAACAGCGAAGGCTTTGCTGAGAACCCTATCTAAAGTAACACTCCCGTCATTCTCTATTCCTTTACCCTTCATAAGTATTTCTTCAGATAATAACAACCTGATAATATGAAATATATTAGTTTTTTACTGCCCACCTTATCCCACTAGCATGTAAGCTCCATGAAAGCAAAGACGTGCTTGGTTCACTGCTGCATGCCCAGTACTGGTACAGCACAAAAACTGGGCATTCAACAAATATCTCAATGTAGAATGTACCCTAGTTTTTCACGGCAACAGTAATTTATTCATGTATTTTTTGTGTTTCAAATAGTCCTCTTTCATTTTGTGAACGGTTTTATGACAAATATTTCCCCAAATCATTTCCCGCTCACAATGCATTTTTATTCTGCTTTGAAAAAAATCAATTACCAACAGAGGTTTTGCTACAAGTTCAATTTTACCAAGAGAGCAAACTAGTTGCCTGCCACTAGGTGGGTAGGAAAGAGCTAGTCAGCAAATAGTCCTTCCATCTTGATACCACTCATTCCAACTATTCCTATTTCTGATTTTCCTCTCTTTTCCTACACTGTCAACAGGACTCCTGTTTTTCCAAAACATGAGTCTTATGGAGAAAAAGCCCACCAGTGAGTTAGGGCTATTGGATCTATTTTGTCCTTCTTTCCAAGTTCCAAGGAACAACGTTCCCTAGTAGTATTAACTGCACTAACAGAAAAAAGGTCAAATAAATTTAGGAAAAATGTCATGAAATAAAATTAAGCAGGTTTCTTTCCTAAAGGACTTTTCTGAATCTCAACTCTGTTAATGTGCACTGTAAATCTCCCAAATAGAGATACACAGATTCCCAAAACTTTTTTTTAAGCACTTCTCTAAGAACTTGTACTCTGTGTAGAGTTGATTCCTTCCCTGGAGTAGAGGTTCTTAAACCTAACTTGAAACCTGAGAGAAAAGAACAAACACAAACATAATCTTTCCTTCCATCATTTCATTCATCACACTCTTCTCTCCCAGCCATCGCAAAAATTCAAGGAAACTGTCTGACTGGAAACACCTTTTACCTTAGGCATTAAGGAAGGCTGAAAAAGAGACTTGCAATGGATTTAAATTATAACTAAAATGTTTACTGTCTGCAGGGCATTTGGAGGTAAGTCATTTTCCATAAGTAAAGAAAATGGTAGAGAAAGTGACAAAAATTAATGAAGTTTGCCACAAGTAGTATTAAACCAGGGCCAAATGCAATCAAGTAATTTCATCCCTGGTTTTACAACACCAACCAGGTAGGGCCAGGGAGCCAGAAGGGGGCAGTGGTGGTTGGTTGAGTGGTAGAATTTTCGTCTTCATTTGAGGAGACTGGGGTTCAGTTCCAGACCAACGCAGCTCAAACACAGCCACCACTAGTCCATCAGTAGAGGCTTTGCATGTTGCTATGATGCTGAACAGGTTTCAAGGAAGCTTCCAGACTAAAACAGACCAGTAAGAAAAGTCTAATGATTTACATACAAAAAACCGGCCAATGAAAACCATTTGGGGGAGTAACCTTATAGATCACAACTGTAAGATCCTGTTGTGTATGGGGTCACCATGAATCAGGGGTGATTCAAAAGCAGCTAACACCAACCATGGAGGATCAGAAGGAGGCAAGCTGTGCAAATTCAGAGTTGAAATACTATATTGACACTTCTGGGGGAGACTATAATTACAGGTAACAAACTCTTACAGTAGAAGGAAACTAAATCAGCAGAATTGTTTTAGAACATGATTACCAACATAAATTCACACCCTGTCTCAGGCAGAAATTACTTCCCTAACAATTCCTCCCTTTCTCTGTCATTCTCCCAAACCATTGCAGGGAACCCACTGCCTCCATATGCTTCCCTGGTCTCTAAAACATTCTGGTTATCCTTTTCATTCCTATTCTATACCCATGCCAGTTTTCAACCTTGAACTCTCTCATCCTAACATTTAACAGAGTATCTTCATTGACATCTGGTGTCAGAAACAGGGAAGTAGAACTAGTCATAGCCCTAACATCAAAGAAACTCCTGAAACTTAAGAGGTCTGATTAGAATATGGCCCAATTGCACCCTCCGCAAGAGGCAAACAATGCTACCTTTAAGCCCAATCCCGAAACAATCCTAAATTCTTTTGAAACTAAAAATAGCTCAGCTGTTGTCTCATCTGCCAGCAGATGGCCAAACTATTTTTAATTCAGGATTCTAGAGAGCAGGAGTGGATCAGACTAAGCTAGGGTAGCCGAGGCTCCCCCGCTCTGCAAAGCTCAATGTTCACTGTAAAGCTGTAGCTGGGCAGGTACCATGAGAGGGCAACCTGGAGCTGTTCTGTGGGTGTCACATGCAGGAACAAGGTAGATATGTAGGTGTCTTTAAGAAAACAAACAAACCATTCTTTACTTCAAAATATAAGGTAATTTAATAAAAGTTTTAAATAACTGTACATCCCCTAAAGGTTTCATTACTTTTTTCTTTTTAGGAAAATAAAGATCCTTTATATAATGTCTTTGAGAAAGGATTTTGTTTTAATAAAGTAAAATCTCCCCAATCTAGTTTCCTAAAAGTTATACTTTAATAAAAAATATAGTTCATAGTTTTATCATTAATACTGGATGAACTGTAACATCACAAGTATTTATAAAACCTATTCCTAACTGGCCATTATGTTAAAAGATGGCTGAATTAATTTTAAATACCAATGTTCTGACTTCTACTCACACACCAGCAAGATGATTTAAAAATAAAAACAAAAGTCTGACATACCAGATGTTTTCTCGTTTACTGTCCATCTCCCTTCAGCTCCATGGAAGGTGCTCAATAAATATTTGAGGGGGGAATGAACGCAGGCTGGTATATATACCACCACCATCCAACCGTCATCCACTCACAACCAATAAAATAGGGATGAACAAAACCAGGCTATTCCAGTTCACTTTCCCATCCTGCTTGATGACCACACAGGTTTATCAAGAGACCAAAGGAGGCCTAGCTCAGGTCTCAAGAGTGAAGAGTAAGTCTGTAACAGTTTCTGTAAACACTGGTGGCTTAGTGGTTAAGAGCTACGTCTGCTAACCAAAAAGTCAGCAGTTCAGATCCACCAGGAGCTCCTTGGAAACTCTATGGAGTAGTTCTACTTTGTCCTGTAGGGTGGCTATGAGTCAAAATTGGCTCTACAGCAATGGGTTTTTTATAATAGTTTCCAGAGACAACACATATTTGGGGATATGAGCTTACTGTTTACCGTAAGACAATATACTTTCTGCAAAGATGAATTAATTTATCTCCATCAACCTATGTTTGAGTGATAACATAGATGGATTACTGTAAAGGAGGAATTAAAGTTCACCATGGATTAGCTACTGCGAGGCTCGTCAATTAAGTTTTGCTTTATAGGAAGCTAAATGTAATGATTTTTATGAAATTACAAGAGAAAACACCTTATGCATCTCAAAGAAAGAGAGTATGCTAGTGCTGGGTAGGCCACATTCCTCAAATTAACTATACGAGAGTGGCAAAAAAGCAAAAACTGGTAAAATGTGAAAGATTATCCTGGTATAGCTGGCACACACACTACCAAGTGGTTCCTATGTTTAGGGCCGGCACGGACCAAGCTACAGGCCTTCTAAATGTGCCAAGAAGAAGCGGCAGGAATATTTGTAATGCAACAGTTAGCAGTGCATTCACATTTGTGGCACATCAGACGGAATGTGACCTTACGATCATTAAATTCAATCCTCATTACACAGAGGAAGAATTGCCCAGAGAACTGTCAATATTGCAATGCATTGAAACTGGGATTAAAACTCAAGATCCCAGGTTCTCAATCCAGGGAGCTCTCTCTTCAAACACACTTACTTACATTATCATTTCAGGGAGGGGAAAAAAATACATATATATACACACACACACAACATACTATGGTAATTTAGTCAGATACTTACAATTTAGTATATGAAGAGTATTTTCTAACATGGAAAAAATAAACTCACAAACTAAAACTTTAGTTTTAACCTCAAGTTTTTAAACCTGCAAGTTATTCATAAACCTACACTGTATAGCAATATTTTTAAAAATCCTAAAATCACTCCCTCCCTCAGCTCACCCCAATTTAATAATTAATAATTTAATAATTACCCCTTTCAGGACCCAGATATAAATTCAATTTTTACCACTGTACAACTGTTTTCTCGCACATCTGGAACCACCTTTTGTTAGCTACAAAACAAGTCAAAGGTGAACTTCCGATCCATGATGGGGCGGAAAGCTAAACTTAAGGCCACTATACTACAGAGTCAAAAATTTGAAGATGAAAGGTCTTCAACAATATTTTTTAATATCACCAATTTTAGGGATCTAAAAAAGAAGAAAACAAACAATATAGTATATTATAGCAAGTTAACTTGTAGTCTTCAATTTATTCTTATAATTAAAAGGAAAAACTGCTTTTAAACAATCCTGACTCTCTACTTTAGCATAAATTGAAATTATTCTGGATGCCACCCTGCCCCACCCTTAAGAATGCTGTTTTCCACTCTGAGGGACAGAGTGGCAGGGGCGGGGTCTGGGGACCATGGTTTCAAGGGACATCTAGGTCAACTGGCATAACAAAGATTATTAAGAAAATGTTCTGCATCCCACTTTGGTGGGTGGCGTCTGAGGTCTTAAAAGCTAGCAAGCAGCCATCTAAGGTTCATCAATTGGTCCCAACCCACCTGGAGCAAGGAAAATGAAGAACATCAAGGGCATGAGGAAAATATGTGCCCAAGAGACAGAAAGGGCCACATAAACTAGAGACTCCATAAACCACCTGACACTCTAAGAACTAGATGGTGCCCGGCTACCACCAAATGACCGCCCTGACAGAGAACACAACAGAGAGTCCCTGATAGAGCAAAAGAAAAGTGGGGTGCAAAACTCAAATTCCAGTAAAAAGACCTGACTTGATGGTCTGAGACTGGAGAGATCCCTGAAGATGCGGCCCCCAGACTCTCTGTTAAGCCAGAGCTAAAACCATTCCAGAAGCCAGGGATCCCTGAGGACGTGGCCCCCGGACTCTCTGTTGGCCCAGGACTAAAACCATTCCGTAAGCCAACTTTTCAGGCAAAGATTAGACTGGACTGTAAGACATAAAATGATACTGGTAAAGAGTGTGCTTCTTGCTTGGCTCAAGTAGATACAGGAGACTAAATGGGCAGCTCTTGTCAGGAGGAGAGATGAGAAGGCAGAAGGGGACAGGAGTGGACTCAATGGACAGGGGAAATAGAGAGTGGAGAGGAGGAGTGTGCCATCATATCCTAGGGAGAGCAACTAGGGTCACATAACAACACGTGTGTAAGTTTTTGTATGAGAAACTGACTTAAATTGTAAACTTTCACTTAAAGCACAATTGGAAGAAAAAAAAAAAAAAAAACGCTGTTTTCCAAAGCCTGTCATCCCATTTAAGAAGCTTCATTTTCTCATTAATTTGACCTAGTCTATTTCCAGCGCTATAAAATAATGTCTAAGCATTAGAATTCATCTCTGCTAACTGTCCTGGTGTCTCCTTAAACGATTTCATCTTTGATGGATGCAACAGATCTATAAGTGTTCCGCCTTTTAACAGTGCCTTATCTGCATGTCCTCCCTATAGGTATTGTTTAGATTTACCCTGTTACAGGCTTTATTACACTAGATCTCTTCCGTTTGAACTATAAATTACAATTCAAGCTTGAAAGCAGCTGCCACTGTCCAGACATGTGGCTGGTGTGTGTCATTGTCTTTTTCATTTTTCTCATTTCAACCCCTCCCTTCTCTTGTCACCTAAAGTCAGCTTATCTAAAGGTCCTTTCACTCCCTGCTCTTACACCGCCACCCCCACCCCTTAACCTCTGGTCTTGTTCTTCCAGGTCAGCCCAGTCATATACAACATTACTGTTTTTCCTGTGGCGGAGGCGGAGAGATGTCAGAACGAGCTGCACCTCTTGCAAAACCCCTTCTCAGGCTGTCAGCAAGGGAACAACTTCAGTCTATCTTCCCAAAGTAACACGCTGAACGATAAAGTTATCGTAATTACGATGCAGAATCCTTCCCACGTACCCGATCTTAACATATCAGCTCCACTTCAATTTCCAAGCTAATCAACAACAGCTCATCTGTGCTCCATCACAAAGGGCGGCATTCCGTCCGCACCGCACCGTTCACCAACAAAATCCTGTCATACACTCGAGCGGCTCCCTGGAACCCGGGCGCCTGAACCTGCCGCGTCCCCCGAGCCCAGCCACCCTGCCTCTGCCCCACATCCAGCCGAGTTACTGTCAACTCCAACCAGGCAGCAGAGAGCTTCGCGAGGGCTCCCTGATGTCAGCGCGGGCCCCGGCCGAGCTCCCGGGTCGACTCCACCTTCTGCGGGGGTCGCCACGCCAGCCGCCCCACCCGCCCCCCCCCCGCCCCCAGTCCCGGGGCCTCCTCGCCGCTCACCTAAGGCCACCTCGCACGCTTTGCGCAGTTGGGAGTGATGCGCCTTCTTCACTTCCTTGTCGGCCAAAATCTTCTCCAGCGCCCGGGTCAGGAACATGTTCTTCGTCTTCTTCCCCTCATACATGGACGCAGAGAAGGCGGCGGCGGCTAGTCCGACCCGCGGCTCCCAGCGGCCGGAGAGGAGGAGAAGGAGAACGAGGAGGAGGAAGGGAAGAGAGAAAGGAGGGCGGAGGTGGGGGAGAGGCGTGGAGGGCAGAGACAGGATCAGGAAGGGGCGGGGGAGCGGGGCCAGCCGCCGTGCGGGCCAAGTCTGCGCCGTCCCCCGAGAGGCCCGCGCCCCGAGGGGACTCCGCTTCTCCCGGCCCGGTGGGCGCTTCCCAGCCGCCCCCCTCACACGTCCCACGGCCCGGCAGCGGCAAGGGACCCGGACCCGGCGGCTGTCAGCCGGGGACCGAGGGCCGAGGCGGTGACAGTGGCGAGGGCTCAGAGGCCCGGCGACGGCAGGGCTGCCGTGGCTACTGTGGGGATCAGCACCCGCCGCGGCCGCGGACTGGCCTCCATCACCGCCGACCTGCCCCGGCCGCCATGTTGGGAGGAAACGACGCGTCACGCAGCGGCCGAACGGCTACAGAGGAGGAAGCGACAGCGGCGGTGGCGCTGCCAGGCCAGAGCTGCCGCGGCGCCGGGAGGCTGGGGGCGGAGGACGGCGCGGAGGAGCGGCCCGAGCCTCAGCGCTACGGCGGCCCAATGGGGCCGCGCCGTCTCCCGCGTTCGCCCGCAGGGCGGCGTGGGGCGTGGCGGGTGTCCTGCGGCGCCGCGGCGGGCGATTCGGGCTCCTCCCAGCGACTCTGCGGGGATGGGAACCCCCCGCACCTCTGCTTTTGCGGAGTTAGCAGAGCTGCTTTCCCTGCTGCACCGGCGTCGCTGACTCTGGAGTTGGTCGGAGTGCAGCCCCTTTCCCTACGGGAGTCACAGAAACGCCAGTTTCGTCCGTTCTGAGCCCCACTGTGTTTCCAAATGCTCGACTCTAAATTCCGTTTGCAAGTGCGTGAAACTGCTGTCCAGGACAATGCCCCTCCGACTGCCTTAGGGCGGATTCTCTCTTAGAGTAAACTAAAACCAATTCGCAAAGATTCAGGACTGTTTCACTTTTCTATCTTGTAGAATAAACCTTTAAACTCCAGATTTCAGGTCCTTCTGAATTGCGTCTGAAGTTAAGCAAACGTAAATGATTGATAAGGTCCCTTAGAGTGTTTCTGTACCTTTAATACTGAGATTCAGTCCAAGAAATCAAAAGCATTTTCAGAATGGAAGAGATTTAAATACAAACAGATATACAAATAAAGATTTATGTCTTTCTTTAGTTGTATACATACACGCACACACAAATGTGCCCATTGGTATGCTTGGTACCAAAAAGGAATTCAAATTTCTACCGTGTTTCGTGTTTCTTCCTGAGGTGAAAATTATAAAGAATACCATAAAAATGTATGCAGACGACTTACATGGTGATTTAGGGGCAAGTCTTCGATGAGAAGCTGAAATCTGTTCTTACCAAGTTCCAGGTTGCTGTGTGACTTCATCCACACAGGGTTCCTTATTCGGTTGGTTTGATTGCCTTGACTATGGACTTGCTCCTGATGCAACCATCCAAACCCAAGAATGGAGAGGCTGTGAAATGACAAGAGTTGGGACAGGCTAAAAACCATGGGACATAAAAAAGAAAACTTGAAGGTGACCCCGAATTAGATGAAGTGGACAAATCGGTTTTTAAAACTTGCCTGTCCTGAAAAGCAAATCCATGGATTGATTAGTTTTGTTAAGGAATAACACATATAAATATATTTACAAATAGCAAATCAACAGAAAGCAAAATGGAGCTAATATTTATATCAATTAGAAAACACGTATAAAAGCCAATTCCAATTGTACCATCAAGTTAGGAGGGAAGCACAGTGGAAAAAGCAATGATTTTAGCCCTGAATCTACCACATCCTAGCAGCGTGATTTTGAGCATATCAGTTAGCCTGCCAGCTTCATCTGTAGAATAGGAGAGATGATCATGAAAAGCATAAAATCAGAAAGCATAAAATCGTGATTTCTTTACTGATTTGACATTAAATATAAGTAAAAGAGGACCAATAAATAGCTATGCAAGTAATACCAATATGTGAAATGTATTTTAGAAGTTTGGAAGTAAATTACAATATTTATATTTAAATGTCTTCCAAAAGAGGTTTATACAGACCTTGACAACTATGGACGTTTAAAGATGAAACATGAAAAACAACAAGCCACGAATAATTTTTTTTTTTTTTTGGCTTTAACGAAGAGAAGTTTAAGGTAGGCTAAATTCAGGGTGTCAGCATCAGGGAATGCTTTTTCTCTCTGTCAGCCTTCTCAACAATCTTCCCCTGGACTAGGAGCTTCTCTGCACACGGACCCCGGATCCAAAGGACAAGCTCTGCTCCAGGCACTGGTTTCATGATGTTATGAGGTCCCCCGCTCTCTGCTTGTTTGCCTTTCCTTTTATCTCTTGTAAGATAAAAGCTACAAGCGACACCACAGGGAAACTCCTTCTACGTTGGATCAGGGATGCAACCTGGTGAGGGTGTTACCATCCCATCCTAGTCCTCTTTTTTTTTTTTTTAAATAATTTTTATTCTGCTTTAAGTGAAAGTTTACAAATCAAGTCAGTCTCTCACACAAAAACCCATATACGCCTTGCTAGAAAAAAAATTTTTTTTTTTTTTTAAATGAGACAGCCCGCTCTCTCCCTCCACTCTCTCTTTTCCTGTCTATTTCGCCAGCTTCTAACCCCCTCCACCCTCTCATCTCCCCTCCAGGCAGAAGATGCCAACATAGTCTCAAGTGTTTACCTGATCCAGGAAGCTCACTCCGCACCAGCATCCCTCTCCAACCCATTGTCCAGTCCAATCCATGTCTGAAGAGTTGGATTTGGGAACGGTTCCTGTCCTGGGCCAACAGAAGATCTGGGGGCCATGACCACCGGGGCCCTTCCAGTCTCAGACCGTTTAGTCTGATCTTATGAGAATTTGGGGTCTGCATCACACTGCTCTCTTGCTCCCTCAGGGGTTCTCTGTTGTTTTCCCTGTCAGGGCAGTCATCGGTTGTAGCCAGGCACCATCTAGTTCTTCTGGCCTCAGGATGATGTAGTCGCTGGTTCATGTGGCCCTTTCTGTCTGTTGGGCTCATAATCACCTTGTGTCCTTGGTGTTCTTCATTCTCCTTTGATCCAGGTGGGTTGAGACCAATTGATACATCTTAGATGGCTGCTTGCTGGCGTTTAGGACCCCAGATGCCACTCTTCAAAGTGGGATGCAGAATGTTTTCTTAATAGATTCTATTATACCAATTGACTTAGATGTCCCCTGAAACCGTGGTCCCCAGACCCCTGCCCCTGCTACGCTGGCCTTCGAAGCATTCAGATTATTCAGGAAACTTCTTTGCTTTTGGTTTAGTCCGATTGTGCTGACCTCCCCTGTATTGCGTGCTGCCTTTCCCTTCACCTGAAGTAGTTCTTATCTACTATCTAGTTAGTGAGTACCCCTGTCCCACCCTCCCTCCCTCCCCCATCTCGTAACCACAAAAGAATGTTTTCTTCTCAGTTTAAACTATTTCTCAAGTTCTTATAATAGTGGTCTTATACAATATTTGTCCTTTTGCAACTGACTAATTTCACTCAGCATAAAGCCTTCCAGATTCCTCCACGTTATGAAATGTTTCACAGATTCCTTACTGTTCTTTATAGATGCATAGTATTCCATTAGGTGGCGTAGTGGTTAAGTGCTATGGCTGCCAACCAAAGAGTCGGCAGTTCGAATCCACCAGGCGCTCTTTGGAAACTCTATGGGGAGTTCTACTCTGTCCTATAGGGTCGCTATAAGTCAGAATTGACTTGACGGCACTGGGTTTTTTGGGGGGGGTAGTATTTCATTGTGTGAATATACCATAATTTATTTATCCATTCATCCATTGATGGGCACCGTGGTTGCTTCCATGTTTTTGCTGCTGTAAACAGTGCTGCAATAAACATGGGTGTGCATGTATCTGTTCGTGTAAAGGCTCTTATTTCTCTAGGATGTATTAGAAGGAGTGGGATTGCTGGATCGTATGGCAGTTCTATTTCTAATTTTTTAAGGAAGTGCCAAATCAATTTCCAAAGTGGTTGTACCATTTGACATTCCCACCAGCCGTGTAGAAGTGTTCCAGTCTCTCCACAGCCTCTCCAACTTTATTATTTCGGGTTTTTTGGATGAATGCCAGCCTTGTTGGAGTGAGATGAAATCTCATTGTAGTTTTGATTTGTATTTCTCTAATGGCTAATGATCGTGAACATTTCCTCATATATCTGTTAGCTATCTGAATGTCTTCTTCAGTGAAGTGTCTATTCATATCTTTTGCCCATTTTTTAATTGGGTTATCTGTCTTTTTGCAGTTGAGTTTTTGCAGTATCATGTAGATTTTAGAGATCAGGCGCTGATCTGAAATGTCATAGCTAAAAACTTTTTCCCAGTCTGTAGGTAGTCTTTGTACTCTTTTGGTGAAGTCTTTGGATGAACATAGGTGTTTGATTTTTAGGAGCTCCCAGTTATCTAGTTTTTCTTCTGTGTTCTTTTTGATGTTTTGTATACTGTTTATGCCATGTATTAGGGCTCCTAACGTTGTCCCTATTTTTTCTTCCATGATCTTTATCGTTTTAGATTTTCTATTTAGGTCTTTGATCCATTTTGAGCTCGTTTTTGTACATGGAGTGAGGTATGGGTCTTTTTTCATTTTTTTGCAGATGCATATCCAGTTATGCCAGCACCATTTGTTCAAAAGACTGTCTTTTCCCCATTTAACTGTTTTGGGGCCTTTGTCAAATATCAACTGCTCATATGTGGATGCATTTATGTCTGGATTCTTAATTCTGTTCCATTGGTCCATGTATCTGTTGTTGTACCACTACCACGCTGTTTTGACTACTGTGGCGGTATAATAGGTTCTAAAATCAGGTAAAGTAAGGCCTCCCACTTTGTTCTTCTTTTTCAGTAGTGCCTTATTTATCCTGGGCCTCTTTCGCTTCCATATGAAATTGGTGAATTGTTTCTCCATCTCATTAAAGAATGTCCTTGGGATATGGATCAGAATTGCATTAAATGTATAGATTGCTTTTGGTAGAATACACATTTTGATAATGTTAAGTCTTTGTATCCATGAGCAAGGTATGTTCTTCCACTTATGTAAGTCTCTCTTGGTTTCTTGCAGAAGTGTACTGTAGTTTTCTTTGTATAAGTCTTCTCCATCGCTGGTAAGATTTATTCCTAAATATTTTATTTGCTTGGGGGCTTCTGTAAATGGCATTGATTTGGTGATTTCCTCTTCGATGTTCTTTTTGTTGGTATAGAGGAATCCAACTGATTTTTGTATATTTATCTTGTATCCCAATACTCTGCTGAACTCTTCTATTAGTTTCAGTAGTTTTCTGGAGGATTCCTTAGGGTTTTCTGTGTATAAGATCATGTCATCTGCAAATAGAGATGGTTTTACTTCTTCCTTGCCAATCTGGATGCCCTTTATTTCTTTATCTAGCCCAATTGCTCTGGCTAGGGCTTCCAGCACAATGTTGAAAAGAGTGGTGATAAAGGGCATCCTTGTCTGGTTCCTGGTCTCAATGGGAATGTTTTCAGGCTCTCTCCATTTAGGGTGATGTTGGCTGTTGGCTTGTGTAAATGCCCTTTATTATGTTGAGGAATTTTCCTTCTATTCCTATTTTGCTGAGAGTTTTTATCATGAATTGGTGTTGAACTTTGTCAAATGCCTTTTCTGCATCAATTCATAAAATCATGTGATTCTTGTCTTTTGTTTTATTTATGTGGTGCATTACATTAATTGTTTTTCTAATGTTGAAACATCCCTGCATACCTGGTATGAATCCCACTTGGTCATGGTGAACTATTTTTTTGATATGTTGTTGAATTCTATGGGCTAGAATTTTGTTGAGGATTTTTGCATCTACATTCATGAGGGATGTAGGTCTATGATTTTCTTTTCTTGTGGTGTCTTTACTTGGTTTTGGTATCAGGGATATGGTGGCTTCGTAGAATGAGTTTGGTAGTATTCTGTCCTTTTTTATGCTCTGAAATACCTTTACTAGTAGTGGTGTTAACTCTTCTCTGAAAGTTTGGTAGGATTCTGCAGTGAAGCCATATGGACCAGGGCTTTTTTTTGTTGGGAGTTTTTTGATAACCTTTTCAATGTCTTCTTTTGTTATGGGTCTATTTAGTTGTTCTACCTCTGTTTGTGTTAGTTTACGTAGGTAGTGTATTTCTAGGAATTCATCCATTTCTTCTAGGTTTTCAAATTTGAGTATAGTTTTTCAGAGTAATCTATCTGATATGATTCTTTTAATTTCAGTTGGGTCTGTTGTAATATCACCCATCTTTTTTTTTTTTTTTTTAATTTCTTATTCAGGTTATTTGCTTCCTCTCCTGTTTTTCTATTGTCAGTTTGGCCAATGGTTTATCGATTTTGGTGAGCTTTTCAAAACACCAGCCTTTGGTCTTGTTAATTCTTTCAATTGCTTTTCTGTTTTCTATTTGATTCATTTATTATTATTTTTTTTTTAGTTCAGCTCTAATTTTTATTATTTGTTTTCTTCTGGTGCCTGTGGGTTTCTTTTGTTTCTCTCTTTCTATTTGTTCAAGTTGTAGGGATAGTTCTTTGATTTTGGCCCTTTCTTCTTTTTGGATGTGTCCATTTATTGATATAATTGGCCTCTGAGCACCACTTTTGCTGTGTCCCAAAGGTTCTGATAGGGAAGGTTTTCATTTCCATTGGAGTCTATGAATTTCTTTATTCCATCCTTAATGTCTTCTATAATCCAGTCTTTTTTGAGCAGGGCATTGTTCAGTTTCCAAGTGTTTGATTTCTTTTCCCTGCTTTTCCTGTTATTGATTTCCACTTTTCTGGCCTTATGGTCAGAGAAGATGCTTTGAAATATTTCAATGTTTTGGATTCTGCTAAGGCTTGCTTTATGACCTAATATGTGGTCTATTCTACAGAATGTTCAATGTGCACTAGAAAAGAAAGGATACTTGATTGCTGTTGGGTGAAGTGTTCTGTATATGTCTACGAGGTCAAGTTGGTTGATTGTGGCATTTAGGTCTTCCGTGTCTATTGAGCTTCTTTCTGGATTTCGTGTCCTTCACCAAAAGTGGTGTGTTGAAGTCTCCTACTATTATTGTGGAGCTGTCTATCTCACTTTTCAATGCTGGTAGAGTTTGTTTTATGTATCTTGCAGCCCTGTCATTGGGTGCATAAATATTTAATATGGCTATATCTTCTTGGTTTATTGTCCCTTTGATCATTATATAGTGTCCTTCCTTATCCTTTCTGATGGATTTAACTTGAAAGTCTATTTTGTCAGAAATTAATATTGCCACTCCTGCACTTTTTTGATTGTTGTTTGCTTGATATATTTTTTTTCCATCCTTTGAGTTTTAGTTTGTTTGTGTCTCTAAGTCTAAGGTGTGTCTCTTGTAGGCAGCATATAGAAGGATCTTATTTGTTAATCCTTTCTGCCACTGTCTGTCTGTTTATTGGTGCATTTAGTACATTTACATTCAGAGTAATTATGGATAGGTATGAATTTAGTGCTATCATTTTGATGTTTTTTTCTTGTGTGTTGGCAGTTTCTTTTTCCCACTTAATTTTATGTGCTGAGTAGATTTTCTTTATATATTGTCCTTTCCTCATATATGTTGTTGTTGATTTTGTTTCTGCTGAGTCTGTACTTTTCCCTTGTATTTTATTTTGATGAGTAGGATAGTTCGTCTCCTTTGTGGTTACCTTATTATTTACCCCTATTTTTCTAAATTCATAACTAATATTTATTTCTTTGTATCACTGTATCTTCCTCTCCATATGGAAGGTGTATGATTACATTTCTTAGTCCCTCTTTATTATTTTAATGTTGTCTTCTTTTACATAATAACATCGCTGTTACCCTGTGTTGGGCTTTTTTTTTTCAAATCTTGCTTTGTCTTTTTTTTTTTTTGGATTTCCCTGCCTGGGTTGAGTTCTGGTTGCTCTGCCCAGTGTTCTAGTCTTGGGTCAATACCTGATATTATTGATTTTCTAACCGAAGAACTCCCTTTAGTATTTCTTGTAGTTTTGGTTTGGTTTTTACGAATTCCCTCAACTTGTGTTTATCTGGAAATGTCTTCATTTCACCTTCATATTTAAGAGACAGTTTTGATGGATATATGATTCTTGGCAGGCAATTTTTTCCTTCAATTTTTTTGAATATGTCATCCCATTGCCTTCTTGCCTGCATGGTTTCTGCTGAGTAGTTTGAGCTTATTCTTATTGGCTCTCCCTTGTAGGTGACTTTTCTTTTATCCCTCGCTGCTCTTATAATTGTCTCTTTATCTTTGGTTTTGGCAAGCTTGATTATAATATGTCTGGGGACTTTCTCTTAAGATCTACCTTATGTGGAGTTTGATGAAAGTCTTGGATAGATATCTTCTCATCTTTCACAATATCAGGGAAGTTTTCTGCCAACAAATCCTCAACAATTTTCTCTGTATTTTCTGTTTTCCCTCCGTTCTGGTACACCAATCACTCGTAGGTTATTTCTCTTGATAGAGTCCCACATGATTCTTAAGGTTTCTTCATTTTTTAAAAATCTTTTATCTGATTTTTCTTCAAATATATTAGTGCCAAGTGATTTGTGTTTGAGTTCAGAAATTCTAGCTTCTAGTTGCTCAATTCTGCTCCTCTGACTTTCTACTGAGTTATCTAATTCTGTAATTTTATTGTTAATCTTCTGAATTTCTGATTGCTGTTTGTCTATGGATTTTTCCAGCTTATTAAACTTTTCATTATGTTCCTGAATAATCTTTCTGATTTCTTCAGTTGCTCTATCTGTGTGTTCCTTGGTTTGCTCTGCGTATTGCCTTGTTTCCTTCCTGATGTCTTGAAGGGTTCTGTATATTAAACTTTTGTATTCTGCATCTGGTAATTCCAGGAATGCACTTTCATCTAAAAGATCCCTGGATTCTTTGTTTTGAGAGCCTGTTGAGGTGATCATGGTCTGTTTCTTTATGTGACTTGATATTGACTGTTGTCTCCGAGCCATCTATAAGTGATTGTATTAGTTTATGCTTGCTTACTGTGTCGTAGCTGCTTGCTTTGTTTTGTTTTGTTATACCCCTTTGGGTTGCTTGAGTGAGCTAGCTTGATTATTTTTGCCTTTGGAGCTCTGGTGTCCTGTCCCCAGCTGGCTAGAGCTGTTATCACGTATATCAGTCTAAGAGTCCATTCAGTTTTCTTGTATGAATTCAGCTCAGGTTTCCAGGTAGCTGATATCCAGTGTGTGGTACAGGCTCTGTCCTACAGTCTTAGAGGGGCAGGGGTGATTGGCGTATATGCCCATATCTGATTGCAGCAGAGGGTCATGCTCTGAACAAGGCAGGGGGCTGAGAACCGACCCCCAAGTGTCTCTGAGGAAAACACGTCTCTGTTCCCTAGATCGTGCTGGTGGGTGGGCTCTGCAGAGGGACCATGGGCACCCAAAGTTTTTGGTTGTAAGGACTGGGAGGTACCAGTTATCCCTGGACCCCTGTCGTGGGTGACTGGGCAACCCAAGTGGAGCCACCAGTCCTTAGGTCCCTGATGTGGGTAGGTGAGGGCCTTGTTTAATAGGCAAAGCGATGTCAAACGTCAAACACCCACCTCTCTACCGCACAGCTGAAATGGTTGGAGCTGAAATGAAATAGGCCCACACAGGTCCATGCAGAAGGGAAATGTGCTCGAGGTCCATGGACAGTTTATGCCTGGACAGGAGCCGCTTCCATCCTGAGCTCCCCCAGTTAATGGAGCTAGCAAATTATCTTTTCCCCCTAGTTGCAAATTTTTTCCTTCCCCAAGTCTGGGAGGATGGCTCCAGGTGCTCACCAGGGTCTATCTCAGGCCTAGGGATTCAGCCACTGAAGCTGGCTTGGTGGTGGGGGGGGGGGGAAGCGTGGTAAAATAAACACAAGTACTTAGCTTTTGCCGAGATCGCCCTTCTCCTCAGGTTCCAGATGTGTGAGTGGCCTGTGGGGCTAGCTGCCTCTCCCTGAGGAAACTGCGGCCAAACGCTAGTACCAGCCGGCTGTTGCCACTGTGGCAGCCGCTCTGGGAATGGTGCCTGAGAGCTCCCCGCGATTCAGGTCTGGTAACTCCTCTCTGCTTCTGAACAGTCTCTTCCTTCCCCTGCCCCTCAGTTCATTATCTAAGCTTGCCTTTGATGCTTAGGGCTCCCAGCTTGTCACAAATATATTCATTTCACTTGTCTTTTTGGGTCTTTGTTGTAAAGCGGGCTCGATGGAAGCGTCTGTCTATTCCGCCATCTTGGCCTCACCTCCACAAATAATTTTTAAAGTCTATCTCTAGATTTCTGAAAATTAGAACTTCAATATACTAGATCAGACATAATATTGATTATTATGGTCTGATAGCCTTTTGAGAACAAGCTCCATTTCTAATTTATCTTTGTTACTTCATAATGTCAGTATTGTGCCAGGAACTGCTGAAGATGCTAGCTGATAACCAAATCTGTTTACTCTTCTTCGTCAGCACAGAAATGCATTTCATTCCTCAGTCTCTCTTGCTACTAAACCAGTTGCCCCTGAGTCAATTCCGAGTCATGGAGACCCCCATGTGTGTCATAGTAGAACTGTGCTCCAGAAGGTTTTCATTGGCTGATTTTTCAGAAGTAGATCTCAGTCTTTTCTTCTGAGGCTCCTCTGGAGGAACTCAAACCTCCAACTTTTTAATTAACACCCAAGCACAGTACCGTTGGTACCACACAGGGACTACTCTCCTATCTGTGGTCATTCAGGCTTAGGCCATCTAAAAATAAATCTCCCACAATCTTCCATGTTCTTTCCCCTGCTGTGGCTATAGCTGAAGATGGCAGAGTCACAAGTTAGAAGGAGCCTAAGTTACCACTTGGAGAAGAGCCAGCCAGCCATTAGAAATACCTGTTTTAGACTTCATGTGAGCAAAATAGACTCTTTGGTTATGTTTAGCAATTACATTTATCCCAAAAATACACGTGAGAGTCATTAATGAAAAATGCGGACAGACATCCCTGCTCTTGAGAAGCTACAGTTACTATCTGAAATCATCTTGCCCATTCATTCATTGTTTATCTCCTCCATAAGAGCAGAGACCTTATCCACCTTATTTACTTCTATATACCCAGCACCTACTATGTTGTTAGTTGCTGTGAGTTGGCTCCAACTCATGGTGACCCTATAAACAACATAAAGAAACATTGCCCCATCCTGAACAATATTGATGATCATTTGTACACTCAAGTTCTTTGTTCAGCCACTGTGTTTTTTGAGTGTCTTCCAGCCTAGGGGGCTCATCTTCCTGCACTATATTGGACAATATTCTGTTGAGATCCATAGGGCTTTCAGAAGTAGATCACCAGGCCTTTCTTCCTAGACTATCTTAGTCTAGACTAAGAAGAGCTCTAGAAGCCCCACTGAAACCTGTCTACCATGGTGACCCTGCTGGTATTTAAAATACTGGTGACAACAGCTTCCGGCATCATTGTAACACACAACCCACTACAGTATGACAAACTGACAGACTGGTAATGGGCACCTAGAGTAGTCCCTGGCATATACAAGCCTTTTTTTTTTTTTTTTATAAACTTGTTGAATAGTAACTCAGATGAATGAAAGACATTGGGCTAAGTCAGTCATGATTCCTACCCTTGTGAGTCTCACACGACATATTAGAGGTAAAGATATTTAGAACACAGCATCAGGATTTGTGGGAGCCTCATTAACAACCTGTTATATGTAGATGACACAACTTTGCTGGCTGAAAGTGAAGAGGACTTGAAACACTTATTGATGAAGATCAAAGACTACAACCTTTGGTATAGATTACACTTCAACATAAAGAAAATAAAAATCCTCACATTGGACCAATAAGCAACATCATGATAAATGTAGAGAAGATTGAAATTGTCCAGGATTTCATTTTACTTGGATCCACGACCCACTCACATGGAAGCAGCAGTCAGGAAATCAAATGACGTATCTCGTTGAGCAAATCTATTGCAGAAGACCTCTTTAAAATCTTAAAAATCAAAGTGTCAAGGGAAGGACATCATGTTTGGTAAAGGAGATGATCAGTGAAAATATGGGAAACCCTCAATGAAGTTGAGTGGCTCAATAGCCACAACAATTGACCCAAACATCCTCACAATCATGAAGGTGGCATGGGACCAGGCAACATTTCCTTCTGTTATATATAAAGTTGCCATGAGTCGAAGCCTACTCGACAGCAACAAACAATAGCAAGTCAGGGAAGAGTTTTGCAGGAAAAGTCTCTTGGGCTGGGGGAAGTTTGGCAAGTTTCAGGAACCAAAAGAAGGCCAGTGTGGCTAAAAGGATCCAGAGGAAAATGGTGCCAATGAGGATGAAGAGGGAACTAGAAACCAGATCCTACAAAATCTTGCAGGCTAGGTAAGAATTTATGATTTCATCCCAATACCACTAAAAATCCATGGAAGAGTTTTACGTAGGGGGTAAAGTGATCAAATTAGTAATTTAAATGTAATCACTACAATAATAATAATAATCACTCTGTTTTATTGAGAACGTGTTGGAGAGAACATGGACGTGATTACAATCGTGCAGGAAGACTTGGGCTAGAATCCAGGGTCAGCAAGCCAGGTTGTGAAGATTGTGCTGTCCACCAGCAACCAAGTGGGGCTCAAGTCCACCCCCAGAATCTGCTCAGGGAAAAGGGCTCCTTTTTCTAATTCACACAAAGGTTAAATTGGCCTGTGGTGCCTTAGTGGTGCCAGTGGAGATGTAGTGAAGTGAACAGATTTAAGATATGCTTTGGTGGCAGAATGGACAGGACTTAATGATTAATTGGGGTGAAGGCAAGAGAGAGAAGAGGTAAAAGGTGAACGCCAGGTTTCTGATGGAATAAGTCAATGGCTAGAAATGCCTTTTATGGAGATGGGCTAGGCTGGTAGAGGAGCCTATTGAGAGCTGGGGTTACCATTTCCAGTTTGAGAAGAATCAATTCCTCTGATACATGACCAAACCCTCTCAGAAACAATGACCTCCATCACTTTTCTCCCAATGACCTCCACCTCTTCTTTTTCCAGAGGACAATTCATCTCCCTCCCTTGACAGGTCTAGGACTTCACTCAAAGAAGGTGGTGGGGATTGTGGGGTGAGCACTGTTGGTGGGAGGACACTCCTACCCAACTTGAAACTCGAAATAGTAATTCTGATTAGGAGCAAGAACTGGGTAAGACTCTAGCATAAAGCCGATGTTCTTGGAAGACAAAGGGAAACATAGTATTTGTAGTCTTTTGTTGACAAGTATACAGGGGGTCTCCAGGTGGTGCAAACAGTTAAGCACTTGGCTACTAACCAGAAGCCTGATGGTTGAACCCACCCAGAGGCTCCTTGGAAGAAAGATCTGGCAGTCTGCTTGCAAAAGGTCACAGCCACAAAAACCCTATCTATGGAGCCCAGTTCTACTCTGAAACACATGGGGTCTCCATGAGTCAGAATCAATTCCACAGCAACTGTTTTTTTTTTTTTTTTAGGTTCACAGAGGGGATAGGGACGAGGCGTGCCAGGCTGAGGTAATTTTTACATGAAATGATGAATATATTGTGCTGTACATGTGTTTGCTTTTGCCTTTTATTATTATTGTTGTTTGGTGCTTACCCTATCTGTTTGAACAAGAAATCCAATCTCATTATTCACTTGCATTTGATACCTTGATGTTTTCAAACATTCAAATTCTTTATTTCTGAAATGCCTATCATCCTCTAAATTTTAAAACATGCTTTTCTTATGCATGATTGCTTTCCTGAATTCATTCTGTCTCTCAGTCTGTAATCTCACCTTTCTATAGCCTGATTGTCTCTCATCATTTTCCCTTCATCTATAACTTTGGTATATATTGGCTGTCTTGGCTTTTCTCTTTGGACAATTTTCCCACTTTGATTCCAAAGAGTCAAGTAGTATTAAACAATAAAAGACTCTGATCTGGTTTATAGAGTCTTCGTTGGTGTGCTTTGTCATGGCCCTTTTAAATATAGAAATAATGTCAGTATAACATGAAAATTAAGCAAAATCTGAATAAAATTTTAATTAACGCTCAGCATATCTGATTGGTGTTAAAAGTCAATATTTGTTAACATAAAAAACAATAGCACGTTCGCTTGACTAAAAAAGCTACAACCACCTCCAGTAGCCTTTCACATAGTCTCGAAATTCTATTAGCTTTTAGAACATTCCATAATCTCACCCTTCCCTGACTTTCCAACTAATTTTTCAATAGTAATGAAAGTAATCATAGACATTTATATAGAGATTATGATGAGCCAGGCACAACAACCCAAATGAAATTGGTTGAGTTATTATCTCCATTTTATAGATGTAACTATTATTATTCCTCTTTTTTAAATAAGAGTAGAAAGTGTGTGGGTCTTTTGTGCTGTGTTTTATGATTTGTTTATGTGAAAGTTTTCCTAAAAGATGTTTTCCAAGATTGTCCTAGCTATCAGGTGGACGCTTGAGACTATGTTGGCATCTCCTGCCTGGAGGGGAGGTGAGAGGATAGAGGGGTTAGAAGCTGGTGAAATGGACACAAAAAGAGAGAGTGGAGGGAGAGAGCGGGCTGTTTCATTAGGGGGAGAGCACTTGTGTTTGTTTGATTGGGAGTATGTAGCAAGGTGTATGTAAGTTTTTATGTGACAGACTGACTTGATTTGTGAACTTTCACTAAAAGCACAATAAAAATTATTAAAAAAAAAAAAAAATTGTCCTAGCTATTGTCTTTATGCCTCAGGGCCCAGTCCGTTAGAGAATACATGATTAGCAAGATAATACAGGATGGACCTCTCCTGTTGGAGGTCTTTGGTTAATCTCCTGAAAATATACTAAATGTTTTTCCCGAGGGCAGGCTGCCCCTCCTTGATTTACCTATTAATAGTCATGGATCACTTTCTCAGCAGCAGAAGTGGAAACTAAGACAAAACGGAGCCTGAGCCATGAGGTCAGCCTCCTCTGAAAACCTGGTTTCTTTGAGATACACCATTTTCTGCATAGCAAGGAGGTAACGGTTTGATTACAAATATTAGACAGACGTTTCATACGACATTGTCTTGCAGACTGATTACGCTAGTTATTGATTTACCTTAACATAACACTCAGTCTAATTTTTGAAGTCAGTTTCCCAAAACAAACTGAATTCTTAAAAAAAAAAAAAAAAGCACAACATCCAGAGCAAAATGGTCTTAACCGTTGTTTGACTCAAAAGTGGCTTCAGGAACCAGTTTTTTTTTTCCCCCTTAAAACTCGAAGTTCAAAAGGAAACCCAACACAAAGGTGATGTCATCTGTGAGTTAACATAACCTCCATGAAAGCCAGAAATCTGGATTCCAGGAGAATTACAACTCTTTTGTCATTCCTTCCTTTGGATCGTAATCTTGCTACAGAATCTTTGATCAAAAATGTTCAATAAATGGTAGCTGGGAACCATCTGGTTTTTAACCTCCCAGGCATCATACAGCGAACTAGGAAGTAGAAGAGAAACACTACTAATAATATTAGGTCAATTCTCTGAAATAACCAATGAAACCATGACCCTAAGCTCTTTGAACCAAGGAAACAAATCTCATGAGGTGTTCGTTTATACATAAGCGGTATCAGTAATTGCTTTTTATCTGCCTCAACAGCAAGTACATTCTGCAAAACCTCAGATTCCATATTAATACAAACACAGCAACATGTATCTATTAAGGGAAAAACTGTTCTGTTAGATACTAACAGGAAATCCAATGCTATTCTATTTTGTCAAATCATAGCTCGAATGTTAGACCTTTTTCTGGTTATGATATCTACAGCTTTGCTAAGTTTACTGACAGGGACTTCTAATTCAACAGTGACAATATATAAACCCATTAACAAGATAATTTGGGAGAAAGGAAGAAATACGGTTTTTTCTATCCAGAAAGTAGGGCCTTAAAGCATCAGCAATATTCCCATATAAAACCCATAGTAATCTTTTAGTTTACTCAGTCTTATGTAGTTAATTTCTGTTCCACATAATTCTGGATCAACTGCAGTCTGTGAACCTATCGGCTTTTACATAGAGTTCTGGAAGTTTTGTTCAGTGTAGTCACAGTACTTTTCCCAAATCCTATATAGTCCATCTTTTTGTTGAGATATTTTGGTCAAACATTTTCAGCAAATCAGCAAAGTAAAACTTATCTGCAGATGACAAAACTTAACATGGCCACAGTTAATTTATAAAAATGTCCTTGTTGTTGTTAGGTGCCATTGGACTGGTTCCAACTCATAGCGACCCCATGTACAACAGAATGAAACACTGCCCAGTCCTGTGCCATCCTCACAATCATTGTTAGCTTAAGGCCATTGTTGCAACCACTGTGTCAATCGATTTCATTGAGGGTCCTCCTCTTTTTCACTGACCCTCTACTTTACCAAGCATGATGTCCTTCTCCAGGGACTGATTTCTCCTGATGACATGTCCAAAGTATTTGAGATGTAGTCTCGCCATCCTTGCTTCTAAGGAGCATTCTGGTTGTACTCCTTCCAAGACAGATTTGTTCGTTCTTTTGGCAGTCCATGGTATATTCAATATTCTTCTCCAAAACCGCAATCCAAAGGCGTCAATTCTTCTTAGGTCTTCTTTATTCATTGTCCAGCTTTCACATGCATATGAGGCGATTGAAAACACCATAGCTTGGGTCAGGCATACCTTAGTCCTTAAGGTGACATCTTTGCTTTTCAACACTTTAAAGAGGTCCTTTGCAGCAGATTTGCCAATACAATGAGTCTTTCGATTTCTTGACTGCTGCTTCCATGGGTGTTGATTGTGGATCCAAGTAAAATGAAATCCTTGACAACCTCAATCTTTTCTCCGTTATTATCATGAAGTTGTTTATTGGTCCAGTTGTGAGGATTTTTGTTTTCTTTATGCTGAGGTGTAATCCACACTGAAGGCTGTGGTCTTTGATCTTCATCAGTGTTTCAAGTACTCTCCACTTTCAGCAAGCAAGGCTGTGTCATCTGCATAACGCAGGTTGTTAGTGAGTCATCCTCCAATCCTGATGTCCTGTTCTTCATATCGTACAGCTTCTTGGATTATTGCTCAGCATACAGATTGAATAGGTATGGTGAAAGGATACAACCCTGACACACACCTGTTCTGGAATTCCCATTATTCACAATGTTATCCATGATTTGTTATGATCCACACAGTCGAATGCCTTTGCATAATCAATAAAGCAAACATCAGTCTGGTAGTCTCTGCTTTCAGCCAGGATCTGTCTGACATCAGCAATGATATCCTTGGTACCTCTTCTGAATACAGCTTGCATTGCTGGAAGTCTCCTGTTTATATACTGCTGCAGCCACTTTTGAATGATCTTCAGCTAAATTTTACTTGTGTGTGACATTAATGATATTATTTGATAATTTCCACATTTGGTGGGATCACCTTTCTTGGGAATAGGCATAAAAACAGATTTCTTCAAGTTGGTTGGTCAGGTACCTATCTTCCAAATTTCTCGATATAGATGAGTGAGTGCTTTCAGTGCTGCATCTGTTTGTTGAAACAGCTCAATTGGTATTCTGTCAATTCCAGGAGACTTATTTTTGCCAGTGCCTTCAGTGCAGGTTGCACTTCTTCCTTCAGTACCATTGGTTTCTGCTCATATGGTACCTCCTGAAATGGTTGAACATCGACCAGTTCTTTTTGGTATACTGACTCTGCGTATTCCTACCATCTTCTTTTGATGCTTCCCGAGTCATTTAATATTTTCCCCGTAGAATCCTTCAATATTGCAACTCAAGGCTTGAATTTTTTCTTCAGTTCTTTCAGCCTGAAAAATGCTGAGCGTGTTCTTCCCTTTTGGTTTTCCATCTCCAGGTCTTTGCACTTGTCATTACAATGCTTTGTCTTCTCGAGCTGCCCTTTGAAATCTTCTGTTCAACTCTTTTACTTCATCATTTCTTCCTTTTGCTTTAGCTACTCTGTGTTCAAAAGCAAGTTTCAGAGTCTCTCCTGACATCCATTTTGGTCTTTTCTTTCTTTCCTGTCTTTTTAATAACCTCTTGCTTTCTTCATGTATGATATCCTTGATGTCATTCCACAATTCATCTAGTCTTCAATCATTAGTGTTCAACGTGTCAAATCTATTCTTGAGACGGTCTCTAAATTCAGGTAGAACATACTCAAAGTTGTACTTTGGCTCTTGTTGACTTGCTCTGATGTTTTTCAGTTTTAACTTGAACTTGCATTTGAGCAATTGATGCTCTATTCCGCAGTTGGCCCCCGGCCTTGTTCTGACTGATGATATTGAGCTTTTCCATCATCTCTTTCCACAGATGTAGTCAATTTGATTCCTGTGTATTCCGTCTGGCACGGGCTATGTGTTTAGTCATCATTTATTTTGGTGAAAAAGGCATTTGCAGTGAAGTTTTGGTCTTGCAAAATTCTATCATTTGATCTCTGGCATTGTTTCTATCACCAAGGCCATGTTTTTCCAACTACCTATCCTTCTTCTTTGTTTCCAGCTTTTGCATTCCAATCACTGGTAATTATCAATGCATACTGATTGCATATTAGATCAATTTCAGACTGCAGAAGTTGGGAAAAATCTTCAATTTCTTCATCTATGGCCTTAGTGGTTGGTGCGTAAATTTGAATAATAGTCGTATTAACTGGTCTTCCTTGTAGGCATATGGATATTATCCTATCACGGACAGTGTTGTACTTCAGGATAGATCTTGAAATGTTCTTTTTGACGATGAATGTGATGCCATTCCTCTACATGTTGTCGTTCCTGGCATAGTAGACCATACGATTGTCTGATTCAAAATGGCCAATATCAGTCCATTTCTGCTCACTAAAACCCAAAAAAACCAAACCTGTTGCTGTCAAGTCAATTCTGATTCATAGTGACCCTATAGGACAGAGTAGAATTGCCCCATAGAATTTCCAAGGAGCACTTGGTGGATTTGAACTGCTGACCTTTTGGTTACCAGCCATAGCTCTTATCCACTATGCTACCAGGGTTTCCTTCAGCTCGCTAATGCCTAGGATATCAATGTTTATGCATTCCATTTCATCTTTGATGACTTCCAATTTCATCTTTGATGACTTCCAATTTTCCTAGATTCATACTTCGTACATTCCATATTCCAATTATTAATGGATTTTTGCAGCTGTTTCTTCTCAATTTGAGTCATGACACATCAGCAGATGAAGGTCCTGACAGCTTGACTCCATCCACATAATTAAGGTTGACTCTGCTTTGAGGTGGCAACTCTTTCCCAGTCATCTTTTGAGTGCTTTCCAACCTGAGGGGCTCATCTTCTGGCACAATGTTCTGTTGCTAATCATAATGTTTTCACTGGCTAAATCTTTTCAGAAGTAGACTGCCGGGTCCTTCTTCCTAGTCTGTCTTTGTCTGGAAGCTCAGCTGAAGCCTATCTGCCACGGGTGACCCTGCTGGTATTTGAATACCAGTGGCATAGCTTCCAGCATCACAGCAACACACAAGCCCATACAGTAGGACAAATTGACAGACACGTGGGGGAATTTATAAAAATGATACTCTTAAAAGTGAAAGACCTGATATAAATTAATCACAAGCATAACCTAAAGGCCAAATTAGTTAAAAAAAAAAAAAAATTTAGACAAAAAATATTTCTAAATATAGTGTTTAACCTCATTTGCAAAGAGCTTCAGATATAATACATAATAATCTTGAAACATAATATCACACAGTCAGGATATACCAAGAATATACAAGTCTCTAAATACCTGAATAGTAATAAAAAAAAGCTTCATAGTGTTGTAGGGGAAAAAAACATCACGAAGTTTAGTAAAGCAAAAAGAGA
The DNA here is from genome assembly GCF_024166365.1 of Elephas maximus indicus. Lineage (NCBI taxonomy): Eukaryota > Metazoa > Chordata > Mammalia > Proboscidea > Elephantidae > Elephas > Elephas maximus. The sequence goes on along the minus strand of NC_064833.1, from coordinate 75,176,027 downwards.
GTTTTATTTGGCATGTTTTTTTTTTTATTCAAAAAGACAAAAGTGGGAAGCAGACAAGCAGGCTGCCAGAGCTAATATCTACCCAAGTCCAGAGAATATTACAGAATAGGCTAGAATGGGAAAACGGACAAGCATGTTGCCACAACCATGTCTGTCCAAGTCCAAGGAACGTTACAGAATAAACAGGAATGAGAAAATGGACAGGTATGCTGCCACAGCCATGTCTGTCTAAGTCCAGAAACTATTACAGAATAGACAAGAATGGGAAAACAGACAAGTACGCTGCCACAGCCATATCTGTCCGAGTCCAAGGAACGTTACAGAATAAACAGGAGTGGGAAAATGGACAAGTATGCTGCCACAGCTATGTCTGCCTGAGGCCAAGGAATGTTACAGAGTCATCAGTACAGATGATCAGGCAGATTGGCTAGGAACTGTGAGCCTACGTTTTGAATCACCTTTCTTAACAATCATTGGTACAGTTTTCAGTAACCAACAGTCAAGAGGGTCTTCATTGGTCCAACAAATTTTCTATTCACTAAATGCTAATAGAAAAAGATAAGAGTGGGAAGTCTTTTGTGTTCTGGCTTATGTGAAAAAAAAAATGTGAAAGGTTCCCTAAAAGATATTTTCCAAGATTATTTTAGCAATTGTCTTTATACCTCAGGGATCAGTTGATGTGTCCTTGTGAGCCCTTGTGAGTCACAGTCTCTATGCTCAAGGACAGGGAATAATGACTCTGATATTATTTCCTAAATCAATAGCTAAATGATGTGTAGTCCCCAGCCAAACCACTGGCTTTGATGATGCTAGATTAAAAAAAAATGACGTTGTGGCCTAACTAAAAATAATAAAATTATGACGTAATGTTATACGTTTGTCTAATATTAGGCAAAAACATAAGAGGCAATACTAACGTATAAATTTTAACCCAAAGAGAATCAGGTGCTTCTCCTGATTTTGACAACACGTTCTATGTAATTTGTAACATATTAAATGAACCTTTTTAGAATTTCCTTCAAAAAAATTTTTTTTTTGTGGCTTTCCATGAAGTTTCAAGGTTGTGAGAAGTTTATTACACATTACCAAGAAACAAGGCTTAAGTTATTTAACCAAAGATCTTACAGGTAAAAACCTTACTTTTTTTCTTTTCTAAAGCCATGTGGCTTGACTTTCAACTCGGTAATCTTATTCTAATGAGAGGCCAAACCTTTGCCTTGGAGACAGATTACACAAAGAATAAATTAACCCTTCAACTCAAAAATCAAAGGAAATTTTGTTACTTTAACAGCAAGAAACCCAATTTTTTGTTTTATATGCTATTTAACATTAAAAAAAAAAAGCTCCTAAAAATTTCCTAAATTAAACAATTAAACTTCAGTCATACAGATAAAACTTTTGACCTTTATCAAATAATTTTTTTAAATAAACCTCTTAAATGTTGTCTTTGTTGTGTATCTCTTATAGTGCATCCCTTTAAATGGCAAAAATGAATACACTCATTAAAAAAAAAAAAACATTAGCAGACCCAAATATATATATATATGTATATATTCTTTGTCTTGTGGCATAAAAAGCAAAAATATATAAACTTAAATCATGACAAATATCTATGTACTCAATTTAATATCTGTAAGGTACCTAAAAAGTCTTGGAAATTATTTTAAGCCTGTGTACCCTAAAACATAACTGTTGAAATAAAGTTTGTTTAAATAGTCTAAGTTTTTTACTCAAATTTTAGTATTTCTCATATTTTCCCCAATCTAATTTTAGCCCTTAAAGATTTTATCAGCTGGCCTTGGAAATTGCAAAGTCTTTGCTCAACTGATCAATTCATTGATATGGACGCTAAGTTTCTGACTAGGAGTGAAAACATTTTTCCAGGCTATTTCAGATGTGTCTCATTGTGATTCCATTTTTTTTGGCTTCTTAGAGTTCCCCTACAATAGAAAAAAACTTGTAAACTTCTTCCATGATTGAGATCCACCCAATTTCTGATAACTAAGGGAAAGCAGCAATTTTTCTTACTTTGTCTTAAAAGGATCTCTGCCTAGTTGGAAAGGGTCTTTCAGAAGCTTCCCTGGAGCTGTTTGACCTCAGAGACTGGGCGCTGAGGAGGCCTGATTCTTCTCCACCCTCCCTATTTTTGACTCATGGTAGAAGACAAGATTAGGTCGTTCCAATTCATTTATTTATATTTACGTTCACCTAGGCATTTTGAAGCACAAATGATAACTAATTTCTTTCCCTTTTACTGTTCTCTGGGTAAGCACTTTTGCTTTCTCTTTATCCACCCAGTAAAATCCAAAGCTCTTTAGCAATTTTTTTTTAGGCTTGTCGTATGCCTCCATTTTCATACTCTGGAACTGCTAGTTTTACTTTAAGACAAAATTACTTTTCCCTAAATAAAATACCAAACCAAAAAACCAAACCCACTGCTGTCGAGTCGATTCCGACTCATAGAGACCCTATAGGACAGAGTAGAACAGCATCATAGAGTTTCCAAGGAGCATCCAGTAGATTCGAACTGCTAACCTCTTGGTTAGCAGCCATTGCACTTAACCACTACACCACCACGGTTTCCAAAATAAAATACATTTCACGTAATATCTAGCTTAAATTACTGAGAAAATTTCGCTTTCAAGATTGACATAAAAAAAATACAGAACATAAAAATCTTAGTGTACGTTACAAAAATTTTTCGTAAAATCGACTCAATTCAGTAGAAAAACAGGTTCTAGATAAAACTTATTAACTTGCCAGAGCCCCACATGGAGGAATATTAGGCTTTTTGACAAAACCTGAACATCAAGCAAAAGTTCCCCAAAGAGGAAAGAAAGGACAACACAAACGAGAGCTCATTTTCCCAAAGTGGTCCCTGAAATTCCAAATTACTTCTAGGATACTCAGCTTATAGTGTTTTTAAATATAAACCCCAAACCAGTGCCTGGAAAGCAGGGGGGTGGGGAATCAGGCTCATTTATCAAAGATGTTAAGCTCTAAAATTTTTTGATTTCCTTCTTTTTGAACTTAATTCATTCTGCTAGCTAAAGACCTTGTCTCTTATTTTAGAACTTAAATACACTAGCTTCTCCAATCGGAAAGTACTTTAAAGTAAATACTCATGACTTTAATTTTAATGCTGTGATTCTTTACTGAGAAACTATATCATAAAACCAGGACAGAGCTACCACTTCTTCCCTCGAATTTCATAAAACAGATCAGGAGCTATCACCTCTCCCTGCAGGCAAGGATGTCCATTCTCACCACTCCTGTTCAATATTTTACTGGAAGTCCTATCCAGTACAATAAGACAAGGAAAAGAAATAAAAGACATACAAACTGGAATGGAAGAAATAAACTGTCCTAATTAAAAAAAAAAAAAAAAAAAAATTATTATTTTTTTTAATTCATAGTCAACATAATTGCTTATGTAGAAATCTCAAGGAATTTATAAAAAACGAACACCTAGAAGTTATAATTGAGTTTAGTAAGATCACAGGATACAAGGTCAATGTACAGAAATTGTGTTTTTATATATTATCAATGGAAAAGTAGAAACCAAAACTTAAAAAACAGTACCATTTACAATAAATCCCCAAAATGAAATACTTGTTTATAAGTTTAATAACACATGTATAAGCTCTGCTCAACATGCTGATGAAAGGGATCAAGGAAGAAGCAAATAAATGGAGAGACACATGTTCATGGTTTGGAAGACATTGTAAAGAAGCCAAACGATATAAAGTTTTAATGTAATTCCAATTTGCAAGTTATAGGCTAAAATTTATAGTTACAGACTAAAATATAGATTCTGAAATTTATATGGAAAGGCAACATAACTAGGATAGCCATAACAGTTTTTAAAAGGAATAAAAATGGAGGAATCTTAACACTCAATATTAAGATTTACTATAAAGTTATGATAATCAAGACCATGTGGTTGGTGTTGGCTAAGGGACATATACATACGTCAAGTGGAACAGAATACTCCAGATATGTTGTCGTTGGTCTTTTTCAATAAAGAGTACCTACCTGTATATTTTTTAAATTAATTGCTCAGGAAAAGAAGAAACAATAAGTGAGTTTTCCTTCTTGGGGCCCAACATCCTCACTCATTAGAAATGCACTGAAGAATAAATTTCTCGTTGTACATATTTACCTGATTTTTTTTTTCCCCTCCACAAAAAGAATGCCAAAAGAATGTAGGATCCTTTGAGTACTCTTAATACCTTGCTACTCAAAGTGTTGTCAGAAGACAAGTAGCATTGGGAAATCAAAATAAAACCCATTGTCTAAGAGTCAATTCCAACTCACAGTGACCCCATAGGGTTTCCAAGTCTGTAAATCTTTACAGAAGCAGACTGCCATATCTTTCTCCCAGGGAGTGGCTAGTGGGTTCAAACCACTGACCTTTTGGTTAGAAGCTGAGTGCATAACCATTGCACCACCAGGGCTTTTTGTAGCATTGCGAGCTGGCTAGAAATGCAGAATCTTCATGTTCCACCCCAGACCTACTGAATCAGAATCTTCATTTTAATAGCAACTCCCCAGGAGATTCATATGCACCTTGAAATTTGAGAAACACTACTTCAATAGGCAGGTTGGAATTGGATGAAGACAGTGGTATGTAGCACTCTTTGGTGCCACCTGCTATTCCTTCCTCCCTGACTTGCTCAGCTCCAGCCACTCTGGCCTCCTTGTTATTCCCTGAAGTTGTCAACCAGGTTCCACCACAGGTCTTTGCACTTGTTCCCTCTGCCAAGGACCACCTTCCTCCAGAGAACCCCATGGCTCATTTCCTTCAGGTCTTTGCTCAGCATCTTCTTACTGGTGGAGCCTTCCTTGTCGTCCCTTTACATAACATAGCAACTCTCCCACTCTCTGTCCTCTTTATCTTGCCATATTTTTTTCCCCCGATAGCACTATATCATCATTTCTCACACTATTTTGATGATGATGTTTATCATTTTTGGCCCGCTTTTCCCCTCTTTAGAGTTTAAACTCCTCAAAGGCTGGGGCTTTGTTTTGATTGTTGCCCTATCTCCATTATCTAAAAGAAGGATAGCTGTTGAATGAATGAATGAAAAAATGAAAGAACAAATGATCTCATAACCAGTTCACCCCCCCTTAATCACCAATGAAATTGTCCCTTCAGACTGCATTTCTTTTTTAGTTCTTATCCCTTTAAGGTTATAGTTGGTATTTATTTTAACATAATTTTCCCTAAACAAATGTGTTGTACTGCATTGCAAGGGGTCATTTGATATGGTGTGTATGGGGGTGACTCTGCCAAGGACTCTCACAGCCAAAAGTCAGATGTCCTTGAATACATATTTTTTAATATTGTAAAAAAAGAATTCAGGGTGTTTGTTGCCGTTACTACTCAATCCCTTATCTTCCTTGACATGTAACTTGAATGCAAGGTTACTTCATAAAATAGAAGACAAGTCCAGCTGCTCCGAAATACTACGTGTCCACATTATACAGAAGTGTAGAAATCTTTCCTGTTTGCCAATTGCTTTTGCAGTTGTGTAAGTATTAGTAGCAACTTATCAAAGAAATACATTTAAGCAAACTTTATCCCCATTCTAGTACTGTAAGTCTCCTCACCTTAGTACATTGCTTTGTCAGCCCTGGCATTAGAAACATCCACTGACCTGTGTCAAGATACAGATGCCCAGGCCCTACCCCAGAGACTCTGTCTCAGTGGATCTGCGGTAGGGCCTAGATATCAGGGTTTATAAAAGCCCCTAAGAAGAGCCTTCTGATGCAGAGCCAGGAGTGAGAATAACTGATAGAGGACCCCAAACCAAAAACCAAGTCCACTGCTGTTGAGTTGATTCCTACTCATAGTGGCCTTATAGGACAGAGCAGAACTGCCCCATAGAGTTTCCAAGGAGCAGCTGGTAGATTCAAACTGCTGACCTTTTGGTTAGTAGCCATAGCTCTTAAGAACTGAGCCACTAGGGCTCAAGCTATAGGATAGTGTTTCTCAAGGTGGAGCACCAGCACGGTCAGCATCACCTGGGAACTCTGATCAGCAAAGCAGCATCAGCTCACCTGGCACCTTGGAAATGCAAATCCTTGGGCTCCACCCCAGGCCGACTGATTCAGAGACTCTGGGGGGTGGGGCTCAGGAATCTGTGTTTTAACAAGCCCTTGTGGCGATACTGATGCACAAAAGTTTGAGAACCATTGCCGTAAGGGGTTAAATTTACTCCATATTATTAGGGCTTGGTTAGTTAGCTGTGACAAGGAGTCTCGTTCTGTCAATAAATATTAACCTGAAGAATGTGTCTGCAAAATTAACCACTCCCTTTCCACTCCCTCCCCCTGCTCTTATTCCACTCACAGTATTTTCTCTAAAATGAGAGCTAGAAGATTCCTGGTCTACTAGCACTCTTGGACATCTTCAATTAATCTTTGAAATTGGAACGCAGTTGTTAAACAGCAGTGACAAAGTTAGCCATTGAAAAGTGTACGTGAAATCTTCAGCTTATAAAATGGATCCTCATCTGCTACCCCCTTTGAAAAAAAAATCCCTAAATATCCCAAAACAATGTTTTTAGGCTAACATTTTTGTAAGTGGATATACATTTCAGAGAGAAAGGCTGGAAAAGAGAAATGATGGCATTTATTTTTGATAGCCTTTCCTTCCCACTTTGAAGCGGAAGATTAAGTGTGTTTAGTTCCAGAAAAAGCAGCACCAGGTGTTATTTCAGCCTCTTCTTTCTCACTGCCAGGGAGCAGGAGGCATACTGAAGAAGTTGGTCATCCTTACCTCCCTGTGTGGAGAAAAGACGAGGGCCTCGAGAGGGTAGGGGAAAGCCATTGTACTTTCCTACTTTCTCCTGCAACCACTACGGTTCTTTTAATTTGTCCCTTCATCTCATTTGCAATAATAATAATAATAATAAAAACACACTCCACAAAAAGAAGTTTCTGCTAATGGAAACTCTTGTTTCAGGAAAAAAAAAAAAAAGGTATGAAGAAGCTTTATTTTGGGGGAAATATATTCTCTTGTTTTTCTTTGTTAAGTATTATGTTGTTTTGCAAAATACATGATATGGTAAAATATGTGAAAAAATACACACGTGTGTTTTCAAAGCATAGAGGCATAAAAACAATTCTGAATTTTGGAAACAAAGAGATTGAGGCAAAACATATCTCCGTGTATTTCTTAAGTTAGAATTTTTATTTTATAAAAATTTTGTAAGTTTCTACAGTCTTGTCTCATTTAGGAGCAAATTAGCAACGTAATTTGGGGGAGATTCCATTCCTCAAAGCGTGTCAACATTTTACTTCCTTTAAGAATTATACAGACTCGATTGCTGTTCACATGATTGAAAGTGTTTCAGTGAAATTCACCTCGCTTTCATTTATATCAATGCTTCTTTTAATTGGCTTTAATCTCTTCATTAACTGGTTGCAAAGAGTCTCAAATCTGCCTTAAACTTCCATTGCCTTATTAGTCTGGGCATTAAAGCCAACAGGTTAAACCAGTCTCCCAGAGCCTCCCCGCCCGCCCGCCCGCCACCCACATGTTTTATAAGGCAAAGGTGAGTTCACTTGGGAGGGGCAGGGGTGGTCTCTGCCCCTTTGTTGGAGTTAATTATTTCCCTGTACTTTCTCAGACAGTGGTATTATCCACCGACCCCACCTTGAAATCCTAGAGTCATTTCTACAAGGTTCATTACTCCACTTCATTAAGTAACAGGTCTGCTAGCAAAAAGCTTAAAAAAAATAGCGGCGGTAAGCAACAGTTTTAGGAGCATTTCCTAACTCCAGTCAGCTACATGCCTCTGAACTCCACACATTAAGGAGAAGGGGAGGATCTAAACTTTTCAAAATTTGGTGACGTTGTCAAAACTCATGGGTAAAGGAAGAAGCTAGGGAAGAAATCCTTGATCTGTCATATATATATATATATATATATCCATATATATTATGTAGTTTATGTTGTGGTATAATCCATACTGAAGACTGTAGTCTTTGATCTTCATAAGTAAGTGCTTCAAGTCCTCTTCACGTTGTGCAAGCAAGGTTGTGTCATCTGCATATCATAGGTTGTTAAAGAGTCTTTCTTCAGTCCTGATGCCTGTTCTTCATATAGTCCAGCTTTTCGGATTATTGGAAACCCTGGCGCATAGTGGTTAAACGCTACGGCTGCTAACCAAAAAGGTCAGCAGTTCGAGTCCACCTGGGTGCTCCTTGGAAAACCTAGGGGGCAGTTCGACTCTGTCCTATGGGGTTGTTATGAGTCGGAATCAACTCGATGGCAATGTGGTTTTTTTTTTCCCCCTCTAATTATTTGCTCAGCTTCAGATTGAATAAGTATGGTGGAAGAATACAACCCTGATGCACACCTTTTGTGATTTTAAACTATGCAGTATCCCCTTGTTCTGTATGAATGACTTACTCTTGGTGTATATACAGGTTCCACATGAGCACAATGAAGTGTCCTGGAATTCCCATTCTTTGCAATGTTATACATAATTTGGTATGATCCACACAGTCGAATGCCTTTGTGTCGTCAATAAAATACAGGTAAACATGTTTCTGGAATTCTCTGCTTTCAGCCAAGGTCCATTTGACATCAGCAATGATATCCCTCATTCCACGTCCTCTTCTGAATCCAGCTTGAACTTCTGGGAGTTCCCTCATGACATGCTGCTGCAACCACTTTTGAATGATCTTCAGCAAAATTTTACTTGTGTACGATATTAATGATATTGTTCGATAATTTCTGCATTCTGTTGGATCACCTTTCTTTGGAATGGGCACAAATAGGAGCTCTTCCAGTTGGTTGGCCAGAAGCTATCTTCCAAATTTCTTGGCATAGTTGAGTGAACACCTCCAGCATGCACCCATTTATTGAAACATTTCAACTCATAGTGACCCTATGCACAACAGAATGAAACATTGCCTGGTCCTGTGCCATTCTCACAGTCAAACCTATTGTTGCAGTCATTGTGTCAATCTGTCTTGTTGAGGGTCTTCCTCTTTTTTGCTGACCTTCTACTTTGCCAGGCATGATGTCCTTCTCCAGGGACTGGTCCCTCCTGATAACTTCTCCAAAATACATGAGACCAAGTCTTGCCACCCTCCCTTCTAAGGAGCATTCCAGCTGCCCTTATTCCAAAATAGATTTGTTTTTTCTTCTGGCAGTCCATGGTATATTCAATTAAACAAACAACATCAACAAAAAAACCAAACCCACTGTCATCAAGTTGATTCCGACTCATGGTAACCCTATAGGACAGCGTAGAACTGCCCTGTAGGGTTTCCAAGGAGCACCTGGTGGATTCAAACTGCCCACCTCTTGGTTAGCAGCTGTAGCACTTAACCACTACACCACCAGGGGTTCTGGTATATTCAATATTCTTCCCCAAAACCATAACGCAAAGGTATCAATTCTTCTTTGGTCTTCCTTATTCATCGTCCAGCTATTGCATGCATATGAGGTGACTGAAAATATCATGGCTTAGGTCAGGTGCACCTTAGTCCTCAAAGTGACATCTTTGCTTCTTAACACTTTAAAGAGGTTTTTTTGCAGCAGATTTGCCCAATGCAATGCATCATTTGATTTCTTGACTTCTGCTTCCATGGTTGTTAATTGTGGATCTAAGTAAAATTAAATCGTTGACAACTTCAATGTTTTCTGTTTATCATGATGTTGCTTATTGAAACCATTTGTGAGGATTTTTGTTTTATATTGAGGTGTAATCCATAATGAAGGGTGTAGTCTTTGATCTTCAGTAAGTGCTTGAAGCTTTCTTCCTCTCCATATGAAAGGTCTATGACTACATTTTTAGTCCCTCTTTATTGTTTTAACGTTGTCATCTTCTACATAGTGACATTACTGTTTCCCTTTTTTGAGCTTTTTTTAAATCTTGATTTATTTTTGTGATTTCCATATCTGGGTTGATAACTGGTTGCTCTGTCCTGTGTTCTAGTCTTGGGTTGATATCTGATATTATTGATTTTCTAACCAGAGAACTTCGTTTAGTATTTCTTGTAGTTTTGGTTTGGTTTTTACAAATTCCCTAAACTTCCGTTTATCTGGAAATGTCCTAATTTTACCTTCATATTTGAGAGACAGTTTTGCTGGATATATGATTCTTGGATGGCAATTTTTGTCCTTCAGTACTTTATATAAGTCATCCCATTGCCTTCTTTTCCTGCATGGCTTCTGCTGAGTAGTCCGAGCTTATTTTTATTGACTTTCCTTTGTAGGTGACTTTTTGTTTATCCTAGCTGCTCTTAAAATTCTCTATCTTTGGTTTTGGTAAGTTTGATTATAATATGTCTTGGTGACTTTCTTTTGAGATCTACCTTATATGGGGTTCTATGAACATCTTGGATAGATATCTTCTCATCTTTCATGGTATTAAGGAAGTTTTTTGCCAACAAATCTTCAACAATTCTCTCTGTATTTTCTGTTATTCCTCCCTGTTCTGGTACTGCAATCACTCGTAAGTTATTTCTCTTGACAAGAGTCCCACATGATTCTTAGGGTTTCTTCATTTTTTAAAATTCTTTTATCTGATTTTTCTTTAAATTTATTGGTGCCAAGTGTTTTGTCTTCAGTCTAGCTAATTCTGCCTTCCATTTCCTCAATTCTGCTCCTCTGACTTGCTATTGAGTTGTCTAATTCTGTAATTTTATTGTTACAGTCTTCTGAATTTCTGATTGCTGTTTCTGTATGGATTCTTGCAGCCTATTAAATTTTTCATTATGTTCTTGAATAACTTTTTTAATTTCTTCAACTGTTTTATCTGTGTGTTCTTTGGCTTATTCTGTGTTTTCCCTGATCTCCTTCCTGATGTCTTGAAGAGTTCTGTATATTAATCTTTTGTATTCTGCATCTGTTAATTCCAGGAAGATGACTTCATCTGGAAGATTACTTGGTTCTTTGTTTTGAGAGCTTGTTGAAGCAATCATGGTCTGCTTTTTTATGTGATTTGATGTTGACTGTTGTCTCTGAGCCATCTATAAGTTATTGTATTAATTTATTGTATGTTTGCTTACTGTGTCCTAGCTTCTTGCTTTGTCTTATTTTGATATGCCCAAATAGGCTGCTTGAGTGAGCTGGCTTGTGCCTTGGAAGCTCTAACGTCCTGTCACCAGATGGCTAGATCTGTTACCAAGTATATGAGACTAGGAGTCAGTTCACTTTTTTTTGTATGGATTCAGCTCAGGTGTCCAGGTAGTTGGTTGTCAAGTGTGTGGTATAGGCTCTGTCCTATGCCTATACCAATCACCCCTGCCCTTAGAGGGGCAGGGGTGATTGGTATAGGCATAGGTATCTGGTTGCAGCAGGGGGTCACACTCTGAACAAAGGGAGGGGGCTGCCAACCACCCCATGAGTGTCTGTGAGGAAAGAGTGTCCCTGTTCCCTACAGTGCACAGGTAGGCGGGTTCTATGGCCAGAGCGTCCCTGTTCCCTAGAGTGCACAGGTGGGCGGGTTCTATGGCCAGTCCATGGGTACCCAATGCTTTTGGTTGTAAGGACTGGCAGGTACCACTTATCCTTGGACCCCTGTCACGGGTGACTAGGTGATGTGGGTGGAGCCACCAGTCCTCAGGCTCCTGATGTGGGTAGATGAGGACCCTGTTTAATAGGCAAGGCGGTGTCAAACATCAAAAACCCAACTCTCTACCGCAGAGCTGAAACAATTGAAGTCAGATCTCAAGCACATACACTATTGCAGTAACAAAGGCCTAATCTGAAATGGGCCCACACAGGTCCATGCAGGGGTGAAAGGTATTCAAAGTCCACAGACTGTTTGTGCCTGGACAGGAGCCACTTCTCTCCTGAGCTCCCCAGCTTAGTGGAGCTTGCAGATTATCTTTTCCGCCAGTTGTTAATTTATTCCTTTTCCAAGGCTGGGAGAATGGCTCAGAGTGCGCGGTAGGACCTATCTCAGGCCCAGGGAAATTGACAGCCACTGAAGCTGGCTTGGGAGCTGGGGGCACAGTAACATAAACACTAAGGGCTGTTCTTCTCTGGTTCTGGAGACTGTGTGGCTCACTGTCTCTCCCTGAGGAAACTGTGTCCTGAACTGCTAACTGCCAGTCCCACCCTGGTTGCTCCAGGGGAATGTGCCTGAGGGGGACCAGTTCCTGCAGAGTCAGGTCCAGCAATTCCTTCCTGCTTCTGAAAGTCTCTCCATCCTCCTGCAGCTCAGTCTGATTTCCTAACTTTGCCTTTGATGTTCAGGGTTCCTAGCTTGTCATATATATAATCATTTCACTTGTTTTTTCCGGTCTTTGTTTTAAAAGGTATCACTGAAAGTGTCAGACTACTCCGCCATCTTGGCCCCACCTTTCAATGCTTGGAGTTTTCTTCACTTTCAGCAAGCAAAGTTGTGTCATCTGCATATCGCAGGCTGTCAATGAATTTTCCTCCAATCCTGTTGCCGTATTTTTCTTCACAGAGTCCAGCTTTTTAGATGATGCAAATGTTTAACTCACTCTGCTGCTAACCAAAAAGTTTGAGATTAATGTTTACCCAGAGGTTCTTGGAAGAAAGACCTAGCAAACTCCTTCTGAAAAATCAGTCATTGGCAATCCTATGGTGCACAGTTCTACTCTGACACACACGGAGTCACCATGAGTCAGAACTGACTTGATGGCAACCGGTTTACATACTACATGCTATGAGTCTACATTTCATATGAGGATAAGGGTAAGTAGACAAGGTGCTAGTCCTCAAAAAGCTAACTGTGGAGTCAGGAGAGTAGTAAGCAAACATGTAAAACAGTAACTAATTGTGAGGTAGGATGAAATAGTGAAAGAATGGAGATTTGTGCATAGAGCTGAGGGAGCAAAAAGGAGCCCTGGTGGTGCAACCTACCCAGCTGCTCTGTGGGAGAAAGACCTAGTGTTCTGTCTATAAAGATTCCAGCCTAGAAAGATCTATGGGGCAGTTCTACTCTGTTGTATGGGGTGGCTATGAGTTGAAAATCAACTCTACGGCACCCAATAACAACAACAAAGGAAGAGGCCGAAGTGATGGTTGGTCCCAACCGAGGGAAGGTTTTCTGCAGCAGCACAAGGGAGTGGACAAGTTCCAGGTTCACATACATGACAGAAAGATGAGAAAAGCAAGACTCAAAATGATATGGATGAAGTAATTGAATGTAGATGAAAATTCCTGGCACTTGGTTTTGTTTATCATTGCAAGAAGCAGGTGGCATTTGAATTGAGCTTTGAAAGCTAAAACCATTTTAAAATGGGGAGAAGGGTATTCCAGGCTAAAGGAACAACGTGAGACAAAGACTTGACAGTTTGATGCTTGGGAGTGAGGTGGGGACTGATGGGTTGGTGGTGTACTTCCCAGCGAATGGTGCTTGCAGATAGAACTTAGGAGGTGGAAAGCTATGCTAGAGAGAAAGCACAGGGAGCTTTGCATAACATGACAAGGAGTTGGAAGGAAATGAAGAAAAAGTGGTTATTTCACCTCCCTTAGACATATTGTCAGCTTTTCTCTGGTCCAGCTGACCTGGTTAAAAATTACCAAAGAAGAATAAGGAAATCTACACGTTGCAACAAACAGGGACATCTCTGTGGTGTTTCAGTGTCCTAATTAACTGACTGTGACATAGACCATCACTCTACTTGCCAGAGTCCTCTTCTACCAGTGCCACCACCTCTTTCACAGATTCCCCACACCATTACCTCCACCTCCACCTCCATCAAGTCCTACATCACCACCCCTCCCCCAGCTTTGCCACTTAAACCACCATCAGCCCCCACTGCCAACATCACCATCATGACCACCAATCACAAGGGAGTAAGCTCCTGCCGAGGAAATGTGTCAGAAAGTATCTGCATACTTTCCTGCCAGAGAATGCCATCACTGTCCTTTAAGGAATTCTGTAGAAAAATCAGTGGTGTCAGTAGGGGGACCTGGGGGGTGCAGACTGCACCGGGTGACACCAAGATGACTGTCTATGAAATTTTTGTACAGTGTTTCAGTAGTAATTTATTATTTTTTATAAAAGTATTCCAGTAGTTAGTGATAAGTACACATTTTTTTTTCATAAGCCCAGCTTACATGTGTTAGTATATCTAAATATCTACAAGGCTAAAACTCTATGCTTGTTTATTTTTTGAAACTTCTAATGTGACGCCTTCGAATTGCGGTGTTGGTGAAGAATATTGAATATATACCACGGACTGGCAAAAGAACGAACAAACCTGTCTTGGAGGAAGTACAACCAAAATGCTCCTTAGAAGCAAGGGTGGCGAGACTACGTCTCACATACTTTGGACATGTTATCAGGAAGGATCAGTCCCTGGAGAAGGACATCATGCTTGGTAAAGTAGGGGGTCAGCAAGGAAGAGGAAGACCCTCAAGGAGATGGATTGACACAGTGGCTCAACAATAGGCTTGAGGTTGGAAACAATTGTGAGGGTGGCGCAGGACTGGACAGTGTTTCGTTCTGTTGTGCGTGGGGTCGCTATAAGTTGGAACCCAGTGGAGGGCACCTAACAACAGCAACAACAACAATGTGCTGCGGTCAGGGCTGTCATTATCCAATTACAAAGATGCTTTGAGTCACATGGTTTGATCGGCCTGCACTACAAGCACATGCTGTTGTTGTTGTCAGTGTTTTTACAGTTGCTGATTATGTCAAATTTTCCAGCGCTTTAGCTGCAATATTGTGGTAATTAGAATTTGTGAACCTATATCAATAACTTTCTTGAGAGTGAAGTATGGTGGTAATTAAAGGAAAAGGAGAGAATTTTAAAAAGGCGGCTTCTTGGTTACTAATAATGTTGTAACTAATAATGTAATTCAATGTAGAAAGATTTTACGGAACAATTTTGTTGTAAGTATTCATATAATCTAAAAAATATTACATTTAAGCATTTATGATATATTTATCACATATTATCCTATGATTAAAATTGATAATAAACTTATATGTATAACAATTATTGATTATATAGTTCTTTGATAACTAAATAGAGAAATTGACAGTTTAAAACATGAAGTAGCGGAAATGCTGTTTCCTGATACATGTTTAGAAATATAGCTTGAATCTTGAAATTTTCTTTAAAAACATGACTGCCTTGAAAATATATATCCGACTTTAATGAAATCTTCAGGGTTTAATTTTGAATTACGGTTTAAAAACATAGTGACACATTAAAACGTGAGTTGGTGAAAGGCATGGATTTCGATGAACTCGTTCACAAGTTCGCAGCTTTGAAGGCCAGGAAAGTTTTGATTTAGTCGAGATGTTCACTAAGTGCTGAAATGCTTGTATATTTGTTCCTGTTTATTTTTATGGTATTATTTCATTTACATATATATTTCCATATGCATTTGTCAACAACTTCTACATTATTTGGACCATTATTGATTACGAAAACCTAACATATTAATGTATCTTGTGTAATGGTAAAGTGTAATGTTAAACATAATTTTGATGTAGCTCTTAAACGTTTTTACTTTGAATTCTATTGTTTTCTTTCCGAATTTCACTTTAACCACGTGAAACTATGTAAATGTAAATACTGTAATTTAGAGGTGTAATTTTAATTTCACTGGTTGTTTATGTCATTTCTATTGCCATTACATTCAGTGATATACAGGAATTACGATTTGCGAGTAACATTAGCACAAAAAATATTACTAAGGATTCTGTATGGTCTGGTATAGGCGGAGGTCCAGGAAGAGGAGAGGGTGACACCATGAGATACTTACTGGGTGACACAAACCTTAGTGACGCCACTGGAAAAAACACATGCTAGTCGATGGATTCAGACAGTGCCTGGTTCTCTGTGTCCTCAATAAATAGCTTTTAATTTTTTTAAGGTATTATTTAATTAAAATAATTTTTATTGTAGTAAAACACTTGCAATCTTAATAATTTTTAAGTGTAGAATTCAGTGACATTCATTACATATTCCTTAAGTAGAACTCTCCATTTCCCCCCTCCCAAGCCCCTGGTAACCACTAATCTATAGTCTGTCTCTATGTATTTGCCTAATCTAAGTATATTTTGCCCAATGTAAGTGGGGTCATATAGTATTTGCCCTTTTGTGTCTGACTTATTTCACCCAGTATGACGTTTTCAAGGTTCATTTATGTTGTAGCATGTATGAGAACATCATTTCTCTTTATGGCTGAATAATATTCAATTATATGGATAAATCACGTGTTGTTTATCAATTCTAAACTGGGTTTTAATTTTTTAGGGGCTCTCGATTAAAATAAACTCTGCCATTCTTTGTTGTGTGAATCTTCACAAGTTACTTTTCTCAGTAAATGAACTTAAGAACTTCAAGAAAAGAAAAGACAAGAAGGCATGAAGGGACAGGAACTGGACAAATGGACACAGGGAATCTGGGTTGGAGAGGGGGAAAGTATTGACACACTGTGGGGATTGCAACCAACGTCACAAAGCAATTTATGTACAAATTTTTGAATGAGAAACTAATTTGCACTGTAAACTTCCACCTAAAGAAAAAGAAAGAAAGAAATGCAAGATTAGCTATCGGTCTTTATTCATCTGGAAGTCCAAGAACCAGATGAGGAACTGGACTACAGGAACCACCACCTTCTCTACCTTGACACCAGAAGATCTAGATGGCTACCACTACTGAACATTCTGATCAGGAGCATAATAGGAGAATCCTGATAAAATGTGGAACAGAATTTCAAATTCTTAAAAAATCCAGACTTACTGGACTATTGAGTCTGGAGGGGTCCCTGGGACGAAGGCTTTTCAAACCTTGAACTGAAACTAAGTTGCTCTTCAAACCTTGAATTGAAACTATGCCCTGAAGTCACCTTTAAACTAAGTAACACTTTATAGCAAAGAGTAAAGATTGTCATCCCTGAGTATTGCTTTTACTTAAAAAAAAAAAAGTATGTAAGATCAAAAGGCCAACAGCTGTTTTAAACCATACATGGGAAGGTTGTGGGGCAAGGAAATTAAGTGAATGCAAGTGAAACAGCTAGAACAGAAAAAATAAGAGAATGTTGACACAAAGTGAAGAATGCAACAAATCTCGTTGATCACTATGTCTAGAAACTGTGGAACGGGAATGGATTTTGCTGTGTATATTTTCACAAGGAAACCCCTGGTGGTGTAGTGGCTAAGAGCTATGGCTACTAACCAAAAGATGGGCAGTTGAAATCCACCAGGCTCTCCCTGGAAACCATATGGTGTAGTTCTCCTCCGTCCTGTAGGGTCGCTATAAGTCGAAATCGACTCGATGGCAACGGGTTTGGTTTGAGCATGTAGGTTATATAAAATTTGGAAAATAACCAACTCTCTTCCCTTCCAAATCTGTAGAAAAACAAAAACTGAAATCATCCATTGTATTAGTTTTCTATGGCTACAATTACAAATTACCACAAACTTAGTAGCTGAAACCACATAAATTTGTTATCTTTACATCTTTGGAGGTCAGAAGTCTTACATGTGTCTTGCTAGGTAAAAATCAAGGTGTAGGCAGGGCTGTTTCTTTTCTGGAGGCTTGAGGGGATAACCCATTTCCTTGCCTTTCCCTGTCTCTAGAAGCTGCCCACATTCTTTTGCTTGTGGCTCTCTTCCTCCATTTTCAAAGTCAGCCATGCTGATGCTGCATCTCTGCCCATTCTTCTGTAGCCACATCTCCCGCTGATGCTCTCCTTCCACTTTTAATGACCTTTGTGGTTACATTGGGCCTACAAGAATATTCCAAAATAATGTCTCTATCTGCTGATCAGCAGCCTTAATTCCAACTGTAACCTTAGTTCGTCTTTGTCATGTAAGGTAACATATTCACAGGTTCTGGAGATTAGAATGTGGACATCTTTCAGGGGAGCGGAAGGCCATTATTTAGTTTCCTACACCCATAATCATGGTACTTGGAAATAATCACGGTACTTGGAAATAATCACCTAAACATTTTATTATACCATTTTCTAATCTTTTTAAAGTTTGTGTGTGTGTGTGTGTATATATATACATATGTATATATGCTGTTCCCCACTTTAAAGTATACATGGTGAATAGAGTTTTCTGAATAACCGTAGACGAGTAGGTTGTGCTCTACTTTTAACTCAGTTAATAATCAATAAAACAAACAAACAAAAAAAGAACAAACCTGTTGCTATTGAGTTGATTCCTACTCGTAGTGACCCTCCAGGGCAAGGTAGAAAAGCTGTAATCTTTTACTGAAGCTGACTGCCACACCTTTCTCCCTCGGAGTGGCTGGTGGGTTCAAACTGCTGACCTTTCAGTTAGCAGCCAAGCACTTTTAACCAGTGCACCACCAGGGCTCCTTAATCAACAAAATTCCTCTGAATACAGTAAGTGGAAAGTGAAGAGTCAGTTAAGGTGCAACCGCTCATTTCCTCTTTCCACGCAGAAACCAGTGGAAGTGAAGTGGGTATATTAGCGTGTGTTGACTCCTGAG
This sequence comes from Elephas maximus indicus, assembly GCF_024166365.1. Taxonomy (NCBI): domain Eukaryota; kingdom Metazoa; phylum Chordata; class Mammalia; order Proboscidea; family Elephantidae; genus Elephas; species Elephas maximus. Next base: position 75,157,598 of record NC_064833.1, on the reverse strand, counting down.
TTGACAGAACTTGGCCAGAAAGTTTGAAAACCTTCTTTCTGGGAAATATCAGGAGGGTTTCAGTGAAAGCAAGAGCCATGGCAGAGGTGAAGCACAGATATATCCACACTTGTAGCACAACGTTATATTAATCATGCTTCTGCCCACTCAGTTGTATAAAAAAGAAGAGAACTTGTTTGTATGTTAGGACATTATATTCGCTAATAATTTGTGTCTTACGGGGCACTACTTCCTCCTGCAGCGTTCTAAGATTTCGCAAATGTAAAGAATAGTATACTTGATATCAGATATTTTTTCTCCTGACAGGTCACTCATGAGTCACCATGAAAGATTTTTCTAGGATTGTGTTCAGGGACTATTCTCTAGGTAGAGCCTTGAAAGCTCAGAAGAAATTTCAAAATGGCAAAATCTGTTTGAGTAATCAAGTACAATAAAGTAAGCCATTTGGAGTTTACTCTGGGCAACTTAATTATAACTGCAAAAGATATGCTGTTTATTTATAGAGAGTTGTTCCATCAAATACTTCAAATCACTAAACTATCATATTATCTCCTAAAAGACAGGAAGAGACATTTTGAGAAGTTTCAGTTATCTGGATAAGGGGAAATGCTCTCTAATCCCAACTTTCTTCATGTTTCTTCTCTGTTTTTCTCATCACTTTATACCCCAAATTCTAAACTGGTGAGAAGAGGAGCAGCATTATTGTAAGGCCAAAGACAGGGTGAGGAGCAAGAGGAGTCACTCACTACTAACTCCAGAATCTTCTTCAGAGGCAAAAGCTTGCAGATGTTTAAATCTGGCATGACCTGAGCCTTCCTGTCTCTTGAGATCTAGATAAAATAAAGCGAACCCCACAACGCCAAGGCCTATGGATGATTTCTATAAACTTCTAGGCAGTCTACATTCTCAAGGTCATCTCTGGCTCCAAACTTTGGTTTTCTCAGTTTATGTGTTATTTTAGTGTCTCATGCATTTTGCTTGTGTTTGGCTGTTCATTGACTCAAATATCACATTCAGGCTCTTTTCCAGTTTTTACACACCCCACCAGCACCACTTCCAGGAGATAGTTTTCATGGTAAGTGGACTTTGCTACAGATTTGAGGTAGATGGAAGGGACCGTCTTATTGTGTTAATAGGACTATATTAGGCCCAAGAGTCTACGGCCATACCACCCTGAACATGCCTAATCTCGTAAGCTAAGCAGGGTCGTGGCTGGTTAGTATTTGGTTGGGAGATGACCTGGGAATACCGGGTGCTGTAGGCTTTTATGCCCCCTCCCAAGAGCCTCCTTTGGGAAACCCTGGTGGCGTAGTGGTTAAGTGACACAGCTGCTAACCAAGGGGTCAGCAGTTTGAATCTACCAGGCGCTCCTTGGAAACCCTATGGAACAGTTCTACTCTGTCCTGTAGGGTCACTATGAGTAGGAATCGACTTGACAGTGACTTTTTTTTTTTTAATTAGGCCCAAGATGGAGTCACTTATGCTAAGCTCCATGTCAGTAAACTGAAACATTCCTGTGTTAAAACAAAAATCATATTAAGACAGTAATAGAAATTGATGGAAATTTATTTAACATAAGATTTGCAAATCAGAGTAACAACAACAACAACAAAAACCCAAAGCCCATTGCCATTGTGTCAATTCCAACTCATAGTGACCCTACAGGACAGAGTGGAACTGCCCCACAGCGTTTCCAAGGAGCAGCTGGTGGATTTACACTGACAACCTTTTTGTTAGCAGCTAAGCTCTTAACAACTGCACCACCAGGGCTCCACATTCTGACTAGGCAGTCAAAAATGTTCCAAAGAAGAGAGAATTCCAAAGATTCTTAAAGCCCATGTTATCCACATTGCCATGGAAAGGGGGTCAGAACAATGTTTATTTACTAACAATTTACCCTAAAATGAGCTTCTAGTGTGAACTTGGAGTTTCTGTTTCTCCAAAGGGAAGTCTTCAAAAGAACACAATGCCTAAAGCAAAGGAGTCTTTACTGATTGTTTGACTTAAAGGTGACTTTAGGAGATCAATATTCTTTTTTTTTTTTTTTTAAATTTTATTGTGTTTTAGGTGGAAGTTTATAGCACAAGTTTGTTTCTCGTTCAAAATTTTATACACAAATTGTTTTGTGACATTGGTTGCAATTCCTGCATTTTGTCAGCACTCTTCCCCTTCCCTTTCCACCCCAGGTTCTCTGTGTCCATTTGTCCGGTTTTCCTGTCTCTTCCTGCCTTCTTGTCTTTGCTTTTGGACAGATGTTGCCTGTTTAGTCTCATATACTTGATTGAACTAAGAAGTACATTCCTCACGTGTTATTGTTTATTTTATAAAATAGGTCTGTCTAATCCTTGGCTGAAAAGTGGGCTTTGGGAGTGGCTTCAGTTCTGAGTTAGCGGGATGTCTGGGGACCATAGCTTTGGGTGTTCTAATCTCTGTCAGACCAGTATATCTCATCTTTTTTTTTTTTTTGGTAAATTTGAATTTTGTTCTACATTTTTCTCCTGCTCTGTCTGGAACCCTTTATTGTGATCCCTGTCTGAATGGTCAGTGGTGGTAGCTGGCCACCATCTAGTTCTTCTGGGCTCAAGCTGGTAGAGGCTGTGGTTCATGTGGTCTGTTAGTCCTTTGGACTAACCCTTCCCTCTGTCTTTGGTTTTCTTCATTCTCCTTTGCTTCAGACAGGATGGGACCAATAGATGAATTTTAGATGGCCACTAGCAAGCTTTTAGGGCCCTCATGCTACTTACCAAAGTAGGATGGAGAACATTTTCTTTATGAATATATGTTATGCCAATTGACCTAGATGTCCCCCAAGACCATGGTCCCTACCCTCAGCCCCAGTAACTCAGTCCCTCAAGGTGTTCAGATGTGTCTGAGAAGCTTCTCGTACTTTGCCTTGTTCAAGTTATGCTGACTTCCCTTATGTTGTATGTCGTCTTTCCCTTCATCAAAGTTAATGCTTGTCTACTATTTAGTTAGTGATTTCCCCTCCCAACCCTCCCCACCAGATTGTTTTTTCTATCCGTTATTGTTCATCATTGCGTAGTATTCCATTGTGTGTATATACCATAATTTGTTTATCCATTCATCTGTTGATGGCCACTTAGGTTGTTTTCATCATTTTGTTATTGTGAATAGTGCTGCAATGAACATGGGTGTGCATACGTCTATTCATGTGATGGCTCTTACTTCTCTAGGGTATATTCCTAGGAGTGGGATTGCTGCATCTTACGGTATTTCTTTTTCTAGCTTTTTAAGGAAGCGCCATATCGTTTTCCAAAATGGTTATACCATTTTGCATTCCCACCAGCAGTGCATAAGAATTCCTCTCCCTGCACTCTCTCCAACATTTATTATTTTCTGTTTTTTTGATGTAGTGCCAGTAATGTCGGAGTGAGATGGTATCTCATTGTAGTTTTGATTCGCATTTCTCTAGTAGCTAATGATTGGGAGTATTTCCTCATGTGTCTGTTTAACCTCCCGAATATCTCCTTTGGTGATGTGTCTGTTCACATCGTTTGCCATTTTTAAATTGAATTATTTGTCTTTTTGCTGTTGAGGTGTTGAAGTATTCTATGGATTTTAGAGATTAGGCCATTGTCGGATATGTTATAGAGAAAATTTTTTTCCCAATCTGTAGGTTCTCTTTTTATTCTTTTGGTGAAGACCTTTTTTTTTTTTTTTATTGTGCTTTAAGTGAAAGTTTACAATTCAATTTCTCATACAAAAACTTATGCAACATTGTTTTGTAACCCTAGTTGCTCTCCATATAATGTGACAGCACACTCCTTCTCTTCACCCTGTATTTCCCGTGTCCATTCAATCAGCTCTTATCCCTTTTTGCCTTCTCATCTTGCCTCTGGACAGGAGCTGTCCACTTAGTCTCACGTGTCTACTTGAGCTAAGAAGCACTCCTTACCACTAGCGTTTTATGTCTTATGGTCCAGTGTAATCTTTGTCTGCAGAGTTGACTTCAGGAATGGTTTCAGTTCTGGGCTAACAGAGAGTCCAGGGGCCCTGTCCTCTGGGGTCTCTCCAGTCTCAGTCAGACCATTACATCTGGTCTTTTTTATAAGAATTTGAGTTCTGCACCCCACTTTTCTCTTGCTCAATCAGGGGCTCTGCTGTGTTCCCAGTTAGGGTGGTAATTGATGGTAGCCAGGCACCATCTAGTTCTTTTGGTCTCAGGTCGCTGGAATCTCTGGTTTACGTGGCCCTTTCTGTCTCTTGGGCTCATATTTTCCTTGTATCTTTGGTGTTCTTCATTTGCCTTTGCTCCAGGTGGGTTGAGACCAATTGATGCACCTTAGATGGCCACTTGTTAGCTTTTGAGATTCCAGACTCACCAAAGTGGGATGCAGAACGTTCTTAATAAAATTTGTTATGCCAATTGACCTAGATGTCCCCTGAAACCACGGTCCTCAGACCCCTGCCCCTGTTACTCTGCCCCTTGAAGTGTTTGGTTGTATTCAGGAAACTTCTTAGCTTTGTTTAGTCCAGTTGTGCTGACTTGCCCTGTATTGTATGCAGTCCTTCCCTTCACCTAAAATAATTCTTGTCTACTACCTAGTTAGTTTTTTTACTACCTAGTTAGTGAATACTGTCTCCCTCCCTCGTAACCATTAAAGAATGTTTTCTTTTGTGTTTAAGCCTTTTCTTGACTTCTTATAATAGTGGTTTCATATATTATTTGTCCTTTTACAACTGACTAATTTCACTCAGCATAATGCCTTCTAGATTCCTCCATGTCATTGTTTTTTATCTTTGCATAGTATTACATTGTGTGAATATACCATAATTTGTTTATCTATTCACCTGTTGATAGGCACCTTGGTTGTTTCCATCTTTTTTGCGATTGTAAACAGTGCCGCCATGAACATGTGTGTGCATATATCTATTTGTGTGAGGGCTCTAGGATATATTCCAAGTAGTGGGATTGTTGATTGTATGGTACTTCTATTTCTAGCTTTTTAAGGAAGTGCCAAATGGATTTCCAAAGTGGTTGTACCATTTTACATTCCCATCAGCAGTGTATAAGTGTTCCAGTCTCTCCACGTCTCCAGCATTTATTATTTTGTGTTTTTTAGATTAATGCTAGCCTTATTGGGGTGAGATGGTATCTTCTTGTAGTTTTGATTTGCATTTCTCTAATGGCTAATGATCGTGAGCATGTTTTCATGTATCTGTTAGCTGACTGAATGTCTTCTTTGGTGAAGTGCTTGTTCATATCCCTTACCCTTTTTTAAAATTTAATTTACTGTGCTTTATGAAAATTTACAAATCAAATCAGTCTCTCATACAAAAACTTATGTACACCTTGCTATGTACTCCTAGGTGTTCTCCCCCTAATGAGACAGCACACTCCTCATCCCCACTCTGTATTTCTCATGTCCATTCAACCACCTCCTGTCCCCCTCTGCCTTCTCATCTCACCTCCAGACAGAAGCTGCCCACTCAGTCTCATGTGTTCTCATCAGTATCATTTTCTGTCTTATTGTCCAGTCCAATCCCTGTCTGAAGAGTTCCTTTGCCCATTTTTTAATTGGGTTATTCGTCTTTTTGTTCTTGAGGTTGTGTGGTATCTCATAGATTTTAGACATTAGATGCTGATTGGATTTGTCGTAGCCGAAAATTTTTTCCCAGTCTGTAGGTTATCTTTTTACTCTTTTTGTGAAGTCTTTGGATGAGCATGTTTGATTTTTAGGAGCAAGTTTTTTTTTTTTTTTTTTTTTCCCCAGCTATCTTATTTCTCTTCTGATGTTTGTGCATTGTTAGTAATGTTTTGTATACTGTTTATGCCATGTATTATGGCTCCTAGTTTGTCCCTATTTTTTCTTCCATGATCTTTATTGTTTTGGATTTTATATTTAGCTTTTTGATCCATTTTGAGTTAGTTTTTGTGCATGGTGTGAGGTATGGGTCTTGTTTCATTTTTTTGCAGATGAATATCCAGTTATGCCAGCATGATTTGTTAAAGAGGCTGTCTTTTCCCCAATTAATGGACTTTGGGCCTTTGTCAAATATCAGATGCTCATAAGTGGATGAATTTATGTCTGGATTCTCAATTCTGTTCCATTGGTCTATGTGTCTGTTGTTGTACCAGTACCAGGCTGTTTTGACTACCATAGCGGTATAAAAAAGTTTTAAATCAGGTAGTGTGAGGCCTTCCACTTTGTTTTTCTTCTTCAGCAATGCTTTGCTTATCTGGGGCCTCTTCCCTTTCCATATGAAGTTGGTGATTTGTTTCTCCATCTCATTAAAAGATGCCATTGGAATTTGGGTCAGGACTGCATTGTATCTATAGATCGCTTTAGGTTAAATAGACATTTTCTTAATGTTGAGACTTCCTATCCTTGAGCAAGGTATGTTTTTCCACTTACGTAGGTCTCTTTTTGTTTCTTGCAGTAGTGTCTTGTAGTGTTCTTTGTATAGGTCTTTTACTCCTCTGGTTAGATTTATTCCTAAATATTTTATCTTCTTGGGGGTTATTGTAAATGGTATTGATTTGGTGATTTCCTCTTCCAAGTTCTGTTTGTTGGTGTAGAGGAATCCAACTGATTTTTGTGTGTTTATCTTGTATCCTGATACTTTGCCGAATTCTATTAGTTCCAGTAGTTTTTTTGTGGATTCTTTCAGGTTTTCTAAAAAATCATATCATCTGCAAATAAAGATACTTTTACTTCATCCTTACCGATCTGGATGCCCTTTATTTCTTTTTCTAGCCTAACTGGCTAGGACGTCCAGCACAACGTTGAACAAGAGTGGTGACGAAGGGTGTGCTTGTCTGATTCCCATTCTTAAGGCAAATGCTTTCAGACTCTCTCCATTTAGGATGATGTTGGCTGTTGGCTTTGCATAAATGCCCTTTATTATGTTGACGAATTTCCCTTCTATTTTGCTGAGAGTTTTTATCATGAGTGAGTGTTGGATTTTGTCAAATGCCTTTTCTTCAACAAATGTGGTTCTTTGGTTTTATTTATGTGATAGATTACATTGATTATTTTTCTAATGTTAAACCATCCCTGCATACCTGGCATAAATCCCACTTGGTCATGGTGAATTATTTTTTTGATATATTGTTGAATTCTTTTGGCTAGAATTTTGTTGAGAATTTTTGTGTCTAAAGTCATAAGGGATATTGGTCTGTAATTTTCTTTTTTTGTGGTGTCTTTTCCTGATTTTGGATCAAGGTTGTGATGGCTTCACGGAATGAGTTTGGGAGTATTCCATCCTTTTCTATGCTCTGAAATACTTTTAGTAATAGTAGTGTTAACTCTTCTCTGAAAGTTTGGTAGAATTTTCCAGTGAAAACTTCAGGGCCAGGGCTTTTTTTTTTTTTTTTTGCGGGGCGGGGGGAGTTTTTTGATTACCTTTTCAATCTCTTCTTTTGTTATGGGTTTATTTAGTTGTTCCACCTCTGTGTTAGTTTAGGTAGGTAGTGTGTTTCTAGAAATTTGTCCATTTCCTTTAGGTTTTCAAATTGGTTAGAGTATGATTTTTCGTAGTATTCTATTATGATTCATTTAATTTCTGTTGGGTCTGTTGTGATATCGCCCATCTCATTTCTCGTTCAGGCTGTTTGCTTCTTCTCCTGTTTTTCTTTTGTCTGTTTGGCCAATGGTTTATCGATCTTGTTGGTCTTTTCAAAGAACCAGCTTTTGGTCTTGTTAACTCTTTCAATTGTTTTTCTATTCTCTATGTCATTTGATTCTGGTCTAATTTTTATTATTTGCTTTCTTCTGGTGCCCGAGGACTTCTTTTGCTGCTTTCTATTTGTTCAAGTTGTAGGAATAATTCTTTGATTTTGGCCCTTTCTACTTATTGGATGTGTGCATTTATTGCTATAAATTGACCTCTGAGCGCCGCTTTTACTGTATCCCAAAAGTTCTGGTAGGGCGTGTCTTCTTTCTCATTTGATTCTATGAATTTTTTAATTTTGTCCTTAATTTCTTCTATAACCCAGTAGTTTTTGAGCAAGGTGTTGTTCAGTTTCCAATGTTTGATTTTTTTCCCTTGCTTTTACTGTTAGGAATTTCTACTTTTATGGCTTTATGGTCAGAAAAGATGGTTTGTAATATTTCAATGTTTTACATTCTGTTAAGGCTTGCTTTATGGCCTAATATATGGTCTATTCTGGAGTATGTTCCATGTGTATTGGAAAAGAAAGTATACTTGGCTGCAGTTGGTTAGAGTGTTCTGTATATGTCTTGAGGTCAGGCTGATTAATTTGGCATTTAGATCTTCTGTGTCTTTGTTGAGCTTCTTTCTGGATGTTCTGTCCTTCACTGAAAATGGTGTGGTGGAGTCTCCTTCTAATGTTGTGGATCTCTCTCTCTTTTTTAGTGCTGTTAGAGTTGTTTTATGTATTTTGGAGCCCTGTCGTTTGGTGTGTACATATTTATGGTTTTGTCCTCCTGGTGTATTGACCCTTTAATCTTTATATAGTGTTCTTCCTTATCCTTTGTGGTGGATTTTACTTTAAAGTCTATTTTGACAGAAATTAATATTGCCACTCTTTCTCTTTTTTGACTGTTGTTTGCTTGAAATATTTTTTTCCATTCTTTGAGTTTTAGTTTGCTTGTGTCTTTCAGTCTAAGGTGTGTCTCTTATAGGCAGCATATAGGCAGATCGTGTTTTTTTTTAATCCATTCTGCCACTGTCTGTCTTTTTATTGGTATACTTAGTCCATTTACATTCAGCATAATTATTGATAGGTATGAGTTTTTTTTTTATGAGTTTAGTGCTGCCATTTTGATGTCTTTTTTTGTGTGTTGTTGACAGTTCTTTGTTCCACTTAATTTTCTGTGCTGAGTCGTTTTTCTTTATATATTTTCTTTTCCTCTTTTTCATTGTCGTTGGCTTTGTTCTGGTGAGTCTTTATGTTTTTCTTGTTTTTTTATTTTGATGTGTAGAATTGTTAGTGTCCTCTGTGGTTATCTTAATATTTACCCCTATTTTTCTAAGTTTAAACCAATCTTTTATTTCTTTATATCCCCTTGACTTCTTCTCCATATGAAATATCTATGACTACATTTTTAATCCCTCTTTTTTGTTTTAATCTTGTCATCTTTTACATAATGACGTCTCTGTTTCCCTGTTTTGAGCGTTTTAGCTTTGATTTATTTTTTTGATTTCCCTATCTGGGTTGATATCTGGTTGCTCTGTCCTTTGTTCTAGTCTTGTATTGTTATCTGATGTTATTGATTTTCTAACCAGAGGACTCCTTTTGGTATTTCCTGTAATTTTGGTTTGGTTTTTGCAAATTCCCCATACTTCTGTTTATCTGGAAATATCCTAATTTTGCCATCTGATTTGAAAGATAGTTTTACTGGATATATAGTTCTTGGCTGGCAATTTTTTTCCCTCAAGGTTTTATATGAAACATCTCATTGCCTTCTTGCCTGCATGGTTTCTGCTGAGTAGTCTGGGCTTAGTCTTATTGACTCTCCTTTGTAGTTGACTTTTTGCTTACCCCTAGCCACTCTTAAAATTCTCTCTTTATCTTTGGTTTTGGCAAGTTTAATTATGATATGTCTTGGTGACTTTCTTTTGGGATCTACCTTGTGTGGATTTCGATGAGCTTTTTGGATAGTTATTTTCTCATCTTTCATGATATCAGGGAAGTTTTCTGCCAACAAATCTCCAACAATTATCTCCGTATTTTCTGTTATCCACCCCTGTTCTGGTACTGCAATAACTTGTAGGTTATTCCTCTTAATAGAGTCTCACATCATTCCTACAGTTTCTTCACTTTAAAACGTTCTTTTATCTGATTTTTCCTCAAATATGTTGGTGTCAAGTGCTTTATCTTCAATCTCACTAATTCCAACTTTTGTTGCCTTGGTTCTGCTCCTATGACTTTCTCTTGAGTTGTCTAACTGTGTAATTTTATTGTTAATCTTCTGAATTTCTGTTTTCTGTCTCTCTATGGATTCTTGCTGCCTATTAAATTTGTCATTATGCTCTTTCCTAATCCCCTTAATTTCCTCTATTGCTGTATCTGTTTTTTCCTTGGCTTGTTCTGGGTTTTGCCTGATCTCCTTCCTGATCTCTTCAAGAGTTCTGTATATTAGTCTTTTGTATTCTACCTCTGGTAATACCAGGATATCCTCTTCATCCAGAAGATTTCTTTCTCTTTTTTTTTTTAAATAATTTTTATTGTGCTTTAAGTGAAAGTTTACAAATCAAGTCAGTCTCTCACACAAAAACCCATGTACACCTTGCTATACACTCCCAAATACTCTCCCCCTAATGAGACAGCCTACTCTCTCCCTCCACTCTCTCTTTTCCTGTCTATTTCGCCAGCTTCTAACCCCCTCCACCCTCTCATCTCCCCTCCAGGCAGAAGATGCCAACATAGTCTCAAGTGTCCACCTGATCCAAGAAGCTCACTCCTCACCAGCATCCCTCTCCAACCCATTGTCCAGTCCAATCCATGTCTGAACAGTTGGCTTCAGGAATGGTTCCTGTACTGGGCCAACAGAAGGTCTGGGGGCCATGACCATGGGGGTCCTTCCAGTCTCAGTCAGACCATTAAGTCTGGTCTTATGAGAATTTGGGGTCTGCATTCCACTGCTCTCCTGCTCCCTCAGGGGTTCTCTGTTGTTTTCCCTGTCAGGACAGTCATCGATTGTAGCCAGGCACCATCTAGTTCCAGAAGATTTCTTGATTCTTTGTTTTGGGAGCCTGCTGAAGCCATCATGTCTCCCTCTTCATGTGATTTGATATTGATTGTTGTCTCCAAGCCATCAATAAGTTATTATATTTATTTATTTTATGTTTGCTTACTGTGTCCTAGCTTCTTGTTTTGTTTTGTTTTGATATGCCCAAATAGGCTACTCGAGTGAGGTAGTTTGATTACTGGTGCCTTTGAAGGTCTAACATCCTGTCACCAGATATTACTAGGTATGTGAGCACAGGAGCACAGGAGTCCATTTACTTTTCTTTTACGGATTCTGCTCAGGTGTCCAGGTAGTTGGTCTCCAAGTGTGTGGTACAGGCTCTTGCCTACAGTCTTGGATGACCAGGGGTGATTGTTGTAGGCACAGGTGTCTGGCTGTTGTAGGCACAGGTATCTGGCTGCAGTAGGGCGTCATGCACTGAGCAAGGCAGGGGGCTGACAACCACCCCTGAGTGTCCATGAGGAAAGCATTTCCTTGTTCCCTAAAGTGTATAGGAGGGTTGGTTTTGCAGCCGGACTATGGGCACCCAGTGCTGTTGGCTATAAGGACTGGGAGGCACCTTGGACCCCCGTCGTGGGTGGCTAGGTGGCATGGGTGGAGCCACTAGTCCTCACGCCCCTGATGTGGGTAGGTGAGGATACTGGTTAATAGGCAGAGCAGTATCAAACATCAGGAACCTACCTCTCCACCATATAGCTGAAACAGTTGAACTTAGACTTCAGGTATATACTCTGTTGTACTGTGCCAATGAGGGCCTATACTGTTGAAATGGGCCCACATAGGTCTATGCAGGGGTAAAAGGCATCCAAAGTCCATCAACCCCTTATGCCTGTGCCTAGGCAAAGAGCTGTTCTTGGCTTAGGGAGGAGCCAGATTGTTTTTTCCCTGTTTGTTAACTTATTCACTCTCCAAGTGCAGGAGAGTTGCTCAGGATGAGAGATGGGTCCTATTTCCAGCCCAGGGAATGTGGCTGTCATTGAAGCTGGCTTGGGACTGGTGCTGAGTGGGGAGGGGTCAGGTAAATAGGAGAGAGTTTTTTCCCAAAGGGATTTTTTTTTTTTTTTTATCTGTGTGGTAGGTTAGATGCGTGTACTTATATTTTGCTAATTGAGTACCACCTTCCACTGATTCTGGAGGCATGAGTAGACTCTCCGCCACTCAGTCTCTCCTGATGTAGAAAATGTGTCCCGAACGCCACTGCTTGCCTTACCGCTAGCACAACCTGATCCAGCCTGTAGGGTACCAGTTCCCTCTGAGTCAGGTCTGGCAATTCCTTGCTGCTTCTGAACTGTCTGTCCCTCTGCCTGCCACTCAGTTCAATTCCTCAACCTTGCCTTTAATGTTCAGGGCTCCTAGACTGTCATATGTAATTGATTCACTTGTTTTTTTCAGGTAATTCTTGTAAGAGGGACCACAGGAAGCATTTGACTACTCCGCCATCTTGGCTCCACTTCCAAATTTTCTAGTGAAGTCTTTTGATGAGCCTAAGCATTTAATTTTTAGAATATCCCAGTTATCTAACTTATCTTCTAGTGTTTATGCATCGTTAGTTATGGTTTGTACTGCATTTATGCCATATATTAGGGACCCTAGTGTTGTTTCTATTTTTTCTCCCATGATCTTCATTGTTTTAGGTTTTATATTTAGGTATTTGACCCATTTTAAGTTCATTTTTGTGTATGATGTGAGGTGTGGGTCCTATTTCACATTTTTACTGATGGACATCAGTTTTGCCAGCACCATTTGTTAAAGAAACTGTCTTATTCCCATTTAATGGACTTTGGTCCTTTGTTAAAGATCAGCTGACCATAGGTGGATGAATTTACTTCTGGTTCTCAGTTCTGTTGCATTGGTCTATGTGTCTGTCATTGTGTCAATACCAGTTTTGACTATCATGGCTGTATAGTTGGTTCTGAGATCAGGTAGTGTGAGGCCTCCTACTTTGTTCTTTTTCTTTAATAATTCTTTGATTATACCAGGTAGGGAACCAGTATTCTTAAAGTTCAAGGTCCAAAGATCATCTCAGGGTGATAGCTTGAGTGGGTCACATCAACCTCCATGGAACCCAGAAATCTGGATTTTATGAGAATGAAAACTCCGCTTTTCACCTATAAATGCCTGACCTTCTCAGGAGCCAAAACCCAAATCAATTAGATGATTCTCCCAGAAATGGAAACCTAAGCTAATCAATTAGGACTTGCCTGCTCGGTTTAACCTACTTTCAAAATTTACCCTTGATCTCAAATTAGGAAAGAAAATGCCTACCAGTGAATCCAAAAATTGCCTGATACAGCTTCTTTGTCCTTGTGTGTCTGTGTACCAACCTTGGTAAGAAACTCTTGTCTGACTTCCAGACCAGATCTTCCTTAATTCATGAATTGGAAAAATAAAGTTTGTGAGTTCTTATACAAATTTACTATTATGGACATTTTAATTTTTAACAAAGGGAATTTTCATTTGATGGTTTATCTCACCTGGTGCCCTAGTTTCACATCATCAACTGGGCTCTTCTCCTTTTCGAAGCAAAACAAATCCTCCTGTTCTGCCCCGCAGACTGGCCAGCCATTTCTTTTGTTGCCTTAGTGCCTTCCGGTAATCCTCTGGTGCTTGCCCTACTCCAAATAGCTTATCAAGGCACTTCCCTGAAAAAGAATTCAGGTGCCAACTGTTAATCTCATAAATTTTTTGACCCTGTGTAAGTTATTTTTAAATTCCAGTGGTTTTGACAGCCAAGGTAGCCAGTAGCTGCTTAGCCATTAACAAACAAAACCTTAAGAGATAGCACTGGGTGTGGCTCAATTAGCAGCTGCTCAGACTAAGCAGAACCTGCCCCCTCCAGTCCTTTGTCCTCAGAGTACTGTGTGTGGCTCAACCCAGTCAAAGCTAGTTTGCTAGCCTATATGCCAACAAAAAATATGTGATTTTTCTTACTGTGTCTGAGTGCCATGATAGCCTGTGTAGTCCATATTGTTTGTATGTACTTCCTTGTGAGAGACAGTATAAAAGGTTCTGCCTCCTCTTGTTTGGGGAGCTTGATTTGAGGTATCACCTCCTTGCTGCTTGCCTGCACACTTGCAATAAACACTGTTCCTCCCTCCTCACTATGGTGTGTCTTTATTGATGAGAAGCTGCAAGGAGTAGGACCTGCTTTGGGTAATTTTCATGCAAAGAAGACTAGTAATTTTTTTTTTTTTTGGACAAATATTTATTGTGTGCTTATTTTGTATCAGATGTTATTGCCTGAGCTGGGAACTCTCCAGCAAGTTAGATACAATCCTGGCCCATATGGAGCTTGAGCCTCCTGGAGGAGAAATTTTTTAAACAAATAATGATGTGAATAATTTATTAACAACTGTGATAAATGTCCCAGTAGTATCTGGATGGGTGTGGTACTGGTAGAAATGGGTGAGGCGTGAAGGAAGGTTTCCATTATGTCATTTGCTTGCAATTAGAAAAGGCTGGTTTACTTCTAGGCAGATGTTCTTTACTCTGCAAAGGCTTCTACTCAAGGGAGAACTAAAATATGAAGCGCAGCTCCAGGCTGTGGGCTTGGAGAAGGTTTAGGTACAACTTTCTTTGGTAGTCCACATCTAGTTTCATCCAACACAAACCTCCCATGCCATGCCACCCAAGTTCCACCCCAACGAGATCAAAGTTGTCTTCCTTGAGGTGCACCTGTATGGAAGTTGATGCCATGTGAACCCTGGCCCCCAAGATCAGTCCCTTGGGTTTGTCCCCACAAAAGATTGGTGATGACATTGCCAAGGCAAACAGCGACTGGAAGGTTCTAAGGACTGCAGTAAGTGAAAGTGACCATTTAGAACAGACAGGCCCAGACTGAGGTTCTACCTTCTGCCTATGCCCTGATCATCAAAGCCTCAAGGAACCTCCCAGAGACAGAAAGAAGCAGAAAAGCATTAAGCATAGTGGAAATATCACTTTTGATGAGGTTTTCAATATTGCCTAATGGATGTGGCACTGATCTTTAGCCAGAGAACTCTCTGGAACTATTAAAAGAGACCCTAGAGACCGCCTTCATGACATCCACAGTGAGTAGAATGCCCAACTAGCTAAGAACTATAAAGAAAGATTGGATCATTTGATAAAAATAGAAGGAGTAACATTTGCTGAGTTTTTGTCCTGTACGAATTAGTTTCAACAAATATTTGTTGAAGGGCTTCTAAGTGCCTGGCAATGTGCTAAGATCTCCTGGAGTTTGTATGGAGCTTAGTGGGGGTAACAAAACAAGTACAAAAAACAAGGACATCTGATGTTTTCAGACAGTGAGAAGTGCTCTGATGTAACTGAAAAAGAGTGAAGTCATAGAGAGTGGCAGGGATTTTTCAGAAGAGCAAAATGAAGTTTTCAGTATGGCAAGGACTTATGTTTTAAGATTATTCTGGGTACAGGGTAGAGAATAGATTGTTTATCACAGTGTTTTATAAAAACCACCTAAACATCTGTCTTAGGCTGGGTTCTTTAGATAAGCAAAAGCAGTAAAGTGTATAAATACATATATAGATTTATATTAAGGAAACGGCTCATGCAATTGTAGAGGCTAAAACATCCCAAGTTTGTGTATCAGGATAAAAGCTTCTTTCAATTCATGTAGCTGCAGGGGCTGGTGAATCCAAGATTGACAGGTTGGAGAGCTGGGCTCCCACTCGCAGGCTATGAAGATTAGCGAATTCCAAGATTTGCAGATAAACTGGCAGCTCAAGTCCCAAGAGTTGGAGGTCAGACAAACAGGAGGCAGCACAGGATCCAGAGTGAGCAAAAAAGCCAGAATGTCTGCTTATATTTGGATATAGGGAACACCCTCAAGGAAACTGCCTTTCAACTGGTTGGGTACTCACAGCAGATTCAGTCGTTGGAGTGATCACCTATAAACACTGAGAATCATGGCCCAGCCAAGCTGACGCACAATCTTAACCATCACAACATCCATGGATGCAAAATTGCTTAAGTAAACTACGGTATATCCATGCAACAGAATACCATGAAGCCATTAAAAATGATGTCAGCAGCTGAGTTTTTAACTATTGCTCCACCAGGACCCCATATCAATACATATACATGACATCATTTTTAATGGCTTCATGGTATTCTGTTGCATGGATATACCGTAGTTTACTTAAGCAATTTTGCATCCATGGATGTTGTGATGGTTAAGATTGTGCGTCAGCTTGGCTGGGCCATGATTCTCAGTGTTTATAGGTGATCACTCCAACGACTGAATCTGCTGTGAGTACCCAACCAGTTGAAAGGCAGTTTCCTTGAGGGTGTTCCCTATATCCAAATATAAGCAGACATTCTGGCTTTTGGCAGTTGGAATCCACCAGCTGCTTCTTGGAAACTCTATGGGGCAGTTCTACTCTGTCCTATAGGGTAGTTATGAGTCGGAATCAACTCTACAGCAAAGTTTCTTTTTTTTTTTTTTTTAATATGTATTGATATGGAATAATGTCCACATAGTTAAAGAAAAATCAGGTTACAATATAATGTATGTATTTTGCTTTTAAAGTCTGGAAGGACACAAGGAAAATTATTTACAGTGTTTATCTCTGGGTGATGGCTCTATAGAAAATTTTCTTTTTTTTTTTGCTTACCTACATTTCCTAATTTTTCTTCTTGAGTAATAAAAAGCATATAAAAATAAGTTCGTTAGCCAATTAGAACATGGCCTGACAGAGAAAAGCATTTAAATACAGTAATGTGGCATTTTCATTTACCAAGTGTTATATTTATAGCTTGCTTCAAAACATGAATACTTTTGCGGCACATTTCAGATGTTATTCCATAAAATTTAGAATGAAAAAATTGAAAGTGTGGTCACATTAGTGACAATTAGTTGAATTTTGTTGTATTTTACCTGAGCCCTGGGATCTTGGGAAAAAACAATGGTTAAAGGGATCCTTCCTGCCACCCCCGCCCTTTGTTCCTGCTTACTGCAGAGAACCACTCTTCCCAATATGACTGAGATAAGACTCAAGGATGCTCCCTTTGTTTACTTATGACAAGACCAGGCTCAGACACTCCAAATTTCCATCCTTTGCCTCATAAACAATTAGCTTATGAGCTTTGTCCTCACTGATCAATTGGGAATAAAATGCTGCTTCTTAACCAGCTTTGGTTAATATTTTCTACTTCCCTCAGGCCCCTGATCTTTGGCCCACCCTCAGCCTGAATCAGCATACCCAAACCCAGAACCCATTGCCCATGAATCAATTCCAACTCATAGTGACCCTATAGGGCAGAGTAGAACTGCCCCATCGAGTTTCCTAGGATGTAATCCTTTTTTAAATTGAACTTTAGATGAAGGTTTACAGAACAAAGTAGCTTCTCATTAAACAGTTAGTACACATATTGTTTTATGACATTGTTTAACAACCCCAAAATATGTCAACACTCTCCCTTCTCGAACTTGGGTTCCCTATTACCAGCTTTTCTGCCCCTCCTGCAACCTAGTCCTTGCCCCTGGGCTGGTGTGCCCCTCTAGTCTCATTTTGTTTTATGGGCCTGTCTAATCTTTTGATGAAGGGTGAACCTAAGGAGTGACTTCATTACTGAGCTAAAAGTGTGTCTGAGGGCCATATTTTTAGGGTTTCTCCAGTCTCTGTCAGGCCAGTAAGTCTGGCCTTTTTGTGTGTGTGTGTGAGTTAGAATTTTGTTCTACATTTATCTCCAGCTCTGGCCGGGACCCTTTCTTGTGATCCCTGTCAGAGCAGTCAGTGGTGGTAGCCAAGCACCATCTAATCGTACTGGACTTGGTCTGGTGGAAGCCGTGGTAGTTGTGGTCCAAAGTTAGTCTTTTGGACAAATCTTTCCCTTGTGTCTTTAGTTTTCTTCATTCTCCCTTGCTCCAGAAGGGGTGAGACCAGTAGCATATCTTAGATGGCAACTCACAAGCTTTTAAGACTCCAGCTGCTACTTACCAAGTAGAATGTAGAACACTTTCTTTATAAATGATCTTAGGCAAATTGAGCTAGATGCTCCCTGAGACCATGGTCCCCAGAGCCTTCACCCAAGCAATTCAGTCCCTCTGGGAGTCTGGGTGTGTCTATGGAGCTTCCATGACCTTTCCCAAGGCTGTAAGCTTTATGGAAGCAGACTGCTACATCTTTCTCCTGGGAGCAGCTGGTGGGTTTGAACTGCTGACCTTTCGTTTAGCAGCTTAACCACTGCACCACCAGAACTCCTATGAATCATCATACAACCTCTCCTTAAGGACTGTTCCTGAAAAATAGGCTGGCCTCAGGGCAAAACGTTTCCTGATCTATTTTCCCATGAAGCCACCCTTTCAGCCCACTTTCCCACACCCTGTTCTTTCTAGCCTTGTTTCCAAAACCCAAACCAAATCTTCCACTCAAGGCATCCCTATGCCTTACAGAGTAGAACTGCTGCATAGAGTTTTCTTGGCTCATGGAATCTTTACAGAAGCAGAGCCCCAGGCCTTTCGTCCATGGTATCACTGGGTGGGTTCAAACTGCCAACCTTTAGATTAATAGTCCAGCACAAACCTTTTGTGCCAGCTAGGCACCTTCCTCCCTTGTTTACTCCTCACTGTTAAAGCTGTTGTTGCGTGCTGCTGTTGAATCAATTCCAACTCATTGTGACCCAATAGGACAGGGTATAATTGCCATTTAGGGTTTCCAAGGCTGTAATCTTTGCAGAAGCGGACTGCCTCATCTTTCTCTCACGGAGCAGCTGGTGGGTTCAAACCAGCTCAAACCATCGACGTTTTGGTTAGCAGCTTAACCACTGCACCACCAGGGCTCCTTCCCTGTAAAAGAAAAACTTTCTGTCTAACTCTTGAGACACTTGCAGATCTTATAGTCAAAGCATTGTCCCTATTGCAACAGTCCCTTCCCCACCCCCTTGCAATAATCTTTTTGAATAAAGTCTCTCCTTACTAAATCCAGATTTGCTTTTTATTTAACATTAGGATCATTCCTTAAATTAAAGTTGACGGTATGTTCGTTTTCTCTGCATGTATGTATGCCCTTGTTCAGACATTTGCTAGGACCCAATATGAAGTTCTCTTCCTCTCGAGTGCTGACTTTTGGAAGTGGTTCTGAGTGTGTTGCCTTCCCTTTCTTATTGAAATAGGATTAGAAACTATCTCCATGGTCATTCCATTTAAAAAGTCCCAATATATACAATCTGAAGAATGGGAAACCAAGACTTAACGGACTATATCTGCAATTCAGATATCTTTTTATGAGTCGTTTCTCTATTTTTGCTCTGAAGGCATTGCATAATTCTGCATTTACATTTAATTATTTTTGTTCAAGATTTTCACCAGTGGGTTAAGTCCCTAAGATAAAACCACCCAGTGCTGTCGAGTCGATTCTGACTCATAGCGACCCTATAGGACAGAGTAGAACTGCCCCATAGAGTTTCCAAGGAGCACCTGGTGGATTTGAACTGCCGACCCTTTGGTTAGCAGCCGTAGCCCTTAACCACTACGCCACCCGGGTTTCCGTCCCTAAGATTAAAAAAAAATACTAGCTATTAAATAATAGCAGCAAATTTGATCAAATGTCCATAGACCAGTGTATTCATGATTTTCTGACTGTAGCAGTGTGGGTTTGAGTTCCCTGTAATCTTGGTCTTCCTGAACTCCCTTTGTTAATTTCTTAGGATGCCTTTGAATTTTAAATTTCATGTCATGTTTTACAACAGTAGATTGCTGCAAATATACTCAGTGCTTTGATTTGTATGCTTGCAAAAACTGAATTTGGTTCTTGTTGTTCTTGTTCCTTACTGTCATTTTAAATGATTCTGTCATTATCGTATAAAATAACTTGAATTTCCCAGATCCTCCTTTGATCTGTGTGCATAACAATTTAAAATAAACTATATAGAGGATAAGTACTTTACTAATTATGCTAAAGAAAATGTGTGAATAAACAGCTATTTTTAAAGCTATGCAGCTTTTATAGTTTCAGACACAGTAGCTATAGAGACGCCCCTCCGTTTGGCCAAGGTGTTGGCAAGTAGAGGTGCTTAGTACCTGCCTTCATGAAAAAAGAATTTTTTACAACGCTGATATTGCTTTGAAGACAACTTGCTTTCTTGGTATTCTCTTGTTTAGCAAAACTATTTGTCATTGGTAGAGCAAAGGATTATATGATTCTAACAGTGAATTATGATTTTAATACAGTGTGAATTAATCACAGCAATGAAGTTTTTTTGTGAACATTTTATTGTGTTTTAGGTGAAGATTTACAGAGCAAATTAGTTTCCCATTCAGTGATTCATATACAAAGTGCTCTGTGACATTGGTTGCAATCCCTACAGTGTGTCAGCTCTTACTGCATTACCACCCTGAGTTCTCTGTTTCCATTTGCCCAGTTTTCCTGCCCCTTCCTGCTTTCTCATCTTTGCTTTTGGGCAGATGTTGCCCTTTTGGCCTCATACAGATGATCATTCCAAAAAGCACCCTTCTCATGGGTACCACTGTTCATTTTACAGGCCTATTATTTGGGTGAAATGTTATCTCCAGGATTGGCTTTAGTTCCAAGTTAGAAGGGTATCTAAGGGCCATAGGCTCAGGCGTTCTTGCAGTCTCTATTGGACCAGTAAGTCTGGTCTTTGTTTTTTTTTTTTTTACAAATTTGAGTTTTGTTCTACAGTTTTTTTCCCACTCCAGCCGGGACCTTCTATTGTGATCACAGCCAAATCAGTCTGTAGTGGTAGCTGGGCACCATCTAGTTCTTCTAGTCTCAGGCTAGTGGAGGCTGTGGTTCCTGTGGTCCATTAGTCCTTTGGTCTAATTGCTTCCTTGAGTCTTCAGTTTTCTTCATTCTTCTTTGCTCCAGATGGAAAGAGGCCAACAGTTGTATCTCAGATGGCTGCTCACAAGCTTTTAAAACTCCAGACTCTCGTCACCCACCAAAGTAAGATGTACAACATTGTCTTTATGAACTGTGTTTTGTCAATTGACGTAGATGTCCCCCAAGACTGTGGTCCCTCGCGTTCAAGCCCAGTAACTCAGTCCTGTGAGATGCTTCATTAGGTCTAGGAAGTTTCCATGACTGTGCCCCCTGTGTGCTCTATTATATACATGAATACACATGCAGCAATACAAATATATATATATTTGGAAATATCCATAACCAAACCTATATACGTAAGCACATAGATGTACTCCCCTATGTCCTCCCACACCTTGTAGGACTATATACGTTATAGCATTTCCCATAAAACCAAACCCAGTGCCATCGAGTCGATTCCAACTCATAGCGACCCTATAGGACAGAATGGAACTGCCCCATAGAGTTTCCAAGGAGCGCCTGGCGGATGTGAACTGCTGACCCTTTGGTTAGCAGCCATAGCACTTAACCACTACGCCACCAGGGTTTCCGCACTTCCCATAAAAAAAAATTCCCATAAAAAAAAAAAAATTCCCATAGTTGCCTTTTATTCCTGCATACCTCTCAGTTTCTTCTCTTGCATTGACCCCGCTGTTCTGACTTCCCCCTTATTTCCCTTTACCAAAGTAAACAAGTATCTACTATCTAATTAGTGATTTTCCTTCCCTCCCCCTCCCATTCCTGGTAAGCGTCAAGGAATGTTTACTTCTGTGTATAAACCTTTTCCTGACTTTTTATAATAGTGGTCTCATACAGCATTTATTCTTTTGTGATTGGCTTATTTCACTCAGCATTATGTCCTCCAGATTCATCCATATCGTGAGATGTTTTGTGGATTCATCGTTATTGTCATTGCTGAATGAATAATTTCTTTTATAAGAATCAGCACAAAGCTGGTTCCTATGAGGCAGAGGTTAAAAATGTTCCAAATGTCCAGCTTTTCCAAACAGCTACCCCACTCCATCATCTGTAACATCATTTACTCCTCCTCCCCTCAGTACTCTCCCTCCCATCTTTGGGTTCCGTAATTCCCTGCAACATCTCACAGAACTGTATGTCAAGGAAATGGTTCATGTGGTTGTGGAGGCTGACAAGTCCCAAATCCGTGAGTTGGGCATCAGGCTGGAGGCTTCTCCTGACCCATGTAGTTGCAGGGGCGGAAGAACCCAAACTATAGGCTCAAGAGGTTGCAGAAGCTGGGGAATATCAGAATCAAAGATCAGATGGTAGGCTGCTGGCTCCAGCTCCAAGAACTGGAGGTCAGATCTGCACAAATCGGGTGCAGGACCCAGAGTGATAGTGAGAGCAAGTGAGTGAGAAAGAGAGAGAGAAAGAACTTCCCTAGAGGACTCATATGCATTTGATGCAGAACACACCCTCAAGGAAACTCCCCCTACTGGAGAAGGCAGAGAATTGAGGTACGCCCTTTAGAAGGGTAGTGGGGTAAGAGTGGTGACTTGAGTCACACTCTGGGAAGGTAGTGACTCAAAATACCCTAATCCTGCCTCATTAACACAACCATAGGCATAGAGGCTAGAATTCACAACACGTCACAAAATGGAGGATAATTACATTGGATCACAAAATGGAGGACAATCATATAATACTGGGAATCATGTCCTAGTAAAGTCTACACAGTCCCAACCACCACAGATTCCATACACCTTATTTGCATAAAACCAAACCAAACCACTGCCTTCGAGTCGATTTCGACTCATAGCAACCCTAAAGGACAGAGTAGAACTGCCCCATAGAGTTTCCAAGGAGCGCCTGGAGGATTTGAACTGCCGACCTCTTGGTTAGCAGCTGTAGCACTTAACCACTATGCCACCAGGTTTTCCTCTCAATCATTGCATGTGAGTCACAAAGACTATGGCTAGAAGGGCCATATTAAGTAATTCATTGCACCACAGTTGCATGGCATTTCATTGTATGTACCAGTTTGTTTACCCATTCATCCACTGAGGGACTTTTAGGTTGTTTCCATCTTTCTACTATTGTGAATAATGCTGCAGTGAACATGGGAGTGCATATGTCTATTCATGTCCTAGCTCTTATTTCTCTAGGATATATTCCTAGGAGTGGGATTGTTGAATCATATGGCATTTCTATTTCTAGCTTTTTAATGAAGCGCCATATCATTTTCCATAGTGGTTGTACCAAGTATATAAGAATTCCAATCTCCCCACAACCTCACCAGCATATGTTGTCTTCTGTTTTTTTGATTAGTGTCATTATTGCTGGGGTGAGATAGTATCTTGTTGTGGTTTCGATTTGCATCTCTAACGCCTAACAATTGTGAGCATCTCTTCATGTGTTTGTTAGCCACTTGAATGTCTTCTTTGGTGAAGTGTCTATTCGTGTCCTTTGACCATTTTTAAATTGGATTGCTTGTCTTTTTGTTGTTGAAGTGTTGAAGTTTTCTATAAATTTTAGAGATTAGACCCTTGTCAGGTATGTCGTAGCCATTTTTTTTCCCAGTCTGTAAGTTCTCTTTTTACTCTTTTGATGAAGTTTTTTGGTGAACTTAAGTGTTTAATTTTTAGGAAGTTCCAGTTATCTAGTTTATCTTCTGTGGTTTGTGCATTTTTAGTTATGTTTGATATTCTATTTATGCCATATATTAGTCCCCCATCATTGTCCCTATTTTTTCTTTCATAATCTTCATTGTTTTAGGTTTTTCATTTAGGTCTCTTCTCCCTTTGGATCAGCTGTCCATATGTGGATGGATTTACTTCTGGGTTCTCAATTCTGTTCTATGTGTTTGTCATTGTATCAGTATCAGGCTATTTGACTACCATGGCTGTACAGTGGGTTCTGAGATCGGAGAGTGTGAGGCCTCCTACTTTGTTCTTCTTCGATAATGCTTTGCTTTTCCTGGGCCTCTTCCCTTTCCATATGAAGTTGGTGATTAGTTTTTCCATCTCATTAAAGAATGTTGCTGGAATTTGAATCAGGATTATATTATAGCAATTAAGTTTTATTATACTACATTTTATTTTTAAATAACCACATTTAACAAATAATAAATTTCTATGCTACCTAGCCACAGAAACACTCTACCCTTTGTTCTTCTTAGAAACTAACAGTAACCGTTAGCAGGTGTATAGTGTTTTAGAGTTTGCAAGTTGCTTTAACTCACTTTATGGGGAAAAGGTTTCTAAAGATTTTCTAAAAGCTTAAGTGGTAGATGTGTAAAAGTTTGTTATGTGGCTGTGTATTACCTCATGAAAGTCTGCCTTCTCAGTTGCTATAAACCCATTGCCATCAAGTTGATTCCCACTTACAGCAACCCTGTAGGACAGAGTAGAACAGCCCCCACAGGGTTTCCAAGAAGCAGCTGGTAGATTCAAACTGCAGACATCTTGGTTGGCAGCCATACCTCTTAACCACTGCCCTTCAGTTGCCATAGCTAGCTTTAAAGGCTATGTGACATAGACTCACAACCCTTGTAACTGTGAATGGCCAAAATAACAATTTTAGCTGATTTTTTGTCCAATCAACAAACATGCATTGAATATCTGTTATTTGTAGGCACCAGCACAGGCCTTGAGGGAATACAAACATAATCAAGTTAATTGCAGCTTTCAAAAGGCTCACAGTATTATAATTTCTAAACAACAAATCATAATACGAAGTGGAATTAAAAGTATTTGAAAGAGGTGTATTTATGATAATAAAGAGAGAACAAGGAAATCTTGACAAGATAGAGGAAGGAAAGCTTTACAAAGAGATAGTTTTTTGATCTAAAAAAATCCAAAACCTAAACCAAACCAGTTGCAGTCGAGGTGATTCCAACTCACGGCTGTAGCAGTATGGGCTTAAAGCAGTATACTCCATAGGATTTTCAAAGACTGATTTTTCGAAAATAGATTTCCGGGCCTGTCTTCTAAGGTGCCTTTGCGCGGGTTCGAGCTGCCACCTTTTGATGAACAGCCAATAGCCTAACTGTTTGTGTCAGTTAAGGACTCTATATGTGATCTAAGTCTTATTGAAAAGAATCTTTTAGAAAAAGAAACAGACTACTAGAACCTTCCTTCAGAGAGATCTGCTAGTAGTGTTTTTGTTGCCGTACAGTGGCTTCTGACTCGTGGCAACCCTATGTGGAGAGTAGAGTTGCTCCATGGGGTTTTCAAGACTGTGAACTTTCAGAAGCAGATCGCCAGGCCTGTCTTCTGAGGAACCTCTGAGTGCATCTGAACTGCCAACGTTTTGGCTAGTAGTGGAATGCCTAACCATTTTTGCCACCAGGGACTCCTTAGAGATCTGCTTAACCCCCCCCAAAAAAAAGAAAACAAAAAAAAAAAAACAACCAAGCCTGTTGCTGTGGAGTTGATTCCGACTCATAGTGACCCTCCAGGACAGAGAAGAACTTCCCCCTAGGGTTTCTAAGGAGCAAGTGGTGGTTTCGAACTGTAGACTGTTTGGTTAGCAGGCAATGCTTAACCACTGTGCCATCAGGGCTCCAGAGATCTGCTTAGGAGGTTATAATTTTCATTTCAGTGATGTGGCTGGTAACCAAAATATTTTAGGAATTGCCTCTAGGTACTGTTCCAAGTCACAGGATAATCAACCCCGTTTCATTGTTGTCACACTTTGCTTTTATAGTATATTGCTCACCAGTCAGCTCAAGTTGATAGCATTTTTCCCTTCTGCCTTAGGGTGGGTTCTCTAGAGAAGCAAAACCACTGAAGCATATAAGTATATAGAGATTTATATCAAGGAAATAGCTTACTTGGTTGTAGAGCCTGGATCGTCCCTAGTCTGTGGGTCAGGCTGGATGGAGGCTTTGCCTGATTCATGTAGCCACAGGTGCTTTCAAGCCAAAGATTGGCAGGTCAGACAGCAGGGCTCTTGCTCATAGGCTGTGAAGATTGGCAGGCAAGATGGTGGGTAAGCTGCTAGCTCCAGCCCCAAGAACCAGAGGTCAAGACGAACAGGAGCCAGCTTCAGGGTCCAGAGTGAGCAAAAGCCCAAGAGCCTTGCCAGAAAGTCCACTTATATTTGATGGAGGCCACACCCCCAAGGAACCTCCTTTTCAATTGATTGGGTACTCTATTCACAACAGATACCATCATGGAAGTGATCACATTATATCAAATCTTATAATGGAAGGTATCACATCATGATACAACTGCCAAACTACATCATAACTGCCAAACTACTGAGAATCCTGGGCCAGACAAATTGACGCACAAACTTGACGATCACATCTTCAGAGGATAAAGTGTTTGTCTGGATCCTAGGACACCCTAACCTCCTCTCCCATTTCTCCGTGATTTGTGGAGAGATGAGGGATATTTCTGGGAATTTGCAGGCCCTTTTTTATGTAAGGGAGAAAACCATGGTGGCATAGTGGTTAAGAGCTATGGCTGCTGACCAAGAGGTTGGCAGTTCAAATCCGCCAGGTGCTCCTTGGAAACTCTATGGGGCAGTTCTACTCTGTCCTTTAGGGTCACTATGAGTCGGAATCGACTCAACGGCAGTGGGTTTTGGTTTTTTATCTAAGGGAGGGAAACCCTGGTGGTGTAGTGGTTAAGAGCTGTGGCTGCTAACCAAGAGATTAGCAGTTTGAATCTACCAGGCACTCCTTGGAAACCCTACAAGGTAGTTCTATTCTGTCCTATAGGGTCACTATATGTCGGAATCGTCTGGATGGCAACGGGGAGGTTTTTTTGGGTATCTAAGGGAGTTTATCTATTTATGCCTACCACTGAGCCTAGATTACTACCAGCACGGCAGCTGGTGGGTTCTATTTGGACTGCCAACCTTTCAGTTAGCAGCCAAGCGCTTACTTACCCACTGTACACCTGTAGAAGTGCAGAAACAATTGTTGATGTGAAGAAGGCAGATCAGGCTTAAGTGGAAATATTTGTCCTGGAAGTTGACCTCTAGGCCTTTCTTTCCAGGTGTATCTGGGTGGACTCGAACCTTCAACCTTTCAGTTAGCACCGAGCACGTTATCCGTTTGTACCTCCCAAGGACTCCTATCACAGAATACTCCCAAGTGATTTTGTGACAGTGATTGCTCTGTATTCACTATCGGGTAGATGTAAAATAGCACTTGTTACTCGAATTCTCATGGGCTAATGATATTTTAATGATAAAAGAGCAGTGGTTAGCTTAATAAATGATGCATTTGTGCCAAGTAAAGGCCAAATTATATCATTGTTTGCTTGTAGGAAGGCTGTAATGCTTGAATAGCAAATAAAGAAAGTGGGATGATGAAGTCATCCCTGAGGCCAAGACACGCTTAGATAGTGGGGCACGAGGAACCCGAGGGAGTCTGTGCCTTAGACATGGGCCTCATCCTCTCGTTGAAAGTGCCAATTTAGTTTCAGCGTGATCCATCACATTAAATTAATGCCGCTAATTTGTATTTTATTCATTTTCTATTTTTGTTTGAATTTAATTTGTAAATTTATTTTGGATTTATAGTTCTTTGAGGGCTATAAGCATAAGAAGTTTGTAACTTGTTTTAAGTTTGGACATATTTAATAACTATAATAAATACTATTTATTTAATAACTGTAATAAATACCATTTAAGACAAATATGAACAACTCTTTTAAGAAGCTTTGTTGTGAAGAAGAGAAGATAAATGAGGTTATAACTCAAATAGGGAGTGGGATCAAGAATTTCTTTGTATGATGGGGGAATAATAGCATGTTCGTATGTTGATGAAGGAGCCCTGGTGGCACAGTGGTTAACAGCTTGGCTGCTAACCAAAAGGTTGGCAGTTTGAACCCACCACCAGCCACTCTGCGGGAGAAATATGTGGAAGTCTGCTTTCATAAAAATTAGAGCCTTGGAAACCCTATGGGGGCTTCTACTCTTATATAGGGCCTCTATGAGTTGAAATTGACTTGATGGCAATGGATTTGGTTTGGTTTATGGGGGTCTGAGAGGATTTTTATATTTTAAAAAGTTCATTACTCAAGTTTGAGAAACAGTATGCTAAACTGCAGTAGAAGATCAGCGTTACCCCAGCAACTAAATAATATCACAGTATGGGCCAAAATATCAAGCTAGAACGCTCTGAGAAAACTGAATCATGTTTGGCTTTTGTTATTACTTCATAGATGTTTTATATTTATTTTTAATTACTCTTTTGGGGGGGCAATGGCTCTTAATTTTTTCTGTCTTCTAGTTGTTTTGAAAATAAATTTTAGTAATAAAAGTATTAACCACTTAAAATGTCCATTCATCCTTTCAATAATATTAATTGAATGGGTAATAATGCTATACCCCTCCCTTCAAAAAAATATTATGACAGATAGATAATGGGTGGATATAAATTTAGATACATAAGCCTAGAGAAGCTCAAAATCACACATTTCAAAATAATTGTGAAAACATGTAATTACAAAGCAATAGAAATAGTTGCTATAATAGATATGTGAACTGAAGCAAATAGGAGATAGAAACTAACTTTGCCTGGGGAAGGAAAAAAGAAATTCTTTTGTATTAGGACTTACCATTACTCTATCTGTTTTATAAATTTAGTATTTTCACCTTCAAGAGTAAGAGGAGAACATCTGTGTAGAATTTTTTTTTTTTCCTTTTTCTTTTTTTATCTCATCAAGCAAACAGGCCTGCAATAGTGTTGACAGTGTGATACAAGAATTTGCTACACCCAATAGCAATTGTAAAATGTACCAAGGAAGTGTTGAAATGACCTCCATTAATAAACCATTTAATTTAATTGTAGGATAGCATATGTAAATAGATTACAGTGACTATTACGATACACTATATATATGCAAGAAGCCCTGGTGGTGCAGCGGTTAAAGTGTTTGGCTGCTAACCTAAAGATCAGCAGTTCAAACCCACCCGTCACTCCAAGGGGGAAAGATGTGGCAGTCTGTTTCTGTAAAGATTACAGCCTTGGAAACCCTATGGGGGCAGTTCTACTCTGTCCTATAAAGTTGCTGTCATGGATTAGGTTGTATCCCCCAAAATATTTGTCAACTTGGCTAGGTCAGGATTCCCAGTATTGTATGATTGTCTACCATTTTGTCATCTGATGCAATTTCCCTGTGTTGTAAATCTTATCATTATGATGTAATGAGTTGGATTAGTGGCAGTTTTTTTTTTTTTCTACATGATTAGATAGCGCCTTAAGCCAATCTCTTTTGAGATGTAAAAGAGAGAAGTGAGCAAAGAGAAGTGGGGACCTCATACCACCAAGAAAACAGTACCGGGAGCAGAGTGCATCCTTTGGACCTGGGGTGTGTGCGCAGAGAAGTTCCTAGTTGAGGGGAAGATTGATGACAAGGACCTACCTCCAGAGTCGACAGAGAGAAGAGAGCCTTCCTCTGGAGCTGGCATCCTGAATTTGGACTTCTAGCCTACTGGACTGTGAGAGAACGTCTGTTAAAACCATTCACTTGTGGTATTTCTGTTACAGCAGCACTAGATGACTAAGAGAATCACCATGAGTTGGAATCATCTCAACAGCAATGGGTTGCTAGGTTTCATTCATTCATGCACTTGTAAAACTGTACCTACTATGTGCAAGATATTGTGCAGGTACTAGTGAGAAAACAAAGATTAATAAGGCATCATTCCTGGCACAAGGCTATAGCCGGCTATATAACCAAAATATGAAAGAACTCAGAGAAACTGCTTGGTCTGGGAGTGAAGGATAACTTCTTGTTATATGGATTTGTGATGGACCAGAAGATATAGGTAGGGTTTTCACAGGTGGCTATCATGGAGGCTCTTCAGATAGCGACCCTATAGGACACAGTAGGACTGCCCCATAGAGTTTCCAAGGAGCGCCTGGCAGATTCGAACTGCTGACCCTTTGGTTAGCAGATGTAGCACTTAACCACTATGCCACCAGGGTTTCCCATGAGTCGAAATCAACTCAACGGCACTGGGTTTGGCCTCTGGTTTATCACGGAGAGAAGGAGTCCTGGTGGTGCAATGGTTAAGCACTCAGCTGCTAACCAAAAGGTGAGCAGCTTGAACCCATCAGCTGCTCGGGGGAGAGAAGACCTGGAAATCTTCTCCCTTAAAGCCTAGGAAACTCTATGGTACGGCTCTACTCTGTCATATAGGGTTGCTATGAGTCGGAATTGACTTCATGGCATGCAACAACAACATCATAGAGAGAGGGTGAGTGTCCTAAACAATAAACAAATCCTTTGAATCATGTGCGTACATTTGTGGATTTGGGAAAGGGTAAGTCATATTGGAGAAATGGCAAGTATTGCTGTTTGAGTATGAGGTACATGTAGTAGAGCTGTGGGAAACAATTTCGAAAAGCTTGATTAGCAATAGATCATAGTTGGTGTTATGAATTGAATTTTGTCCTGCAAAAACATGTGTTGGAATCCTAATCCCTATACCTGTCCATGTAATACCATTTGGGAATAGGGTTGTCCTTGTTATGTTAATAAGGTCATATCAATGTACAGTGTGTCTTAAACTTAATCACTTTTGAGTTATAAAAACAGCACAAACCCAGGAAAGATAGATGCCACATGGAGATTGCCAAAGAACCAAGGAACCCTGGGGCTAAAGAAGCTAAGATAAGGATTTTCTGCCAGAGCAGAAAGATTTTCTTTCCCTAGAGCCAGTGCCCTGAATTTGGGCTTCTAGTCTCATAAACCTTGAGAAAATAAATTTGTTCACTAAAGCCACCTACTTGTGGTATTTCTGTTAAAAATAGCACTAATAAACTGAGACAGGTGACATGAACCTTAGGAACAACAAATAATTTTACATTTATTGAGGGCTTATAATATCTCAGGAAATGGGAATTCAAAGATGAATGAAGTGAACCTCCTACCCTTGGGAACTTTGACATACAATCCTTGGTGCCTTGGAGATGGGTGCAGTACAATGATCACCAAATGTGAGGGTATATGCTAAATGAAGATACATGCAAAGGACTATGGGAACTATCACCTCTGCCTGGGGGAGTCAGGAAAAAGACCAGGGAGGAGATGAAAGTATAGATAAGTGCAGAAAAAATAAGAACATAATATTTCTTCTGCATACAAAGTCCCAGAGATGTAGGCCAAACCAAACTCACTGCTGCTGAGTTCATTCTGACTCATAGCGACCCTATAGGACAGAGTAGAACTGCCCCATAGGGTTTCAGAGGCTGTAATCTTTACGAAAGCTGACTGCCACTTTTTTCTCCTGGGAGTGGCTGGTGGATTTGAACCACTGACCTTTCAGCTAGCAGCCTAGCTCTTTAACCACCGCAGCACCAGGGCTCCTCAGAGACATAGAAGAGCTGGCTTAATCAAAGAACAAAGTATAGTCCAAAGTGACTCAAGGGGGGAAGTATTGGAAGTTGAGACTAGAAAGGAAGGTTGGGGTCAAAATGAAAAGGGTCTCATAGGTTGTGCTAAGGAATTTGGACTTAAGTCTTATTGGCCAGTGATTTTCAGTCTTTAGGATTTGTGGCACACCTTCAAATGCTAAAATTATTGGCGGTACAGTTGAAAGGATTAGAAGTCTGGAAACAATAAACATGCCAGCAGTAATTACAGCACAAGCAATAGTACAGTATCGTACAGTCTCACAGTGTCTCTAAAACCATCCATAGTTACCACGCTATTCACTTGGTTGACCTTCAGTAGATGTTTCTGTCGGAGTAGAGCTATTTTTTCCCAGACAGTGAACTTGGAGGCAATGTCCTCACAAGTTCCAGTAAGCACAAGATAGTTCCCTTGGCATAGACCTGATGTTACTTTAAGCCTTTTAGCTCTTCCTTGTAGCAAGTCGTACTCTAATTAACACCTCATAAGTTCCTCAGATCAGCATTCTGTTTGACGGGGATTGCTCTTAATAGTTTGAACGCTGGCAAAGATGAACTTTACCTGTTGATCAAGATTTGGTATTATGTTTGCAAAGCATGCAAGGTATGGGTACCAAGTGCTGTATTTTACCAGATGACCATCATCGCTGTAGGCAATAGGTTCTGGGACGACTTTTAAACAGGTGAATACTATAACCAAAGTGATGATATGGGCAGATTAACCAAGCTGCTGTGTGCAAAGTGGGTTGGAGGAAGCTAGAAGACCACTTAAGGGAAGATTTGGAGTCAGAACTAGGGTTCCAGTAGAAAGTGAGTTTGGGGCCCACTTTACTAAGGAAGTATAGGATTTGGCAATTGATTGGATGGGAAAGGGGTGTCCTGAAAATGAGTCAAAGATGGATCTGACATTTTATGCCTAGGTGAATAGAAGAATATTGGTGCCATTAACAGAAATAGGATAGTCAGGAATAGCAGCCATTTGGGATTCTATGAGAAATGTGGGTCAAGGGTAGTTGAATTTTTATTGTTGATTTGTGGCTTATGGCAACCCCACACGTTACAGAGTAGAACTGCTCCATAGGGCTTTCTTGGCTGTAATCTTTGCAGAAGCAGATCACCAGGACTGTTTCTTCTGCTGTGCCGGTGGGTGGGTTCCAACCACAACCTCTTTGTTACCACCTGACGAAAACCATTTGCACCACCCAAATGTTAGTTACAAATTAGCGAAGATTAGTGATGTCTTTATTTTTTACATTTTTTTTTTTTTTTTTTTTTATAATGACTTTTATTAAGCTTCAAGTGAACGTTTACAAATCCAATCAGTCTGTCACATATAAGTTTACATACATCTCACTCCCTACTCCCACTTACTCTCCCCGTCTTGAGTCAGCCCTTTCAGTCTCTCCTTTCTTGACAATTTTGCCGGCTTCCCTCTCTCTCTATCCTCCCATCCCCCCTCCAGACAAGAGTTGCCAACACAATCTCAAGTGTACACCTGATATAATTAGCTCACTCTTCATCAGCGTCTCTCTCCCACCCGCTGACCAGTCCCTTTCATGTCTGATGAGTTGTCTTCAGGGATGGTTCCTGTCCTGTGTCAACAGAAGGTCTGGAGAGCATGACCGCCGGGATTCCTCCAGTCTCAGTCAGACCATTAAGTTTGGTCTTCTTATGAGAATTTGGGGTCTGCATCCCACTGCTCTCCTGCTCCCTCAGGGGTCCTCTGCTGAGCTCCCTGTCAGGGCAGTCATCGATTGTGGCCGGGCACCAACTAGTTCTTCTGGTCTCAGGATGATGTAGGTCTCTGGTTCATGTGGCCCTTTCTGTCTCTTGGGCTCTTAGTTGTCATGTGGGCTTGGTGTTCTTCATTTTCCTTTGCTCCAGGTGGGTTGAGACCAATTGCTGCATCTTAGATGGCTGCTTGTTAGCATTTAAGACCCCAGACGCCACATTTCAAAGTGGGATGCAGAATGATTTCATAATAGAATTATTTTGCCAATTGACTTAGAAGTCCCCGCAAACCATGTTCCCCAGACCCCCGCGCTTGCTCCGCTGAGCTTTGAAGCATTCATTTTATCCCGGAAACTTCTTTGCTTTTGGTCCAGTCCAATTGAGCTGACCTTCCATGTATTGAGTGTTGTCTTTCCCTTCACCTAAAGCAGTTCTTATCTACTGATTAATCAATAAAAAAACCCTCTCCCACCCTCCCTCCCTCCCCCCCTCGTAACCACAAAAGTATGTGTTCTTCTCAGGTTTACTATTTCTCAAGATCTTATAATAGTGGTCTTATACTGTATTTGTCCTTTTGCCTCTGACTCATTTCGCTCAGCATAATGCCTTCCAGGTTCCTCCATGTTATGAAATGTTTCAGAGATTCGTCACTGTTCTTTATCGATGCGTAGTATTCCATTGTGTGAATATACCACAATTTATTTACCCATTCATCCGTTGATGGACACCTTGGTTGCTTCCAACTTTTTGCTATTGTAAACAGAGCTGCAATAAACATGGGTGTGCATGTATCTGTTTGTATGAAGGCTCTTGTATCTCTAGGGTATATTCCGAGGAGTGGGATTTCTGGGTTGTATGGTAGTTCTATTTCTAACTGTTTAAGATAACGCCAGATAGATTTCCAAAGTGGTTGTACCATTTTACATTCCCACCAGCAGTGTATGAGAGTTCCAATCTCTCCGCAGCCTCTCCAACATTTATTATTTTGTGTTTTTTGGATTAATGCCAGCCTTGCTGGTGTGAGATGGAATCTCATCGTAGTTTTAATTTGCATTTCTCTAATGGCTAATGATCGAGAGCATTTTCTCATGTATCTGTTGGCTGCCTGAATATCTTCTTTAGAGAAATGTGTGTTCATATCCTTTGCCCACTTCTTGATTGGGTTGTTTGTCTTTTTGTGGTTAAGTTTTGACAGAATCATGTAGATTTTAGAGATCAGGCGCTGGTCGGAGATGTCATAGCTGAAAATTCTTTCCCAATCTGTAGGTGGTCTTTTTACTCTTTTGGTGAAGTCTTTAGATGAGCATAGGTGTTTGATTTTTAGGAGCTCCCAGTTATCGGGTTTCTCTTCATCATTTTTGGTAATGTTTTGTATTCTGTTTATACCTTGTATTAGGGCTCCTAGGGTTGTCCCAATTTTTTCTTCCATGATCTTTATCGTTTTAGTCTTTATGTTTAGGTCTTTGATCCACTTGGAGTTAGTTTTTGTGCATGGTGTGAGGTATGGGTCCTGTTTCATTTTTTTGCAAATGGATATCCAGTTATGCCAGCACCATTTGTTAAAAAGGCTGTCTTTTCCCCAGTTAATTGACACTGGTCCTTTGTCAAATATCAGCTGCTCATACGTGGATGGATCTATGTCTGGGTTCTCAATTCTGTTCCATTGGTCTATGTGTCTGTTGTTGTACCAATACCAGGCTGTTTTGACTACTGTGGCTGTATAATAGGTTCTGAAGTCAGGTAAGGTGAGGCCTCCCACTTTCTTCTTCTTTTTCAGTAGTGCTTTGCTTATCCGGGGCTTTTTTCCCTTCCATATGAAATTGGTGATTTGTTTCTCTATCCCCTTAAAATATGACATTGGAATTTGGATCGGAAGTGCGTTAAATGTATAGATGGCTTTTGGTAGAATAGACATTTTTACTATGTTAAGTCTTCCTATCCATGAGCAAGGTATGTTTTTCCACTTAAGTATGTCCTTTTGAATTTCTTGTAGTAGAGCTTTGTAGTTTTCTTTGTATAGGTCTTTTACATCCTTGGTAAGATTTATTCCTAAGTATCTTATCTTCTTGGGGGCTACCGTGAATGGTATTGATTTGGTTATTTCCTCTTCGGTGTTCTTTTTGTTGATGTAGAGGAATCCAAGTGATTTTTGTATGTTTATTTTATAACCTGAGACTCTGCCAAACTCTTCTATTAGTTTCAGTAGTTTTCTGGAGGATTCCTTAGGGTTTTCTGTGTATATAATCATGTCATCTGCAAATAATGATAACTTTACTTCTTCCTTGCCAATCCGGATACCTTTTATTTCTTTGTCTAGCCTGATTGCCCTGGCTAAGACTTCCAACACGATGTTGAATAAGAGCGGTGATAAAGGGCATCCTTGTCTGGTTCCCGTTCTCAAGGGAAATGCTTTCAGGTTCTCTCCATTTAGAGTGATATTGGCTGTTGGCTTTGCATAGATGCCCTTTATTATGTTGAGGAATTTTCCTTCAATTCCTATTTTGGTAAGAGTTTTTATCATAAATGGGTGTTGGACTTTGTCAAATGCCTTTTCTGCATCAATTGATAAGATCATGTGGTTTTTGTCTTTTGTTTTATTTATGTGATGGATTACATTAATGGTTTTTCTGATATTAAACCAGCCTTGCATACCTGGTATAAATCCCACTTGATCAGGGTGAATTATTTTTTTGATGTGTTGTTGGATTCTATTGGCTAGAATTTTGTTGAGGATTTTTGCATCAATGTTCATGAGGGATATAGGTCTATAATTTTCTTTTTTTGTAATGTCTTTACCTGGTTTTGGTATCAGGGAGATGGTGGCTTCATAGAATGAGTTGGGTAGTATTCCGTCATTTTCTATGCTTTGGAATACCTTTAGTAGTAGTGGTGTTAACTCTTCTCTGAAAATTTGGTAGAACTCTGCAGTGAAGCCGTCCGGGCCAGGACTTTTTTTTGTTGGGAGTTTTTTGATTACCGTTTCAATCTCTTTTTTTGTTATGGGTCTATTTAGTTGTTCTGCTTCTGAATGTGTTAGTTTAGGTAGGTAGTGTTTTTCCAGGAATTCATCGATTTCTTCTAGGTTTGCAAATTTGTTAGAGTACAATTTTTCATAATAATCTGAAATGATTCTTTTAATTTCATTTGGTTCTGTTGTGATGTGGTCCTTCTCATTTCTTATTCGGGTTATTTGTTTCCTTTCCTGTATTTCTTTAGTCAGTCTAGCCAATGGTTTATCAATTTTGTTAATTTTTTCAAAGAACCAGCTTTTGGCTTTGTTAATTCTTTCAATTGTTTTTCTGTTCTCTAATTCATTTAGTTCAGCTCTAATTTTTATTATTTGTTTTCTTCTGGTGCCTGATGGATTCTTTTGTTGCTCACTTTCTATTTGTTCAAGTTGTAGGGACAGTTCTCTGATTTTGGCTCTTTCTTCTTTTTGTATGTGTGCATTTATTGATATAAATTGACCTCTGAGCACTGCTTTTGCTGTGTCCCAGAGGTTTTGATAGGAAGTATTTTCATTCTCGTTGCTGTCTATGAATTTCCTTATTCCCTCCTTGATGTCTTCTATAACCCAGTCTTTTTTCAGGAGGGTATTGTTCATTTTCCAAGTATTTGATTTCTTTTCCCTCGTTCTTCTGTTATTGATCTCTAGTTTTATTGCCTTGTGGTCTGAGAAGATGCTTTGTAATATTTCGATGTTTTGGACTCTGCAAAGGTTTGTTTTATGACCTAATATGTGGTCTATTCTAGAGAATGTTCCATGTGCGCTAGAAAAAAAAGTATATTTTGCAGCAGTTGGGTGGAGAGTTCTGTATAAGTCAATGAGGTCAAGTTGGTTGATTGTTGTAATTAGATCTTCCGTGTCTCTGTTGAGCTTCTTACTGGATGTCCTGTCCTTCTCCGAAAGGGGTGTGTTGAAGTCTCCTACTATAATTGTGGAGGTATCTATCTCGCTTTTCAGTTCTGTTAAAATTTGATTTATATATCTTGCAGCCCTGTCATTGGGTGCGTAAATATTTAATATGGTTATGTCTTCCTGATCAATTGTCCCTTTTATCATTATATAGTGTCCTTCTTTATCCTTTGTGGTGGATTTAAGTCTAAAGTCTATTTTGTCAGAAATTAATATTGCTACTCCTCTTCTTTTTTGCTTATTGTTTGCTTGATATACTTTTTTCCATCCTTTGAGTTTTAGTTTGTTTGTGTCTCTAAGTCTAAGGTGTGTCTCTTGTAGGCAGCATATAGATGGATCGTGTTTCTTTATCCAGTCTGTGACTCTCTGTCTCTTTATTGGTGCATTTAGTCCATTTACATTCAGGGTAATTATAGATAAATAAGTTTTTAGTGCTGTCATTTTGATGCCTTTTTATGTGTGTTGTTGACAATTTCATTTTTCCACATACTTTTTTGTGCTGAGGCGTTTTTCTTAGTAAATTGTGAGATCCTCACTTTCATAGTGTTTGACTTTATGTTAGTTGAGTCGTTACGTTTTTCTTGGTTTTTGTCTTGAGTTATAGAGTTGTTATACCTTTTTGTGGTTACCTCATTATATACCCCTATTTTTCTAAGTAAAAACCTAACTTGTATTGTTCTATATCGCCTTGTATCACTCTCCATATGGCAGTTCAATGCCTCCTGTATTTAGTCCCTCTTTTTGATTATTGTGATCTTTTACCTATTGACTTCCATGATTCCCTGTTATGTGTATTTTTTTTTAATTAATCTTAATTTGTTTGTTTTTGTGATTTCCCTATTTGAGTTGATATCAGGACGTTCTGTTTTGTGACCTTGTGTTGTGCTGATATCTGATATTATTGGTTCTCTGACCAAACAATATCCTTTAGTATTTCTTGTAGCTTTGGTTTGGTTTTTGCAAATTCTCTAAACTTGTGTTTGTCTGTAAATATCTTAATTTCGCCTTCATATTTCAGAGAGAGTTTTGCTGGATATATGATCCTTGGTTGGCAGTTCTTCTCCTTCAGTGTTCTGTATGTGTCGTCCCATTCCCTTCTTGCCTGCATGGTTTCTGCTGAGTAGTCAGAACATATTCTTATTGATTCTCCCTTGAAGGAAACCTTTCTTTTCTCCCTGGCTGCTTTTAAAATTTTCTGTTTATCTTTGGTTTTGGTGAGTTTGATGATAATATGTCTTGGTGTTTTTCTTTTTGGATCAATCTTAAATGGGGTTCGATGAGCATCTTGGATAGATATCCTTTCGTCTTTCATGATGTCAGGGAAGTTTTCTGTCAGAAGTTCTTCAACTATTTTCTCTGTGTTTTCTGTCCCCCCTCCCTGTTCTGGGACTCCAATCACCCGCAGGTTATCCTTCTTGATAGAGTCCCACATAATTCTTAGGGTTTCTTCATTTTTTTTAATTCTTTTATCTGATTTTTTTTCAGCTATGTTGGTGTTGATTCTCTGGTCCTCCAGATGTCCCAGTCTGCATTCTAATTGCTCGAGTCTGCTCCTCTGACTTCCTAGTGTGTTGTCTAATTCTGTTATTTTATTGTTAATCTTTTGGATTTCTACATGTTGTCTCTCTATGGATTCTTGCAACTTATTAATTTTTCCAGTATGTTCTTGAATAATCTTTTTGAGTTCTTCAACAGTTTTATCAGTGTGTTCCTTGGCTTTTTCTGCAGATATCCTAATTTCATTTGTGATATCATTAAGCATTCTGTAAATTAGTTTTTTATATTCTGTATCTGATAATTCCAAAATTGTATCTTCATTTGGGAAAGATTTTGATTCTTTTGTTTGGGGAGTTGGAGAAGCTGTCACGGTCTGCTTCTTTAAGTGGTTTGATATGGATTGTTGTCTCCGAGCCATCACTGGGAAACTAGTTTTTCCAGAAAATCCGCTAAAAAAAAACTGCAGTCAGATCCCTATCAGAGTTCTCCCTCTGGCTCAGGCTATTCAGATGTTAATGAAGCCGCCTGGGGAGGGTGGGGGAGGGAACAGAGAGATAGGAGAGTAGCAACTCAGAATATAGCCAGAGTTGCTTGTCTTGCTTGGAAAGACTATTATATCTGAGATTCCCGCGGGCGCGTCGCCTATGTGTGCTGTCTGTGTGGAGATTGCCCCCGGGGGGTCTGGCCCGCTGGAGTCACGGTCAGATCCTCCGCTTCCAGCCCCACGCCCAGCGTCAAGGCTCCCCTACTGGGACGGTGCACTCTCGACTCCAAAATCAGTCGCTGCCTCCCGGGGACTTCTCGTCCCTCCAGCCGCGTGGCCGTGCCGCCCCCGTGAACCAGGTGGGCCCCCTCCCGGGGTTAGTTCAGATGGGTGGAGTAGCTCCCCGTGCTTGTGCCGCGACCGAGTGTCCCGGCTGGAACGCTGTTCTCCCTGCTCCAATACCAGTCGCTGCCTCCCGGGGACTTCTCCTACCGGCTGCGTCCCACGCCGCCCGCGCGACCCGGATGGTCACCTTCCCGGGGTTAGTTCAGGGGGTGGAGCAACTCTCCGTGTTTATGGCGTACCTGCGTGCAGTCCAAATCCCTGTGGGACGGTTCCCCGGCTCGGGTGCTGCTCTTTCTGCTCCAAGATCAGTCACTGCCTCCCGGGGACTTCTCCTAACGGCTGCGTCCCACGCCGCCCGTGGAACCGGCTAGTCCCCCTCCCGGGGTTAGTTCAGGGGGGTGGAGCAGGTCTCTGTGCTTGTGCCGTACCTGACTGGTATGCTGGCTCCAGGCTCTGGAAACAATCGCTGCTTCCCCGTATTAGTTCGTTCTCCGTCTCTAAATCTGTGTTTGTTGTTCAGGGTTCGTAGATTGTTATGTATGTGATCGATTCACTTGTTTTTCCGTGTCTTTGTTGTAAGAGGGATCCGAGGTAGCGTCTGCCTAGTCCGCCATCTTGGCTCCGCCTCTCTACATTTTTTTAAATTGTAGTAAATACAGAAATAACTAAACATTTGCCATTTCAACAGTCGTCACATGTGCAGTTCAGTGACATTAAATAAGTTCATCTTGTTCAACCATCACCATTAAATGATGTCTTTTTAGAATATTCTTATTGCGAAAGAGAGTATTGCCCAACATAGCATATTTTATTGAGAAAGAGAGTATTGCCCAACATCAGTGTATTTTAATTCTTAGTATTTCATGGTATTCATAGTATTTCTTAGCATTTCATACAGAATTCTCTTTAAACACAGCTTTGTTTTTTAAAAACGGATTTACTTTTGTGGAACTTATGAATATAAAACATGCCCTCAACCCTTATGAACTTTAAGCAAGAGAGTTCTGGGGCTAAAACTTCTGGGAACTGGGATGTTGCCAGGCAGGTTAGTGGCCCTGAAGTACTTGCCAGTCTAGGAATTCTGTTGAGTCTACTTCTCCCAAGAAGCATATCTGTAAGGCTGTTTCTGTGGCCCCTACCTCTCCACCCTGGGAAAATGCAGATACCCTCCAGAACAGAACACGGAGAAGCAGCACTTCTAGTAGGCAATGTTTAAGTAGAATGTAACTAGGTTACTCTAATTTTTGAGCCCTATTATTTCTCCGGATCCCTGGTGGCACAGGGGTTAAGAGCTAGAGCTGCAAACCAAAAGGTCAGCAGTTCGTACCAGCGGCTCCTTGGAAACCCTACGGGGCTGTTCTACTCTGTCCTGTGGGGTCACCATGAGTCGTCATCCACCGGATGGCAACAGGTTTTTATTTAATTCTTTTACTACAAATGAGGAAGTTAAAAACAACTTTCACTTGTTAGTTATTTCCCCAATGTGAAAAGACAGAAACAAAACCACCAACATAACCCAAACCCACAGTTCAGTGAGTGAACACAACACAGACTTAAGTGATCGGGTTGAAAAAAAAAAAGGCTTTTCTTATGAGGCTGAAATGAGGGTCAGGAGTTCAAGATTTGCTGGTCACTCCGGGGTGCCTCTGATGATGTTTTTCCCTCCTTGTTTGTCAACAGTCCTCATCTTACTGCCCAGGGACCCAAGATGACAAAGGAGATAATTCATTGGCATTAAATCACTAGATCAGTTTGCAGCAGAAAATATATCCAAACATGTACCTTATGGAACTATAGCCATATTCCCTGTAGGAGCTGTGAATGGGAACCTGCAAGTGAAAGAGGTCTGGAATCTGAGGAAAGGATCCTGCCTTGCAGGAGAGGGAAGGTAGATGGGCGAGGAGGACCCATCCAGTTGAGACTGGAGAGTTTCTTCTCCTTTTCTTGAGACTTGAGTTTCCCTCAACGTAACCGCTAAGTTTTTCTGCTTTCAACAGCGTTGATTCCCCTTTATCCACTGCTGAACCCAAAGTGCTCTGGATGAGCTAATTATCAAGGGCTAAAAAAAATTTTTTTTTTTTTTTTTTAATGATTCAACCCAACATCCCTCTGTCAGTTTGTGGTACTGTGATTGCTTGTGTGTTGCTGTGATCCTGGAAGCTAGGCCACTGGTATTTCAAATACCAGCAGGGTCACCCATGGTGGACAGGTTTCAGTGGAGCTTGCAGACTGAGATAGACTAGGAAGAAAGGCCTGGCAATCTACTTCTAAAAATTAGCCCATGAAAAGCTTATACATCACAGCAGAACATTTCTGACTCCCTCACTTTGGATGCGTCATCAGGAGGGATCAATCTCTGGAGGAGGACATCA
The DNA here is from genome assembly GCF_024166365.1 of Elephas maximus indicus. NCBI lineage: Eukaryota > Metazoa > Chordata > Mammalia > Proboscidea > Elephantidae > Elephas > Elephas maximus. The sequence goes on along the minus strand of NC_064833.1, from coordinate 75,116,417 downwards.
TGTTTGGTGAAGCAGACGGCCAACGAGGGCATGGGATGCTCTTGGTGAGATGGATTGGCACAATAGCTGAATGATGGACTCGAACATGCTGCCAACTGTGAAGATGATGCAGGACTGGACATTTTTTTCTGTTGCACACAGGGCTTGGAATTGGTTCATTCTTATTCAAACCCCTGCCGAGAATCTGCATTTCCACCCCAGATATGCTGAATCAGAATCTGCTTTTTACTTGTTTTTTTCGTGCATTAGGTGAAAGTTTAGAGAGCAAATTAGTTTCCCATTTGATAGTTTGTACATAAAACGTTTCATGACCTTGGTTTCATTCCCTACAATGTGTCAGCACTCTCCCCATTTCTACCCTAGGTTCTCCATTTTCTTTCATCCTAATTTTCTACACTCTCCTGCCTTCTCATTTTTGCTTTTGCCCTTTCGATCTCATATAATTGATTGTTCTAAGGAGTACGTTCTTCACATGTGTTATTGTTTATCTTATGTGCTTGTCTATTGTTTGGCTGGGGGGTGGTCTCTGGGAATGGCTTCAGTTTCAGGTCAGATAGACATCTTAGGGCCATAGTCTGGGGGCAGAATCTACATTTTAACAAGATCCCCAGGTGCTCCTTACGTATAAGAAATTTCAAGAACCTCTGCTCTACTGGTGGTTCTCAGAAATGGTTCCTAGCTAGCAGCATTAGCATAGCCTGGGAATTTGTTAGAAATGCAAATTCTCAGCAGGGGGTCGATCTAGAACTAACCTGTTTGAAGGCCTGGTTGTACATGAAGTTGCCATGAGTCATACAATGGCTCAGCACAATTTCACTTTTTCTGGCCCCTGAGCTATTGTGAGGGTTTTGGTGGAAGTTATTATAATTGGCACATGAAACTTAGACTACTCTAAAGTAGAGGGGGTATCATGCCATTCCAGCTTTGCAGGTGAAAAGGCAGATGAGTGCCATAGTTGTGCCATTTGCAATGGCCAAAGTAAGAAGTGAACCCTGACCATTTTCTGCATTTCCCACTCTTCTGTGGTAGTGGTAGAGACGTCGAGTTGATTCTGACTCACGGCAACACTATAAGACAGAGTAGAACTGCCCCACAGGGTTTCTAAGGAGCGGCTGGTGGATTCAAACTGCTGACTTTTTGGTTAGCAGCCAAGCTCTTAACCACAGAGCCACCAGGGCTCCAGTAGTAGCAGAAGCAGCACTAAACTCCTGGGTAACATTCATAGGGAGTATCTTCCTTCCTCTTAGAACCTCAAGGCACAGATCAAACATTGAGTCTGAGGCACAATAAGGGCAGTATAACATAGCTGAGCTGACAAAATTATGAAGACATGTCAAATACTTTTCTCCAAATGTTAGGAGGCTACTTTCCATTCTACCCCTGGTGCTTTGATTAGTGGTGTTTCCACGGGGCCAGTTTCTCATTTTCAAATGTAGGATAAAATTAAGGAAAGCAGATAAAGATTGAATGAAATGTGCAAAGTTCTTTCAGGCCATTCCAAATATAGGAATGCTGTAGCAAAACATCTGGCTGGCTTTTTTACTTTGCACACAGAGCACCAGAGCCAGGTGTGAGGTGAATGGCACCACATGCCCATAACCTTGGTGTGGCTTCACAGGTCACTGTGCCAGCACGGATAGAGGGTGGATCTGCCTGCCTCCTTGCTTTAACAAGGGTCCATTTGCAGGAGGAACTCAGCCTTGCCTACAAGATGCAAATGAAAAATATGATGCACATTTCATCAATATAAATCCAATTTCAAGTATTAGAGCCTTTGAGTTCAGTCCTTACTTGAAATTAAAAAAAAAAAAAAATTGACCAGTTTTGAATTTAATAAAATAAGTTATTCCTTCTTTCCCTACCACATGTGCAGGAAGAAATGTTTCTTTAGTGGCTTGTTAGTGAGATAACCCTGGCTTCCGTCTTGTACAGCCAACCTGTTGCTTTTGGCTAGAGAGAGAGATATTTGTTATTTTATAATGCCTCACTTCTGGGGCTTTCTAACAGCTGCTTCTGTTTGCTGCTTTGCATTTTCTGAATTTCTCTTCATCTCTTCGTGATCATGTGACCAAGTGAGACTTTTTTTATTTATTTAGCTTATTAATGTGTTGTCATGCCTCTTGGCTGCAAACATGTGATAAAATCATTGGAAAAAGAATTCAATAATTAATGAGAACTTTCCCCGGCAGCTTAAAATATTCAGAAAAAAATCTTATTTAAAATGTCTCAAAATGTAGACTTAACCTTCTACCCTTAAGGTCAGGAAATGTACATATTTCTGGACTAGAGAAAGAATGCTTTAAAACTGGAATTATTAACAAGTCTAGGAATTATTAACAAGATCATGCTGGCCCAATTTAACTGACATGAGGAAAGACTGAAAGAGACTAATACTGTCACTCTTAGATTCTCCGAGGTCTTCAGAGTATTAGTCATTTCAGGAATGATGACAATGAAAGGTAGGTCTTATTTTGTCTGTTTTATTTAAATGGGCCCAGTTTTAGTATCAGAGCAGAGACCTTTACTAGTTGAAAAATATTTTCATTTATTTAGTTGACAGACATTTTTTTGAACACCTCCTATGTGTCATTATTGTTGTTAGCTGTCATCGGGTCAGCCCATAACTCACGGTAACCCCACGCACAATGAAATGAAAAGCTACCTGGTCCTACACCATCTTCACAATCAGTTGCAGATTGGGCTATTGGAGCTGTAGGGTTTTCATTGGCTGATTTTTGGATGCAGATCACCAGGTTTTTCCTCCTAGTTTTTCTTAATATGGAAGTTCCACTGAAACCTGTTCAGCATCATAGAAATAAGCAATCCACCACTGACAGACTGCTGGTGGCTATACATGAGTTGCAATGGCTAGGAAGTGAATGTGGGTCTCCTCTATGGAAGGCAAGAATTCTACTACTGAATCACCAATGCCTCCCTATGTGCCATAACTTGTGGCATATAATAACATAACTTATTTAAGCAAATTTTGTAGGATCACAGATAAAAGCAACCACATATCCTGTCTGAGGAGATGAGGGATTGTCAAGGTCAAGAAGAATCTGGGATATTACCTTACTTACTTGTTACTGTTTCATGGATGCTGGGAGAAGACATGAGACTCCTGGGTCAGAGACAAAGGACTTTATTACTCATGGCACAACAAGCAGCATGAACATGATGTCCGCACTAGTTCCCTATAACCTCTAAGTTCCATGGGGCTTGAGCTTGGGCCTAGATGAATGTCTGCACATGCCACGGGTTGCATTACAGGACAGAAATACTGAGTTTGGGGAATTTACCACTCTTACAGTGAGCAGGAAAAGAAAGGCCTGGCAATCTACTTCTGAAAAATCAACCAGTGAAAACCCTATGGGTAACAACAGTCTGATCCCGTTGTGCATGGGGTCACCATGAGTTGGGGCTGACTCAATGGTGGCTAACAACAACAACAATGAGCAGCAAGCAAGATGCTACTTCAGCCCTCGAGATTGTTCTCTGCAAGTACAATACTGATAAATAGCCAGAGTAAAGAGAATTCAGGGTCTTGCATTCTTGGCATACCTGGAAAGAGTATGCAGGTATGATCAGGGCCCTTGATGGATTGCTTCTCCCAGCAGAAACTTTGCTGAAAAGATGATACTTAGGCTGGGGTGAATAGATATTTGTTGAGGGCAAGAAGGACTCATTCCAGTCAGAGGGAGCAGCATTTGCAAAGGGCTTAATGCATGAGAGAGTACTGGGATGTTTCAGGCACCATTGGGATAGTGGTGGTAAGGCAAAACAAGTAGGCTGGCCACCAGTCATCCATGGCTTTGCATGCCATGCATATTATGGAGTGTGGCTTTGTGATTTATTATAACTGAACCAATTTCAGAGCATTTTAAGCAGGTGAATAACATGATTGAATTTCATTTTCTATTATCTTTTTTTTTTATTATCTGGTGGTAATGTGGAGAATAGACCGGAATCAGAGAAAAGCTACCTTGGCCTTTGACTGGGTGTCCATGGAACACCTCACCTTTTTATGTCCTTTAAATCCTCTGCATTTTTTTTTTTTTCTTCCTATTTCTAAGACTTCACTACCTTATCCTACCCGATGCCTCATTCTTACCTTTAGGGAAGTTCATGTACTCACCTTTGTGCCTGGCAATCTTTCCCCTTCAACCTACATTGAATATGCTCAGATAATTGCTGATGTGTAGTAGAAATACTGTTTCATTTATTGAATTTCTCAGTATTTTTAGAGTTGCAAACATGTTGTTTTCTGGAAATTTATTTGCTTTTTTTTAATATGTCAATATTATAAGAATTTTTACTTGGCACAACATAATTTATAAATCCCAAGTCTAAAAGGTAAATTGTAACATTCAATTTCTTGAAATGAAAAACACACACACACACAAAATATTCTCTATTTCAAATACGATTTGTTTAATTATTCTAAAACGGAACCATGTGAAGACAGGTATAAATATGATATTTTCAGAGATTAAAAAATAGAAATTAACAACAGAGAACCTAAGAAAGCCAAGGTGCAAAATGTTTTTCTTTCTTTCTAAGTGACTTTAAGATCCTTACAAATTTTGCAGTATATTCTGGGGCAGAAATGATGATTATAAAGTTAAGCCACATCCTGGGAAAGCGCTCTCAGGTAGGCCCTGTGTTCATTTCCTATTGCTGCTATAGTAACTTAATACAAATGTAAGACAACACAAATTTATTCTCCTACAATTCTGGAGATCAGAAGTCCCAAACGAGTTTCACTGGGCTAAAGTCAAGGCGTTGGCAGAGCTCGTTCCTTCTGGAGGGCCTGAGGGGATCTGTTTCACCTTCTAGTGGGTGCCCGTTTTCCTTAGCTTGTGGCCCCTCCCACCATCTTCAAAGCCCCTCACTCCAGTCTCAGCTTCTGTCATCACAATGCCTTCTCCTCTGACTTCTGCATCCCTCTGATTAGGACCTGTGTGATTACATGAGGTCTGTCCCAGATAATTAAAGGTCCCTTGGTGGCACAAATGATTTGTGCTGGACTGCTAACCTATAGGTTGGTGATTTGAACCCACCCAGTGGTACTGTGGAAGAAAAGGTCTGACAATCTGCTTCCATTAAGATTATACAAAGAAAGTCCTATGGAACAGTTCTACTGGGTAACAGGGGGTCACCATGAGTGGGAATCAACAGCAATTAATAATAACAACAACAGCCCAGATAATCCAGGATAATCTCCCATCTCAAGAGCCTTAATTTAACCATACCTGCAAAGCTCCCCTGGCCATATAATGTAACATTCACAGGTTCTGGGGATAAGGACGTGGACATGTTTGGAAGGCCATTACTCATCCTACCACGGTTTCACTTTCCAATGAAAGCACTGTTCTCCTCTTCCACAGCTTTACTTGATTTTGGGTTACATCTGAGGTAACTGGACTCCCTAAACATGTCTTCCATGTATTGATCTGTTTTAGAATAAGTTTAGAGCAGTTAGGTCTTGTAGCTGGAGGCATTGTTTCCTGAGTGAATTCTCCTTTCCCACAGAATGGTTCATCTTGGAACATGCCAGGTGGGTTCGCTATCTCCATCCCTCACCCACTAAGTGTAGAGACCCTGTCTGGCCCTTTTTGTATCCCCTCTCCCTCCCCCTTTTAGTGATTATGCCTCAGACTTCCAACTGCTGGTCTCTGGAGACTGCTCTGCCTGTGCCCAAGACGGTCTGGAAATGCTGGGGAAATTAACACCCAGCCTTTAGTACCCCTGATGAATGAATGGAGTTAGTGTATAAATATCCCAGTTCCTCTTCCCCTAAAAGACAAGAACCTTCCCCCCAAAACAAAACAAAACAAAACAAAACAAAGCAGACCAGTTCCCTTCTTTGCTATTGGGGGCGGGGGATATAATTCACACAGAAACCTTGGTGGTGTAGTGGTTAAGAGCTATGGCTGCTAAACAAAAGGTCAGCAGTTGGAATCCATCAGGCCCTCCTTGGAAACCCTATGGGGCAGTTCTACTCTGTCCTGTAGGGTCACTATGAGTTGGAATTGACTTGATGGCAATGGGTTTTTTTTTATTTTAATCTCTACAGGAGCAGACTGCCACATCTTTCTTCCATGAAGCAGCCAGTGGGTGCTGGTGGGTTCAAACTGACAACTTTTCAGTAAGCAGCTGAGCACTTAATCACTGTGCAGCCAGGATACCTACCCTAGCAACCAATAATCTACTTTCTTTCTGAATTGGTCTATTTTGGACATTTCATATAAAAGAGTCATGCACTATGTCTTCCCTTTTTTTTTTGAACATTTTATTGGGATTTGAGTGAAAGTTTACAGAGCAAATTAGTTTCTCATTCAACAACTTAAACACATTTTGTTTTGTGACATTAGTTGCAATCCCCTCAGTCTGACAGTACTCTACCCCCCTTCCTCCCTGAGTTCCCTGTTTCCATTCACCCGTCTTTCCTGCCTTCTGAATTTTGTTTTTGGGCAAATTCTGCCTGTTTGGTCTAGTATGGTTAACTATTCTGAGCAGCACGTTCCTCACAGGTGTCACTGGTCACTTTATAGGGTTGTTATTGTTTGCCTGAAAGATGGTTTCCAGGGGTGGGTTCACTTCCAGGGTTGAAGGGTGTCTAAGTGCCATAGTCCTGCGGGTTCCACCAGTCTCTATCAGACCAGTAAGTCTGTTCTTTTTTATGAATTTGAATTTTGTTCTATATTTTTCTTCCATTTTGTCCAGGGCCTTCTACGGTGATCGTGGTCAGAGAAGTCTGTAGTGGTAGCCAGGCACCATCTAGTTCTTCTGGTCTTAGGCCAGTGGAGGCTGTGGTTTGGTTGGTCCATTAAACTTTTGGACTACTTGTTTCCTTGAGACCTTGATTTTGTTCATTCTTCTTTGCCCCAGAGGGGAAGAGACCAATAGTTTTATCTTAGATGGCACTCACAAGCTTTTAAGACTCCAGATGCTACTCACCAAAGTAGGATATAGTACCTTGTATTTATGGACTATGTTATGCCAATTGATTTAGATGTCCCTTGAGACTATGGTCCTAAGCCCTCCAAGCCCAGTGATCCAGTCCCTCAACGTGTTTGGTTATGGCTAAGAAGTTTTCATAACTTTGCCCCCTGTTTGCTCTACTATATACATGGATATATTTGCAGCACATACAAATATGTAGGTAGAAATATCTTCTGCCAAACCTACATATGCTTATGGATGTATTCCCATATGCCAGCCCACACCTGTCAGCTTCCATATCTACTTATGTATCCACTTGTAAATTATTGTTTGTTATTACTGTTATTGCCAAATTGTGTATGTAATAGTATTCACCATTGTTTCTCTTTACCCTTGGATTCCTCCCAGTGTCTTCCTTTGCCTTGGTCATGTTGTGCTGACATCTCTTTTATTGTGTACTGTCTTTCCCTTCACCCAAGTTAATAAATGTCTACTATCTAGTTGGTGATTTTCCCTCCCTAACTTCCCATCCCTGGTAGCCATCAAATAAATGTTTCTTTCTCTGTGTAAACTTTCTCTTGACTTTTTATAATAGTGGTCTTATATAATATTTGTCCTTTTTTGGTTGACTTTTTTCACTCAGCATAATATCCTCCAGGTTCATCCATGTTGTGAGGTGTTTCACAGATTCATTGTTTTTCTTTAATGTTGCATAGTGTTCCACTGTGTGTGTGTATCATAGTTTATCCATTTATCTATTGATGGGCACTTGTTTCCGTCTTTTTGCTAATGTGAATAATGCTACAATGAACATGGGTGTGCATATATCCATGTCATGGCTCTTATTTGTCTAGGGTATATATCTAGTAGTAGGATTGCTTGATCACAAGATATCTCTAAATTTTTAATTTTCTAACAGTGGTTTTATCATTTTACAATCCTACCAGCATGTATAAGAGTTTCAGTCTCCCCACACCCTGGCCAACATTTGTTTTCTCTGTTTTTTGATTATCGCCATCATTGCTGGGCTGAAATGATATCTCGTTGTTTTGATTTGCATTTCTGTAATGGCTAATGATTGGGATAGTCTCTTCCTGTATTTGTTGGCTGCCTTTTTCCCTCTTTTCTTGAAGGGATAATTTCAAGGCACATGTTCTTCTTTGGTTCCTCGGAGTTCTTCAGAAGGATGAGGCTGTAGCCCACAGTGCTAATGGGCTTCCTTTCCTTTCCTATCTCACTGCCTCACTTTCCCACCAGTTTTTCCTGGAATTATCTTTCAAGATGCTTGCACTAGAATCCTCGCTTTAGGGTCTGCTTCTGGGGGAACCCAAAGTAAGATACCAAGTATATCAAATGTAATCAACCCATTCTTCAAATACACATGGAATATTTGCTCTGTATTTGGCACATTGATAGATGGAGGATATAGCACAAACAAGTCAGACGTTGTCACTGCTCTCATGAAGGTATTTAATAAGGAAGAAAGGCATTAAGCAGATCACAAGTGAGATGAGTGTCACAAAGGAGTGGGCTAGCGAAGGCCTTTCTAAGGAAGAGAATAGGAGTTAGCTAGATGAGAGGGTTGAGGAAAATGTTCCAAGCACACGTAAAACCTCCAAAATAAGGGTGAGGATACTGAGACTTTGAGGGACTGAAAGAAATCCAAACGGCACTTGCAGAAAAGAGTGAGGGGAGAGTAGCTGTGCCAAGTCCTGAAATCTCCCTTCTAGGAAGGACTTGGTGCCCAGCTGTGAAGTGTTTGGTTAGCAACAGCCTACAGCTCTCAGCTCCTTTAGGTAGGCCTCAGCTGCTGAGATCCTCCTCCCTTGTCCAAGGTCATGTCCTTCCTGCAGGAGCTGGGATCCTGTGACTGAAAGGAATGTGGAGGCCCAGTCATTCCAGCCTGGTGGAGGACATTCTGACAGGCAGTACTTGCCCCAGAGCTCCCAGCTGGGTGGCTGAGGCATTGTTGGGTCTGTATCCTGCTTTAATTGCTTCCTCAGGCCAATTTGGCTCCCTCCCCGTTCCCCTCGCAAGTGTTGATCCTTAATAGACATCTTGCCCCCCCCAAACCCTCTGCCTGCATCTGCTTCCAGAAAAACTAACTTCCAGCAGAAGTTAAACAGGAAGGCTTTGTATTATTTGTGATGATATTACCAGGTTTCTCCTAAAACTAGTAGGAAGTGAGGGTCCCTGTGACCCGATTTGGGTAGACAGACCCTACATACGGGAGCTAAAGCAAGTTTGGAGTCTTCATCAAAGGATCTACATGTAAGTTTGCCTTTGAGAGATTCTGGAAGTCAGAGAAAAACTCAGGGGAAGTGAGGATTTGCGATGAGTATCAGCATTTTTTGGGGTGCATTTAAAAATACATGTTATCCATTGTACATATTTTTCTAAATCTGTTTCAGATAATAACATTTGTATGTGCCTAAATTAACCATATAAGTAATACGTCCATTTGGATTTACATGATCCCGGTGGCGTAGTGGTTAAGAGCTATGGCTACTAACCGAAAGGTGGGTGGTTTGAATCCACCAGGCGCTCCTTGGAAACTCTATGGGGCAGTTCTACTCTGTCCTATAGGGTCACTATGAGTCAGAATTGACTCAGTGGCAGTTGGTTTTTTTTTTTTTTTGGTAGTCTCTGGGATTCCCCAGGAATGTGAGCAAAAGGGAACTTCATAGAATTTTGTTTTTTCATAGAGGGTATTACATTGCATACTGTTGGCATTTTAAATGTTATGTCCTTGTCTCAGTAGCAGACTTTTAAAATGATAATTAGATGCTACTCCAGTGGGTACTTCGAAAAGCATTAAAATATTAAATAACTTAATGAATTTTTAACTAACATTCACTGGAGCAGAGGTATCTATACTCCTCTGTTCTTATTTTAGGTTGTATCACCAAGGTCCAGTCCGCCCCCAAAATGTGGATACAAGATCTCCTTCCTACCCTAAGGGTCCTGGGTGTGACAGAATCCTGTTCTCATTACCCGGTATCTTGAAACGCATGAGGGTTGGTGGGACTCCAATCACTAGATGACTGGAGGCTTCGTGAATGCTGTTGCTATGAGGGCATTGGAGTTGTTACCCAATTGAGGGGCTAGTTACTCCCCATCAGCAGAGCGCCCTCTAGTGACGCTCCTCACGGCCATCCCGTCCTTGGTCTCAGGTGTAAGTGCTTCCTGATTTGGGGACCCATCTCAGGATGAAGTCCAGGGATCCCCAACCTATACCCCTTTTTCTTGTCCCTTCTCTAGTCACTTCCTCAGGTTCTGAAACCTCCTCTAAGACTAGAAAAATATTCCAGTAAGTACCCTCTTCTACACTTGAGCGTGAGGGATAGCATACTATCTTTCAGGGCCTTACGGGTGATTTCAGAGGAAAATGTAAATAAAAATAAGGTTTAATTTCACTGGTGGTGTAGTGGTTAAGAGCTACAGCTGCTAACCAAAAGGTCAACAGTTGGAATCCACCAGGCACTTATTGGAAACCCTATGGGGCAGTTCTACTCCGTTCTATAGGGTTGCTACGAGTTGGAATTGACTCCAGGGCAGTGGGTTTATAGCAAAATAGGCAGAATTTTGAATGCATAAAAACAAAAGCAAGGTCATTTACATGAAGTTCTAGAACAAACAAAACTAATCTATGGTGATTAAAATCAGGAGAGTGGTTGACTCTGGAGGGGGGTTGACTGGAAAGGAACATGAGGCTCTTTTCTAGAGGAAAGGGAATGTTCTTTTTTTAATATTTATTTTGTTGTTGAGAAAATACACAGCAAAACAGACACCAATTTAAAAGTATCTACATGTACAGTTCAGTGACATTGATTGCATTCAAGTTGTGCAACTGTTCTCGTCCTCCATTTCTGAGTTGTTCCTCCTCCATTAACATAAACTCACTGCCCCCCTAAGGTTCCTAGCTCATCTTTCAAGTTGCTGTTGTTGCTTTGATCCTGTATAGATATGCTTTTAGTGCTCTATGCTTAATGCTTAAAAGAGTATAATGCTTAAGGCAGAAAATTTTGACTAGTTTAGCTGAACTAGTGTTTGCTTCAGGTGATATTTTGGTTTAAGTTTTAAAGGTTACATCAGGGCAATAGTTTTGGGGGCCACTCTCATGGCCCCAGAAAGTCTAGAGAAGGAAATGTTCTTGATGAACCAAAAAACAAACCCCCCCCCCAAACAAAAAAACAAACCTATTGCCATTGAGTTGATTCCGACTCACAGTGACCCTATAAGGCAGGGTTGAACTGCCCCACAGGGCTTCCAAGGAGCACCTAGTGGATTCGAACTAACCACTATATCACCAGGGTTACCATTCTTGATGAAGATGGGCATATATGTCAAAACTCTTTGAATTACATGCTTAAAATTTATACATTTTATGTTATATAAATGAAAAAAATAAAATGGAACGACAAAGAGCTCAGAAATGAAAGGGAGATGTCTATACAAATTATAGCAAGATTCAGATTTTAAAACTGGTTTTAATTTTCAGACTTAAATCGGGGCAGTGATATGAAAGAATCTCTCAGCATGCAGCCCTAAAAAGCATTTTTAGCCATAGTTAATTATTTCTTATTAGAAATCTAGAACTTTGTGTAATACAAAGTTTTTCTGAGCAGAGAAAAAAATTGTTTTCACATTTCATAATTTTAAAGTCACTAAATTCATAAATTAAGTTAGATGAAATTTGGTACAAATTTCTTTAGCTTTCATCTTTAGCTGACACTCAGCGTTTCCACTTAGAGAATGGCCACAAAGTTTGGGAATATAGGTGACTCTGCCCGATTTGATCATGTTAAGTGAAGACCAATTTACCTGGACAGGTGAGGGGAGATTACCAGACAGCGCTACCTCATGACCTGGAATGTTGGGGGACTGGTTGGGTGACAGGGCCCTGTGGAGTGTCCTGCATGCTGGCCAGATCCAAGCACTCTTGGGTAGGGTTGCTGGATAAAACCAGGATACAGGACACAAAGTTAAATTTGAATGTAAGGTAAGCAACAGATCATTTTTTAGTGTAAGCGTGCAAGGGTCCCTGGGTGGTGTAAATGGTGAAGTGCTGGACTACTAGCCAAAAGTTTGGTGGTTCGAACCCACCCAGAGGTGCCTTGGAAGACAGACCTGGCAATCAGCTTTCTAAAAGTCACAGTTCTACTCTGCACTCATAGGGTTGACATGAGTCGGAACTGGCTTGACAGCAACTAGCAATAACAACATGCTCATACAATTGCCTGTGTTGTTTATATAACCATGAGACACACTTGCATGAGATATAATTAAGCTAAAAATATATTTGCTGTTTATCTGAAATTCCAGTTTCACTGGTTTTCCTCCTATATTTTTATGTGCTAAATCTGGCAACCCTACCCCAGGGGTATGCTAAAAGGGCAGTTTTTTTTTTCCAGTGAAAATCAGAGAAACAAACTGAGGCCATGGTTTTCAAGAGTTATTGTGCATCAGAATCACCTGGTTGTTGTTAGCTGCTGCCCAGTCAGCTCTGATTGACCGCAAACTCATGTATAACAGCACTGAATAGTGCTCGCTCCTGTGCCGTCTGCATGAACTTTGATATGTCTGCGCCCAGGTGAGGCTAGCGTGTCAATCCATCTCATCAAGCATTTTGGGAATCAGCTGAAGGGCTTGTTAAAACACAGATGATTGGGTCCAGAGTTTGATTCAGTACATCCTGGGTTAAAATTTGCATTTTTAACATTCCCAGGGGTTGCTGATATTGTTAATTCCAGGGCTCACATTTTCAGAACTACTGGTTTGAGGCGAGGCATTACGGATGCATGTACAGGAGTTGCTAAAAATGCTGTGTTAATGTGTCATGTTCGTTGCATTTCTGGCCAGCACATTAAACTGTGCATTGCTATGGGGGACGACACATCAAACGTGTATACTGTAATACAACATTGCTGAATCATTTATTATGAATAGTTGCCTACGTTTTCCTGTCTTTATGGCTACTCTATAGGTAAATTGTTTGCCTCTGTAGTGAACAGATTGGTTTTTAAGGTGTGAAATTAAAATTCCATATTAAAATTAGAATGGAATTATAATTTTGATAAACTCAAAATACTAATATCAGAGACACTTTCTTGTATACTAAATATGTAAGACCTTTATTTATATTTTATTAAACATCAGCACAATTTCCATAGCAAATTATGGGTGCATACAGCCTTCATATGATGTCAGGGTTTTGGGAGTATCCAGAATAAAGTTTCCGCATTTGATTTTTTTCCTGGGATTCCGTGTGGAGGAAGGTAAAAGAGGCATTTGCTTTTGCTATTCATAGGATTGGTAATATTCATAGGAAATTTAAATGTTTGAATATTTAAATTAACTTAAAGTTTGACATTTTATATTTCTACCATCAAGATTATTATTATTTTTTTACTTTTGTATTTACAGTCTTATTAAAATTGATTTAGAGTTCCTCTTTTGAGGAAAGGGTATACACACAACAGAAATACATAGTCAGGGAAAGAATTTAAGAAGGGTGCTAGAAATTTTTGCTGGGTTTCTGAGCTTCTCTGGCCACTGTTTGGAGATGGCTGATCTACAGCCCTCCGCCCTACCCCATCCCAATCCCACCCCATCCCACCCCACCGCCATCAAGTCCACTCGACTCAACTCATAGCAACCTTACAGGACAGAGTAGAACTGCCTATAGGGTTTCCAAGGCTGCAAATCTTTATGGAAGCAAAGCTCTTGTGGAGCTGCTGGTGGATTAGAACCGCTGACTGTTTAAATTAGCTGCCAAGCGCTTTAACTACTGTGCCTCCAGGGCTGCTTTTGGTCTACCACAAATACATGTAAAGTCAAAGGACTAACTTATGGGTGAAATGATATGATGTGTAGAATTTGCTTTAAAGTATAGCAACGAGAAAAGAAAAGAACAAAGTTGGAGGAGAAGAGATAAATAAGTTTGGCAAAATAAAATGTTGATTATTGTTGAAACCGGTGATGGGAACATGGGGGTTTATTATACTATTCTACTTTTGTGTATGTTTAAAAATTCCTATAATTAAGAAGTTAAAAAAACTAAAGACTTGGTTTGTATTCTCTGCTTTGCTGCTAACTGAACAAGAAACCATACTTAAATCACTTAAATATCCTGTGCCTCAATTTTTACAAATGATCTTTTAGCAATTAATCAAGCAGCAAGTAATTATTGAACTCGGCCTACTGTGTTTTTTTTTTTTTTTTTTTTACTGTGTAGGTAGCATTCTGATGTCACTATCTAAATTCTCAGCAATGTTGTTAGGTTACTTAAAACTATAACGCACTTTAAGAAATAAAAACCACTTTAATATTTTATCACAAGACCCATTGTCGTAATTCTTGGAGTGTAAATGCTTGGAGCACAGATCTTTCAGAAAATGAAGGTTCCTAAAGACATCTCTTTTTGTCATGTTTAAAGAATAATTATTTAGGTTAGATATCCACTGAGATAGCAGCTGCTCGACTCCTACGTTGAGAATAGGACAGAAAAAAAAAAGTAATATGTTACACATCTTGGCTCAGTTTATATTTCTGCAGAAAAAGCAAAGCAACCTTCAAGATTTCTAAATACCATCTGTATCTACTACAGGGTAAGATAATTTAACATGGACACATTTGTGTTTAATTCCCAGGAGGCAGGTAAATAAAGAAGGAAAGAGGTAAAGGGTACAAATATGCAAGTTTGTTTCTGTGTGTGCATGTGCATAAATAGTTCTAAAATTTTGGATTATAGTCCTGGGGGTGGCTGTGGCATTCTGCCAGAATAGGGAAGATGAGGTCACCTTTCTTATTTGTGGATTTAAAGCCATAGGCACTGTTCAGGTGCCGAAATGGCCCATAGTTTGAAGCCCTGGGGAACAGAATGTGACCACAATGCCAGGTCATCAGTGGAATGGCGATCTATCTGCACATCTCTGACTGGAGATGAAGAAGTGGGGACAAAAATGAAAAGGCTACAAATTAGGGTAAGAAACTGCCTTGAATACCAGTGGAGCAGGGGTGGACATGAGTACCATACGATAAGTGATGTTGTTGTTGCCACGCATTCAGTTCCAATTCATGGCAACTTCACGTACTGTTGTTGTTAGGTGCCGTCGGTGGGTTCCGACTCATAGCGACCCTGTGTGCAACAGAACAAAATGCTGTCCAGTCCTGCACCGTCCTCACAACTGTTGTTATGCTTGAGCCTGTTGTTGCGAGGGCCTCCCTCTTTTTTGCTGACCTTCTACTTTACCAAGCATGATGCCCTTCTCCAGGGACTGGTCCTTCCTGACGTCAAAAGTATGTAAGACATAGTCTCTGCCATCTTTGCTTCTAAGGAACGTTCTGGCTGTACTTCTTCCAAGGCAGATTTATTTGTTCTTCTGGCAGTCCATGGTATATTCCATATTCTTCACCAACACCACAATTCAAAGGCATCAATTCTTCTTCAGTCTTCCTTATTCATTGTTCAGCTTTCGCATGCGTATGAGATGACTGAAAACACCATGGCTTGGGTCAGGCACACCTTAGTCCTCCAAGTGACATTTTTGCTTTTCAACAACTTTAATGAGGTCTTTTGCAGCCTATTTACCCAATGAAGTACATCATTTGATTTCTGGACTGCTGCTTCCACGGGTGTTGATTATGGATCCAAGTAAAACGAAATTCTTGACAAGTTCAACCTTTTCTCCACTTATCGTGATGTTGTTTATTGGTCCAGTTGTAAGGATTTTTTGTTTTCTTTATTTTGAGGTGTAATGCATAGGGGCAGCCCTGTTGGTACAGTAGTTAAGTGTTCAGTTGCTAATCACAATGTTGGCAGTTCAAATCCACCAGCCCTCCTTGGTAACCTTATGGGGCAGTTCTGTTCTGTCCTATAGAGTTGCTATGAGTTAGATTCGGCTCGATGGCAAAGGGTTTGTTTGTTTTTAAATCCACATGGAGGGCTGTAGTCTTTGATCTTCATCACTAAGTGCTTCAAGTTCTCTTCACTTTCAGCAAGCAAGGTTGTGGCATCTGCATATCGCAGGCAATTAATGAGTCTTCCTCCAATCCTGATAGCATGTTCTTCATATAGTCCAGCAGATTTGACCAACACAGTATGTCATTTGATTTCTTGATTGCTGCTTCTATGGACATTGTTGATCCAAGTAGAGTGAAACTTCAATTTTTTCTCCATTCATTATAATATCGTTTATTGGTTCAGTTATGAGGACTTTTGTTTTCTTCATGTTCAAATGTAATTGATACTGAAGGTTGTAGTCTTTGACCTTCATCAATAAGTGCTTCAAGTCAGCTTCATTTTTGGCAAGAAAGTTTTGTGTCATTTGCATATTGCATGCTGTTAATGAGTCTCCCTTCAATCCTGACGCTGTGTTCTTCTTCATATCGGTCATTTTCTCGGATTACTTGTTCAGCATACGTATTGAATAAAGTGAAAGAACACAACCCTGCTGCACACCTTTTCCAATTTCGAGCCATGCAGTATCTCCTTGTTCTGTTTGAGTGACTACCTCTTGACTTCCTGAATCATTAGAAACTCTTTCCTCTAGTTATTAAGCTATTATTCCTTGCTAGAATGTGCATTCCATACAAAGAGGGCTAGAATCTTTTCATAATGTAATGTGTTTGAGCTGTTTCCCCTGAACAGATGATGAGAGTGCTTCTATTAAGGGCACACCACAGAAGTTGGCTTTGGTAGGAAGAAGAGCAGAGAGAAGTGTGGTGTATCTAGGACAGCAGGCCAGAGATGGCTGCTTCGGCTGGGGATGGGAATGGAGGTAGGGTTTTTCTGGGCAGCAAGAAGCAACAGAAAGTGCTGGTCATACAGAGGGAACAGGGAGGCTGATAAGACAGAAGTGCTGATGTGGACTTTACAGTTTTCCTGATGAATCGCCTTAGCAGGAGGCAGTATCAATCACACAGTAGTTGCTCAGTTAGTTGAATAAATGTATAAATTCCCCTGAAACAGATTTTCTCTGGCAGCTTTCTTGTTTGCCATAGACGCTAAATGGTAAATGTATCAAACTATTTTAGTCTTGTTAGTTTAGGCTTTTTTTTTTTTTTAATTGATGAGATTTTTCTCCAGTTAATACTTTTTTAAAAAAAAATTAACTCCCCAATCCTCTTCCTTCCCTCTTCTGCTAGTAAGCACTAATCGACTGAAACAAAAGAAGATTAGTGCTTACTGGGGGATGGGAGATAGAGCCCTGGTGGCACAGTGATTAAGAGCTCAGCTGCTTAACCAAAATGTCAGCAGTTTGAATCCACCAGTTTGCTCCTTGGAAACCCTATGGGGGCATTTCTACTCTGTCCTGTAGGGTCGCTAGGAGTTGTAATTGACTCGATGGCAAGGTTTATTTTTTTTTTTTTCCAGGAGTCCCTGGTTGGCCAAATGATTAAGTGCTCAGCTATTAATTGAAAGGTTGGCAGTTTAAGTACACCCAGCAGCTCTCCAAAAGAAAGGTCTGGCAATTTACTTCCAAAAGATCACCAAAAAGCAAACCCACTGCCAGTGAGTCGATTCCGACTCATGGTGACCCTACAGGACAGGGTAGAACTGCCTCATAGGGTTTCCAAGGCTGTAAATAGAAGCAGGCCGCTGCATCTTTCTCCCACAGAGTGGCTGGTGGGTTCAAACCGCTGACCTTTTGATTAGCAGTCCAGCGCTTTAACCACTGTGTCACCAGGGCTCCCCAAAACATCACAGCCATTGAAAACTCTATGTAACACAGTTCTACTCTGACACACATGGGGTTGCTATGAGTCAGAGTCACCACGAGTCGGAATCAACTCAACGGCAACTAGTTTAGTTTTGTGTTTTTTGTGTCTGGCTTATTTCATTCAGCATAATGTTTTCCAGGTTCATCCATGTGATTGCATGTATCAGAACTCAGTTTAGGTTTTTAAGGATAAAATCCTTAAACCACCCCCCAAAAAACCAAAAAAAAAAAAAATCAAACCCAGTGCCCTCGAGTCGATTCTGACTCACAGTGACCCTACAGGACAGAGTAGAACTGCCTCATAGAGTAAACCACCCCAGAGTGGGATAATACCCCAAATAGGGTTATCTCTTCTCATTTAAATATTCTTTTATTTCTTCTTTTAGATGAAACGTTTAATGAGACATTTTTCTCCCAAGTTTGACTGACTTTGTCAACAATCCACTGTAGAAAAAAAAAGAATTTCCTTTTGTTAAACAAGGTATCGAGTAGCTTCAGTGTGAGAAAAATGGATAAAGGTTGAATCGCAATGATCATTTAGCCATAATCAGTGAAGATTTCTGCACGCATCGATTATAATATTTGTTCCCCAGTAAAAGAAAAGATTCATCTGCATCCTCTGCCGGATGTTAGTATTTGTAAAACTTAGAAAACCCTCATTGGTATGAACTCCTCGAGCTCAGGTCCTCCGCTGTTGTTTTCCACGTGTTACCTCATTTACTTCTCACAATGTTGTTAGCTGCCATCGAGTTGGCCCCTGACCCGTGGTGACCGTGTGCATGATGGAAGGAAATATGAATGAAATGCTGCTGTGTCCTGCACCTTCCCCGTGATCCATTGTGAATTGAATTTAGCATCGTAGCAACATGCAAGCCCCCACTGACAGACAAGGGGTAGCTGCGCACGAGGTGCATTGACTGGGAGTTGACCTCGGGTATCCCCCGTGGAAGACTAGAATTCTACCTCTGAACCACCATTGTCTCTCACTCCTCATAGTACACGTGTAATACAGGTCTCCTTACCACCATTTTACAGACAGACTAGAGGAGAACACCTCTGGAGTATGACTTAGAGATCTAGGTAGGACCAAGGGCTCATCAGAATCTTTTCTCTCTTAAAAATAAAAGTCCAAATGTACTTCCCATCCCTGTACCTCTCTTTACAAGAACAGTCACATTTGGAATTTTGAAATCACCTTATCCTATGGTTTATTCTTGCCATTTTCATTAATAAATGGAAACTCAGCCTTCCATTTTTTTCCCCTGGTGGTCTAGAACTAAAAGCCACAGATAAAAATCTACAAGTAAAATTATTCAGCAAATAATGTCTAGACTAAATATAAAATAAGAGTAGGTATGGGAAACTGGTCCATGGTTCTCATAGTCAGCCCAGTAAATGTTTTAATAAAATCTATTGTATGGCAGGAAACTCTGGTGGTGTAATGGTTAAATGCTACAGCTGCTAACCAAAGGGTCGGCAGTTTGAATCTGCCAGGCGCTCCTTGGAAACTCTATGGGGCAGTTCTAATCTGTCCTATAGGGTCGCTATAAGTTGGAATTGACTCGACGGCACTGGGTTTGGTTTTGGTTTTTATTGTATAGCAACAGAAATTGATGCTGACTGATTAAGCAGAAAAGGAGTTTATTATATGGATATTTACTAGGGAACCAGATCAAGGCTAAGAGTCTAGGAATGATGTCCAACTGTAGGCTGCATGATGGTTTTGATGAGTTTAACCATTGCCACTACCACTGCCTACAAGCACCAAAGAACATTCTGCTCTGGCGAACCCACCATTGTCATTTTACAGCAGGAACTCTGCTGCCATTCTTATCATCAATTGGATTCTGTGTGACCCCTCCTTTCTCAGTTTGCTCCCATCTGAACTGAAGGATTGTATTGATGACTCTCATCGGAGGAGTCTGAGTCACATGCTTGTACTCTGCAGAAAAGAGATTGAAAAATGATGTTTTCTGGGTGCTGTCTTAGGAAGATGAGGGACATGGTGGTTCAGTGCTAGAATTCTTGCCTTCAGTGCGGGAGACCTGGGTTCAATTCTCAGCCAATGCACCTCAAGTGCAGCCATGACTTGTCTGTCAGTGGAGGCTTGAGTGTTGCTTTGATACTTGAACAGGTTTCAGCAGAGCTTCCAGATTAAGATGGACTAGGAAGAAAGGCCTGGTGATCTTCTGAAAATCAGCCATTGAAAACCCAGTGGATCACGATGGTCCAATCCTGAGTTGGGGGCCAACTAGTTCGCAGCTAACAACAACAATATCTTGGGAAGGCAGTGTTTTTTTTTTTTTTTAATTTTATTTTTGTTTTTGAAAGTATACACAGCAAAACATATACCATTTCAACAATTTCTACATGTATAATTCAGTGACAGTGATTCTTCAAGTTGTAAAATCATTCTAACCCTCCTTTTCTGAATTGCTCCTCCTCCGTTAACATAAACTCACTGCCGCCTAAGTTTCATATCTATCCTTTGCAAGTTGTTGTCATTTTGATTGTAGATAGGTATAAGTATTTCTTTAAAAGAGCTCAATGCTCAAGGCAGACATTTCTTTGCTAATTTTGTTTGGTTAAGGAGCACAGTTCGTTAAGCACTAGGCTGCTAACCAAAAGGTTGGTGGTTCAAAGTCCCAGCTGTTCCATGGGAGAAAGACTCGGCAATCTCCTTCTGCAAAGATTTACAGCATTGTGAAAAGATAAACTACTGACTGGGAGACTATCTTCGGAAACAATATATCCAAATAGAATCTAATAAAATATATATAAAAATTTGACTAGTTAACAAAAAGGCAAATAACCCGATCATAAAATAGGCAAAGGCCTTGAATAGACATTTCACCAAAGAGGCCATTTAAATGGCCACCAAACATATGAAAAGATGCTGGGTGTCATTAGCTATTAGAAAGATGTAAATCAAAATCACAATGAGATACCTTGTCACTCCCGCTAGGATGGCTAAGATAAAAACAACAACAACAAATCCCAGAAAATAACAAACATTGGTGAGGATGTGGGGAAATTGGAAGCCTTACTCAATGCTAGTGGGAATGCAAAACCCTTATCCACTGCTGGTTGTGGAAAACGGTGTGTTAGTTTCTCAAAAAACTAAAAATAGACCTACTATATGACCCAATTATATGACCCAACAATTCTACTCCTAGGTATATACCTGAAAGGCTTGAAAGCAGAAACTCAGAGACTTGTACATCAATGTTCATTGCAGCAGTATTTACAATAACCAAAAGTGGAAACAACTTGAACCCCCATTAACAGATGAATGGATAAACAAAGTGTGGTACATACATACAATGGAATACTGTCAGTCTGCAGGAGAAATGAAGTCTTGAAACATGCTACAGTATGGATAGAGCTGGAAGTCATTATGCTGAATGAAATAAATCAATCACAAAAGGACAAACACTGTATGACCTCACTTACATAAAAAGACAAGAAAAGGCAAATGTATAGAGTACAAAGCTTATTATACTGGTTACCAGGGATGGGAAGGGGGGAAGTGGGGGCTGACAGTGATGGAGATATCACATTGAATAAGGGTAGGGTTACACAGTTGATTATTGTAATTGCTATAGTAAAAATGGCATGGTAGCAGCATCTGACCTACTCTAACTTCACAAGGGGGAACGAGAATCAAGATCAACAGCCCTAGGCTGATTCCTAGTTCCAGGAGCTTCTCAGTGCAGGGATCCTGGGTCCAAAAGGACTTGCTCTCTGCTCCAGGCTGGTCTTCCTTGGTGGTGGTGGGATCCTCTCTCTGCTCTGAAATTGGTTCTTTTAAGCCTATTAGGATGCCAAACTGACCAATGCCCTTGGTGGGCCACAATTACCTTATTTGCATAGTCCTACCCAATCACTTGGGTGGCAGTTACAAGACCATGGTGAGAAAGGCCACACAAAAGCAATCCTTTGAATCACAGCTGTGAATAAGTTGTACACTTGTAAAAAGCTGAATTGGCAAAAGTTGTATGATAGATACATTTATAACAATGACAAAAAAAAAAAAAAAGAGTAGCTGCTAAGCCTGCTTATGTACAGCCAAATACTTTATGGGATTTGATTCCTTGATTTGGAGATTTAGGATCATAGTTTCATGGGATGACCCAGTTAATTGGCCTAATAATGTGTTTCGCGCTTCTGTTTTACCTCCTAGTTTGTTGTGTGGAGCCTGGGGTCTTAAAAGCTTGCAAGCAGCCATGTAAGGCACAACAATTGGGCTCTCTTCACCTGGAGCATCAGAGGAAGAGGGAGAGTCAGGAATAGGAAGAGGATATGGCATGTGTGGCTAATTGCCTTCATGAATGACTGCCTCCTTTGCATTGAGACCAGAAGAACTGGATGATGCCCAGCTACCATTACTGAGCATTTTGAGCAAAGATTCCATAGAAGAATCCTGATCAAAAGAGGGAAAAGGCAGACAGAATTTCAAATTCTCATGGGCTCTAGACTTTCTGGAGCCATGAAGGGTGGATGAACCCCTAAAACTATTGCCCTGAGATAATCTTCAAATCTTAAACCAAAAATATCCCCTGAAGTAATCTTAAAACTGAAAAATAATTTAGCTTAACTAGTTTTAAAAAAAAAAAAGGTCTGCCTTGAGCATTATGCTCTTTTAAGAACTATATACGGGATCAAAATAACAACAGAAACTTCGAAGATTAGATAGGAACTTCAGGGGGCAGTGAGTTTATGTTAACAAGGGAGGAACAACTCAGTCATCCATGCATGCGAAAACTGGACAATGAGTAAGGAAGACCAAAGAAGAGTTGATGCCTTTGCACTGTGGTGTTGGTAAAGAACATTGAATATACCATGGGCTGTCAGCAGAATGAATACATCTGTCTTTGAAGGAGTACAGCCAGAATGCTCCTTGGAGACTTTGTCTCACTTACTTCGGACATGTTATTGGAAGGATTCAGGCACTGGAGAAAGACATCATGCTTGGTAAAGAGACAGCAAATAAGAATACCCTCAAGGAGATGGATTGACACAGTGGCTGCAACAATGGGTTCAAACATAGCAACCACTGTGAGGATGGCATAGGAATGGACAGTGTTTCCTTGTGTTGTATATATATATATAAAGTTGCTATGAGTTGGAACTGACTTGACAACACCTAACCACATTCTTGACCCTATGTTATCTTCCAGGAACTTTATAGTTTTAGCTCTGATCCATTTTGAGTTAGTTTTTGTGTATGGTGTGAGGTATGGATCTGGATTCATTTTTCTGCACCTGGATATTCAGTTTTGCCAGCACCATTTGTTAAAGAGACCATTTCTTCCCAGTTGAATGCACTTTGACCCTTTCTTGAAGATCTGCTATCCATAGATGGATGGATTGACTTCTGAGTTCTCAATTTTATTCCGCTGGAGGTTTATGTGTCCGTCACTGAACCGCTACCCATCTGGCCTCCTAAACTTTGCTGTTCTTCAGTTTTGCTTTAGCTCCTTGGGGCTTCCTTCCTTTTCCACATAAAGTTAGAGATTAGTTTTTCCATTTCATTGAAGAATGTTGTTGGGATTTGGATCAGGATTGCATTATATCTGTAGATGGCTTTTGGTAATGTTTACTAAGTATTTTTAAGGAAGAAAAGGCTCAGTTTACATTTACTAATCTAAAAGGAACGTTACTTTGATTTCAAGTCCTCAATACAGAATTAATTTTGGGGAGATAAATCCTACTGAGAGTTACTATTATTGTCATGAATAATTAGTTGATTCTTTAGCACTCCTGGTTAGCTCAGTCTTACTTCTTATATCTCTCCCAGGTCAGTTTGTGACAGGTGCAGTGACACTTCAAATATTCATTCTTTTATGAAATTTTCTTGACACAAAGCCATTAAACTGTCTATTCACCTTTAATGCACCACCAAATGAAAACTTTACACAATATTTCAGACTGATATTTTTTGAGAGAGACAGCTGGCTGGATCTTAAACACATCCAGTGACACAATTTCTGCTTGCCAGATACCAGATAGTTTCCCTTAGAATATTGAATACAGCTTTAAATTGCTGAAGATATTCTATCTAGGATTGCAGGAATCCACACTTGCACCAAAAGCAGAGCTATAACAGGAATTCAATAACTGAACCTCAACACAGGTCATTTTATTATTGTAAATTATTTCTTCCAGAGCAGGTACACAGGATTGCTGACTCACTGTTTCCGCGGGGCTGGTTGTTCCTGGCATCTTTTAATTCTTCTCAACCTGAGAAAAGTTTACTCCTAAGTTAGTCTGAAATTTAGAGCACAATGTTTCATTGTTACTTAGATAGGTCATGAAGCTAGTCTTAGTTTTTTAAAAATTTTATTACGGTAAGATATATGTAACATAATTTGCCATTTCAACCATTTTTAAGTGTATAATTCAGTGACATTAATTACACTCATCATGCTTTGCAATTATCACCATTATCTATTGCCAAAACTTTTTTATCATCCCAAATAGAAACTCAGGACCCATTAAGCAGTAACTCTCCATTCCTCCCTTCCTCCAGCCCCTGGTAACCACTAATGTCTTTTCTTTATTTACACATTTACCTACTCTAGATATTTTACGTAAGTGGGATCATACAGGAAACCCTGGTAGCATAGTGGTTAAGGATTATGGCTGCTAACCAAAAGGTCGGCAGTTCAAATCTACCAGGCGCTCCTTGGAAACCCTATGTGGCAGTTCTACTCTGTTCTATAGGGTCACTATGAGTCGGCATCAACTCGAAGGCAGCAGGTTTTTTTTTTATTTCACTCAATATAATGTTTTCAAAGTTCATCCATGTTGTAGTATGTATTAGAACTCTTTTTCTTTATGGCTGAATAATATTCCATTGTGTTTATTTAGGAGCCCTGGTGGTACAGTGGTTAAAATGCTAGACTGCTCAACAAAAGGTTAACTGTTCGAAATCACCAGTGGCTCCACAGGAGAAAGATGTGATAGTCTGCTTCCAGGGAGATTTATTTACAGCCTTGGAAAACCTATGGGGTCACTATAAGTCAGAATCAACTCGATGGCAGCAGGTTGGGTTTGTTTTTCTTTGTGTTTATATGGCACATTTTGTTCATTCATTCATCTGCTGGTGGACGTTTGGGTTATTTCCACCTATTTACTATTGTGACTAACGCTGTTATGAACATTGTTGTAGAAGGATCTGAGTCCCTACTTTCAAGTCTTTCAGATATATACCTAAGAGTGGAATTGCTGGGTCTTAAGGTAGTTCTGGAAACCCTGGTGGCGTAGTGGTTAAGAGCTATGGTTCCTAACCAAAAGAGAGTCTACCAGGTGCTCCTTGGAAACCTTATGGGGCAGTTCTACTCTGTCCTATCGGGGTGCTATGAGTTGGAATCAACTCGAGAGCAATGGTTTTTTTTTTAAGGTTTCTATGTTTAACTTTTTAAGGAACTGCCAAACTGTTTTCCACAACAGCTGCTAGTCTGTTAGTTTAACTCAGAACTAAATTGTAATACTAATAGTCCTCTAGAGCCTATACACTACAGTATCCTGAATTACAATTTGATGTGCTTACCTTGCCTAGCCTGGGCTGGTGGAACAAAGATGGTTGCCTTGGCAGAGGATCCCATTGGGCATCCAGTAGGTAAAGAGAAAGTGGTTCTGTAAACAATTGACTGCAGAAACAGAGATGAGGGAATGGCGACTTATTTGGAAATGAGGTGTTCACTAGGGTCTGCCTTAGAGGAGCTCCAAATCGCCTTTATCCTCATGTGTAGTATTCAGATATCTCAGCAAACCTGAGTGCAATGTGTTTTGTGAAATATATTTGGTATTCAGTGTAGCTACTTTCAGTTTATTATACATTATTCTGACTCATGAAAATATTCCATTAAATACAATCAGTCATGTAATTACTGTGCTTAATCTATAGCCTGCTTTAATTAACATTGCACAGAATTCTGATTCAATCATTAGATTTGATCTAGTATAACTTAACTGTAAATACTTTTTATGATGCAGCAGCCCAAACTAATTATCGAAAGCTAAGGTAATATAAACTGTAAAACTAATGAATTTCCTATGTTAAGGAAAATAAATCATAATTTGAACTATGATTTTATTATTTAAGGTGAACTATAAAGAGTAGATCGTCCTCTTTCCACTAATAGCTTTTTAAAAAAATTTTTTTTCTCTTCATATCTTACTGGCTGTGTGACCTTGGTGGAATAGTCCATTTTTTAGGAGAAAAACCTCGTTGGGAATATTAGGACTTAAAAAAAATGCTTTAGTTTTGCATCTATTCCCCAACAGAGTCCTGGTGGCATGGTGGTTAAGTGTTTGGCTGCTAACCAAAAGGTGCTCCTTGGAAACCCTATGGGGCAGTTCTACTCTGTTCTACAGGGTTGCTATGAGTTGGAATCGACTCAGTGGCAATGAGTTTGGTATGGATTTATTCCCCAAAAGTTATCCTTACGAACAAAAGATTAAACTCAAGCAAGATCCACTACTTTCTGGCTTTGGGAATAGACTTATATATATTTTTTAAAATAATTTTTATTGTGCTTTAAGTGAAAGTTTACAAATCAAGTCAGTCTCTCACATATAAACTTATATACTCCCATTTACTCTCCCCCTAATGAGTCAGCCCGCTACTTCCTTCCAGTCTCCCCTTTCATGACCGTTTTGCCAGTTTTTAACCCTCTGTACCCTCCCATCTCCCCTCCAGACAGGAGATGCCAACACAGTCTCAAGTGTCTGCCTGATACAAGTAGCTCACTCCTCATCAGCATCTCTCTCCAACCCATTGTCCAGTCCATTCCATGTCGATGAGTTGTCTTCAGGAATGGTTCCTGTCCTGGGCCAACAGAAGGTTTGGGGACCATGACCACTGGGATTCTTCTAGTCTCAGTCAGACCATTAAGTCTGGTCTTTTTATGAGAATTTGGAGTCTGCATCCCACTGTTCTCCTGCTCACTCAGGGGTTCTCTGTTGTGCTCCCTGTCAGGGCAGTCATCTGTTGTGGCCAGGCACCATTTAGTTCTTCTGGTCTCAGGGTGATGTAAGTCTCTAGTTCATGTGGCCCTTTCTGCCTCTTGGGCTCATAATTATCTTGTGACCTTGGTGTTCTTCATTCTCCTTTGATCCAGGTGGGTTGAGACCAATTGATGCATCTTAGATGGCCACTTGCTAGCATTTAAGGCCCCAGACACCACACTTCAAAGTGAGATGCAGAATGTTTTCTTAATAGAATTTATTTTGCCAGTTGACTTAGCTATCCCCTGAAGCCATAGTCCCCAAACCCCCCACCCTTGCTCTCCTGACCTTCGAAGCATTCAGTTTATCCAGGAAACTTCTTTGCTTTTTGTCCAGTCCAGTTGAGCTGACCTTCCCTGGATTGAGTATTGTCCTTCCCTTCACCTAAAGTAGTTCTTTTCTTCTGTGTAATCAGTATGAATAGACTTATCTAACATCAAAACCATGATGTTTGCTCACTACGAATGATTAAACAGAGAACTAAAACTCAGCATAACCAGAATCTACAAAATTACTTTTTATAATAGTGGGATTTTAAAAAACAAGTCTTGTTAAACTATTTACAAAACACATGTGCTGTGTTTAGTAGAAGTTAACTTCTCTTCTAAATAAGCATTGACATAACAGTTCTCTGTTGCCAACACCTCCCTTATACCCAGACCTAGCAGAGCGCCTTAACATAAACCACTCAACAATACATTTTGCGGCTTGGTTTAAAAATTTTTAAATGAAAATAGCCTATAAATATTAAAATACCCATTTATAGAACCTGAACCATAAAGTATACACAGTGCTACTGTAACGTGAGAGTAATTGTTGAAAGGAATTTGCATATGATTCATCGAGGCAATATTTCGTCTTGAATCTATATGTGGATAATAAAGAAATGACATACATTGCTAGTTTGTGGATTAGTCAGATTCTGTGGTTTCTGTTGCCCTTATTTTGGCTTTGAAAATACTACTATCTCTCAGTACCTATGTGAGAGACAGGGAAAAATAAAATAACAATGAACTTCAGGTCTTGGCAGTTGTTTACTAACAAATCTTACTACATAGAATATGGTAAGAATGAAAAAAAAAGAAACCCAAGAATGAATTTTGAAAGTTATTTGTAACTTTGTTTTCTTTTCCCTGACTATCCAAGAGTTGATTATTGTTTGGTTGTCACGGGTGATAATGTTTGTCCAACAGACACAAGCAAAGGATCTAGACACAGTTGAGTGAGCAAGGACAGCAGCAGCATGCTACCAATCAAAGGGACCTGCTTCCTGGCTTTAACCGGTCATGAAGGCCCCCAGATAGTATTAGCTGATCATCAGGTGTACATCTTGTCAGACCCTTGAGACCTTCCCATTCTTGGGCGTCTTCATAAGCCTCTGGCCCTCCTGATTGTTCTAGATACTTTGGCTATTGCCTGTTCTACTGGTAGAAGTAATTAGTACAAAACAAGTGTGCTTACTGCTAGATGGGATGAACTGAAACTTCAGTTCTCAGGTGTACTACTCCTTAGCAGGGTCAAGCATCAAAACTGCCTCAGGTCCATTCCTGCAAATGTATAGTTAGGACTCCAAGATAAAAATGTAAATTAGATTATTAAAAAAATGGACAAAACTGTGATATTTCCTGATTGTCTACCTTATTTTAGGTCCTTTGCTAGGCACTCCACATATTATTTTGTATTTCTTTTAAATTTAATTTTGATTTTTATTGAAATAATGCAGATACATTTTATAAGCATCAAAAAGACCAGGTAGTGAGTAATGGGGAGTTTGTTTTTAAAAGTATTATTTTCCTTTAAAATGAGTATGTTCTTTGGTATATATGATGTATTTCATAATTAAAAAAAAAAGTTAAATAACGTGACCAGGCTTATATTAAAAACAGCAGTCCTCTGCCCTATCTCTCCCTATTCCTAATTCTCTCTCATTAGTGCAACGATTTATAATCTTTTAGCTATTTCTTCTAGTATTTAATTTCTTATTTCTAGATAACATGTACATACTGGTATTTGCTGAAAGTGAAGAGGACTTGAAGTACTTATTGATGAAGATCAAAGACTACAGCCTTCTGTATGGATTACACCTCAAGATAAAGAAAACAGAAATCCTCACAACTGAACCAATAAACAACATCCTGATAAATGGAGAAAAGTTTGAAGTTGTTAAGGATTTCATTTCACTTGGATCCCCAATCAACGCTCATGGAAGCAGCAGTTGAGAAATCAACAGACACATTGCATTAGGCAAATCTGCTGCAAAAGACCTCCTTAAAGTGTTAAAAAGCAAAGATGTCACTTTGAGGACTAAGGTGTGCTTGACCCAAGCCATGGTATTTTCAACTGCCTCATATGTGTGAAAGCTGGGCAATGAATAAGAAAGATAGAAGAAGAATCTATGCCTTTGAAGTATGGTGATGGCAAAGAATATTGAACATACCATGGACTGCCAGAAGAATGAACAAGTCTGTCTTGGAAGAAGTACAACCAGAATGGTCTTTACAAGTGAAGATGGCAAGGCTTCCTCTTACTTTGGACATGTTATCAGAAGGGACCAGTCCCTGGAGAAGGACACCATGCTTGGTAAGGTAGAGGATCAGTGAAAAAGAGGAATACCCTCAAGGAGATGGATTGACACAGTGGCTGCAACAATGGCTCAAATATAGCAACAATTGTGAGAGTGGTGCAGGACTGGGCAGTGTTTTGTTCTGTTGTACATAGGGTTATTTATGAGTCAGAACCAACTCGATGGCACCTAACAACAATAACAACTGGAATTTTCAGTTTAATATCTATCTCTGGGTGGTGCAAATGGTTAAGTGTAGCTACTAACCAAAAGGTAAGTGGTTTGAACTCAACTAGAGGTGCCTTGGAAGAAGGTTCTGGTGATCTGCTTCTGAAAGGTCACAGCCACGAAAACGCTATGAAGCAGTTCTATTCTGCACACATGGGGTTGCCATGAGCCAGAACCCACTTGCTGGCAACTGGAAAAAACTTCTTACCGTGAAAGAGAAGGAGTTAGCTTTCCTATATCCACTCCTCTCACACATATTTCACTTCTTCCCATCCTTCTATTTATAATCACAATTTTTGGTTAAATCAATATTTAGGGCTAATATTAATTTGACTATGTAAATATTTATAGCTAAGTTGCATAGTATACTACAATTTTCACAAGAATGACTTTTTGTTTTCACCAGAGCTAACAATTGCTTTTTTTGTTTGCTTGGTTTTCTGTACTTTTATTACTAAATCATCCCTAGGTTCTCTGACTTGTGTAAAAATTGCCTCTGAACATGCTTAACAGGTAATCTGTTTCATATTTTTCTTGGAGATATTTCATCTTAAATCTTTAGTTCTTCTCCTAGTTCAATTTAGTTCTCTAAGCTGATACCTGGGAGTTATACCTTCATCATTATCTTGAGATTTTTCCAGTCTTTTCTCCTATGTTGGTTTCCCTATTTTCTTGGATCCTACATCTTTCTCTTGGTTTATTCCTTCATTTTGGTAGCGTACATTCCCTAAGAGTTTTTTGAGGAAGATAAATAATTTAGGGTCTGACTTTTATTAGATGTCTGTAATTCTACCCTCAAATTTGATTGAGTTTTGCTAGGCATAAAAGTTTTCTTTTTTTTTTTTGTAAACCTTTTCATGAGTTTTTTTTTTTTTTTTTTAATTGCACTTTAGGTGAAAGATTACAGCTCAAGTTAATTTCTCATATAAAAATTTATACACATATTGTTATGTGACATTAGTTGCAATCTCTATAACATGATGACACACTCCCCCTTTTCCACCCAGGGTTTCTTATGTCTAAGCATGGATTTTTAAGACATAATTTTCCCCAAACATTTGAAGGCATTTCTCCACTGTCTTCAAGCTTTCAGTGGTGCTGTTGAGAAGTTTGGTGGTACTCTAGTCCTTATTCCTTTGTCTGTGGTCTTCTTCTTTTTTTTTTTTTTTCCTCTCTGGAACCGTTAAGTTTATTTCTTTAGCCTAGTGTTTTATGATGTCACTTGGTGACAGTCTTTTTACTTTCATTGAACTGGGAACCTGGTGGGCCTTTTCAACAATCTGGAACTGAGGCCCTTCCATTTTGAGATATGTGCCGGAACAATTTCTGTTATATTTTCTCTCCTACCACTTTTCTCTATACTCCTTTTATGGAACTCCATAAAATGATCATTTTTATCTTTTTTCTAATTTTTCATCTCTTTGTCTTTTTGTACTACCTTCTAAGCATTTTCCTCAACTTTATCTTTCAATGTTTCTAGTGATTTAAAAAAATTTTATATTTATATTTTTATTCTTAGAGTTCTTTCTTGTTTTCTGAGTATTATTTTTTTTAATAGCATCCAGTTATCCAGTTCTCTTTTTTCTTCCATGTGTAAAATACTCTTTCTGATTTCTTCAAGGATATTTATTACAGTTTTTAAAAGTTTTCCTCTGCTTCTTATGATTTCTGTTCTGAGTTTGCTTTTTTATTCTATTTGGTTTCTGTTTTTTATGTTAGAGGCTTTCCTCAAATACCTGGTGATGCTTAGTTGTCCAGTTAAGAATGATGCCCTATAATATAGTCCACAAAGTTCAAGTTCTACATCCCAGTGAAGTGAGTAGCCTCTGGGGTCTTAAAAGATTTTGAGCGGCCATCTAAGATACAACTATTGGTCTGTACTTGTCAGGAGCAAAGGAGTGAGAAGGTAACCAAAATCTCAGAGAAGCCTACAAGGCTGATG